>NW_019211457.1:24457376-25053785 GCF_002443255.2 Varroa destructor
TACTATTATACTTACGAACACGAGCTGTATGAATCATTTAAAATACCGTACTCTTTTTAAATACAATTATTGTCGTTTTGTGATTATTTTAATCTATTATTATCCTTGGCTGTGGTCATTCATAGAAAAATTATATTACTTTTATGCGTAAAGCTGTATCGCTCTCTCTTATTAAATTAATCATTACTATTATCATCATTTTCATCAATAAAAATCCATCGTTTTTTTTAATTCAACGGGCAACAAGGCAGAAACGCTTCTCTCCGATCAGTCCAATGGCATGATTCACGTGCGTTGAATACAGTTATCGAAAGCAAATTTCGTTCGACCGTATTAAATGACAGCCCTATTGTACAATTGTATCTCTCAATTACGAAGTGACATCAGTTATTTGAATTTAGCGGCCATCTGCTATGATAAATAGAATATTCTAGACGTGTTCTAAAGCTGTAAACTCTCTCCATATAGCTAAGGCTGCTGAAAAGATCAGACGCCGACAATTTAGCGGAGCTGCCATACAATTATGTTCCAATTTGAGGAATGGTCACATCACTCATTGCCGTTTTTAATTTAATACTCATACATAACAAGGCCTTGTTTATTTGTAGAGATAGGTAGAATTTTGTATCCGATTATATCGATACAATGTTCTGTGTGTTCTATTGCCGATTAGGGTTTTCGTTAATGTTCCTAAATTTTGAATATCAACTGCGCATTATGGATCTTGTTTAGATTACTAGAAACAGCAAGGTTTCAGTGTTTTCTTTACAGAAATGCGTACTATCATCATAAGCGGATCGTAAACTGATTCATGCGCAACCATAAGGTCAAACTTGAAATTAGTCCTTTATAGCCTGAAGAGAAACACGACAATAAGGGCAAGGTCTTTATAATAAAGATAACACTCGGATTGCAATGCTATGCTAGTGGCTGAAGAGTACTGTCGTTTTCGAGAATTGTTTTTATAAAGAAAGATTCGTTTACGCTTGGTGCTCAAAAATGCAGTGCAAAAAAGGTGCATTTAAATTAACTGAGCTTTCTCACTAATAATATAACGTAATGTAATATAATAGATTGCGTTCGTGCTGAAACGTCACGATAAAAACTACAGGCTGTCAATCCTACTTCAGAAGCTTTTTGTGAGTAACTAAAAATGCAAGTACCCTGGAGAGTTGAATTATAAACTACACACATTTCGCTAAAGTTCACAAGTCGTCGGGCACAGGTATTTGTTGTACAGAAGCTACTGTAGTACATATAGACGGGATTGTCATGTATTGGAGCCGTAATATAAAGGCCATCCTAACTCTGCCGGTGCAAATTTATTTTTCCATACACGAAATTATCATACACTTCCCATTTAGTAAAATTAAAGGTGTGTTCTATGACAATAAGCCGTCTGTTATGTTTTACGATCGACATGCGATCCTAGGAAGCGTCTGATTTGGTAAAGCTCGAAGTAGTTTCTACTTTATGCCTTTCTCTTTATAAATCGTCGGTGGACTCTTGACCCTCTCGTTGACGAACGTAGCCAACGCCGCAGTTCTATTTTCTTCGTTCGTGGTGTTTACGTTTTATACTATGAAGCTAAGAAAATGCTGGTCTTCAACGACGTGGCCGTAAACAGCTATAGCCGTTCGTTACTAGGACTTTTTCGACAGCTAAATGGTACCAGTGGCTAAAAATCAAAGAATTCATGTCCTGAAAAGCTTCAACAACATCGACCTAGATAATGATAATGTTAATGCGAGTACACTGCTGTCTTCAGACCAGCAATGTGAATCTCCAAAAGATAGTCAACATCACAACGATAAGCATGAAATGAGTTACACTGCAAAGCGTGTAACAATCGATACTTTTACTTTGTGAAGCAGCTGAAATATACAGGTTTGTTTTCTTTTAAGGTTATTGGAAGGCTGCCGATTAAGTTAGGACGGTGTCCGTAGCTGCATTAGTTGGGGCGTTTTTTTTTCTCGAACACTGATCCTCGTAATGGAAGGCTTCGTAGAATTCGAACCAATTCAGGCCAGTAAAATGAAGTTCTGCCGTGACCGATCATCTGTCTTGAAGGCTTCTTAGGCTTCAATCTTGTGGAGTGTAGGCTTATATGGACTAGTCCTATATAGGCCACCCATGATTTTGGTCCTTAAGATGAAATACACCAATACAAGTCTAAATTTAATGTTAGTTGATCTTCTGTGATATACTCTAACTGATAAACACGACCTAATCATTACCAATTGCTGCACATTAGCAATAGAATTGATTACTAAAATTACATAAATATGGAATCTGTGTTATAAGAAAGCGTGTCGAAGGCCAATGTCGTTTTGATATCGGATTTTTTTAGCTTGAAGTTCGGTGAATTTGTTGTTAACTTCATTTATCGTATCAATCGTCATAGTGAAGAATGATCGCTTAATTGAAAAGCTACTATTATTATTTGCTTTTATCTATAGAATTTCCTAGCGAACTAACAACAACCAATAATACTTTTCAGGTATTATGGTCTTATGAACATATGTTTTTTTGCGTACGTAAACCAACATGCAAATGTGAAAAGATAAATAATATTTACCGATTTAAAGGTAGCAAGGCTGCATCGACCCGAAGGCTACATGGTGGTACGGCAACATGGCATGAGTTTAACACCTGGACTAGACTGCCTGTGACCAGATTGATACCCTCTGGGCAGGGCCTTCTTTCCAAAACTGGCATCACTAGCCCCGCTAAGCACCATCCATATACAATAGTTTTCAACTTTTTAGGGGTAATAATTCTACCTGTCGGCTAACCTAAAAGTAACTTTTTTTCCGACACGATGATAAATTAACGTTGGCTAGTAGTAGGCTGTTTATACTAATAAATTACGTTAGTGTCATATAATACGTGGCGAGGCGAGATCGTATAGTTACGGCAAATACATCGTTGACGACATCCATACTGATACGTTTATAACTCGACCAGACCATGTGACTGATTCAAGCACTAGATAGAGATGTTTAAACCTTTATTAGACTTGAGTTTTTTTGTATTTTATAATAATATTTTATAGAACAAATTACCAGGTATAGCCCACTGTAATGGTTGCTATTGTTAAACAATACATGAAGTTACCCAATAATTAGATTAAGGTAGACAGGTAACAGAGCAGATTTAGGCATTTCCAAACAGAAAAAGTATATTTCCAATTGAAACGGATGCTACTTCAATTCTAAACGTATGTTCTTTGGAGCTGAAAGATTTTATTTTTTTATAATTTCTCCATCAAAAGCCAAGAACCCCGTATGGTCACTAGGGTATATTAGCATAATTAGAAAATCTAAAAAAGCCTCAGCTGTGTTGCTATCTGTCAAGTATATGTACGCCATTTCTTCTATGAGTAAAGTGAAAAAGTGTCGGGCATCTTCGAGTGACATTAAAGGATACGGGCGATGAAATTTGTTGACTCCAGATCCAGAGCCAAGTAGACGACAAGATCCATTTATTTATCATTGACGTATAGGAATGAAACAGAGTAACCATGAAGGACGCTATTACGCGTAGTGCGTCGCATCATCGCCGACGTCTACGCGCACTCGGTCATGCTATTACTTAAACTGAGGTCGTTATTACGATTAATATCAGCTGAGTCGCCGTTATTTACTACTCGGCGTATAATCTAAGTTTGCTAATAGTGTCGCAGTAAGGATGCCCTGCAGAACACCTCCGCCCCGAAATCCCTCTTTGTACGTGAGGGCTGAATCGACATCCATATTATGTACGTAGAGATCAGCGAGCTGCATCGGATCCATAGAATCACCTCTGATATGATCAGCGTCGTATGCGGCCGTTTGCAGTTTCAAGACATCTCTAATGTTGAACGAGAGATGAAACAATACGACCCACAGGATGATACCTACACCTTCACCGCTGCCTTGGCTTCATTGAGGATTGTCGTGCGCTCCATTTTCCTTGCTTATGAGAAGCTGTTTATCTTCGTTGGCGACGAACATTGACGGCGATGGCTCAGCAAACGAACGAGGCTTTATAGCAATGATGATCGCAATAATGGTAATAGGAACGATAAAGGCGTTCTTGGCGTCGGGCTAGCCAGGAATATGTCGCTGGCAAAACCGAGTCATTTTAGGCGTCCGTGCTAGCGCTTGGTAGTCCGTCTGTCTTTATGATTATATCCGCAGAGCACAACATAAACAGGGCGTGGAAATATTTGAACGTTTGCTAAACAGCAAATGGCAAACGTATGAAAGAAACGCATTCATTTCGGTCGTCATACAATATAGCGAACAATCTTCACTACACGGTACGGGGTTCTAGAAGCCACAGATAGTCAACCAAAGACCGGACATCTTTTCTCGTATACAATGGTAATCTTTGAGAATTAACTACCGGAAAGCGACGTGTTAAAGGTCTAATTCTTCATAACGTACTTGAAGGCCTGTAGGTTCTAGAATTTAAGTACACGACTCGAATATACTGCGACTTCCATCCAAAAGCAGTAGGAAAACACGAGCGATTAGCAGACGAGCCCAATTATTAATGCTTCGTGTAGCTGCCTTCGTTTTATTACATCCATAGAATATAATTAATATTAATTTGCAATATGCATAAGCTGATATAGACTGCCCATAATTTGATGTATTATGAGGACCAATTGCAGGAAAAACTATTTGGTTATCATTGCTATAGCAAGTACATGCGATAGCATTCGCATCGAGAAACGTTCGATTTTGGTTGTCAGGGGATGACGATAAACCGAAATGCGTTTATGGAGACACAGAGCGACTCCAGTGGAACGACCTAGTTCCTGATGTTTTAACACTACGTCTGTGAGTGTCCTGGATACGCACCAAGAAGGTCAAAAGATGAAGGTCATTGTCTGGGTAGGCGCAAGAATTCCACTGGCAAGCTTTGAACTCGCTTGCGCACGCGTGTCAACCTCGCCGTTGGGCGCGTCGTAAGGAGCTCGATGTTAACGACATAATTTAGCGGCCATAGTGTAAATTAGTTTTGGGATATGTTTTAACGGACAAATTTTTAACTCTGTTCGACGTTGACACATCTCAATTAGCGTGGCACATGATACTATATCTTAATTACTGTATTCTATTCAATTCAGCTTCAAGTGAGTCGTTGCATAAACAACGAAACACCAACAATCACATCGTAAATGGGTGATTTTTCCAGGAAAATATTGCATTTATTTTTCCGGTTGTCATATAACAACATCTTGTTGTGATAAAATTACAACGAGACTAAATCAAATTCTAGCCCATGGCGTAGGATCCTGCTTTAAGGTTGTGTGTGACCGTGTTGTTTCTTTTGTGAAACGAGGCTGTATTAATGGGCTGGGCTGTCGATTGATTTCAACTGCATGGTACTAAGCATCTTCGTCTGTATTGAGATTTGCAAGCTCACAACAGGCAATCGCGCCTCTAAGAATTTATCACAATACGCTAGTTTGACCCATAGTTTGGGAAATATTTACAGGAATTAGTAAACAGGAGCCATTGGTGGTTACTTCAACTAGGGAGATTGTCCATATATTAGCGTCCCATACAGCTTTCTCTGTCCACTTAATGCAAAAGTCAAACTGGTTTAATAAGGGTACACCAGTGCGGCATATGTCAGTGGCTTCGAAGTTACCCACTGCCCAGAGTCGGAATTATCTCGTCCACACTGAACAAATATGTATTCATATAAGACAGCTTTCGAAAATTACTCAAGTAGGTCACTGGAGGGCGCAGCAGTATCAGACGTTTTTCGCAAAGCATCCTTCTGGCGGCCTTTTTGTTCCTTTTAGTATTATACTAATAATATGAATATTATTAAATAATAATAATAGTTAAAAAGCCATATAAAATTCGATATACACTAATTATAGACTACAAATTAATGCAATCAATGTCTAAAATGCTAATAACTTTACTGTTGATCTAGGCAGACACTAAGACGTTCAAGCTGAGAAATATAACATTTCATCCGCGAAACGACCCTGCTTAACAAATTTCTCCAAAAATTTAAAGTTACCCATTCTGTAAGAGCATTATTACAATATTATTATAACTATCTTGAAATAAAAGGTTGCAAATGCTATACACGGTTACCCTAGTAGTCAGTAATTAACGTAGACGGCGAAATACAAAGCGTGAGTTACGCCAGAGAATAGGCCCCCTGTTAGAGAGCATCGTTAGTATAAGTCCTGTCAGCTAGCTCTTGTTCAGCTCAGTCACATTCCTGATCAGAATATCGTTTTTGCAAGGACGACCGAGTATCATTGAAGTTTTTGACAGCGTAGCTAGAGCCTTGGAGAACCTAGCTAGGTCGTCTGCTAACTTCACCCTGGCCTTGATCGCATGCTGGGACTTTCTCTACCTTTATTAGTGGAGATATTATCATAATTACTGCTACTATATGACAGGATATAAACAGCTGATTCAGGCATTTTTTGACGTTTCCCCCGTACAAAAATGACCAAAAAAAAAAGACCAATTCTAGCATAGTTTTCAGTTCGACTTTTCCTATTCATCGAACTATAAATAGTTGAAGAACGTCACGTAATAGCCGGCTATCTCAAGATCAATTCGAGTAAGCTTATCCGTCGCTGCTCCTTTTTTTTTTTTGGTTACTAGAGATCTCTGTCGGCTGACGGAGGCGGTTTCTACGAATTTGCCCCATTTCTAAGGGATGTGCGGCTAAGTCATGCGTTTGACCAATGTTGTTTAGCAGGCGTCATAAGTACAAACAATGATGCTAACTATCTCGCCAACTTCGTGCTAGTAAACACAACCAAACAAGAATACTCCTATTGGAAGGTATAATAATTGCGATTGGATAAATTCGATACGATACGATTGGAATGTTTCGTTCGTTTTCGAACGATGTACCCAATGTCCTCAGAGGGGCCACTGCATGCTGGAAAGCCCCTGTGCGACACTGGCGTTCCTTCCCTTGATGAAAGGGTTAAATCGAATGTTATTTAATAGATTTCACATCAATGGACGCTTATTTCTCTTGATTGTAAGAGCCAAAGCCTTTAATCAAGATTTTCGATTTGATAGAAATCGAGGTTCGTTATTAGAGCCAGAATCGTCGATATTTCACCTCACGATTCGTTCAAGAAATATTTACCACGCAATAATCGAAACGGTAATTTACGAAACGGATTTATGTCGTCACACGATACTAAACACGGCTTACTAATGAATATTCAAAATCTAATTTGTCCTCTCAGCTATAGACGGTCTTCGTAAGGCTATATAAGAATACAAATGTGCTTCTATAGTACTCTGTTGAAGTTCTTTGCAGGTATATAAAGCGAAAAATATAATCGTAATACTGTGATTCTATCTAGTGGATTATTACACATTCCCTGCTTTTGATACAAATGCAATATTTCGTACTGATGTCACAACCTTGAATGACCTAAGCCTGGTGGCAGGCCTGAGGCTCCCTAAAATAAGCACTAGATGTCAATATTTGTCTCTAAAGGCATTGTCTTTTCTAGTTTGTGAGGTTCACACATCAGAGACTTGTGGAACAAGGCCGACCAAGATTAAAGGCTAGACACTGAAGCCAGCATTACTTGCGCATCCCCTGAATGGACGGTAGGGTAACGCCGATATTCTTGCATGAAATACAGCAGCCTACATTTGACCTACGAAAACGTTAAGGACTTGTAGGACGTTTTGAATTTTCATCTTGATGGAAGAACGTACGTTAAATTAGCCTGTGTGCCTCCGCCTAAACAAATGATAAATCATGGAGGTTTTGTACCTTTATTACTCCTATGTACTATGATACATCTTAGGATTTTATACGTGAAAGAGTTAGTTATCTTAAAAAGAGTGCGTAGTATTATGCACTTGTAGTGAAATGTTCACTCCTTGCATTATCGTTCTGTATTAAGATATCCAAGATCTGTAACGTTCGTCTGTTACGATTATCAAGTCCAACGCGCGCATTACCGCACAGCCTTTCTCCTGCTAAATTTTGGATTTTCACGCAGGGACATTGCGGCCATACAGCGACCTACACAGATCGACTCATCCGCAGTCACCCACAAACGGGTCAAACTTCCCCAAACACCCCCAAATGTTCTTTTACCCCACAACCCTAAACGAAGCACTATCTTTTAGCCATTGTAACCATTATATGCTGTCGTCCTTAGTTGCTCATAAGCGGCCTGCCGCCTATTTTGGTCGATGGATCCTGCCGTGCGCAAACCTACTTCACAGGCGGATGCTGATGTCCTTTCTGCGACATGGTCTATATTATAATGTATCATACAGGCTAGTACGGTCATAGCTATCGCTGCTGGTACTGCAGCAGCAAAACCCGTTGGACTGTTCATAGCGTGGCAACCTCGCAAAGTTCGCCAGGGTGGGGCAGCCGTTCAGGCGTAGAGGGCCGTACCGGACTTCTCGTGAATAAGGCTGTTAACTACGTCGTTCAATGGTTACTTTTGTATATTTAGAAATGGAATTGGCGAATAAAAGAAAACTTGAAAGGTCAAATGGAACGCTAAATGACTATCTTATAGTTTAACAGAAATATGTATGTTGTAAGAGATAATTAACATATTTTGGGCGTTTATCTGATTTAAGGGCCACTGACAGATTTCTGACATGAGGGAGTATATTGCGAAATATCATCATTGACATCAGTGCGGGCAACATTGCCATTGTTGGAACGATATTGTTTACGGCATCTTAAAGCAGAAGCAAACGGTTAGATTAGTTCTCTAGAAAAATGACTGTTGGGGGTTTCCCAAGAATTGTTGTCATTACTTTTGTCAAACATATTTATTACATATTTATATTGAAAAAGTGCTTCTGAAGGGCGCATAGTCGATAAATTCTATACGGATCCTTTCAAAGCATATTGTTCCTACGGCAGCATCCTTCGGCGGGACGAATTATAACAAGCGTCAATTGATATAATATTAAAATGATTTTGACAACAGCGTGACATTTCTATCGTGTAGCTAATACGATTTCGAATTGCTTTTCTACAGGGTATTTAAAGCTAACAATCCGTAATTTAGCTGTTAAATGTCTACAGATATCTGACTGAGATTCGGGCGTTAAGCTCGTTAAGATAAATAATTACAAGTTTTCTGTCGTTTTATATTAAGAAAGTTTGCTTTCATGTGACTCCATACAATGAAATGTTTACGGTGGTTAGTTTCTGTGGTGCCAATTTCTTAGAAGCTCATTGTCGCGCTTGTGAAAGGGCGGAAAATCTTGTACACAGAACTAGCGCCACATGCAGCATTTTTACGGCGTCGATTGTGCTGCCGCCGATAGGTCAACGTCTGATGAAGCAGCTGGTCTGCATATGTTCGGAAAGCTACAGAAACACTTTGGCTGCGGGAGTAGCATGGTTTTTGATACAAAAAGGGCACAAAAGATTTAATGATAATCATCATGTATCCTTGCGCAGTGTTCACATAAAGATACCATACGTGGTGTTCCTTGGCTAAAATATAGGTGACTTTATATTGCAATTATTATTTGATTAAGGTAACGTACAGATCGGAGCTGTCGTATCGTTTATGCGTGAACAAACGCTTTATTAGTCATCAGCCTACTGAATTTGCCGAGAGATTCGCCGATTTCCTCGTTGTCTACGTCTTTGAAATGCGGTTTCGCCTCATTTGATGGCACGTTCCGTACGAAACGTCCGGTTAGTTGTTTGCTCAAGGGGCTGCTGCCTATATGGCCTTCGCTTGTTTTTTCAAACGTATGCATTGTAAGCGCTTTATAGGCTACTGGCCAGACCGGCTTCCTGTTAGCTCATGATTTCGGACCATCTTTATATAAATGCACTTTGAGCGAATGATGTTGCCGCATGTTCAGTTAGTACTAAGTAATCTCCTCTCTTCGTCAGGCCATCGCTACGTTACCATGTAGACCGATCATGGAGATGGCAGTAGCGAAAGTTATGAGTCGTATGGTTTGTTTCTGTATGACCCGACCTTGATCATTGCACGTGTGTGTGCTCCCACATCGGCTAGCTCCAGAAAAGCTTGCACTTGATATACGGCATTATCTTTGATGAGAAGCGCTGGTCGTCTTATTATTTCCATTATCATTTGATTCATGTTATAAAGCCTGTGACGAGGGAATCTTCATTATGTTGACGGTTAGTAAAAAGAATCTTATCATTAGTAGTATGCTGAGATATTTCAATCGAAAACTGTGACTTTTCCATAAGTGCGGCAACTCGCGATACTCTGCGGTCATTACTGAAAATAGTAACCTTTAAAAAAGTGAGATAAAATCTTATACAATTTATTTATCATTTTATGACTGTGCTTCGAACAAATCGAGTTTACTTACTCGAACAGCTCAATTTAACATCATCGGTAGGACATAGACAACCAAATTTTGTTCCCGGATCTTTCCCGAGCGTTGTGTAACTGGGTTTCGTTTCGTTGGTATATTTAGCAGCCATTAGTCCATCCAGCCAAGCAACACTTATTTGCACAAAATCGTGTTCGATGTTATTCTAAAGTTCGCCGCCATTTGTTCGGCCGTTGTGGATATGTTGATCACATTTGGCCCGTTTTTTTACCGGCGGACCCATACCATATTAGTATGTAAACACGAACGACCGATTATTTACATGCCTCTATCAACGCATATTTTATGCGCAAATGTACACCGCTGGCTTTTCACTGCTTTCTATCATCGAGTTCGCTAACTGGACAATAATATTAATCCGCAGCGTACTGCCGAAAAAAAGACTTCCTGTTACTGACAGCCTTGTGTTGTATTCACCACAAAACGCTATGAGCAGTCTTCGTGTATATAGTTTCAAGCCTACGCCAACAAACCAGAGATGATTTCCTCAAGTATAGTCTGGCATTATTCGTTGGGCCGAACTCATCTTACTTTGCCATATCTTTGTTACCTTCTTTGAATGTTAAATAAGCAAGTAGCTTTCCTCTAAACACGCGCTTTCGACTCCGGCAGCAGCAGCAGCAGTAACAACAACATCAACAACGTCGCTTCTAGCTAGAACCGCGCATTTATGGAAAGACTAAATTAGCTAAAAATCAGATATTGTGGCAGTTGTAGCACAAGTCCACCTCTAAGACCTTCTCGGCAGCAGCCCTGCTCATGGCCTGCTTTACTTCGAAATTTCCTTTTGTAAACAGTTCGCAGGGAAGAACCATCAGCTAGAATCGGCCACGACCGATAGGTGATCACGATAGCGATGCGGTCTATAGTAGCGAACATAACAAAACTGACAGGCAGCCGGACACGCATGGCTAGAAAGAAGCCGGATTGAACCAACGTAGCTCTTAGCAGGCCACAGATGAACAAAGAAATCGACGACCTAGCCATCGATAAGTGCCCTTGGAAACGGGAAAATCAATGAGCAAACCAGTACAATCAACCAGATCCAACTGAATCAGGAGAACATATAGCACGCGAATCACGCGTTGACCGGCTAAGCTCAGGATGCACTGTGTAGGCAATGACCTCCTACAACAAACGTGGTACACAATAGATCAGGGAGTGGGACTCAAAGATGGGGTCGTGCTACCTAGTAAATAGATATGGCTTTAATGCAGCTTAACAATAGACATACATATATGCTAAAGTTAAAGGAACTACATTACCTCCTCCAATCAATGTGTGATGTTAATGCTCACAATGCCTATAGTAACGTTTGGCTGACGTTACTAGACACGTTCAGTATGACATGGAAACTTACGTGTTGAATTCGTGTTAATAACTGGGATGAAAAGCTGCAATGGTCTATGGATAACTATTGGTAGCAACAAACTATAGTGTACAACATCATGGACTATTGCAGTCATTTTGCTACAGGATATTATTACGGTAGATTGGCACTGGCTTAATATGAGCATTCTTGTGCCATAATGCAGAGATTGGTCTATGGAAGGCTTGCTTGCCTAGCCCTTGTTAAGATCTTGGAGCATCTGAGCACCTCGGAATATCTCACTAGATGCCAACACAAATAGCCAATAAACAAAGACCTGTCAAAAAGAGAAGGTAGCTAGGACTACCTTGTCTGCAGCTATTGTCGGTCTATATTGCTTACGAATATATTAAATATAAACATATTTTGTTGACTGGCTGTCCCGAGCTTTATGGTACTGACTCGACACACGGCTGGAATATTTCTATACTGTTCTCATGATGACCCTTTAAAGTCAGTTCAAAACCTAAGTAATTACTACCAGAAATGGTGGCAGACACCAGCGTTTTATGTAATTCCATCCAATATATTTTCCCTAAATTAAAGGCAACAAAAGACTAAAGAGCATCTTTGTTTATTTTGTAAAGGTAAATTATGATAAGCTAGTCTTACTGAGCGGCTTCTCTATAAGACGGCTACATCAATGTATTTTAAAATCTACTACAATCGAAAATGTGTATAGCTTAACTATGTATTATCGGGTTAAGATACTCCGCGGAGATGTAAGCTACTTTTTGCTTCTAATTATATATATATACATCGGCTAGGTATATCCACAGCTTTATTCTTGGGTGTACTTACGTGGCGCTTACCCTCGCCCGCGTCGCAAGGCCGTTTTATCCAATATACCTGTGCTGCTACGTTACCAGCGTATCTATGTGCTCTTACGGGAGTTGACGCTCTGGGTGATTGAAATTACGACATTGATGACGTTATCCGTTGTTTTCCGTTGAAGAGATCCTCCATCTACAAGTTGCTCTGCTCTCGGAGCCGTCAGCTGATCGGGCAGTATTTATAAAAAGTGGAAAAAAAGGGAAATCTCTTGTCATTTTTTGCACTTCCGTAGGCTAAGTTTGCAGTGACGCACAGATTGTTGTTAATGTTCAGACAACACAGGAACTACCGGCTAATGGCAGATGAATACGGGTAATCGACACCGCCCAAATCAGATAATAAGCGTATGTAGCTTGTATATAGATAAAATGGCTATGATATAATAGGTAGATCAAGTCGGAAATCTGCTCGTTATTACTCTATATATCGAAAATTGGCTGTAACATCCGATAGCGTCCCGCACGCCCTCAACGGATTAGTTGACTGTAGATCATATGTAGATACCACTGAAACCACGAAAACCCGTCTGAAGAATGCCACGCATTAAAAGCAGAGATCTGTGCGGACTCACTTAGAACTAGCGTCTTACCTGCAATGATAAAGGTCGTCTCAAATTAGGAGGACTCTTTTACGCATCATAGTCGATCTATTGACTTTTCTATTGTATATGTGTAAATACATAAAAAACCATCTCTCGATGCATCGAGAAGTTACATATGGTATATGATGTTAAATAGAAGTCATTGGACTTGTTTAATGCAATAGGCTTGTGGTACGAACTAATTGCTAGAAATGACATGTCCTGTGGATTATGCGTATACCTGTCACTTTTGAAAGAAAGGTCCTATCCCAGTAGCGAATTCAAAGACACCAGCCTGACAACTTACTTCAATTGTGGAAGGATACTTGCACAGTCCTATGTTTGATATCAATCTCAAGAGAAAACCTTCTAATTTTCGTAGTTTGTGACAACTGTACCACTTCAGAAAGATACTTACCAATTTTTCTTTTATTTGTACGGTTTGTGCGGCCTGTGCCCGGCTATTAATGTGCGGCGTCACGGCCTATTCCCTTCTGTAGGGATTGCGCTGTAATATATAGTCACCTGAAACATCTTTCGCTTATAAGTCAAATTAAAAAACTGAGCGCCTATAAACATTCAAGCCCTGCGCCAACACATATATGTACAAGTAATTTGTTTAATAATATGTGATCGTGTCTTGTAGTTACTTAGTATTATCGTGTACAGTTGTGATATTCGCTTTTTCACGGGCTTATCATCGTTTGTGAAATCTTATTGTGTTATGAGTATTTATCGGAAAGTTGGTTGATTTGAATTTATAGTGGTTAGGCATTGATCGTTAGTATGTTAAAGTCACTAAAAGCTTACGACAACGATAATAGCATTTCTCAGGCAGGCCCAATTTATCTTAGTGGACATTGGCTGGCATTGGCTTAAAGGCCCAATAGAAAAAGCAGATGCTAGACTTTATTGGACAGACTACATCGTCGCCGAACGAAAAGCTGAGAGCTACGACTCACTACCAGACAGAACGCGATAGTAAAATCATTTGAGATGGTAACAATAATGATGGTTGCAGGCTTGCGCCAACTTCGACAGGTGTTAGCGTTCCTTTTGCGGAATAGGTCACGACAGTGTGGGTTCCCATCTTGACTCACGGCGTCGATTGGATTGAGCTAGCACAAAACGCTACTGCCGCTGGCTGATTCGGTACGAGAATTCGGTCGTGTAACTCTAAGCACACAATTTGCCAATACATTGTATTTGTTCATTGGTAGGACAGTTTGAATCATTTCATTTGCCCATTATATCAATGTTTCATAGCACAGAAATGTGCATTTATAAAGACAATGATCAATGCTTAATAAATTCAAAGCATTTAACGCTCTATGCATGTTGAGTCGTATTGAGAATCTACGAATATATATCATTTCTATGAGTCGACACTTGAGCTAGGGCCCAGTTTCCAGCTAAAGTTAACATTCACAGAAATGCGGAGAAAGCGTCCAAGTCATATACGCTGTCCAGTGTTCTCGAGATATTCCTGCATCGACCACGTTATACTTCTTTGCTAAAATAGCAAAAAAGTCAATGCGTATGTAGCGAACAGCGACCAATGGCCAAAAGTTGCCTCCTGATTCTTTAAAAAAATTAAAAAGTAAAAAAAAATCGGCTCCTTTTAGGTATTTTGCTCGTTTTCTAGTATTTATCATACGAACAAAAATGAAGCAGGAAGATTACCAAGTAGTTTTTTTTATTTCTGTAGCATACCTTAGGTAGTAATACGTAAACACACATATTTCTAATAACGTTAGTGACATTATGCAGCCCTGGCACCTTAGATTGACCACCTATCATCCTATTCCTGTTATTACCCCAACGTACGGCAGTCGAGCACCGAAAAAATGATTCTCAGGAAGCCATTCTAAAAAGTACTACACGCATAGTATTCACCGATCACACCGTTCGTTCCCTGGTGAATCCATCTACTTGCGTCATCATCGTCTTCTTACTGGATGACACCGCCATTCTTTACGGTTGATCTTAGACTCGCGCACCTTTTATGCCCGTCACGAGCTGCTATCTTCTAAGCGACGTCTTCTCGGTGCGCTGTTGAGTCGTCCTCACCGCGCACGGTGTAGCCCGCTAGTTTTCGCTTGAAAGGCCTCTGCATTCAATTTGGGTAGGCGAAGCTGGGCCGAATGACGGCAAGCTGAGCAGATGAGCTAGTTAGGATGTATTAGTCGGGAATAGGCAATTAACACACTTGTTTTTGTTGAGATCAGCCAACGGCGAGACCGAATACCACATACGCGATAACACTAATGAAAAAATAAGGCAAACCAGTAGAGAAAGGTTGAAGTTTTCAGTACTCAGTACTAAATGGAACGACGACTGTGTGCGGTTTCAATAGGCCACAAAACATCACTTCGAAACATGTCTGTCTATTACCGTTACTAATGCGATATATTATCATCTTTACTGTGAGCTGACGGCTTTGTACCGTCTCTTTGCCATGCAAAACAGAAACAATACGGACATACTGGCGACACTTTCAAGGGTTTATCATTTTATTACAAGTCAGGGTTGGTAACTGGCAGATACACAGTTAAACACCGTCATTGTGGTTGTAGTTGTACGTGTTTTTAAAAGACCTGTCACCCCATAGGATCGAGGCTGGCATGGTGAGACTGTAATTCCTAAAACTGGGCTTTGTTGTTTTAGCACCTTGAGTTTTTAGGCTAGTTCATCTAAGGTGGCTGGCAGACCGGATCGGTTTTGACCTCTGGCATGCAAGCGTATGGTAACAGTAACGAGTACGCGGGCGCTAATTTTTATATAGAACGAAAATTATACAAAGACATAACCAGTAAAAAATCAGCAAAGTAGCGTTCTATCGGTTTGTTTCTCCTACCGGCTTAGCCGGTAAACAGTCGTTTGGTTGAAATAATTATGGTTGCTATTTATAATGTTTATGTAAACCTCATAAGCCCTCGAAAAAGGCGGGGTGTAACAGACGCTATGAAAGTGCTTTTGATTATTTACCCAACGGTATTAAACCTGGATCACATTAGTTTGTTGACATAGCTTTATGTTCAAAATGGTACTTTTCAAATGCCGCTTTTGTAATGATGGCCTTGTATGGAGTTGGTAGGAGCCGGAACGTATTATCCCAAGCCGATTCAAGAGATCAATGCATGGATACGGTAACCTCAATAGGAGGCATGAGAAATCCTCCAAGACTTCTGCGTATTGCCCTGTCAAACAACCGTGAAACCCGCAGGGCGGTGCGTTCAAGAAGCTCAAAATATCATAAAAATGGCTTAGAAAAGAAATTTGATGAATCTAGTTTTTCGATAGAGAAATTAAAGGCTATTTTGGGGAGGAGATAATAAACTGCCAATTGAGTAGTTCAGATAAGCTTCAACGGACAGTTTTTGGGGCCTTAGTGCACCTTTCGGGCTTTCAGGCCGTTTTGAGTTGTTGCGTCTTAGGACTTTTGGCCAACCCAAATTTAATTTCATTTAAATTTTCTGTATGTAACCTACTTGAGCGATACTCTAACGAGTTTGTAACTACCAACATCGCTGCACGCGCGGTTAGTATAAAACAGTTATTTGCCAATTAAGAAATTAAATAATGTTAAATTTATTAATTTGTGGCTTAGCTCGTGAATGGGAGCTGTAATAGTGGTGAATGGTCGTTAGACGGGATAAACATGACCACTAGAAGTGCCAGTTCTACCATATATGCACAATGTTCTCTCTACAGCTTTCTTACATTTCTGGATCACTGTTCTAGATGTTAACATATCGATGTACATAAGACAAAAACTATGCTGTTGTTTATAAGGCGACGCGAAGCGGCAGAAAATGCTTCCAGTGAGCTCTTTTTCATGTTGTGCAGTTTGGGCTGGGGACATCTTGTAGGCGTGGTTAAATTACAGTTTGTGGTATTGTTACTACGATAATGCCCAGTATCACAGTCAGTGGCTCTATTTCACTTTAATTGTTGAATCACCAATATCAAAACGTTACTTCTATATAGACCACTCTCAATAAAGAAGAATTTTCATTCAGGGTTGAGTCCATGCAAAGGAGGAGGGGTTAGTGTTACCTACATGTCTTAGATGCACATAAGTACTTAAAACTTCCTTGTTCTACAAAGCACATGTTCAGTTCTGGAGGTCCTGCTTAGTTTAAAAGCTGCGGTGCTACTCCGGTTTGACATTTCGGATTCCTATAACAAGCTAATGATAGAAAAACCCTTGGCGGACTTTACCAAGGTTTTTCGCCTTGAAGCGCGTCTAGCTAGCAGTCACTGCCGATCTCTTTCACTCGCTCAGGTCTCTTCACCCCTGTTGAGCTTGCGCATTCTATCCTCATAGGTTCATTTTAATCACTTAGATCTATCTAGGCAGCACCTTTGCCAGCTAAGAACGTGCCGTGGGACGCCGCAGCTCAAAGGATGATTCTCAGCCGAGGCCAAGAACAAACATCACGCGGATAGTAATCATGCGAATTAGATCTCTACGACATATTGGGCGAAGTGCAATGGGTAACACCGTTGTAGACCGCGTACATTCCGCAACATTTCGATACTACCGCTATTTGTGTACATACTTGGGAATTCGTTACACCGGTCAATGCAAAATTAGATCGACATGTATGTCTAGCTTAGGCCTTTCTTTGTTTACAAAGTAGGAAAGGGTCTGAGACATTCCCGAATTAAAGACACCTTTGCAAAAGCCCTCAGATTAGTCTAGACTTTCAGCAATTTCTTTTGTAAAGTACAGTTCTGTCTTTTTAGAGTACTCTCGGAGCAGGCTCAGAAATAGTCAATCATTTTTACTCAGTTTTTATTATCTAAAACAAACAAAATATGGAAGTGAGTGTAAAATTGGTTGATCTGGTACCTCGAGCCAAGCACAATATCACATATCTTATACATGATATGCGAAAACTAGCAATCTTCTTGGAACCGTTGAGATTTCACATCGCAAATGAAAGCTCAAAAGCGTGCACGTTCCAATAGTATATTCTATTATTATTATATATGTTTATTTAATCAAAACGGCATATGTTTATAATATTTGAGCTATCTATTTATTTCAATCTGGAATTCTGCGGATGACCGACATAAAAAAGATTTCAAGAAGCAGGTAAGATGTTTACCTAGCAAGCTCGGATACACGCATAGTCGTCTAGGTCCCAAACCAGGCACGAAAGTTTACGTTTGATTCCGGCCAAAAATGGTTTTGAGATCTTGATGAGGTAATGCTTAACGGCAATGCCAAACGGACGTGGTTGTATAGCTAGAGGATAGCTCTGAATAGTAACTGCCCAACTATTCAATCTCATATAAAAGCGAAATGATGAGGAATCATGGCTTATTTTAAATCGTTGACAAATGACTGATATTAGTTGTTGTCAAAACAGCAACAACAACAACAGTATTTACTAAGCAATGGCTTTTTTTAGAAAGTTACGTTCTAAGAAATTAGCGCCGAAAGTCATACGAGAATATATTCGTTAGTGTAATGAAGGACGAAGCAAAATTGTGAGTTTGAATCAGTGGAAACCATTTATTAGGTTCTTGAAATTCAAGGATTGTTTATCGATAGATCTGATGTAGTAGAATACAGTATTACACCATCGATGGCCGTGGATATCGTGAACTATACTGGATTAGCTGTAGTTATTTGAATTAGGTTTCATTAGATCGTTGCAGGCCCATGCTATGACGGTAGAAGTATGTATCGTTAGCCGCTCGGATATCTGGTATCTAAATGTTCATCCTAATATGGCCAACGGCTTTTATCAAATGGGAAGTTTTAGGTTCATCTGTACATGAATGGAGTAAATGATTTAGAGATGCGAATTTCGAAGAGAGAGAAGAGAGCCAGGAGACGTTGTTTTTTGTCGTTAGGGAAGAAATAATGCGACTATTACTCGACTAATTCAATGGGGGTTCTCTTTGGCACGCTGTGATGAGTTGCTAACTGTTGCTGAAGTTCTGGCTTCCCATATGATATCCGTTCGAAGTAAAGATGGTTATGTATATCATGTAAAAAGTAATAAAATACGTCGAACAGAATTACCAGACAAGCTCGTTGAATGCTTTATTACAAGTTTATCACTTTATTTGCTATACAGGACTTATTTTATTACAACAGAGGACCGTGTTTATTAATTAAACACGGTCCTCTGTTGAAGAACTACGCGAAAGAGTAATAATGGGCGTGCGCGCGCGCGTGCGTTTTTTTGGCAGAAGTGCTGAAAAACGTAACGGCACATCCTAGCTAAGAACGGAATACCATCGTTTAGACTCCCATATAAGATACCTATTACATTTCGACGCGTCGTGCTAGAATCTCATATATGGACTTCCTCAGGAAGAGTCGTTACGGGTTAAGTTTACAGTGATTAGTTGCCCACTTCAAAAGTGTTTCTGGGTCTTGGAAAAATTCACGGAACCTAAAATGATGTGTTCCATATAAATACAATTATGCCATTTTTGTGAAGGATTCCCCTTCAACACACCCATTTGTTTTTCGGCAAGACGAGCATTTATTTCTTTAATCCATTACAAATCGATACGATTTTTTCATGTATCTGTAGTTCTCTGAAGTATACTTCATGTTTCAGTCAGACATATAAGCACAGAGTTCGAGAAAATTATGAACAATTTCTCGAATTCTCGGCAAAGCTGAATACGTTAAAAGCTAAGAATTTGCTCCCACTAATTTCTCCCTTTTCGGGTAATATGGGACACTCATAGGAAAAGAACGACCAAAAAGATGTTTTGTCTGGCAGATTTTTTCCTAATTTTTGTAACAGTTTAATAATACAAATATATAATACACACACACATACCTGCAAAAGGATGTGTTACGTTTATTATAGTTTGTCTGAATTGATTACTTATTCAGTAGATTAACACTGCCGTATTTAGTCACAGCTCGCTGAAACATGAGTGTGCTTTATTGGTTTATTCTACTAACCAGCATTTTTACTTTCGTTTCCTCAGCGAGCCGTAATTTTACAAGATTGAGTAGTCTCAGAAAGGCGAAAATGCCGCTGGCCAAATTTTTTACCTTTCATCGCGGAGAGTACGACGCCCGAGTGCGTAAAGGTAACGAGGTGACGGTCTCCGATGCGTTAAAGGAGCTTTATGGAACTAAAATCCTACCCCTCGAAAAACACTACAACTATGAGGTAAGGTAAACTAATCTGTGATGCCAAATTTAATTCAGTTAGGAAAAACGTATATAGCGTGTCGTCCTATTATTATATTAAAAACAGCTTGAGTTTTAGAATAAATCATTTTTGCAGAATGAAATAAAATGTATTAGTTTATTAATAACTGCATAAAGCCAATAAATACATTGGCTAGCAATATATATATATATATATATATATATATATATACGCTATCCTTGTTTTGTGCCGATGTTTTTAACTATGTTTTTTAATTTTATTTTATTATTTTTTATGCCGGAGTTAACTAAAAATCTATGTCCTAATAAAATGGCAGTTAGCTAATCCGGTGCGCGTAGTAAAAAAAACGCTACTTTTAGCAGTTCGCATCAAACTGTTAGCTAAATAAATGTACCAGTTCCCTCATTGTTTCTTTAACATAATGCTAATGCTAATTCTCTATTCTATTTACACGGATATAAACAACATATTATCCCTATTAGATATTTATGTTTTACAGAATAATTTTAGAGCATTTACATGCATTTCTCGATCTGGCATCAAACATCAATGAGCATGAGCTACTTCGAAATGCAACGAATTAGTACCTGGTACATATTCTGGAATTAGTGTTAAAAATTATATTAAATCTAATTGCATCAGAAAACGCCCTAAAGTGTTCGTTATTTTTTTACGAACCGATCTTTTCAATAAGGATAATCTTTATTGAAAGATATATAAATAAAATGTGTTTAATATTTCCCTCGAGGCTTCATAAACCACATGGGCTAGGAGGTCTGTTACTATCTTGCCAGGTATCTACTACTTTTTTTCAAATTAAAAAATTTTATCGAATTGTTAAAACAAGCGGCAAGATAAAAACAAGACAAAAATCATTATTTAGTTCGGTGATAGCCAGCGGCATTTTTCGTATTGACTATTAGTATAGCTAAATACTTCCGGCTTTTTTTCAAACCTAACCTACACCAAAGTGGCGATAAGGATTGTTAGCTAGGCCATAATAGGTATACTATGAAATTTCATAGATTTGCTTCCTTTTTTTTACTGACAAACTATAATGGGTTGCAATAAAAACACAAGAAAGAGTAGTCTAAAGTCTCGTCTGGATCCTTAAAAGGAACTTGCTTTTGGTAGCTTGCAGGTAGCAGCTAGAGGAAACCTGACAAATCAGATTTCTAGTTTTTAGAGAAACTGCGATACAACGACAGAATACAGTATTGTGTTAAATTTACGCTCAGTGCCTAACGAATATTCATTGTGATCGCTTTCGTACTAATATAATTTAGGATTTCTTTTCGACGCCTTTGGAACCGGCGTACTTCGAGTCGAAGCCACTGGTGCTTCTCTTTGGAGAATACTCCACGGGCAAGACGTCGTTCATTAAGTACGTTTTAGGAAAGGAGTACCCGGGCATGCGAATTGGGCCGGAACCAACCACAGACAACTTTATTGTTGTAGAGTACGGCGAGGACGAGGGAATCGTTCCGGGTAAGTGTCTGCGCTTCGATAATCTGCAAAGCATATCTGGAAGGTTTGTTTTCTAGCTTTTAGCGTAGACTCGTAGATCACCTGTTTATTACATAACTGATAACTCGCTTATTTGAATCCCTGTTAAACAGGTAATGCTTTGGTAGTCGACAAAACGAAACAATACAGTTCGTTAGCGAAATTTGGGGGACAGTTCCTCAATCGGTTCCAGTGCTCTACAGTTCACAGCGAAATTCTTGAAAGATTTACATTAGTTGACACTCCGGGAATTCTATCTGGTGAAAAGGAAAGGGGTTACGACCTTACCGCTGTACTCAGGCAAGTCGCTTACTTAATTATTGCGTCTAGACTAATAATACTTTATACGACATTTTGTCAACTTTATTTTAGTATATATAGCAGATTAAATTATGACTATTTATTTTAGGTGGTTTGCGGAACGTTGCGATAGAATTATTTTACTTTTTGATATCAATAAATTGGACATTTCTGATGAACTTCGAGCTGCCATCGATATGGTTAAAGGTAAGCTGTGCTTGTGTTATTGTGCTTCAATATTATCTACCCCTTTTAACAGTGGTGATCGACAGAAGCTCATTATATTGAATTACAAACAATAGAAATATATTCCAAACTGATTGATTAAAATACTTGATTTGATCAGGTTATGAAGACAAAATCAAAATCGTCTTGAATAAGTCGGATACTGTCAACACGCAGCAGCTAATGAGAGTATATGGGGCACTGATGTGGTCGCTTGGAAAGGTAATTTCTATCAGATACTTTGTTAATGAGCGGTTATTTACATTTACCAGTAGCGGTTAATTACATTTAAAAAAGCCGAGCTCACATACTAGACATCAGACACTACACTACAGAATAAGTGATTGAACTAAAATGTGAGTGGGCAATGGGATCCGAGCATTGCAAGATTGTACACCTCCATCCACCGCGGAGAAGCTTAATTGCTACAAATGAAGTTGAATACCAAGCAGGACTGAGTGGGGATACCATTTGGTAGAGTTAAAATTTTTTTTCATTGAAAGCAAAAAGTTGAGCGTATAACATAAATATGTTTCGTATTGAAATACCGCCGCATTCATTTTGTTCTCGTCATAGTTAACACTGGAGAAAGACTTGATCTTTTAAGGTAGCCCCTTTCATTTTTAGGTAATGGCCACTCCCGAGGCGGCTCGTGTATATATCGGCTCATTTTGGGAAAATCCCTGGGTTCATGAAGAAAATCGACACCTGTTCGAAGAAGAAGAAGCTGACCTTATCATTGACATCTACACTTTATCTAGAGATGCCGATTTACGCAAACTTAACGATCTCGTGCGTCGTGCGAAGAATGTTCGAATCCATTCTCATATTATGGCCGAACTGCGCCGATGCATGCCCGTCTTCGGTATTAGTTCAGGAAGGCGAAAAAAGTATGTAACATTTGTTACAAGTCAGTGCATGTTTGGCGCCCCGCACACAACATAAGCTCGAGCCATTTTACGAACTAAAAAAGGTCCAGTCAAAACTGTTCATATATTAAATCAAGAAGATTAAAGGAGGGCGAAAATAGGCCTAGATAAAATATTGTAATGCAATCATATTTCCATTTTTATTCCTTTTTTTTTTTTGTTGGAGATACTGTTCTCACTTTCCTTATTCTAGCTATTGTTTAGCCTTATATTAATTTGATTGCTTAAGCTATAAACGAATAAAAATAAACTAATTATTGCATTGAATTAATCAAAAAGCCTTTTTGCTTATTATAGGAGACTGCTTCTTGAGCTGTCCCAAATTTATGAAAAACTGCAAATGGAATACCAGCTTCCGCCTGGTGACTTTCCTAGTATCAAGGAGATGCGACGAAAATTGCAAACTTTCGATTTTAATAAAATCAGGGCACGCAAAAGAAAGTATTTCGATCTACTAAATCAGGCACTCGAGCAAGATATAGGACGTCTTTTTCCACTACTACCAGCTGTGGACCAGGAAGACCTCGCAGCCAAGGACCGCGAACGACAAATGATCCTGAATAAGGTGAGGGCACTAAAAGGTGAAGACTGGAAAGGCAACGCGATAGCCGAGGGTCCGAAAGGGCAAAGGCTTGTAATGTCTCACGCCGAACGCGAGAGTCAATTAGCTTTAAAGAAAAAACCTCAACGAGATATGCAGGTTACAAAGTTCTGCCCCAATAAATCGTTCAGTCAAAAGCCAGCTACAAATGCTGATAGTGAAAAACTAGCTATCCAAATGCTGAAAACCTACTGCACATCTCTGAAGGGCCAATCATGCCCTCAGACTGTCCAACCACATCTAACACAAGTGGAAAAAACTACTGATAAAACTGTAAGCGAATATATAATCAAAGGGAAACCCGTTACCGTAAAAGCTAACAATGGCGACACATCCACGTCTAACTCCGCAAAGGCATTTAAGAAAAACTCTTCTTTTGTCCAAAAAAAAATTTCAATTGGCAAAACTTCGACCGACGTTATCTGCATGTCTCAGTCAGCAGTAACAGATTCTGATGTAAAAGGTTCCGCATACAAAGCTTCTACGGACATGGCTCTAGTAAATGATGTAAGAAAACTCCCTAAAGCCACGCGCCTAGATACAGGGACTGGCTCGAAAAACGAGGCGTTAACAAAAAAACCGATACCGAAAGCTATTTTGCAACAAGAGCCAGCCAGAAAACAGCGTAGGCTAAAGAACGCTCCACATAAGGTACAAGTGTAACAAACAATTCCACGAAAATTAAAAAAAAACTTACTCTGGAAAAGGTTTTCAAAAAAATGTTCGTCGACAATAATTCTGATAAAAAGAAGCAGCACGAAAAAATGTTCCGACAAGAATGATGAAAAACGTGTGCGTAGAGAAGGTTCCGACGGCTTTGAGGAACAAAATAGTCACACGCAACTCGCTAATGCTGCCTGTCTTGAACTCCCTAAGAGAGAGATCCTAAACCCCTTCCTGAAAATAAAGAACCTATTTATCAGAGGAAACGGAGACATTCAGAAGACAGGGATTCTTTGAGTTACCAGCCGCACACATCAGACGAGCACTGCTTAACAGCCATCTCGATTTCACAAAAAGGTCATCTTGTTTTATCTTATCGTCGTTGACTAGAATAGTAGACATTATCACTAGATTGAAAGTCGGTAATTATTATTACTTGTCTAATCCACCTTGTTTATTTGTTATTCAACGTAATGTATGCGTTTACTTTAAGAGCTATTAGTATAATTTACGTGACAAGGTTCGTAGAGCTATGAGATCTACAGAACTAAGCACCAGTGATATCGCACAACATCAATTTTCTCTGTTTTTATCGCTTTTTAGGTTTGGTCCGAAAAAATGCTACTGCGGCGACCGATACGCCCCCGGGGAGTGTCCACGGTTTCAAGTGAAAATCTCTCCAACATTTCAGAAGTCGAATCAGGAGGAGACCATCAGACGCAAACGCAGTACCAGAAAATTTCGAGTCTTCCTACGCCTGTAGTGATTATCAAGGAAGAGCTTAGCTCGGGTGGTAGTTCTCCTAGTAGCAGGTTGGGAGCGATAGTTTCGGGTGTCGGTACCATAGGGACGCTGAAAAGATCAGCGCCCAGTCCACACCTCGAAAAACGAACCATCATCACCCGAACTGAATCGACAACCTTGCCGAGCAAAGAGCAGGTCATAAGGACCGAAACCGCTGTGGCTACTCCGGAGAAGACTGAGGTCAAGACCACGGAGACGACCGTAGTCGATGGCCGAACCAAGGTAAAGGAAAGCACTCAGCTGAAGCCGGCTGATCCTCACCTTGCCAGCTATGCCAAGTACCAGGCACCCAAAGTGGAAGCACTGTACGCCACCATCCAGAAAAAAAAGGATGACGCCTTCCCAAAGGTAGAAGAGAAGAAATTTGATGCGAAACAAGAATCCAAAGCTCAGGATAACAAGGCAGAAACTAAGGATGCTGGTGCTGCTGGTGCCAGTACTGTCACATCTGCAACGCAACAATCATCTAATAAAACGTCGGAAACTATCATTAACCAAGTGGAGCCGGGGAAGCGCGACATTCTAAAGAAGATTGGTGAAACGACAAAGGAAAAGACCGAAGTCCAAGTCGAGGAGAAAACAACCATTATCGCTATAACGACGCCAGCCTCGTCGACGGTGGTGAACGGTGGCATAAAATCAAATAGATCAATTAAGAAGAGCGATCAAGAAGCAATCAAGCTGCCTCTTAACATCCAGGAGACGCCTGCCGAAGAAAGTAAGACAACTTTGTCATTTGACCCGTTCTGTCTACGTTAATTACTGGAAGGTCTAGATTGTATATACAAACTGCCTTTTCTCTAAATTTTAGGTTGGTTGTTTGTCCTTATTTAACCAATAATTTGCACAGCTCGCTGCTTACGCTCATAACCGTATAACCTTCCTAATATCTGAACCTACATAATTTTATTCAGTTCACTAGAATTTTTACTTTAACCCCATTTCAACTTAGAGCTTGCATTTTTCTTTTTGGAAGTCCTCAACCTGTCTATTTAACCGTAATGTGTTCTATAAATTTTCTATGTGTCGATCTTTCTCATTTTCTTTCGATAGAGGAGGACAAAATCCTCAACACTGCGACGTCGACGAAGGTCATCACAGACGAGGCAAAGTTGCCAGTCGCAGAAGAAGCCAAGACGGAGCCAACTTCGGAAGCGCCTCCGACAACAAAGACAGCGATACCAAGCGAGAGTAAAGAAGAGCAACGACGCAGATTCCTTTTTGGAGTAACGTCCACGCATTCTGATATAAAGCAAAGATCGGAGCAGTCCATCATCCTCAAGGAGATGAAGGAAAGCTACGACCAGAGCTCCATTAAGGACTACGATGGGATCATCAACGACTCGTGATGTACGTTAACATTTACAGGGTCTACGGTTGTGACTTTCGCGTAGCTACCAAAATCGCCGGATAACCACATTTATCTAAACGATCAGAGCACATTAGGAAATTCAACGTATAAGGAGAAATGGAAAATGTTCAACTTAGCAGGAATAATTAGAAATAGATGATGAGAAAGCAATTTTTTTTTCTTGAGCTGTCATAACACCCTAATGCCAGGTGCCTCTTCGATGTTCCGAGCCTAAATGAATGTCCTTGTATGTTCCAACCAAGTGCCTCATTAATGTCACAATATATATATATATATATATATGGATAAATTTATACAATAGCTTAGAAATTTTTTGATAGCTGTTGCCAAAGTGTTGTTCACCGTAGTACCTTAATTTTACCAAAGTATTCAACAAGTCATCATATCATGTACACATAATTAGATGCAAGAAAAAGATGATTCCTTCCCTGATTCAGTGTGTTTGAAATATGTTGCTTTGAAACAGCAGTGGAAATTTATCTAGGCTGTCCACCACCTCTCGAAGCCTAACGAGACAACACCTTTATTGTGCGTTACGTACGTAAGTTATTAGCAGGTTATGGGGATGATACTGGATTTTCGTCAATAGTTTTATTTGTCATGCCGAGAGCCTTTGCTTTCTCTAACCGCCGTCGACCTGTAAAAGTTGACGGCTGCCCCTGTAATAACGGCTGTGTAAATCCTGTTGTGTTTGTGTTTTAAAGTTATTTCTCTGATGTTTATTGCTGAGTGAGGCAATCGTTTCGCTTCTGGACGATATAAATGGTGTGTCTCCGACCGCTTTTACCAAGACTTCTCGTATAGAGTTTCAACAAGGCCATCAACCATCAGCTTGATGCTGCTACGTAGAGAACTGCTGTGTCTTAACTCTAAACAGCAAATGATTAAAACGCATATAGGTAATCTACGGGGCCAAGCTGATATAGCACCACTGGCCCAAACAAATTATTTCTTAACCTAGTCGTCAATGTACTAGCCAAAAAGGAGAACGAAGTTCACTTCTTATGGTCATAGAAGGTATGGCTGAGTCACACACACACACACTGCATTTGTCTTTCGAGTCTGTACATAAACATATTACTATATCATAATTAGGATAATTCAGTATCATGCAATATGTAACGTAATGCAACACTACGCAAGATTCCTGTGTGAACAAATGCCTTAAATAACTCGTACCATTTTACCTGTTCTTGCTGCAAATGACAGACTAGTTTACTGTGTAACATCGTTATAACGGCCTATAACTCTTGAGTCGATCCTTCGAAACGAATTAACTCTATGTAAGAAGATTTCTTAGGAGAAGCGCGATAATCGCGAAATAATAAACCACGATCTATACAGAATTACGGTTTGTTGTTATATCTAGATTATGCTTATATAGATTCGCGGATTTCGCAGTGTATCCACTTTTCCGTTGTTTAAGTAACCT
This sequence comes from Varroa destructor, assembly GCF_002443255.2. Lineage (NCBI taxonomy): Eukaryota > Metazoa > Arthropoda > Arachnida > Mesostigmata > Varroidae > Varroa > Varroa destructor. Next base: position 24,485,522 of record NW_019211457.1, read on the forward strand.
AACAAGTGTTCCTGATTGGCGTGCCAGTAAAACATCACTTTGTATTGCGCTGGGGCTTTTCCTAGCTCAAAACGAAGTGTGTCCCTGCCCGGCATTAGAATGAGCTCAACTCAGTCAGTGTCCCTGAGTTTTTAGGCAAGCGTATTACCGCCACACCATCACGAGGACTGATTTAGGGAGTCTAATTCGTTAATGTTGCACCCAGCGTAACATAAAATATTGCCGTGGTACACTCACAGTTTAGCTCTTATGGTCCGCTTATCTGGTTATTCATCTACAGTTATCAAGTTGTCCCTTTAAATATTTTAGTTGTCCTTTAGGTCCAGAAGGTTATTTCATCAGCCTTTTCTTAGACTCGTTTGGGAATTATTTGCATTTTATAGGTAATGTGTTTAATCTAGCAACCAGTTGCGTAGATCCGATTAATTCTCTGTATCTCTGACGTAGTAAGTTCAAAGGCCTTGCCCTCCTGCCCTATCCCAAGCCACTTCTATGACCGTTTAATTGAACCTATACTATAACTCCATTAAACAGAATTACCCTGATGCACTAATCTCGTCACCCTGTTGTAAAAATTCAATTTTTTATTAATATTTTCTAGCAACCTTGTTACTTCATTACAGTTTGCCCATTCTTCTGTCCCGATTGCCCTTTTTATTGCAATTAATCCGTCTTTACATTCCATGCAACCTCCTTCTTGAGGGAAAAAACTAATCTTGACTTCAAAATGTCCAGTATAAACATAAGTGAATTACGTCGATAAAATAAGCTGCCGATCTTCAACGCTTCGTTCATTGTTGAGACCTTGCCAGATCTAGACTCTTTTGTAGGTGCATATCTGTTAGGTATATTATGCCGTTTTCTATTTAAAACATTCTTTAGTTCTAGTTTCTCGTCCCTACGCTGACGTCTTACGCCCGGTGTTTTTAATTTCTCCATGAGAATACTATAAATTATTAATCATTTCCGCGAAAACAGCAAATAACAAAAGGGCTGAAAATAGCCTGATAACAAAAAGCCTGAAAAGTTCTTTAATAATTTTAAAAACTCAGTTTGGAGCCTACCTCGTAGAATCAAAAAATCTAACCTTATGTATTACAAAATAAACCTCTTCGTTTCTGAAAAAAAATTAAACCTATTTAAAAAATTTAATACATGGCTCACCCCTGAAGGCTAAAACAGCACAATACAACATATAGGTACGGACTTTATTAATATAAGCAATAACATAATATAAGGAGTTAGAGAAAGAGTATAGAGCGTGATAAACTTATGTGACGTTTGTGCTTCTATGGCACATATCTATATGTATAAGACGAAGGAAGGCTGTGCCAAAAACGAGGTAAATTTACCAACGCGACTGTGTACCACAATTTCCCATACAATAAAGTTCACTATTATATAGTTAGGCAAGTCTCCCATCTGAAACGATTGTAGTTTTTGACTCAAATCAATAGAAAAATCTGATATAAGGGACCTGCATAGATTGTCTTACATTGCATGTATTTTATTATACGCTTCGCTCTAATATAGCCGACATTTTCTTTTTACCTACCATATATAAACGTGTTCGCTTCATTGACATCAGCAAATTAATTACACTATTCGCATTGTTCCCGCACTGAGTTTGCATCACTCTCCTTCCGCAGCTCCTCCTTTCCCATTAACTTTGCGTGTGTATGTCTGAGTATGTAAACAATTTGAGGGGCCCGCGCCTTCGTTAGATACTGTACGTTTCAAGAAAAACAAACCCCATGTCCATGTGTATAGACTCTGATACTCGGGCTTGAATTTAACACGTATTGCTTAAAGAAGCTCAGGATAGAATTGTTGTTATCCAACTACGTCTTATAATTAACATTCACCCGGTAGGCCACTGAGACAATTCAGATAGTTGATAACAAGTCTAGGTGAAGGTTGCTTAATTCTTGTAGTGAGAGGGCTCTCTTTGGAGGTTTAATGTCTTAAGGGTCCGGGGAAACTACAACTATATGGGGTAAGCTGTCATATGAAAATTGCAAACTTATTAAGCAAATTATTTAATGGCTTTAGGAATAAGTGCGACTCGTTTGCGAGGCGGGTCCCTAAAAAGAAAGGGATTCTGAAACCTGAAACTTCGCGTAGCATAACTAATCGTATTTAGATTCAACAAATCTAATTATTAACGATTATTCTAAATACTCATTCAATGTTATAATAAATGCAAACATATTCAATTTTGACGTTTATGCGATATGTAATGACAGTTAATAAGATCCAATATTTTTTAACAGCATTCTCTGGCTTTTACCCTCAGGCTTTGGGGTCTGTCCAACCTGTCCTGCAAACAAATCTAATCCTGATTATCTAAAACTTTTATTAGGACCTGTTTTGGACTACGTGCTGTGTTTCCGATTTTTCGTTTGCAGCAAGACGTGTTTCACACGTCGAAAGTATAAAAGGTAAGCAGCAAGGTAGTATAGTTTTTTAATTTATTATATTTTTTAGAATAATATGAACTGAAAAATTGCTAGAATTTTTAGAGGGTACCAAGTAACATGCATAGCTGCTTCTCTAGATAGGCAACCTCTTAGCCTTGCAGTCCTGTGCTGTTGATGCCGAAAATATTCTATTCCTGTTATCAACAATTATGAGAAATATATATGGGTAGTAAAAGTAGTTATTTTTGTTTCACTCACATATGAACTTTTATTCGTTAATAGCACCGCGATCGTAAATCACGAAAGTCGATGATAGCGATGAAGACTTCGATCTAAAAATGGAGATGATGGCTTAGAAGGCTGAAGACCATGAGGGAACCCTGCATAAAGACAAACAAGCTTTTTTTAAAGTACAGCTGGACGCAGATTTACAAGAGAGCTAGCACTTCTGCAAAGCGCCTTGCAAATACATGTTGACAAATTTATGTAGATGTTGGGACACGATCGACGCGTGCCAGTCGAGAGTCAGAGGGATAGTCAATGATGTTAAATATGTAGAAAATGTTCAATAGTTTCTGTATCTCTACACAACATAAAATACGGGTGTATGCACACACAGTGTGTAATGTTCGCAGCGAGTGCGAATTTTCATATGTAAATATCGAAATTTTGGCTGTTTCTCTATGCCTGATATTTAAGAGTCGAAAATTTAACAAATCGAAAAATGTTTGTACACAACATAATTACGGTATTCCAGCATTGTTGCAAATAGAAGGTATTCAGAGATAAATGACCACCTTTACCGTTTGACTGCTGTTAACAAGGTAAATTCCATTTAACGCGTTTTCACAGGAAGCTTAGACGTATTGTATCTAGCTAAGAGCGCCACGCAAGGCGAGAAGTCAGCAGCTGGCAACGGATTATGAAATTACGCGCTCATTGCCATCCAAACAGATCGGCGCTTGGATCATTTATTAGCCAACTTATCTCTTAAAGTCTAAAACAATGGCTATTTTCAACCAAATCATCGTTTCCTCCAGTATATTTTTTATACAGTTATTTATCCAGTATGTTTTTACGTTATACCTGTTGTTTTAAAACTAGCCATTAGGCACGTACATAAGAAAAATTAAATTCAAAACCGGTAATGATAATACGGAAGCGATGCAAGACGAATTCTTTCGACAGGGTTATGCTTTTAGCCAAATTAAATAATGCATTTTATTACACCATTTGGTTGTAAGTTTTTTGCTATGATGTTCGCTACGATCGAAACTCATATAAAATAACTTAAGGCTTTCAAAATGTTCGGCTTTTCGTTTTTGTAGGCTCCTGGAAAAGCTTGGAGCCAAATGTATGAGTGAATAGTTTTGTTAACTTCTTGTAAGTTGTAGTTGGAAAAAATCTGTAGTTGACTATTCTGCTACATGTCTGCGCTCGATGTATATAGTTAACCCAGTTTTTGGAGCTGGAGTGAAATTAAAAAGGGACTACATAAATTCTTGTGCACTTAACTCGGCGTGCATTTAACAATATATTTTTATTTAGTCAGTAAGCAGAAGATATATATACATATATATATATATATATATATATATATATATATACGTATACGATTTACCGTCTTTAGTTTCACAAACCGTATAATATTTATGTGTCGCTCGTGGAATAGACACAGACATACAAATATAGATATATCTATCTATATATAAATGGCAAAAGCTGCGAATTGGTTTTCTAGTATAAACAAATACGATAGTGTCAAGTAAAAACCGTTGGTTACTATGTAAAGGCATTAGGTTGAAATTAGATTTAATTTAGGTCGGCTTCTCCTTACTTACCTTAAATTTGGCGCTTCTTGCTTAACGATTTCGCGAAAGTACTACGATATTAGAGCAGCGTCTTCTAATAAAGTTAAACGATGATCCGAAGATGTATATGTCTACTAATCCGTATAGATCAGTCTTTAATATGGATGATGAAGCCGAAAAATGAATGGGCTCTCATTGACGAGCTTTGCTGGGTATAGGTAAATAAAAAGATATAAATGGTAAAAATATTATTGTTGGGGCAAGTTATGTGATTACAAAAAACCTTTTTTTTAGAATAATCAAAATTACCAGAGTGATGAAACATGGCTGCCGACCATAGATTGTTTGAGCCTTAGGTTGCATCGTCAGTTTTCTTTTTTTGCATCCAACCTTTATTTTCGAGCACTTGCATACCTCATTAAGCTGTTTAAATATGAGAAACATTCATAGATGTAAGTGTACTTTTCAACGGACAATAAAGCAGAAATATTTTAAATACAACGCGACGTTTGCGCATTTTGAACTTATTAGTGATTAGAGTCATGACTTGAATGTTTCGGTGGAATTGTTTTTTCATGTATGGAAAAGATATTGCCACATCGTTTAGCTAACGCTTATTTTACCAAATAATTCAATTTTACTATGACCTCCTGACTCTCGAAAATGCATGATTATGGTTTATTGTACAGAACTTTCAATGCAATTCTAATGTCCTGGTATTCTCAAGGCAAGCTGCATCGCAGCTCTTCGCTTCCTCTTGAGTTAAATTCTAGTTATTATTGGCATCACTGCTAGTTCCTTGTCATATATTAGGCTGGCTACTAATACATTTATCCGGGAGACTCCGGACTTCTCAGACCTTCTACACACTCCACACACAAGGCACAAAAGTGTCTTGGAAAAGCTTTTTCTCTCTGTTCTACCCGAGAAGTGGTCGCTGCGTTAGTCCGGCGTACTTTATAGATAGATGTTTTTTACTCTGAAAGACAAGACAGTGGTTTCTTAAATTTGTAGGGCTATTGTGGGTCCATAAGCCTACAGGCATGGTTCATATTGCATTTTTCAAGTACCTCTCGGAATTCATCTCCGGTCACTGTGCCGAACGCCTCAATGACATTATGGAAAACGCAGATTAGTTCATTTCCTCGTTCTCTAATCACTACTACTATCGGCGTTAGTGTAAACCTATTTACGATTTCGCCAAAGCTAAGATAAAAGAAATTAGTATTATTTCCATCGATGTAAACTTTATTACCATACATTAATTTAAATTTTCTCCTGAAATTTCCTGCCCGCGCATCAATATTGGTATCCTGTTACGGCCTGCGATGGTTACCCGTCCTAGACAAAGTTTTCTCCGGTAATCGCTTTCTTACTCCAGTTTCGCAGATTTCCATCGTTCAAGATACTTCTTTTTTCGAGAAACTCGTAAATAGTTATTACCGGTTGAAAACATCAATAATCTTCAAGAACCTAAACAATCACATATCTGTCTAGCAGGCAAACAGGTCGCCTATCACGGTGTCACTATTATATCACATTTAGAATCGCCCGCCATGCCTACATGCAATCGCCCGACGTTCCGCCTTTTTTGAAGTAAACAACCAACTCGAAAATCATCACAGCTCACCATCATCATCACAACAAACATCAGAATGGCGGAGGTTCGTCAAGTTTTTCAGTTTTTGTGAAATTTGGTAAATGTGGATCATTAATTGTCTTGTTAATCACCTACAAGTGATCCGTGCCAGTGGCTGCTATCGGGCGAGTGATTTTTTGTTTGTGTCATGGCCATCATCCCGGCCAAAATCGTTAGTGAACCAAAAAGCCGCTCACAGAACACTTTTGACATTTCCCCGAAACACTTTTACTGAAACGACTTGAAATAGCGAACTGAAATTACGACCTTTTACTCCACTGGTACATCTGTATACGCAAAAATTAGTTACTCACGATAATGCCTTGTTAGATTTTTAAATCGGTTTGAATTTTGTTAGATTTTCGCGCGCCAACTACACGACTGGCCTCCGAAGCCGGTTTGCTGATCGGAGTGGATGGTATTACTGTAAATCGTGTATGTAGCTTACAATTCGAAACTGCTATTAGGTGCTGTTGTGCGAAATCTCTTTAAGTGTGGCGAAGCTTTATATAGCCAGTTTTGGAAGCAGTTTAAAAAAAAAAACAAAAAAGTGTCCACTCTAATGGCGCGCTTCCATGTCACTGTCTTTCACGTTATATATGGACACCGGTATGAAGGCTATGGTGTCTTTACCCAATAATTCGTAGCTACGATGATCATGCTCGGATTCAGTAAGAGCAACATATCATTTGAGTCTCTCTCGGAGAGCATGGCATGGTGGCTCATAGGAAAGGGAGTCGACCACACAGGTTTGCTGTGATGTCGTTTATTTGAGTCGTGATAGCCTATCGTAATTTTTGCTTAGCGGTAAATACGCCTCCAGGGGCTTGGTTTAGAGTTTAGAAGGAATGTTAATAAACGCGTCCATATGTTAATAAACAGTAACTAGAACTGATTGAACAGTGGAAAATGTCCTTATATATATCTCATTCTTCTGCATTTTCGATTTCTCATGACTTTTCCAGCAGGGGAAACCGCCGGCCGAGACTAACAATGGTAAGTGTCGTTAATTAACTGTACTGGCCTGATAGTGTATGACATAAATTGATTGATTCTTGTAAAGACATTTAGACTGCTGCATGGTCATAGGCAATTGCTTAGACTTTTTGTTGGCTAAATTAAATAGTCGCATGGCGTTATTGTTATTATTGTATGTTCGCTACTAATTTCTTCGAAAATTCAACGTCCTTTTCCTTAGTCACTTATTTCGTGGGCGTATAAGCAACGGACGTACGATTTTAAAAATGTTTTGTGCATTCTCATCCATAAATGCAGTTATGGTCTTGCATTCTATCGAGTATTTAAGCAGACAGTTCAGGCTATTAGCAATTGGAGACTGTAAATTGAGGTGACAAGATAACACAAGCTCAGAAAATATAGCATAGAAGGCAATATTAAGTGTGTTAGAGTCAAAATCACACTGGACGATCATTGTTATAACGAGTCGTCTTTTTTACAACAAATATACAGTGGCGTTGGATCAAACCGTGAGATTAACGTCGACCACGTCAATTTCGTTTGAGTTGAGACAAGTCTCACTTTCGGGTTCAGTTTACTCTATGCAGCACATTATTTTAGTTATGTTTTTGTATTCTACAAACTGGTGGCCAGACAAATGGCTTGTACCTGTCTTGTTACCTTGCTAAATTGGCAAGTGAACCATGTTATATTAGACTGTTTCACCCTATTATTTCTTGCAAGCCGTAATTGATTCGCTTAAATCCATTCAGTGCCACTATGTCTCATTTATCCCGCTAAAAAGGCAATGACAGCGATGGCGATTTTGAGCCAACAGCGGAGATGATGGTCGATGATTTCGATGATGAAAGGACGATGGCCGAAGAGGAGGCACTGGAAATGGAAGGCGGTGAAGACGAGGACGAACTAGAACTTCTTCGCAATGAACAGGATATGCCGATCGACAAATTGAAGGAGATGTTTGGATACCGCGGAGACCAAGTGCCGCTGCAACATCCTGTGGTAGCAGCTCAAGCAGATGGTCAGAATATATATATCAATAGTGTACTCATTTAGTATATTATCTTGTTATAACTATGTTCGAATTTCTTAATAATAATATAATTTTCAATAATAATTTAGAGAAAGCTGAAATTCTTTTGTTATGTTATTGTGGAAATGTTAAAATGAGAATACATATTGAGAAAAGCCGGTTAGGCAAATTTTGATCGATGGGATTTTTTTAAACTTCATTTATAAGTAATATCACGTTTGTAAAATCGGGTGCTTCATCTTAAATGTAATATTAAAATTTAAGGTATTATGGGAAGTGCAGACGTCTCCTCTTCGGGGGAAGAAACGGATAACGATGAGGCGGATGTTGATGGTGAATCCAAAGATACATCTAAAGATCATGCCGATGGTATCGGCGGAGGGCTGGAGAAGGATTCCAAAGAAGGACTGAAGGATCCTTTGGTGAAAGATAAGAAAGACGCGTCTGGGACACATAAATTGCTGACAAGGGCTTCGCGGACGGCCCAACTGCTCAGGTAACTGTTAAATTACATCTTTGTATTAGATGTTTTCATTAAATCTTATTGTTAATCTATAGAAGGCGCTATCAGTCGATTATATGAGTCAAATGTTTCCTGTGTTATTTCGAGATGCAAACGTTTAGTTAGGATACTATTAGTTTATTACAGAAATCAATAGATTATAAAATTTCGATAAAGAGGATAGCTATACCAAATCAATCGATTTTAAGCCTCTCTAATGAAACTGTTCTATACCAGAGTTGTCTCAAATATCCTTAACTATTAGCTCTACTAATAAGTGGTACTTACAATGTCTAAGACAGAAGTTTTTAAGAGACGCTTTATTTTGTGGAATCTGAAGGAAATTGTATATTACAGTTATTGAAACCTAAGGAAATTAAAGCATGTATACATAATTTGTATTTCTTGCGTAATTAATTTCAGAGCTGGCTCGCGTGAGACGACGGACGACGAGGAAGATGAAGAATTTCATAGGGAACAATATTGGCGGAAAACTATCCAGGTAAAGTGCGCTGAAAACAGAAGAATACAATCCGATTCTTTCAATAGGTTTCTTTCAACTTAATTACTGTCGCATTCGCTTACGAATGTTATCTTATAGAGATACTTCTTTTTAACCCAGACAATTTAAACGCGCAAAATAAAATTAAATTGTTACCGTTACCTATGTATGACAAAATGCATAAACATAATTTGTTTTTAGAATTACTTCACTAACTGTTTGTTTATGTGATTTGTGATAGGTGGGCTCAAGTTATCAAGCAGACATCCCAGAATCACTAGCTTCATATGACGATACGCTCCCATATGAGAATGAAGATACAATACAATGGGAACCTGGGAAACTCGATGACCAAACAATAGTTGACTTCTACGACAAGTGGTAAACCGTCCCTGCCTATTGTAATAACCTGCAGACTCTGGTATTAGCAATATCCAATTATAGAATTCAATTACAATCCTTCTTTAAATGTTACTTCACTATGGTACTACGCTCGATCAAATTATTACAATCTACTCTTACGTTTGACCATATTAAAGAATTTTTTTGGCTTGACAAAATGAAAATGTTTAGGAACTCTTCAGCGAACAATGGTGGAATGAATGGGGGCGATCCCGAAACGCTACCAATGGGTGGACATGTTCGCGACGACGAGCGAGCTTTGTGGCTACTTCGCCAGTGCGGGTTTTCCGTTGATGAAGCCTTGCGGCGGCAAAAGCTAGCCGGAGCTCAGGGTGGTGCTGGTGGTGGATTTGCAAACGGAGATGCAGAAATGACGCCCTGGAGCGAAGAAGAGTGCAGGGCCTTTGAAGCTGGCTTACGATTACACGGCAAAGACTTTGTTGCCATCCGAGCAAACAAGATCTCGACTAGATCAATTAAAGAGCTCGTCAACTTCTATTATCTATGGAAAAAGACTGAACGACATGATGTGTTCACATCTCGAACGAGACTCGAAAAAAAGAAATATGCATTACATCCAGGCACGACGTGAGTATAGACGCAAGAAAAAAAGAAAACTGTGTGGTTTCCTAACTGATTCGCATTATTTCGTACACAGCAAAGGGACCGTAGACTACATCATTTGGTCCTGAATAACCTTGTTGTGTATCCCTGATCGTATCGATGCTCGTTGTCGCAGCTTCCTCGAATTGTTAGAATCTTCATTTTTTGCTAAAACTAATCAACATAAAGTTGATCTATAAGTTACCGTAACTCCATCATACCACTATTATGTTGAAAGATGCCTCTAATCCTTATGCATGTGTGTTCTTAATACACCAAGTTACCGCTGTATGTCGTCTGCGTTTTCCAGATTTCGCAAGAAACAGATTCTAACAAACTTTAATAAATCCAGTTTGATTGCTGTTTACCAATTTTATACAGAGATTACATGGACAAGTTCCTCGACGAGCAGGAGGCCCTCGTCTCTCGATCCTCATCGCCGGGGGAAGGCAAAATGGTTGTTGCTGGTGGCAAGACAGAAGCAGGAGTAGCTGTGACAGCTGGCAACGTTGGTGCCAGCTCGGCCTCTGCCAATAACAATACAATTCCAAACACTCCGGCAGTGCCTTCACCGACCCAGCCGATACCAACGCCTTCTCAGCAACCGGTCACCTAGTTAGCTAGTTCGAAGAAATTCGTCAAAAATTTGTGCGACACAGAAAAATAGTAGCAAACAGTTGTCCAAAAATAACGGACGCAATCCACTAGAAGCAACACTAAAAAAAATAGGTTGTTTACTCAGCGCTTATTCAGCCAGTTGGTTCGCGCAATTCCCGCAAAAATCATCGTTGAAACAAATCATAAATCAATCTAGTATAGTAATTTAACATTCGTTATCTTTCTGTATCTCTCATACGCAAAGCAGGTAGAAAGATAAACTGAAAGTAATGGGAGATTGCTGAGTATTGAGCAAGATATACCGAAGAGAAGTGAAGGAACTTTAGATCCTATCATTGTCCTATTTTATTCATGAACAACACCAGTCATTAAATTATTTATCGATATATTCACCCATTCGTAGCGTCTACTGGCCTTCGATAAACTGGCATTGTCGGCTTCCAGCAATTTGTTCGGCTACCGCTGGAGATTCGCGGCTTGTCGAGATGAGATTCGGGGGATAATTCATAGGAATGACTGATTATCGTAAAAGCAACGAGAATTTGATCTTTCCGTATTTCGCTGCGTGGGCTAAGGTATTCAACAAAAGTCACAGTAACGATTGTTGAAGAAGTTTATTTATTAGTTTTTTTTTTTAACACGTCGTTGATATCAACTGCTACTATCCTACGCCCACAGCATAAAAAAAATTGAATATATACATGCGTGGTACGATAGCAATGACGAGACGCTTAGACGCAGAAGGAAAATGAACATGAACACCTGTGCTATGCTATGTCTACTTCAGGACTATTAGTTGGTCACGGAACGTGGAGTTTGAAGAGCATACTTCTGCTAGTTAGTTTGCGTACAATAGAGCAAAATATAACATCTGAACTTTCTTGATGTCTCATATTTGCATGTGTGTGTACAGTTATTTTCTGTCGAAGCGCCTGATATTGTCGCTGGACATTTCGCTCATTTTCGTTTATACAGTAATTATTTTTAAATGGTCCTTAGATGGCTTTCAAAAAAAAAGAATGTAATTGAAAGATTTACAAGGTAAAATTTGACAATGCTTTATTGAAATGATATCTGAAACATATGCTTGCGCAATGGTGGCGATGTACAAGCTTAAGTTTCTGTAGTTCTTGCCGTATTAAAATTGGCACTGTTTTTTATTAACTTGCTTCGTCAGATTTAAAACGAATGCTTTCAATAGTCTTCTTCTCGGTCTGTTTTATAGGCTCCTTTTTTTACAATGACGGCTGGTTACAATTTACGTATGCATTCGTAGCTTGACGATAGCGCTTAATTCGACGTGCTTTAGTAGTAGTAGCTTTCAACCATCTTCATGAAAACAACTCATTCAAGAGTACTGATGCCATGCGTAGGCCACGGCCGCCATACTTAAACCTACAGAAAATTCAAATTGCAAACATTGTGCGTAAAGGAAGATTTCATGAAAAAAAAGTCCACCGCATTATACGACACTGATACAATATTATGAATATCAAAGATTTTAGCCAAACGAATGCCTGACATCGCACGTGAGCGTGGGCAGACATATGTGAATAGGTTCTTCTATACAATACCCGCCCAGAAATGAAAAAGAGAATAGCGAAGAAATAGACATTGCCTGTTTTGTGGAGTTGGCCAAGACCGTGATTCATTATTTCCTTCAACAGCTCTTAGGTTTTTATGATGTTTGGGGTCATGATTAACGGATTTTTGCTCGGCTCTTCTCTTGCTCTTATGAAGAGTTGAGATTGCCGGTGCGGAGAACTAAATCTTGTGATTTTAGATGGCCATCCTTGTAGCCGTTAATTAATCACGTCTTATCGTGCCGCTATTGCTCACAACATTGACACACCGACTATGTTTATTTTGTCTAAATGTGAGTCCACCCGTGAGTGTATGAACTATGGTATAGAATAGAGTGTAATTCCTTTTCCGGTCTGCCTAAGGAAATATTGGTATGAACGTATATAAATCATAGTGCATAAAATGGATCGGATTGAAAGATAAATAACAAGAAGCATAACAACACAGAAAAATAGCAAGAACTTTTTGAGGAGCGATAGCATACATAATGGTGGGATCGTAATGAGAGCGCTCTATTGTATAAGAAGAAGCACGTGGAAGGTGAACGATGGAAAGTTGTATATTATGTGCTATACATATATATATATACATATATATATATGAAATCATATGGTAATATTTAGAACGAAGAAAAGGTGGGAAGGAAGAAGCTCACCAAAGTGACAAAGTGTGGAATATAATGATGAAACAAACGCGCGACAGGCAGCCTCTTTCGTATAGGAAATAAAACTTTCATTTCAAACATCTGCGAATACATTGACAACCTTATCGAGTGGTTATTTGTATCATACGCACATTTTTGCTATGAAAGAGGAAGCTAGGTAAACGAAATCTGATGGATTAAATCGGCAAAACTTTTGTGTAATCGGTTGCTAGTGAAAAGTCGCCGCGGAAAGCATGTACGGGTTTTGTTGTGGAGATCATGGGCTATATTTCGTGGCTGTATTGATGTTCTTCGTAGTTTTGTATCTGCTATAGCTCAACTCAGTCACGACCTATTCTGACCTGATTTTATTTCTAGGTACTCGTTCAAGCCTTTCGAAATTATACTCAAAACACGCCCGTGGCCTCGTCATCACAGAAACCCTATACTTCAAAACTGATTAGGGTGCTGTAGGCTAAAACTATGGCTTACAGAACAGACGAAATTATTAAATTAGCGGACGACTAGAGCGTCTGGCTTTGTGATTGTTGATATCTGATTCGAAAACGGCTCATTTAAATTTGTGTGGAAATAAATGAGATTAATCTGTGTTGCAAATGTATTTACCAATATAATGTGGCGTCTTGCATATGCTATAGAGTTTTCGTATAACATTTACAAATTAAGCTAATGTAAATAAATTGCTTATTGTATCTTAAACAATGCAATTATAACCCATTGATGAATTTGAAACGTTATTATTTTTGCAGACGAAAAAGGTATTGATTAAGGCATTTTTCGTGTAATTGTATATCAGTTTTTAGATTGCAATACCTTCCTTCTAGCTTATGACCACCAGATAATATTTGAGGGTGAATCGCATGATGATGGTCATCGCTTTTCGTAAATTCGGTTCTCTGAGATATTTCTAAGGTATCCGAGGTATAACACCTCTTACCGATTGATTTGCAGAGCTCTTGTGCAAATTTATGAGGTTATATATATATATATAAAAAATAAGTCAAACTCATTTATTACTAATTCTACGCCATCCCGGTAATTCAAGTGCCAAAGGGCCGCCTTTCTCGACAAACGTACACGGAATAACAACAATAAGCTAATTGTACTACGTTGTCTCGTTTCAATGATGGCTAATATTAGATTCGTCAAAATGTTTTATCTTCAGTTTCGTTTTTTTTTTCATTTTAAGCCATTTTCAGATTAATATATATATACATATATTAATAAACGAGACAACGTAGTACAATTAGCTTATTGTTGTTATTCCGTGTACGTTTGTCGAGAAAGGCGGCCCTTTGGCACTTGAATTACCGGAATGGCGTAGAATTAGTAATAAATGAGTTTGACTTATTTTTTTCTATGTTCTTCGTCGTCCTCCTGACTGATGTAATCCAAACACGCCTATATACGCAGACGACCGTATACAAAATGGGCAGTGATTCCTCTGTCTCCTACTCCTATGGACACGAAAGCTGTAGACAACTCTTTATAACATACCAGGCTGTTAAGGTATTGGCCTAACTGCTATGATCCGTGCCATATTCCACTAATATTTAAAACAGCACTATGATAGTATACCTAAAAAATGAAAAACTGGTGAAAGTTTTGCGCAGATGTCTGCCTAGAACTTATCATATTAATCGATTGCAGTGCCAAAAATCAAATGCAGTTAAATTTGGGTGCTACAAACACGCAACGCAAAAAGTGTTGGTATAAAGAAAATAGTATTGCAGAGTGTGCACTATTTACTTTGCATAAATATTTATTATTATTATTTATTGATTGAAACTTACATCATGATACCATTTATTATTCCTTTGAGCGTGTGGCGGATGAGATGTTTGTGTTTTTTATTGAATGAGAATGTAGAGTTTGTACTTTTTTAGTGGGCGTTGGACAGTAACATCGAAATCACTATGGCAAATCTTGCTGTCCACTCTTAAGTGCAATATATGTAGCAAACGGCATTTACTGTTCAGCACAAATAATTTGTGTGTATGTTCTTCTTTTAGCTGGGACACAAACTTGCTCTCTCGATGTCCCGCATCCGAAATGTAAGTACGTTCTTAACAGAAAAGTCTCCGTGAACTCTGCCAAGTTTGTACGAATTAAACGAAAACAAGGTTAATCGAAGACGACGCTTAAACTCACTTATAAACACAATGTTACTATTGATAATCTGTTATGTTGTTGACATTGAAAAAAAAAGCACCTATCATACTTGGTTGATGTAAGATTGCATTGCGATTGAAAACAGAAATAATGAAAGTCAGTTAATTAAAAGCGTGTTTTTGTGCCGTATAGAATTCTGACCTTACAGGAATAACGATCGGTAAGCTTCTTGTTGGTCTGCAAACTTATTAAGGCTATTAAAGCAAACACGTCCTTTCATTTATATTCTATACACGTGCTATTACTGTTGTATTCGACAACAAAACATTCGTTTGTGTATTGAGCAACTTTTCTCAAATCTGTTTATATTGCGTCTCATTTTGCCGCAAGTAGGCTTTCACAAGTTTCACACGTTCACATTACTGTAGGCATACCTAGGTCCTTACGATGGCGTTTTTTTTATGTCACAAATGTTTATCCAGTGTTTTTTTCTTTTATAATACGACTATTGCTACTAAGGAATAAATGCAAGATGAAACTGTTTGCAGCACAGCTCTGAGCTAGTCTCGATAATCTTCTGGCGTCTGTCCTTCTGCATATCAGTATAAAGAAAACAGCAAAGAAGTATTATAATGTATAGTAACAGGAATGACATATTTTTCACCAAGCTATGTGTTGCCGGAAATTTTAAAAAAGAACTGTTCTACGAAGCACCTTCTTTAACAGATTGATTTACTACAACCCCTTTCTCGTACTTTGTGTCTTACGGTGTGGCTTCGGAATCGATGTCAGTCAATCAGTACACCTTAAGAATCAAAGTTTGTACATAGTACTATTACGGAAGTAAGTTTCAGTGTTGTACCCGTGTTTCATATTTCGTAATATTCAGCGCTAGTGCGGTAGCATACGAAGATGGCGGCTTCAAGTCCTCCCACATTACAACCGATCGTATAAGCTTGACGCCACCAGCGGGACGTAGTTTGTAAAGCCTAGAAGAAAAATAAGATAGCGACATTCAGCTCAAAGAGTACAATCGAAAAAAAAAATAAAATTCTGTTACTGATTTCTGTTAAAAGCGATTCCAAAACGTACTTCCATTTAGAGATAGCTAAAAATAGGTATGTATTTCTTACTGAAGAAAAACATGTACGTTCAAACTATAGAAAATTAAAGTTATTTTAGCTTTCTTAGTTTAACCATTGGTCTGCATTGATGCAGACGTGTTTCTCCAACCTTGATAAGAGATCTTTTGTCCTGCGTAAGCAAGATTGCTCGTGATTTTCCTGCTAACGAAATTCGGGCAAATTCTCTTAATAATGCCGGGTAAAAGATTCGATTATCGCCTTTGCGGCCTAAGCGCTTTCCGAAAGGTAAATCTGTCACTAAAACGTCGATGGATTTTGAACGTAGCGGCGTTCGAGTACTGTCCCAAGTTAACAATTCTGCCTGCGGGAAGTAAAAAAAATTAAAAAGAAAGATTATTTACTCAGTTTACGTGCGCAGGCACTATAAATCAGTCTAACAGTTGGAAGAAACTTAGAATCATCTCCCAAAAAGTTTGAGTGGTTACTAATGTTAAGTTATCGAATTAGTGGCGCCTCTTAGAATGATTACCCATCCCCCAGGATGCTAATTACACCATTTTTTTCAAGATACCTTCATATGTCCTCACTAGAATATCAAAAGTTAGAACGAGTGGCTTCGTATCGGAAAGAACAAGTGACATGTTTATGATTTATAAATCTCTCAGAAAAACGCTCCTATACTAACTATATGCTTACCCTATTCGTGACGGGCTTATTGTGCAAAAAATTTTTATAGCACCGTGGAATTGCGAGCTCGTGGTGATCAGCTGCTATTACGAAGTTCCGCTGGAAATTCCGAACGGCTTCAATCGGAATTGAGCCACCTCCGCATAAAGGATCACAAATTATTTCACTGGGGCGAATCCGACACAGTCTGCGAGAATGTAAGGGGAAATAACAAACAGTAGATAACAGAGTATAAAAACAACATATGGAATTGTCACGCATCTTAATCATCATTTCAGGGGGACGATTTAATCTGATATCCGAAAAATATCGCGCAATGGTCAAACTGTAGTAGTCTATATAAAAACGGAAACTTATGGTGAGGTTAGAACGACGCTTGTTGCGTAGTGTTTACAATATACTCAGAAAATGGTTACCGTAACATATTGTAAGCGATTGTAGATCGCAGTGACGTTGGTCCAAAATCAATCAGATTGCGGTGATGTAGAGATGTTGCGGTTAGGCCGATCAGAAAGTCTACCTTTTTTGAGCAGATGTTTACAATAATGTGAAGATTGAAATTCTTCATATCCACCTATAAAAAAATGAAGTACATATGCAAAGTCGAACAAAGAACACACATTTTCGTTATGTGAAACTAAAGTGTGCATGCATCCAAATTTTTGTATGTAAGTGTAGTTTTTTAGCGTCTATATTTCGTTCATTTTCAACGTTACGTTGGAACGCATTCTGACCCGGAGAAGCATATCATTAATATGCGACTTTAGTAAGTAAAACTGTTGTTTTGTCTACCGTGTGTAAAATCTATATGGTTGTCTCGAGAACGTGATCAAGGATTACTCAAAATTTGGCCCCTGGACACGGGACAACTTGCGAAAATGTACGGTTTCGTATAAAAATATCTAGAATAATTTTATCCTAATAAGAAAACGAAATGCTTAGTATTCAGGGGACAGCGCGTAGACAATGATAGTTTCTGCGAGCTACCGAGAAAAGCCGAAAATGCACAAGGATAACGTTTTTCGTCATTACAAAAATGGCTTATGCGAGTACAAAGTGCACAAAGTGAAATTTAAAACAAAGAAGAGACATTGCTTTTTGAGCAGTGCAATCCATTCCGGTTGCAATGGCCATTTTTTTACGATCTTGATTGGACCTGATTGACGGCAGGTGATCTGACAAACCAGAGTTTTATGAGTTCGCACGCAGTGTGACACTACACTATGCGCGACACAAACCTGTAATAGCGCAGGCGTCAGCGAAACTTGTCGCCGTTGGAATTCATGCGACTTCGATGGTAAATTGAAAAATTTAGGTACAGCAAGAAATTTAAAGTGAAGTTGTTCCCAGGTTCTAGCAAGCACCATTCTGTAATCTCTTCACATCGAGAATATATTTGGTGAAATGCCGTAGTTGTTTAACGGAGCAGGACATGTGTCGTGCAAAATGCATGCTAGAAATCTCACGCGTGTTCGTTGCCAGCAGCTATCGCCGACGTTGGCTTAGGTTAAAGTATACGAAAGCAGAATGTTTACATGCCTTCCTACATGATCTCGAATCAATGGAAGTGACTGATTTTTGTATTGCTTTGAAAACGTTCTTTTCCACTTATATTGACTTGCTGGCGTCAGTTATGCTTGCCATTTTTCGTCACAAAATTTTCCCAGCAAAACCGTTATTCGTGATGTTCGCCTATAGAACTCTCGTTTCGCAAGATCAGCCGAAGAAAAACTAAGTCCCTATACGACAATTTTAGTTCGCGGCGTGCAGTGAATGGAAAAACAATTACTCAGCTCTTTATGCTCAGGCGAAGATAACAGGAGTGGATAAACAGGGTAATGTTCTCCTTTTCTCGCCATTTTCGTTGCATTTCTAAAGGCAAATTTGACACGGCAGGTGATATTGCTACACTTAGCTCCATTTGACTAAATACAACTTCGAGTGACAAAGTTAACATCGGTAATTACAAATAAAGAGACAAGCGACTTAGCTATCGTTTGAAACGATCTCGACCGGCTATTGCAGTTACGTAATTGCAAATTCGAATACAAAAAGAATCATGAACGTGATTCAAGTTCGCTGAGTCCATTTGCATCCATCATGCAAAAAGGATATGGGTCTCAGGTTCACTTTGTGATTACGAAAGTTCCAGAAGTTGCCGAAGGAACACAATGATGTATGCTTGCAGGATCAGACAACAAAAACATCTGTGTTGACGCAGCCATTTGACCGACTTTAGATGTACGCGAGTCTGTCGTGAAGCCGCTAACAGGTGCCTCGCGTCCAACGCTTTTTATCGAAGACAGTTAGCTAAAAGTATGTAGGTATCATTTACTTTAAAAGGAAGATTTACTGAATAATGATATCGGAGAACAAATGCATATTGCAGTTTCGGCCAAAGCGCTTGGGACAGTTCTGTAATGAATTAGGCATATAAAACAGAGTACAATTTAAAATTTTTTTGATTTCTCTTTAATTCCCTTGACTAGATTACTGGCTGCTATAAACAGTTAGTAAAATATTCTCTCACAACGCCTTAGCATATTAATTACGTGTTTGTGTTCACCTTACTTAACGTTTTGAGACGTACAAATAACAAAGCTCAAGTTAGAGAACTCTAATTCATATTTTTTTTTTTTTTTACTTTTATGCCATTATTTGTTCAGATAGCTGCTGGCGAAATTATTCTTCAATTAACAATCATTGTTTACTATTATTTGTAAATGCAAGTACACCGTTTATTCGACCTATGCGGCTCAGTACATGATTTACACTAGACAAGTTGTATGTTATATTGAAAAGCCGTTTCCTCATAGTATTGTGACATTTACAAAAACGAAACAAGCGAAAAAGTTGCCGAAAAATCCGGCGAGCTTCTGTGAAAGGGAAGCTCTTCCACCCACCCATAAAAGTCCGACAGTAGAGTTCGATTTTCAGAACAAAGCTCGGTAAATGGAACGAAACTTAAAGGTAGTTGTGTGAAACGCGGATGTATGATCAAGAAATTGAAAGTGAGCACTTGAGGAGTTAAGGACTATGCGTCCGGCCATTCTCAATGCCTCTGCTTGAAGACTGAAAGGCGAGGTTAACGGAACAATTCGAAAACAACAAAAAGCGAATCTGAGAAGCCACCGACATAAATGATTGACAATTGTCCCAGCCACTGTTACTAGCTGCAGCCGTGCTGTATATTGAACGCAAATAACAACAGCACCCATTTTATTCGCAAAGGAGCCTTCGTTCCTAATAATCTGAAGCAAATTACAAAAATAATGTGACAATACGCAAGCAAGCGGGCTGTAGTGGTGATATTGAGTACAACGTCTCGCTACGTAATTTTCTGATAGGTAAATACATTTCACAGAGATGGATAATTTGCATGGCTAGGATGTATCAACCTGGCGTTTTTTTGTAAGTGATGAAATATTTTAGAACTCGTACCACCCAATGTCTCTAGAACGGTAGAAATTATTTTCAAATATATTTTGAGTAGATCGTGCAGTGATATTCACGCTGACCAAAGATAAGGCCATAAAAGCAAATGATATTATGAAGTATTGAAAAAAATCACTAAGTATCGGTTGAGGGATTGGCCTCGAAACCGTATTAATGCAAGTCCTGAGCCCTACTCACATCGTCGTCGCAACAGTCTCTTTTCATTTATTTTCAATGCCTTTTCATGCCATACGTCGGAGCAGCACTTTTTGACAGATTAGAAAAATTACGACGTAACCAAAACAGATTTTGGAATGAAAAAAATTGCACTCCGTGTAAACAATGTATTGTAAGATTTGTTATTGTATGGAAGACATCGTTGTGACATTTTACTCAAAGTACCTTCTAATATATTATCAGCATATTACACATTATATCATAGAAGATCCAAAAAAGATTCGCGGTTATGTTGTCTTTTGTATTTGAGTGCTATGGCTTAGAACGCTTAAAAAACAAACTTCCCGCACAAGATCAATTGGTATGCTACCCTTGTCCTATAAAAAGGCTATCTTTCTCCAATTCATTTTACATGGTCAGACCTACTGTTACCATTTCGGATAATTACGTTACCTTCCAGCGAAAGGCATCATTAATAGCTGCTCCAACTTTAGCGGCTGTTTGCATCGAAGTGAATTTGTGATTCGGTCCTGTACGGTTACACGTGACACGAAAGCGCGGAAGACCCTCGAGGTCGCATCCGGAAGCTCCCTAATGTCAAACAAGCTAGAATAGTAATTATTTATTTAAGTGACAGAACTCGGCAGAACAGTGAAATGCATAAATATCAAACAGACGCTTAACCGCATCTGTAAATGAAACGTAAAGCTGACGTGGTAATATTAGCTAATGGCGCCTGATCCTTTATGCATCAAAGTTAGGTAACTACACTCTTATGTCGCTCTACACTCTTACCATCTATTACATTAGACCTCTAATAATGTTTTTTCCAGATGGTGGTTTTCTTTAACAGAGATAAGGGTCTTAGATAAGCGCATATTAACTGCGTCAATAAAACATGGAAACGTTGTGGAGTTACCAAGTTATCAGGAACGACGAATCCAGTCACGCTCTTAAATTATGCATGAAAGTACGACGTACAAGCATTACTGCTAAATTATTATCTGGCTTTATTTATGGGGTCCAACAACACAGTTACGTTAAAACTGTCCACCGTTAGTGGACAAACTAGATAAATACATCCTCTTTAGTTTTTTGCGACTATGAGCTGATTGAGTGTCATTGGAGGATAATGAGAATTACGAATGGAATGGATTAGTCGGTAGCATGGTCTGTAAACTGCATAGGCATAATATAGGTACGAACTCAATCCGTGCTAAGCGCCAAAGCAATTTTTCAAGAAAAAATGTTTGCTGGTTTTTCATGTTACTTGGTACGATAATGCTAATGATCGTAATATCGTGCAGAGGGTGTCGGCTCTCATGCACGACACAACGCTTGCGTTCCAGTATCGAGAGCCGTAATGATTATTATAAACCACACGTCTATGGCGTAAGCAGTCTTCTGGATAACTTCTGTGATAATGCCGCAGCGTTCAGATCGTGATTCAATATACAAGGAGCAAAAGCCGATAGTGATCCGTGGATTAAAAGTTTTTAAAGAATAATAATTTCAAAAGCAGAGTGTCGTTTAGAGCTGGAAATCAACGCTAAATGATAAGTGTCTGTTTTTCTACACTACCGAGATGGTGACTACAACTCAGGACCTACAATGGAAGTACCAGTTGCTGTGATGTCGAAATTCGTCTATCGCAAAAGTGTGCCCTAAGCGTTTTCTTTTTTACTAAAAATATAATAGTTTCGTAAATCCTGTCTAGAATGTGAAACATGTTTAATAAATTACCGTTATCTATTTAGGTATGGAGTGGAGTAACGATTAGTTGCTATTGCTTTATTGTGCAACCACCGTCAGAGGGTTTCGTGTTTTTGTGCTTTCCGGCGGTGCACTTGAATACTAATCACGGCTATTTTGTTTTTATTTAGTTCGTGGAAATTGAGTTCTTAACTTTTCTTTATCTTCAATGTTTTCGTTATAACTTTAATACATGTACTTTCAGGAGTTTCGTAACGAATTCACAAAAAGTGCGCTTTCTACGCTGTATTCCGCTCAAAATGTTCGTTGATCAGAGCAGGTAAATTTTCCATTTTAGGTCTGAAGATGTAGCTACTTTTCAGTGATTTTCAACCTGCTAAATTCTGTTTTTAGTGTGCACCGGTATTGTATTTGTACTAAGAACCTCTTTCGCCTAGTGTTTTCAATGAATTGCGATAAAATCCACCAGTGCCTTCATTTTCGAAACCGAATGACATTTTTGCCTTCAATTTAATATTTCCTGGTGGCATTCAGAGTGTAGCTAGCCAAACATCTGGGCATATATAGTTACTAAATTTCTCATGCTCCTGCATGCGAATAATAGATTACCAAGTTCCTTCGACCTGCTAAATCGCTCTGAATGAACCAGAGCGTTTTACATTGAAAAAAATTTAGTAGCATGTAAAACTAAAAGCGTAGAGAGAATTTACTTTTTTATTTATGTATATGTCTGTTTTGGTAAACATGCGATTATGAAATGATGTGTGTAGGGTCATTGCAGACAAAACATACTTGCCCTGGAGGCTGACCTTCGAACGCAAATATGCGATCTAAATTTTGCTCAGGGGCGCGTACCCTCCTCCATACTTCGATATCTATAAAATATGAAAATCAACAATGGAAATGACCGTTAACTGTCATTGACTGTAAGGTAGTTCACTCAAACAAATACGAACAGTGTAAACGCTATCCTAACTCTTCTACTCACATACAAGGGCCGTATAAGGGATGATTAATAACATTAGCATGTTCCTTTACCGTAGCCGTGTCAATGGATAAATATTTACTAATCATTACAGCGTAGATGCGTTTTAGCTTTACGCGAAGAATATGATATAGTTCTTCACGAAGCTTCTTGTGCTCGCTTAATATGGTGCTGCGCAACCTAGGTAGGGTCTAAGTAAAGACATATTTAAGCGATAAACTTGTAACTTAACATAGACTCACTAGTGTACGTGTTTATTTAGTATTGACGAAATTAATGGCTTTCCTAACGACGGCAGTTATAATAAAGGTACCAGCCTCTTTTATAAATGTCACAGGTTCCATAGCTAGCTATGCTGCTGTAGCGGATTCGACAATTTGGAGTATATCCAGGCAGCCTTTGATAATTCTACTAAGGCGAATCAACTTGGGGTTTGCATTGATGAAAAATAGTTTACCGCATAAATCCATCGTCAATTCCACTCTTGTCCCATTCTTATTATATCTAGACAGAACTATCAGTCGTTTCAGGACGGACCTATTAAAACTTCGATTTATCACCCACCTACAATCCAAAAAAGATATTTATCACATACGTATACATATATATAATTTGCTTTTCTGACTCTTGAGAGAGGGATGACACGGGCTTTTGCCTCCACAGTCTTTTACCAAGTAGATTGTACTTGTATTTTTGACATAGTTTAATGGATATATATATATATATAATTTTTTGATCAGTATTTATCTGACAACAGACATTTCCCGATCAGTGTAGGGCACAATGGGTGTCCATAGTGCATTTGAATTATTTTGTAAGCATTTACATCATAAATGCTACAGATGTTTCACCATGGTTGAGGGTAAGAGTTTAGCTCGTAGCCCAAATAAGTCAGAGTTCATACTTGGTCGAAGTTAGCTTCGGAATTGTACATGTGTGATGATGCAGTAATAACATGGTTGCTATTCAGTTTACGGGCAATCGCTAGTCTGGGTTCGCACTTCCTAGCGCCTTGAGTATTGGACGCTAAATCCAAACACTGATGTTTATCGTAAAAGCAACATCAACAGGCTACCTAGAGGACATCGAAGTATGCCTTTAGCATGATAAAGAACAAAATAGAAATGATTTTTAAATATAAGGGCACAAGCTGTGTTTCGCTAGGAATTCCCTTCTAAAAATGCAGAATCAGATTGCTGCAAGGTTATACTCTCAACTGTGGAAGATTCTATGGTAGAAGACACGCCGTAGCTATGCTATGACTTCGATTCAGCGGAGCAGTTCTATAACCCTTGGAGTATTACCGATGAGTAGAATCAACCTTTCGCAATCGTTGCTTTTTTCGACGCATTGGGTGGCCGAAAAAGTGCTTACAGTTCTTTCCAGCTATATTTCAGCTAATATCGGAATCTTAGAAGCCGTATCGTGTCGGCCTTGCTGCCGCTCGAAAGCTCAGAGTTAACCGTACCAGATGTACTAAAACGTTTGGAAGACCTTTATTCAGCCTTTAGATAAGAGTCGTAAATATGTAAAAAAAAAACCTTAAAAAATTCGCTATATTCTATAATTTCACTCCAGTTAAAGCATAAATGCGACACAAACCCATAAAAAGTGGGCTGTTTATGGTTAAGGTGCGTTGTCGGTAGGAACGGCCCCAAGATGGTTCTACTGTGAGTTTTCGTTCTTGAAATTTTAATGTGAAAGATGCTCCTGACAGTGGTTACCGACTACGAGTTAAAGAAATCAAGTTGAACTAGAGCGATACGTGAGTAGCCATGACATCGCCAAGGAACTTGACATCTACCGCCAAACAATTTTAAACCAAATGACTAAAGGTAGCTATATAAAGCACGATATTTGGCTGTAACGCGAACTAGTGCAAAACAGTTTACCCGATTGCTCTTCTACCTGCAAAGTTCTACAGAAACGCAAATAGATCAATCCTTTTCAAAGCGGCGGATGACGGGATGACGATAATAATGTGCGAGAAAGGCCATCGCGAGATAAAGCGAGAACATGCTCCAAAACAATCTGGGCCGAAGCATGGACTGATCTCCAACTAGGTTGCGATGTGTGTTTGGTATGACTGGTAGCACTACAAGTTTTTACCGGCTGTGCAGAAAAAATGGTTCGATCCTCAACTGCCAACAACTAGCTAGATTACAACGAACCACTGAAAAATCGACCGGAATTGGTAAACAGAAGGGGACTCCTCTTTTATTATGACAATACCGGACGACATACATCTTTGGCTACATCGAAAATCAAGAGAACTTGGATTCCGAAATTTTAATCCACTCGCCATATAGGCTATTCACACTTTCATCGATTTAGGTCTTTTCAGAACCTTAATGGGTTTTCATACCAGTTTAGCTAATTATTGAAACATTATTTGACACTTACTTATCTGTTTATTAGTACAATCAATTCATCGACAACGTTAGATTTAATAATGTGAAGATCATTTCTTTATTTAGGAACGAAGGCAAGTGTTGAAAGTGCTAGCTAGTCTCTGACCCAGTCGCCTGAAATAATGTGTAATAGTTTAAAGTAATAAAGCACAAATTTAAGTTCCTCTAGTCGAGACAATTCGGTTAACGAAACTTGTGTTGGCACTACATTGGCAAAGGGCCACTGAAAAGCTAGAGAATAGTCAGCTCCGTATTGGCTTGTTTGTAGGTGTTATAGAAGAATCTTCCTTAAAGGGTTGTACAGTCTGGACACTACACTGATAACATTCGATTCGTTCAAATCCTATTTTTCCGGAAGGAAGCAGGCACTCTAAATTTGAATTCAGTCTACATAGGTGAAAACTAGGAATAGAACAACTTAAGTATCGGTGAACGGTCCTGCATATTCATCGGTTTTGTATAGGAGATCTTATTCCGTTGACAATATGGGCCGACATCGTTGATAAAAAAAAATAGCATACGCATACATTAGACACCAATATTATTTCGTCTCGAAGTCGTTAAGTTCGTCACAAAATCTTCTTTTTTTATATATAAAGGACTAGTGAAACCCTTTCCCAACCTTATATTCTTAACAGCGATAAGACGGATCTACTATCGTTGCATATCAGAGTTATGGTAAAAGGAATAGCATGGAATGGAGTTATGGTAATAGGAATAGTATGGTATGGGAAAAGGAATAGCTTTCAGAAGATATATCGTATACCACCCAGAATGAGAGTTTCCCGTGGGTGGCGAACAGCGTTTCACAGGACCCGTGGGAAGAAGACGAATGCATTTTAGTTTTCCCTAGCTTATTTATAAGACGTTAAATAGTATATGACTGCAATATCAATCTCATTTGAGCTTACCGCGCCCCCTACCGATCAAACCATCGCACAACCGTTACTAACGAGTTTACTTTCGTATGTTCTTACCCATTACAAATTGGAGAAGTTGAGTCAGATGTTCTCGCTATACGAAATCCATACGTCCGTTTCAGTGAAGCAGTCTTTAACAAAACTAGGTACGTGGTAATTAGGATGTCAATATAGAATATTCATGTATAAAAATCTATTTATAATCGGCTTGCTGTGATACCCATACATATATGGTTTTACAAATACGAATAAGTAGCTTACATGAAAGGCTTTTAGCGAACGTGACATGGTGTTTACTCTAATTTTCAAGATGGTTCTACCCATGTTATCACTATAGTTCTTTTAGAAAAGTCTGTATTGCGATAGAACTTACTTTTTTTCCAAGGCAGATTAGCCACCAAACCGTAGAGGTAGTTGAGGTCACGCTCCTCGTCCTCGACGAATTTCGCATGATGCACGCGATGCATGACCACAAACAGATTGTCGACCGATTGTAGCTTCCAGATCTGGCGGCGAGCGCGGATAATATATAAAGATACATTGGACAAAAAGTCATATAAGCACATCTGCAATCGGCAGAATCCTAACCGGAGCCTTTATGCATAGCTATTAAAATGCTACTAAAAAAATCACTAACATTTTCGTCTGTCTCCTTGTCTAAAACGCTAATTGAAAAAAATGCTTTGAGCAGAGTCCCTCTTCCATTCTTCGGGCTGGGACAAGCTTGAAAAGGTAAAAGAAAAGTCTTATTTGCCCTTTGCTATGATAACATAGTCTCTTTGTGAAAACAACTTTTGTGGAGGAGACCGTCGACCGTCATCACAAGAAACATACACGGTTTATTTAATTGATGGCATCGTAGTACGTAAATATAAAAAAAAAAAAACAACAATAAGTGAAAATTCATATAAATATGACACAAGTTGTAGAGTACAATTCATAACGTTAATACAGGAGCTTCTTTCGGCGCATTGTTAAATCATTATTATAATTGATTGTCATAATGCTACCCTAAACAAATAATTGCTAATAATTTTTAGTAAATTCCATTTAAGCCCACGCCCTACTATTAACATAAAGCTAACAGACAATTTCGACGATTTAAATATTTCAATTTTGCTGCGGAAAATCTTCCAGAAATCTCAGAGTCAATCTTTCTTGCTTGCTTTTGATTATAGAAAAGTCCTACAGGGACTGCTCTAGTCAAGCGTCTGAAATAATACACCTATAGAAATTTTGTCTGTAACAACAGACCGAAAAAATCGCAAGTTGTACATATATATTTGTACGAAATTTGGCAAATGTTTCACTACGGAAACTTTGTTAGGAAATATATTCTCTTTTGCGTCACGCTCTTAGAACGTAAAGTCTTCTATATACCGTCGTGGCGGTCGCAAAGCTCGAGTTTAAAACGCGCGAGATAATGGAAACGTTAATTATGCAATGGAGCAGAACATTAATTATCTGGCGAACCCGCGCTAAGTATATCGCTGCGGGGTCGGACTGCGTATAGCTTCGAGGTCGTTCAATCTGCATCGTGTTCTTGAGTCCGAAGCCTCGCCACGATTGCGTTTATTCATTTAGAGCGTGCAACCACCCCCTTAATAAATGTACTAAGACAGTAAACCAGCCAGGAAAGCATGTTAGCTAAAGCGATCAAGGTTATCGACCAGTTCTTCTAATCATTAGTAGCCATCCAATAGGGCTACGACCATAGCTATTTTTGATGGAACGAGTCATACACTTCGTTAACGTCTTTCACTGTCGAAGAGTAGTACCCTTCTTGTTATCCCTGTCTTCTTCCAGACGGAGCTGTTTCGGCGTGCATTAATTAATTTCCGCCGAAGATAAACAGCGAAGTAAATTTTTTTGCTTCGAAGGATTCGCTTCGCCATGCCGGCTACTTTAGACGTCTATATGTAACTTAATCAATCACACAATTAGGAAAATCGATATTTTTAGTACTTAGGAACCAGCTAATTCGTATTTTATTCAGTTATAGAGCATATCGACGTTCTATTTAAAATGCTTTTCATTGTATGCGATACTTACACAGTCCGCTTTATGCATCTTCTTAAAGTACATAAAAATCAAAAGATATTCATCTATAAGCTTAATATTGGATAGTACTGACCGTTTAAGAGCCAAAATTAACGCAAATATGTTTCTGTAATTTGAAAATATACTTTTTTTGAAAATTTAAAAGTTACTAAACTAAATATGCGCTACTTGGATCATTGGCCTTACGCCTTTTTTGCGATAATCCTATCACCGTAGAGCAAGTTCTTTAAATTTCTATCAAATACGGATGCACGTGCTCGGGCGTTGTCATGCTGGAAACCATATTTTTTTTCTGTTAACTAGCTTCGTTCCATTTTTTAATGGTTTGTTCTAATCGCGTTGGTTAGAATTGACAATAGAGGCTTGTTTCCAAGTTTGTCCAAAACACCTAACTCAAGACACGCTTCTAATCTTAGCAAAGATACAACACCATTTTTTTGGCAATATCCTGCGGTTTGCCACATATTGTAAATCTTTTAGCTTTTTTTTTTTGCCTACTACATTCGTAAGTGATCCACCAACTTGATCACCCCCTGAACAACCGATTCTGAAACGGCTCTATTTCATAGCGCTTCTATAGAGTTTTGCGTATCAAAAGAATTTGCATCGGTTCGTGTAACTCCTAAATATCGAGTATTTTGTGTAGCTAGTTTCGTTTTTTAATGATTTGAAACCCCTTGATGGTGGAGGTTTTGTTCCTTGCGATATCGTGACTACTCACATAACAGTTTTGCTCAACTTTCGCCATAATTTCTCACCTTTTTTTGGAATTACAAAGTTGTAGGAACGGCAGCTCATAACAGAACCGTCTTTAAACCCTTTCTTCGGATAACGCGTCTTGACCATAAATATCCCAATTTTTTCACGGGTCTGAGCAGCATTTGTATTTTTATCGTAATAAAATTGTAAAATACAGGTTTTTTTTCCGCAGAAATTTCACTCGTCTTTCAAGCGTTCAGACTTGCCATAATTTTAGCCATAACTACAGACATGCCAAAAATTTTAGTACGTTTATTGTTGCTAAATTTCAACTTTCAAGCGACACCAACGCCGATCCGCGATCTGAGATATATGATTTTAAAGCCACTTAGTTATAAAAAGCTTAATACTTTCTCGAGACCCCGTATTTTCCTACTTCTAGATATATGTCTTTCCCCATTATAACCGTAGTTTTAACCCGTCTCGGGTATACAAGTATGCTCCGTGCTCGTAGTGATAGATGCATGTGAGCTACCGCGGATAGAAGAGGCATATTTTTGTCTAGGTAAAGTCAAAGAGGAAGATATTTTTAATAAAAAATGCAAACTGCAAAATGCTTATGATCTACACCGTATAATTGACGGCGGACTGTACGAAAGGCGCTGGGGAGAAAGCTTGATACAGATCCCGTACTTCTGCGCGGTCACACGCATTAGGTATTGTACATGTCATGCACATACACATGATGTATACATCTACGACAGTAAGGACCGCTGCACGTCCAGCTGGTTCTGGATGCTCGTACGATCTAGTGCTCTTTGGTTAAAGCATTTCTATTGAACGTTTACGTTAAATATTTAAAAGCGCCAGTGTATATGGACACCGTTATACCGACATTTATGTCAACTTGCTGCACAATGTACTGTCGATATAATAAAACTATATTCAGTGTTCCCGCTTGTATCGTAGTCAGTATGTCGGCAACGTTCTTTCTTGTTTTTATTTGGTCTCATATCAAACGCAGTATAGGTACTGAAACAAGTTAATCGAAGTCTTTCCTGTTTTACGAAAAATCCGCCCCAACATGCGTATTGTTTACGGTATAAGCCAATACCTGTATTTAAACGTTTCTTCCACGTATAAAAATGTGTTGCTACAAGTATATGGCTTTTGAAATATTACATCTGACCTTCGACGATCGACCGTTAGTAATAATTGGCCGTTGAGTGTTCTCTATGTGCTGGGCCTGTCACCTCAAGTTATATTCGCGTTTTCACTGTAGGGTGAAACGTTACGAAAAAAAGCAACTAACTTCTCGACATGCTTCAATACAAGCTTCCCATCTCAAGCTCAATACTTGCGAGTGACAAGCAGCTACAGGGACGTGCATACTGGTGTATGTGTATGTATGTATGTACCTTTTTAGAGATATGGTGATTGAACTGTCCTAAACAAGTGGCCTTATAACAAAAAGAAGGTTGTACTATTGACACGAAGTGAAAGACGTTCTGTATTTTAGAATTGGTATACTCTATACAGATAGTCCAGTGGTTTCAGATGATTCATAAGGCTCGTTTTCAAGTTAACGACTGTACGTGAAACGGTTTTCACGTTTGCTTATTATTCAGTATTCAGACAGATGTCCTAACCAGAGGTGCCTCACTCTGTCCTTTTCTTCCCAAGTATCTGCGATCTTCGAAAGTAAAGCGTTTCAATAACAGACCAATATCCTATTGCCGATAACTCGAAACATATCTCATAATGACAACAATAATAAATGTTATAGTTAGATTCGCTGTTCTTGATGAAAATTTGCCTCTCTTATAACGTGTCTTATTCTCCCACAAACTTACTTTGACCAGTAGCTTTTATACGAGATCGTGTAACACCAGAAACACTTCGAGTGTAAGTCTAAGGCTACATCACTACTACCATGCTATAAATTCTTCTCAGCCTATGGGTCTGCTGTTACACGTACTTTATGTAAAACAATAAAATATCTGCAGCGGGTAACCCTATCATTTACTGACATTCCGGCCGATGTCTTCAGCTCTCACCTTCAATTCAGACCCGTCATTCGATGCTAAGTCATCAATGTACCTACTTCTCTGTCTGTCCATTCAAAGCATCTCCTATTTGTTGCTTTTCCATATTTTATAAAAATCCTAAAACCTACAATTTTGGTGTAACCTGTAATTTTAGTACGGCCTTTCTATAGCGGATGTCTTCACTAAAAGTGAGTTTCCTGCATTCCCCCTTGCGTTGTTTTTTTCTACTGGCAACATCCACGCAATCGGTCCTTCATAAGTCCCAGCATTATTATCGTGGATCTATCAACTTATTTGTTCACCTACTGAACTTAAAGGTACGTAAGCTAAGCTAAATTCGAAACCGGGCGTGAACACACTTTATTTTATGCTGAAAAGGGCCGCTCCCCTGAAACAGACTGTATCATATTCGAAGCTGGGTGTAAACAAACTTTGGATTCCGTCAGCTGCTTCAACTAGTGTCTAGCTAGAAGAGCACCGGAGACGAAGTTCGAAACATTCAGATTTATTCTGCTATCCATTTTGTGGTACCCCGAAAAGCAATTAATAGTACTCTTAATTTATAAGGATAGGCTTTGTGCATGTACATTAGAGCGTAGTTTAAAGTAGTGTTTGTATGCTAGTTCAAACCACTGATGGGTATTGCAGTTCCTCAATCTACAGGAACACACAAGACCGAATAGGGAAACGGCCTATTCGTTTCCATAGGTATTGTTAAAATACTGCTAAGTATGAATGGACCAATGAAAGATATCTTTGTGGACGAAAAGGGCACTGTAACCTGCTGTCCTATAGAATGAATGCGTTCCTGTACTTAGCCAGTTTAACTCCTTCGTGCGTTTAGTACAAAACTGGTCTCGAGAGTTGGATGTCGGTTACCCGGTGTATATATGGTTTATTTAATGGCGCTATAATAAGATCTTGTTTCAAACGCTTTTTTTAGGTACGAATATGTAATAATAAATACAATAATAATAGTGAGAATAATATCAGATTGATTTAGAAATGAGCTCGTTCGTTCTCTCATAGGCAGTGAAAGTGGAGAAGAGGACGCTGCCAGGTATGTAGTCCTTCTGCTAGATTATTTGATTGCTCAGAAAACGGTTTTGAGCGGAAAAATAATACTCAGTTCAGGCAGAGAAGGAACGTTGCTAGGTTTTAAACTAAACACAAGAATAACGGTGGTTAGGTTCGTAAGCGATACTATCAAAAACTAGTCGAATTTTAGCTTAATCAGATGTCTTAAGGTACGCCATTATTCTTACTTTGCCTGCATCTGGACCGAATGCATGTGATACAACACAGAAGTGGTCGCTTTTGTATTTTGTATTACTGATCCTGTTGGTGGTAATGCTGATTACACAGGCACCTCCGTTGCCACTGCACATTTACCCCCTTCAATGGAGATAGATCCTTTCTCCACCGCAGCAGCACGTTTACTCTGCATAGGAGGTGGATCGTCCGTTCCATAAAAGTTCTGACGCAAATCAGAGAACCGAGCGGCAGCGGGCTAGGCTATAGAAAGCGGTGACAATTAAACACTGCAGGACCCCATGTGCCTGAGAACTATAGAAAAAAAAAAAGCCCCGTACAAGCCCTGTAGTAGCAGGCCAATCGAGAACACGCTCTGAAAAACGTGTACTAGTTAGGCAGCCACCAACAGCTCTGTTTGGGAAACGCGAAGAGTGGTGAAGAAGAAAAAGGCCAAGGTCATGTACACGTTCTTGTACATGTTTATGATTGCTGGACTTCATGAGGAGGCAAGAAAAAGAGGGGAACACTCTATACCAAAGCCAATGGAGCTCTAAACAATATCAAATAGTCAGCCTTCTACAAACGTGTGTTTGTGTGCAAGCGGCAATTTGTAGTTGTTGACATGAGCAAATGACGCGAAGGATAGAAACGATATTAGAACAACAGAAAAAAACTATCGGCAACTCTTTAAGTGAATTTATAGTTTATTTTCGATTCGCCGCTCTTCCGTTTGGGATGACTTCAAATTAACTTGATTTGGATATCATTGCCACTTTAATAGGGTAGCAAGCGACGGTTACCTTATAGATCACTGTACAACGTATGCATACCTCGGCGTCCTTTCTTGAGGTGTTCAAATTATAACCCTACATATTCCAGCATTCGATACATACGAAAAAAGCAACCACATCGTGACACGTGTCTGATATATCAAAGATTCATTATCATTTTACCAATAGCTCTGTTCTTTTGCATTGTAGATTCCTAGAGGCTTCATTATGCTAAAAAGAGAGGGGCACAAATCGTTTTGCAAGTTCGTCAAATGTATTCCCCTCACTTAACGCATGTATTTATCTATGGTTCGCATTTAATAACTTACTTGATAGCCCCTTTACGCCTGCCACTGTGCTAATATTGTATGCATTCAGATGCACCACCCAGATCTTCTATGAAGAGTCAGAGCATATCTTCTTTTATCGCCATATAATCAGCGAAAGTCTTCCATGCCTAAACATTGCTGTTACATGCTTATGTCGTTGTTGTTATGTGTGTCGATCTGTGGGAGATGCGCGGTGAGTCAGGCTAAACCGGTAGTCATCTAGGACATCATCGTCAACAGCTCAATCAATACTCTAGTTAATCGAAATATAAATATTCATCTAAACCGTAGTCTTCCACCTGATTAGAATACGTACTACGTTTTCCAAGGACTGACTTTTAAGAATTAGTTCCAGGCCATTCATTCATCGCCTAGCTTACTGAAATATAAATACATATACGAAATAATGACGATTCTGAGCCCTACTTAATTCTTACGCCTCGAAACAAAATGACCTAAAATCTTACCATTATAGTAAGAGACTAATAGATAAATATCGCAAATCTTGTCAGCAAAAT
The DNA here is from genome assembly GCF_002443255.2 of Varroa destructor. Taxonomy (NCBI): domain Eukaryota; kingdom Metazoa; phylum Arthropoda; class Arachnida; order Mesostigmata; family Varroidae; genus Varroa; species Varroa destructor. The sequence goes on from NW_019211457.1 coordinate 24,519,482, forward strand.
ACTTTCTATACGTTCTATATAATACTACTATATAATACGTTCTATATATGGTCAACTATGACATACCTCTCAATAGACACAGTCAGCTATCTCAGGTGCACTCGAGAGTAGTTGTTTTTTCCTAACGCATTCGCTGTGAATGCACCTAATGTTTTTAAAGCAGTACTTATTTATTTTTTTTTCTTTCGATAAACAGCTAAAGCCGACGCAAATGTTATAGGTCGAAAGCAAATCTAAATGCAGATCCCTCCCATTGTTAGGACTCGCCTACGTGCTTCTCACCTATTTTTTCCGGCAGTTCACATAAAATGCTCCGCGTATTGCTTTCGGCAATCAGCGACCTTAGGAAGAGTTGGGAGATCACAGAAAAAATCAAACAATAGAGAACGGTAACGAATACCATAGAAAAGGATGTCATAGGGTAGGTAGACAGCAATGGCAGAAATCGAGCGAGCCCTGCTCTAGCCATTTTGCAGTTCTGTCCGACTTTATAAAAGCTCTTAGCTGAGCCCACCGTCAAGTGCGTCTTGTCTCTCCCCTTGAGACCTTGAGCGAAATTAGAGACAAAGAAACGAAAGAGAGAGAGCGCACAACTCAGGGATTGTCGCAGCCCCTCTCTGATCCTAAAAGTACCGTGTCATTTTAACTGCATTTACGTATCGTAGGATCTAATGCTCGGCCTTGACTCTACCTACACGCCCCGATCTTGTGATGACAAAAAATAGCACAAAGCCCGCTGCCGTCACATTTCCTGACTGAGAAAAGTAACGGGAAAAGATAGAGAGTGGCGTCCAGTCGAATACGGAGAGCAAAGATCACTGTCTACCGATAGCTAACTCGGGCTATAGGGTATCCTGAGAGCAAATACGTGGGGAGGCATTGTAGAGTGATACGGAACAGTCTAGACAGCTATTGCCAGTCTAACCAATTTCTCGTTGTAGTGAAATCCTGTGACCTATATACAGAGACTTTGGGGTCTGTCAAGCTTGCTTACGTTGCACTTGCGGCGGAGGCTGATGCCGACGCCGATACTGCTGCCGTCTGATTGCTCCGCACCTCGACGCCACTAAACCGCGCGTTTTGGCAACTTAAGTGCTTTTTTATTCACTGGCTGTCGGCCTGACACCTAACGCCAGCTATATACGTGGAATCCTTTATCTGAAAAAGCCCCATCACCCAGTTTGCACGCGGTATGTTAATTAGCAATCGATAGCGGACGCTAACAATCTTCTTGCGACGCGCCAAGGGCGTCCCTAGCACGTTGGCGCGTTGCGACAACATTATTAGGGTAGGCTATCGGCTCTAATTGTCGATTGCTGAATTAGTTCTGACAGATGACGAAACAATATAAGAACGTCAAGAGCTAAAGAACTGCCTGATCCTGTACAGGGTACGGTTAGCAAAAACACGTCCGTATATATGCGGACGTACATGAGCTAAGTGCTTGTAATTTATAGATTGTCTTATTAGAATCGTCTTGAGGCGTAGGTTACTTTGAGGTTAGATATTTACTGGTTCGTAAAACGTAGGATACTAGCGAACAAGCAGTAAAGTTTAGAGTAATAAGGGATAACTGTAAAATTATTTTATAAGGGTGTTTTATTACGTTTTATGAAGCTTCACGACCGTTGCTTTCTTAGTAAGGATACGTAAACCATATTTTAGTTTTTTTATATTATTTTTCCTAAAGTCAAAGTGAGAGAAATGGCGAGATTTGTTTACTTCATCTACGAAAGCATCGTATATCAAGTTTTTCAAGCGGCATTTTATTTTCCTATTGCCTGTTCGTGTTAATCGAGAGCTTCTCTATGGGGCGTACTGCGGCGAGACGATATTTTTGGTGTTGCTGAAATACTCTAAAAAAGTAGCAATAGTCCTAATAGAGAGTCTCAAGTTTTTAGACAGAAGAAGAGCTTTTCCCCACGCGAAACCAATTCAAAAAACCTAATAGGAGATTTGTCGATCTTCTGCAGAATTACTTGAAATCGTAGTTGAAATTAGTTTATATGTAAAGCAAAGGACTGGAATACATACGAATAAAACTCGCCCACTTTCGACATGTAGAAGTTTAGGCTTGTTGCTATTTTTATTATTCTTCCCTTGTACACGTCCTGAATTATATACACATACAAGCTGGCGCCCAGCACTGTTCTGCTGCTTTTACGATAATAGGCCAACGTAACTTTGAACCTGCTCATCTCAATTTGAATTCTATGCTTAAACTCATTTCAGTTGTTCCAATGTTTGAAATAAAGAAACTGCCGTTAATTACCGCTTCAGGCCACTGGCACCTTCAATCACAACAAAACAATAATGTCCACGCCTGGTTTCGAACCTAGGCCACCTCGCATGCCCCTAAGTTCTCGACGTGAAGACGTCACTACTACGCTGTTACAGCAACTTTTTCTCTTGGATGAAGATCGTTTTACCAGTCTATTACCCCCAATATCCCGTTCCAGTTGTCCTTGCTGTTTCATTGTAGTTTTCTGGTCACATGTGCTCACTAAAGTGGTCGCATTATTCAATATCTACCGCTATTTTCCTTCGCTATTCGATTACTCCGCCTTCCCTGTTCGACTATATTGTCCATTGAAATTATTATTGCAGGACCATTATTCTGAGCGTTCACTTGTTCAGATCTTCCACTAGTAATTTCTGTTGCCCTGAAGCAAGTTATCCATTCGTTGAAATGAGACCGATGCGGTTATTATATTAAAGCCAAATCAATTACAACCTTCTAAATGCATAGCAAATACCATGGTCAAGCAGCCAAGCGATGAATAGCTATATATACAGTTTTAAAAAATACTCGCTTGACTCGAGAGTAGAAAATGCGAAATGTTGGATTTTATGCCAAATCATATTTACTCTTCTGTTGTGTAGGCCTGGACGAGCTAGGCAATTTTCACATTAGGAACGATGTATCGCATATTCTCAGCCGTTTTGCCAAAACTCCTTAAGAAGGTCATACGCTCCCCAGTTTATAGTAGAGCGTTATGGGAAACTTTATTATACTGCTTGGCATAAAACCGATTGTTTTCGAACTTGTCGTATAACTGTCGCATTGTACATGCTAAAGTGTCGACGGTGTCCTTGTTGGCTTTTCACACTCCTATCCACTACCTTCGATCTGTCACAACCTGCACAATCAGCAATATTCTGCGACATAATAGATAACATATGTTATATCCTAAACAATGCTAATATTTTTCCAAGAGCATCATTTTGAGAGAGAAGCTGGCACGAAGACTGAACATAAACCTCGTACCCGCACATTGGTACTAAGCATTGATTCATTTACCGCATACGTATCTTTGATTCAAAATAGAAAAAAGCGTAACCAGTAAGCCTTATATTTTCGGCCGTATATTTCGCAGCTAGTCGAATGAACCCGCTTTGATTATTCCATGATTAACCTTCCACGATTGTGATGTTGGGCCTGGAGTGCAGAACGACGATCACAGGGGTCATATCTCGCAAGAAGGTGTTATCAAAACGACTCGAGCAAGTGGCCTTTTCCAATTAGTCGGCAGTGTCGCCAATCGCATCAGATAGCACGGCTGCAATAACGAAATCCTTCTCTCATACGTTTAAATCGTTTTTCTTTACGCCCGTCGTGATCATTGGTACGTGAATGGGCCCGCGTGTTGTTAGGATGCCTAAGTCCATCCGGTATTGCAGCTTGAGAGTTGTATGGGCCGTTCCCATTGACGCAGTCTCGAGGACATGTGTAGAGGCGACGTGTAAGAGCCCGATGTCAGTAGTGATGACAGTACAACAAGGTCAACCCAACAGGACTTAAGGGCGAAAATCTTGTGGTTTTCCTTTTTTTTTTTCTTTCTGCCGAGTCTTTACTGATGAGCGGCAGGAAACAGTTTACGGCAATCATAACACTGCGATGCTAGTCTTTCATCAGTAGAGTGTTTGCAGCAAGCACATTCTGACTCGCGACCTCCGGTGCGAGTTCATGTGCTTTTGCAACTACCCGCGCTGTCGTATAAAGTCTTGGACCGCTGGGGGCACTTAACTGCACTTTCCTGGCCACTCGATAAGATTTAATAGAAAACGACCTGTCTTTTTACACTGAGTCGAGCCTGAACCAGGCAGTAGAGTGTGAGCCTGACAGGACTAAACCGGAGGGATACTGTAGGCTGTACGTTACTATTGGTGCCGGCCCTGCAAAGAACGTCATTGCCGCTGTACCGCTTAATTCGCCCATACTCGTCCCAACTGCAATATGCCTTTCGTATAGCCTATAGGTTGTTTCTGATTTGGAGCTGATCTTCCAGTATTAGAGGAAGCATCAGTGTTCATTCATTACTGCTCAAGAAATGTTTCGTTATTGCGACCCTAAACCTTTTGCTTGTAAAAGCTTGAATTTGGTGTGAAATTAGTGCAGCGCACCAAGAAATGATGCAGGTCATTTGTGCATAGCGTGGGTAAAAAAGCCGTAGAATAATCCATATATTTTGTAGTTTCTTCAGTTCCCAACCTATCGTTAGTAAGATTATGAGTCTCTTTTATAAAAGACTCATAAAAAGTGTATGGTGTTTCTAATGTTTTATACGAACGAATGGAATAAGTAAGAGATATTCATTTAGGCCAACTGTTGGATAATACAAAGGTTTGAAGCTAGTAAGACTAGCTAGCGGTCGTAACTATCGCTTATAACAACGATATAAATTAAATATCTTAACTTACGAAACAATTTCTCACTGAAACGACAAGACTTTAGTCTGCTATTTCAGTGCATCGCATTGTAATTTATTTTTCTTTGTTTTCGTGAACAATCTCGTCGTCCATCATCTGTAGCAGAAAGCAACACGGCTCAGTACTTAGGTCCACAGAAGCACCGAGGTCTTTGACAGTGACAACCTATCTATTTCGTCGAATTAACTAGCCCGACACGTTTGCCACTCCTTGACAGGTATTTGCATCCTTTTCTGTGGAAGCATAGCGTTTGCATCATAAACTTTTCTTCACTTTAAGGCGAACGAATACGTGCTTTGCCAGGTAGCGAAAGGGGCAACACTAGAGGAAGCACTACAACCATCAGGCGTAAATCTGCCTCTGCAGAATCTATTGCCCAGCCGGTACTGTGTCTTCTAACAGAGTCTTATTATTGCGACTTACACTGCACTCAGGTACTTTCAGAACTGAACGGCGTTCGCAGAGCCACAAGGAAGCCGCGATGTACTTTGGGCTTGCATGGCGCATCGTGAACGCCTACTGATCTGGTTTTGCTAGTTTATCTCGCCGGACTTCAGACTTCGACAGGCAAACGATTTCGCAGTTGGTCGGTCAAGAAACCAGAAGTTTACACACAGCCCATAAGACAATGTACTAATTATTTCTAGGTAATTACAACAGAGGGAGCTTCTCGTACCTTATTCTGATCATTGAAAACTAAATATTTCGAATTTTATGCCCAGTGCTGACATGAGGCATCCTAATAGACGGCTCTTACTGCTAATGGTAACATTTATAGAGTTTTACCTAAAGTGAAACGAATGATTTTCGAGAAAGTGCATAGTTGATTCGTTGATTTGCGACGTTTGAAGGATTCCAGGTTAGTTGTATTTAGACATATGGCAAAATACGTTTTGCACATGATTCCCTATAAAAACCAATGATTTGCATATCTCGTATCCATATCCTCCATACTTGTATGTGTCCCACATTTACAGGAGGAAATTACCTGGTGTTATAGAACGCACACGCTCGAATTAAGCAATAGCCCTAAACCACAGCCTGATCCATTTTGAGCAGCGGTTGCATAATTAGATTAAAGTTAAGTTCAAAAGCTGCTCCTGATATACGCACGTCACAATAATGACAGCGGTTCGACAAAGTCCTGATAAATCCATTAACTCTAGCCTTCACAGCGCGGCTAGCTAATGTACAGCATGAGGAACTTTTGAGCGGATGAGTGCGAACGTGTTACGTTAATACATGATTGAAAATTCTCGCAGTACTTCGTAGACCATTATTTTCGATTGAAACATGAATTAGAGATATGTTCAGCTCCTGCGATTGGATACAAATGCTCACGGTAATAAATAAATAGACTGGGATCAAGTAGAAGCACACACGTACTCTTGGAGCAACGCGAAAATCACGAATTATTTTCGACCCATCTGCGATGGGTTTGTCCTCACAGAGAGCAGCTGATACAGCTTCTCTTTCAGTGTGTAAAGATTGTGCATCTTCAATGGATATGGACATGCATGACCACAACAGAATTTGTACGTTCACTCGGATTTCTTTCAGTTTTTTTCTAAAGCATATTTATATCTAGAGTGCACTTCGATTGTATTTAATGTTTTCGTTGGCGGTTTTGTAAAGAAAAAGACTGCTTTTAGGTATATTAGAACAAAACCTATGAAAGATGGTAGCAGTTGCCACACCGTTACACATACGTTCATTATCTGCATTATATACCAAGGAGTATTAAAGGAAGTTTTTTTTTCCATTCCTTTTTGTTTCCATATTGTCTAGCTCACAAAGGTAAATGTCAGAAATGCGTTCGCTTGTGAAGCACTACGAATATGAATCGTAAATAGCGGAGTGTCTAAACTAGGCTTTTGTTCCACGCTTTAAAGGGTTGAAGAACGCGGGATCTGAGACAACAAAAAAGGTCCGTTTGCTAGGAACATACGTCTTCATAAGACAAGCCAGTCAAGAACATTTCAGCACTCCAGCAGTCACAGCGATCGGCCCTGACTAGAAGAGGGTGATCGCTATTTTGCCATTCAAGCGTCAAGATGGGTGGCATAGATGAACTGTGCGGTTGCTCTTTGGGCCTTAGAGAGACTTTTTACCTCTCCAGAAGCGCAGCAGAAAATTATATGTCAGTAGCATATAGATGTAGAACCCCTACATGACAAACTACCTTGAAAAATCTGAGCGAAAACTTACCATTACCAACGGAAATCACGTACCTTCTGCCAAACGTAATGACCGAAAGGAAGTTTTGGCTAGGCTAAAACTAACTTGCCTCTGAATGTTTTAATTTTTTAATCCGTGTCCATAAACTTTAATAACGATGACATTCAGACAAGGTCTGTAGATAGGCCAGATTCACAGCACTAAGGTGCGCCATCATATTTGTCAATCCGCGCAAAATAATTCATATTATTTGGACCTATTAATAATAAAGCAAATCTTACTAGGTAAGTTCCCAAAGAATAATCGCAGTCTCGTGTCCGATAAACGCGATCTAAATGTCGAAAGCGGATGGTCGACCAAACGTTTTAATTAATATTCAAACACAAACCTGGTCATGTAGAAGAAAGTTTAAAATGTTTTTAGGTTTAATTAAATAAAACAAAGGTAGTTTTTTAATCGATGCCTTTCGGCCATTCGGCATATCTAAACCATCCGGCGGAGTGGAAACCGGCGGAGTACACTCCAACAATATTAGTGTGACATTTTGGCCAACTTAAGACGGCCGTTTTGTATGTACGTACCCCCGACAACTGAATGATTTAGGCGTAAATTAAATGATGTGAGATAAGATGGAAGTGAAGATGCTCACGCGATTTTTTCACCAAAATATGGCTGCTAGAAATTTCGCGGGATCACTCGATTTAATAGAAAGAAAAACGTATAACACAGCCTTACGAAATTCTTTTGTGAGAGGTGTTTTCTTTATTATGATTTATGATCGGATTATATGATCGGCCTGATCACATTAAGTATATAACATTTTATGCGATATATAGTATTTGTACACTTGCACCTCGAACATAAGGACCACCATTGCAGGTCGATCTTGATATTCGCAATGTTTTTTTCAAAAGTTATTGTCATACCACCGTCAAAGTATACGTTTAATTTAATAAATAAAAAGTTTTTCAACGGTCGCTTATTTTCAACGGACGCAGTAGGAATTGTTATACGAGAAGTGTCGGTAGGTTTAAAGAACAAGCTCGCTTTTTGTTTGTTTTTGTTGCGTTGCCCCTCTGGCATAGTATTATTTACTGACCGTCAAAATCGTATTTCCATCGTAAGAAAAAACTAAATGTTTCACTGACCATCTTCTAGTTACTAGGATTCGTTTCCCCATCTAATAAAATAATATTCGTCTAAGCGTCATCTACCCTTGCACTCGGCGGGTATCTAGGTAATCTCCGAGTTCACCCAGTACATTCCACTGCAGCCATCGAGACACAAGCCAGTATGGAGAACATGAGGCGCCCGGGCAGATCGAGCATGAAGCCGCGAACATCAACACTACGAAACCTTTTTGGACTACCTATTGTACACGCTCATTTAGGCGGACCCTCCTTTGCTGTCTCTGCTAATTTTACTACTATCGCTACCTCCCGTTCGTATGGGTCATTCACCTACCACCCCCTTCGCGAACTTCGCTTCCGAGAGCGGCAGTCAGTCCGTTTTTCCGTGCCGTTAGTTCCAACGTTCGTTTGCCACTCTGGCCTTATGCCCCGCTACGAAATGACTAGATGGTCTAAACGGTTTCGAAGTAGCGTGACCCTACTTCTGCGCCCAGCTTCTGCCCTTTCCTTTGACTCTGCCAAGCACCGGCGGCACGGCAAGCGAAAGAACTCTTTCATTTTGTGTTATAAACAATTACAGTTCGCCACCTTTTACTTTTGACTTTTACCCCCCTCTTAGCCTGTAGTCGATAGCCCCTTCCGCATGCGAACGATGAGCGGTCAGCAAAACAAACATCATCTCGAAGTAGGCGCCCACTTGCCAGACAAGAAAGTGAAACTGGTGGATTAGTAATAGTTGAAGTCCGCCAGAACCGTCGAACGTGACAAACGAGAGTGGTTTAGACACATGAAAAGAGATTTTTGCTAAGAAATGATGTTACGATATCCACGTCAGCTGGTTTTAAGTGTATATAGCTTTGTTTTTAAGTGTTTATAGCTTTGTTTTTCATATTATCCTGACCTAATGATTAGCATATCCAATGAATAGCCGCATCCTGGAGCAGTGAACAAACAGCGAGTATCTAAGAAACGAGTATCTTAAAATTGGCGAAGGGGTCCAAAACTAAAACATCCTATTTAGCCGACGCATAGCAACAGTGCTATACGTTTGCATATACAGACAGCCATGATATTCGAAGGTACCGTCTGCTTGAATGCACTGTACAATACGTGAACTAACCTCTTCGAGGCGATCGTTTGGGACGGTAAACCACACTCGTCCTCGACTCGTTTGACCGTAAAGGCTGAGCTTCTCTTTGATTTCCTCCCGGGCCATAGATTCCAAACCAGACACAACCGTAGCTTCTACAACAGTGGAACCTTCAGGGGAGCTCCAGAAATACTCAGCTTCATCACCTGCCGCCATTGAGGCGCAGTCCTCCTCGACAACTGAAACAGTCTCCGCAGCCCTGAAAGATGGGTCACCAGGTTTGGCAGTAGCCTTCGATAAATCATACTCATTCCCGGCAACGCCATTATCAATCATTGTGGAGGACGACATCTCTCTGAAAATACCACACAAACCCCGTTAAAAATAAATCGCAGGGAACCACAAACGTGTGTTAGTCTTTAGCCACGTATGATAGATTGCCTAAGAGTAAGCTGGTTTCAAAAAGGTCGTTAAATACTACTCACAACATTTATGTGCCTGTTTTGTACTCTGTTTGGTAACGTAGACAGCAAACTGCAAATCACCTTTACCCGTTTTTTTCTATTATATCTTTTTAACTGCTCTGGTTCAAAGAAAAACCGATGTTTTAAGTAGCCGACCCACTTGTGGCACTACGATACAAACCCGTCAGGCTTTAGAAGATCCACCGGTACATCTTCTTTCATATGCACTGAAGTTAATCATAGAACTATATAAAAGTCTGCGGGTATTTTTAGCTAAGATGTTATCGAAGCTTACCGGATGGACAGAAGTTAAACGTTCGTCCCCAGTGGAAATCAATAGGGAAACGAACCACTCAGAGAGACTATCACAGATCGTGTCTTATATAGGTTTTATTTTTCATACCTAGGATGGGACCTAAACGCGCTAAAATTTGCACAGGGTTTTCTCTTTATCAATGAACTTCAATGAAGTTCATAATCTAGGTATATGTATGCCGAAGACTTCTAGTGAAAATGTGAAGAGAAATCTGCTTTTTGATGAGTGTTTTATGCACCTATATAGTACGAATTCGTCATCCATTTAAGCAAATGTCAGATCTAATTTTTCATTCCAGCAGTTCGTCAGTTTACTTATACATGTTCCCGTATTTGGGCTCTGAGCAGCGACAAAGATCTCAGAACGAAACTCTGTCCACTCCAATACCTCATGATGTTATTTTGCTTAATTCGAATTCTATTTTGGAGCTAAAGACGACGTTTGGGAGCGAAACGCCTTTCAAAAAGTTGGCCCTTAAGCAGCCTTTTCAAGCGGCATAACCTGTTTTAGGTGCAGAACTCACGTTCTTCCTCTCTCAACTTAGTCGAAGTCGCCTAGCTCGGTAGAGGCGCATATTCAGCACCACCTAAAAACTGTCAAATCTATCCCTTGATATCTATTTTACTTCAAGATATCCTGATGTTTGCGCTTTCTTCATATATCCCACCAGTTTTCATTCAAATAACCTGGTCGAACTCAACTGGATGAGACTCGACTTTAATTATCGGCATCGCAACTCCGTCATTTGTCATGCAATAGAGTCCTTCGAGCTACCTACTGTAACTCTTCTGTTTCCCGGGTGTACTTGCTAGCACTAAACTTAGTCACCTCAGTCACTACATCCAGCAGAGGCTTCCGAACCAGCTTTACGTTGTTCCGGCAACAGCGAGATATGCAACGAGATACATTTGGCCTATAGGCCGTTCGCTTGTCGCCAAACACTGGGAAATGGACCTACCGTCCAACGTATACTGCTGCTGCCGCAACAACAGTACCAGCAATAGCGCTAGAAAAGAGGGGGCCGCAGCCATCACGAGAAGGTAACCCCGCCGCGACTTCATTAGCGAAAGCCACTTAGCCCAAACATCGGTAGTAAAAGTAGGGTCAGCATTAACAGCAGCAGTCTCTGCTGCCATACGAGTAAACTTGAGCCGTAACGCTGCTAACGTTCTATGGAGAGCCCGCAGCGGCTGTAAGACGGGCCGCAAGCATATGGCGCCAAAAACCGCAAACTCTAAGTAGAAAGGTTTGGCTTAGGTAGAAGCAGTTTCGCTGCCTAGGTTGATAAATAACTGTTCCTGTTTGAATCCGGTCCCGCCTCTAGTTGCCTCTATATATTCTTTGCTGTTTTATCTCGGTAATAATTTTCTGCATGTTATCCTACCCTGGTTGCTGTCCGTATCCCCATACGAGTCCACCCCTTACATGTACGTATATCGTCCACAGTGTGCACTACGAGACAGCCCTATACACCGGTAGCATTAGTAGATAGTGCCGTAGCTAGTAGGTAATTCACTTTAAAGCTTCTGAGGATATCTATACATCAGACAGTGGCTGTTTGGGTCATACGGAACTTGCGACGTAACTGGCATTGCGAGAATCGGCCGCCGCCAGGGTTCTACGTAACCGCGTGAATTTCAGAAGGTTCTGTGAAGAAGAGGTCGTCCTCGCGAATTTAGTTAACTTCGTGCTTCTTTTCTATTTCCTATTTTCTGTCCCAATGTTCCCTAGACAGCCTACCGAATAGTTGAGCCTATCCTATCATGTCCTGTTATACAATAAAAAGGAAATGTTGTAAATTATTATATATAAGCAAAGTAAAGCCATTTTCTCCCTCCGGTCCATCAACAGCGACACCAAAGGTCACTGGCCAAAGCACATCGTGTCGCAAACTATCCCTGTGTCTATGTGTACGCAACCAAAAGATTTATGTATCTATACTTGTGTAATATATGGCCGAGTATTAGAGCACGCCTCTTTGTTTACTGTTGTATGGCTTGTGCCGTTCCCGTCAAAGCGACCTCTACACCTTGGCTTAACGGACGGTCGCCGGATTACTGCTGATGCTATCGTAGTCGTAACTCACGGTTCTTCATACTTCCTGCCATAGTAAATAGTGCAATATGTTTAGCAACAAAACTAGCTGCACTGGCTTGACGCAACAGAAGCGATCCTACATGAATAGAACGGAATGTGGTAGCTCTTTTGCATTTGTTATGTTGCTACAGGCTACAGACATCGACAGCATCGGTTAATAACAGTATTCGAGCCAGACTGATTAGGTCGGTTGTTCTCTAGTTATCAGGTTAGAAGGAACGCTGGATTTAGCTATGGCGAATAAACGGAGACGGAAAACACGACCTACAAGCCAGCAATGGCCAAAGTAAAACATTCGGATCCAGGTTGCCTATTTTCTAGGATCTTCTTGCACATAACAAACGGAGGACCGTGGAGAGGTGAGGTTTGAGAAAAACAGATTTGGTCTGGCGGAAGTGATAGCATTATACTATATATTAGCAAATCAGGTCAATTTTTGCCAGCTTCTCTGGCCCCATGATTCCGACTCAGATGGGTCGACGTCGCAAGTATGTTCATTAAGTCGAGCGTCGCTGCCGTCGCAACTGTTCAGGCTAAAGATTGTTCCGTCCTCGTGTAGGACAACGCAAAAACACACTACGCAACAATTAATAAAGCTACTATGTTAAACTGCTAATAGAGTTGTAACTACGATCAAAAGAGAGACAAATAAGAGAAATTTAGCTTTTTTAGCGGGTGACATCGAATAACGTACAACAATGGAACAACGATGTAGGGAAAGCAAGCTGCTTCCACTGCTGCTCCGATTACTATACAGTACAGGAAGGGGCTTTTGGATTGAAACGTCTGTACTTGCGTCTGAAAGATTCGGACCGAGCGAGGTTGGTCGCTCCGTCAACTCGCACCAAGCCAAGCAGGAGTTTGTTATGAAGTAGACGTCGCCATGATCCTCAGTTGTCTCTTACAGGAAATAAAACGAAGCAGAAAATCTAGACAGACCAACATAAAAAACGCGTTATATATACATAGGCAATCAATGTAATTACCTGTAGTATACACATGATCAGCGGCAGGAGTCAACGTAATCAGATATAAATCCAAACTCGACCCACTGCGAACCCTGTGGGACTAAACGAAAGTTCGAAGAAAAAGCCACCTGGTGACGAATATAAGGTAGTGCGAGTAGTAGAAAATTCAAACTAAACCAACCGATTTTCATCGAATTTCGTTGGTGGCATTTCCCTCTCCGAATAACCTTCAGCAAGTTCAGAATCCAAGCTCAACGAGAGACTGCTGAGAAAAAGAGGCCAGCCATTAAAAGAATGGAATACAATTGTGGCCTCAAAGGCGACTTAAATTTAGTTTGGGTTAGCTGGAAGGGCCGAAATCAGTTTTCCTTTCGGACCGACGCAAAGCACAAAGCTGCAGCTATCCAAAAACGAAAAAATAAAAAATAGCAAATTTAGTGGCAGTAGCAGCAGCAGTGCCTGCGACTACAACCCAACCTGGATTCTCCGCTTGAGCTGTTACTTGTTCTGCTTTTTGTGCTCCTCTTCCCCCGTTTTTCCTTTAGCCTCACCCATGCAATCTCCAGCTGATTTTGTGGCACATATGGCCTCTACCACAGCATTATAAGTCCTTCTGGAATCAGTAGTTTACGCAGGGTCCCATCGTGCCTTTAACTTTTTTTCGTCCTTTTGCTCCCGCCCGCTCCATTGCTCTAAGGTTTCCACTTTCAAAATTGCCGTAGGACAAGCGCTTGCAGCCGCCCTTGCTTAACTCTCCGAGCCAACGAACGCGATCTAAAAAAGGAAGACGAAGACGAAACTGCTGAGTGACGCAAACGTTCAAGTGGCTTGCCACCACCCCGTATGCAGTTAATCCGACCATCCATTTCTGGCTGATCCGGCTGGATTAACCTCTTTCTAGACTACGCGCCTCTACATAGGGACTGATGATGGTTAGGGATATTAAGGGGATCTGGACGACTGTATTCTAGTGAAATAAATGAAAGGTCATTCTGATGGCGGAACCGTAGAATGAACTCGAACGTGGCCAAAAGGAATAAGACACAGTCAACGAAAGACTATGAAGAGCCTAAGGACCCATCGCTCACTATCATGTTGAGTAAAATATAGTATCCAGAGAATGCAGAGCGTCTTCTCACAGCTACATAGCAAAGCCGGCAAGACCTCGCAAGCGAATAATGCATACACTGGACCTCACTCCAGACCCAACATCCTCTCGAATGTGTTTAGCTGTTTTCGAATACGCACGCTACGTAGTTCCTGTGGTCTAGCGGCTTCGCCTTCGGTGACTTCTTCACTAGTATCTGCTAAAAAAATGGAAATTGGGAGCAGTTTACAGATGTCTGGCGTGTAATTAAAAATTGAAAGACGGCACGATGACAAAGCAGTGCAAGTCTGCCACCGAACTGTACGCTTATCTGCGTGTATGTGACACGTGGTACACGATGGCGGGGATAGAAAGAACTCTTTATGTAAACAGATCTACGCTTTAGATTTAGTTTTGTAGAAACTCGATTTATTATGCATGAGTTGATAAAGTTGTTGGATTCTATGTTTGGGGGTTACTCAACTCCGGCACTCGATAAAACTATGAAGTATATAGATAAATATGTATTAATTCTTCCCACAGATTGTGTAATAAATGTCGCTGGCGAGACCTGAAGCAGCAATCCCATGCTTCGTTCAACTAAAGGCTTGGCCATTATAGCTACCGCGTCGAGAGATATATATACATATATAATATTTGACATTTCGTAAGTCCACTCTATACATACAAGAGGACAGAGCAGTAATGTGACAGTTGGAGAGCTTTCACTGAATAGATCTGCTTTTCATCGGCGGGATCCCCCGCAACTACGATGAATGTAAAATGAAGACTCTGTAGCTACCAAGCAACCTGCCCACCACCCGATATTCACACAGCCACATAGGTATATCTACGAATAATATTCGTTCATGAAATGTAGGGATGAGTCTCAAATTTGCGCTGACGAGCCAATATGATGGCGTTTTTAATTACGTTCTTGACTTTTCAATCTGTTATTGGCCGCAAGGCACACCACTAAGCATGAAGACCAAGTGTAATTTTGATATCTTGCTCACTCACAATTATACCGCCTGCAACATCTCCCATAGATGAGGCTATCACATTGAAAAATCATGCGCTTTAAATACAAAGATGTATCGAGCTGGTACGAACTACCTTCTATCACACAGGGGCCCGTGCATAGATTAAATCTCATAATCGTAGATATCTGGAAAAATATCCAAACTGTCCCACATACATTTTAACTCGTTTCGGCAAGTAACATACTTCTAGTTATTTGTAACCACCATCGAGCTAGAGCAAGCACGTGATCATAACAAGGTTTTTTTTCCATTCGCAAGAACACCGTGCATCAGTGCGTGCATGCTGCAAAATAATGAAACAACAAACGAAACCAAGACATACTATTGTAGATTTCTATCATACTTTTGATTCTTCTACCGGCATTTACAATTTAGCATTAATACAACACCGGTACACAATTACCAATAATTATAATGACTAATTGTGTCTTCCATTTACAGTAATCCTACACGTTGGCGCGCCAAAAATTGCCGACGACACAAGATGCACGTGTAATTAACTTTCATACACAAGCATCACGCAGGTATGTATCCGTTGATAGTTTATCACTACAGAAAACACCACGTCATTCCACCTCAAATCTCTCTACCAAGTCAATAACTGATTCAATGTTTGATCACAACAATTATCGTTTAGCTTCAATAAACAACTAGTGATGGTTATTCTATTATCTATGGGTTAGGTCAGGCAAAGGTAACCCCAAATCAATCTGCAACAAACGACAAAAAGCAAAGTCTACATGTTACAAGAATCGCTGCAATCGTTCGTACAGATAAGGCACACTTGCATCTTTACAACACCTGTAGTGAAATCAGGATCGCTCTTTAGCTTATGTTCCCCACCAAGACTGTGTGGTCAGTATTCAAACAGTTTGAAAAATACATATATACGAAGCATATTTAATATGAAGCCTGAACGAGCGCGTAATCTTCCATACTTTAAAATCTTCTACAGTACTGTTGCCAAGGCAAAGCTCGCGATTAGTATAAATTTAGGCTTCTTTTTGAGGCGAACTCCATTGTGCATCTAGCTATGATCCTACTTCGGCTCGCTTACGGTTCGGCACGGTACTACATATCAGCGACGTTTCGGTCTCTAAGTAAAAACCAGTAGGAGAGTACTACAGCACTCGTGTTTTCATGTCGCTGCGTGTCCCCGAAGGACGTTCGCTCTTCGTAGAAATCTTTCTTTCTCCATCCGATTCACGGGTCTGTTAAGCAGTGTCTGCGATACGGACGACGTGTCCTCCAAGAGCCCTTTTACGAGGAAGAGGCACCCACGCGACAAAGTTCCAAACAGCCACGTCGGCTACGGCCACCATTGGGTTTCGTGCTTTAGCTAACCGGGTACATTGCGAAAAAGCTCACGTAAAAATTAAAGATGACCACTCCTGCCATGTTGGCAGAATATAACATCATTGAGATCATTGAACGGAAAGGAACGAAAAATGATTAGCTGGCTGTCCTTCTATCCGTTTTGCCTTCGAAACACGAAAGCACAGCCAAGTAGGATGTGAACTCATGACAAGCTTATTGTTAGATCTGCGACTCGTCTTCGAAGACAGTAAAAAATCCAGAGAGAAGAAAGCATCTCTGAGATCCACAAAGTCATTGACGCAATATTAATTCAAAAGTGGGTCTAGACAGTGGACAGTAAATGTAAGACATCACAAATGAAAAAAATACTATTTTTCTACTTGGGTTATGACGGTGTCGGTAAGATGTACCCGGCGCAGACGAACTAGAACATGTCGTGTTTCGTTGTAAACAATTGACAAATTTTTCCCGTCTACCGTATGCTCTTAACTCGGATGCTATAGTTATACTGTTTTAACAATACAATAATAGATCAATAGAATTGAAGCCACTGTGCGTTACGAACAAAAACCAAGCCGTCCTATGTTCCCGGAAAACCGATCACAGTTTGCGACGATGTTTATTAAGTTATATAATGAACTTCTTAGATATTGATTTCGAGCGAATCTGAGCGCGCGCAAATACACGGAGAGGAGCGACAATACTACACGGGCCGTGATACTCCCCAATCCCCTAATGCGGACTAGCCTAGGAATACAGTATGTCATTGGTTGCTATACCACAAATTAAAGATTAAATTTACTATTGCATAATATTATCTAGTAATAGTAACAGTAGCAGTTGTAACGCTACTGGTGATTGCTCGTTCATCTTACTCACCTGAATAGAAATGATTTACTTTACTTGGACAAACACTAGCCGCATTTAACATATATGTGACGACAAGGAGAGAATTTTAAAGTTCACTATGAAAATTGAGAATCAATCTCGTAGCAAATCATCAGACACGGACATAACCCAATCGCGCACAAACTCTATCTATAAAAAATTTGGCTGGAAGATCTAGCTTAGCTAAATCTTCTCGATGTAATCTGCCCACGTTAACTCAGTACAAAAGGTCGCTCATACTCTTAGAGGCAGTTACCAGACGCTCCTGGTACCGCAGAAAAAAACCGCTGTCTGTTCAGCACAAAGGAAAATGGCACACCCAGACAAAACGAACGCTCTTGGAATTTAACTCTTTAATAATCACAGTGGCTTTTGCGCTAATGATTCAATAATTAAACCCTGTAAAAGTGCACGATATCTATATAAGGTACACAGTTTTATTCTGAATTTTATCACACACATGTCAACGACCTGTTAAATATGTTGTAAGTGGCGGCAGAATTATTTCAAATGATGTTACCATAACACGTTCCTCTACTCTGTAGTACTAACACAGCGGAACATAGAAGTGTGGTTCGCCAATGGTCAACGTAGATTATATTTGGAGACGATCATGAAGTAAATCGTAACGAGAGCAATCGCAGCAAAAGTTGGATCCCTTGATCTTGTATCAATCCAAGAAATGCAAATATTGTTTAAACTTAATCATTCTTTCGATAACGATAATAGATTGAACCGCTGCTTAGGCCGTATGCTAAAGACTTGACGCAAAATATAACGAAAGCACATCTACTTAACATCCAGCTTCAATAACTGAATGGATATCAAAAAAGAATATTTATTCGTTTAAAAAAATAATATTTATTATTTAAAGAGTAGTTGAAACCAATAACATTCTGAGTTCCGGTTATATTTTGTGGTAATGTCTTTGAACTAACTAGGTTATCGCTAAATGTTTTAATTCTGTCATCTCTGTCAGCCATCCGCACCGATACAAAATATTATTAGAGAGTTTGCCTGCACAGGTTTTTCAAAGAAGCTTACCAAATCACTTGCATAGACAAACCACGAACATGTGCTTTACTAGTAACAGAAGTAAGATTATTAACAAAATAATATCTATATAAGTTGATAGACACTTATCTGTGTGAAATTAAAATGAATTTATGTAGAAAAAACAACTATACTCTTATGTTCCAAATGAAATACAAATTTTTTGCGGAACAATGTTTAGTATTCCATAGACCAGCAAATCCAATGCATTTAAAATACAAGGACGTGCCTGAAGTACAACGAAGTATGTTTTGTGACGGACGTGCACTTAATAGCGTAGCTTTTATCTGTCGGGAAGCAGACGTTGAAGAAATTCAAAGAAAAACATTGTTTATCGTAAATTTCCACAACAAGGAGGAGTTTTATTTTGGAGCTTTGTACTAAAACGTTCTCAAACAGTAGTCTTGTTCCAGAGACTAACTCAGTTCTTTGAAACACGGAATGGTTGTCTCTGGCACCAAAGTTTTCTTTAATTCAATTTCTTAGTTCCTGTGTACACACAGTGATCTTTGGTAAGCTCCTAGAGCGATTGGGAGAAAACTAGATGTTAGTGATATATTGTCAAAAGCTGAATTTATGCTTATTCTACAAATGCGACTTAAAAACGTACAGGGAATTACGTTTCTCCAAACGCACAATGTTACTGTTAAATAGCTGCCATTCCTTGAGCAGGTAGTCAGTAATATTTGTAGCATGTTATATGACCTAACAATATAAGTTCGGTGCCCTGAGAGAACTTTCTAGCAGTTTCACCTCAAGCAAGTTACCACAAGGTGTCTCTAAGAACTCAGTGTTTTCTGTTCAAAATTGATTCGTTCCCACTCACAAGAGAGCAGTTGTTTGTACATACGCGCCATCTAAACACGTGTATAAATGGAAAACAAAAACAATTCTCATAAATGATACCAACTGATTACGGCTTGAGCCCGTTTATCGTTGCGTCGAACGGCTAATGAATGGTAGCACTCCGCTGGTATCTGTAGTGGAATAATGCACGTTTTTTAGACTAAACATGCGCTGGTTCGCATATATCGCTGCACAAACACACACCGATTCGTCTTTCTTTCGTTATTTACGGACGAACCTACCACAATGAAGCGAGTTGGTCAACGGTAGGAGATTCCTATTAGCTTTATTAAATGGCACTACTGCTAGCACTTCCAACAGTAATTCTACAACAAAAAACGTGATCCTCCAATCGAGCTGCCGCTTTCGTCGTGATTTAAAGGTGGCGGGTCGAACCAAAACAAGAACGTGGCAGTTTTTCGAATTTCTCGTAAGCGAAATACAATTTTTTCTCATTTATACAGCTTTTGCCACCTACTGTACAGTCCGTTGAACAATGTTATTCTCAACTAATGATATGATTAGCGTAAAGCATCACTATCCGAACCAATGCATTTCTAATAATTTGCTACTGGCGATTATAATTCGTTCACCCACCACTTCTTCTGTGGGCCCTCTCCCGTACAGGGCGCTGCTTTCGCGTTGAGCCACAAATGTCTGCTGGCCTGGAGCGACTACTTGGGCCTAAAAGCTTGGCCTCAGTTGTTCGCGATGTGCCGCGGAGTGCAGTAGATGGTGGAAGTGCAGGTGGCGCCTCTTTGAAGGTATAGTGCAGAGTGCGTGTGCAGGTGTGATTGACAGGTGAGGAGCAGGCAGGTCATTAACGAGTTAGCTTCGTGGCATGACAGTTTGGTGAGAACGTTGTGCTTGTTCCTGACTGGCTATTAGCCAGTGAACGGTGGTAGGATTTGCTGCGTTACGACGACCACAACGGCGGTGGAGAGAGACATCAGCGGTGCTGAACCGACTGCCGTGGGCCAAGGCGAAGAACAGCCTGGGAGGCCCCGAGCCGTCCAGCGCCCAAGATGGTTCAGCAATACCAAGGTCCGGTCCGGGTGTACAAGTACCCGTTTGAGTTGGTCATGGCTGCGTACGAACGACGGTTTCCAACCTGCCCAATGATTCCGATCATGCATAGTTCGGATATCATTCTCGAGGAGGTTTCGCCCGACAGCTCGACACGGAAGCTGCAACGACGCTGTCAGCTACACTTCGATGTGCCATACCTATTAAAGAAAGTAATGGGTGTCGAGTACTTATTGTTCATCCAACAGAACATCCTTGACCGCCGTAACCGCACCCTTCGAATCGATGCCTGGAATGAGTCGTTTGCTGGACGTGTGACTATTAAGGAATTATGTGTCTACTCCGTACACCCGGAGAATCCCAACTGGACGTGTTTCGAACAGAGTGCGTCACTTGATATGAAATCGTTTTTCGGCTTCGAATCGACGGTGGAGAAAATTGCGATGAAACAGTATTCGGCCGACATCGCCAAAGGCAGGGAAATTATTGAGCATTATATTAAGGAGCTGAAAAATGAAGGCATCACCCACGTCGAGCGCTGGGTCGATCCAAGTTTCAATGGTGCTGTCGCAGAAGCCACGGTGACCGCGACAACAACGACAACAACATCAACAACGACAGAAGCGAATGGTTCCGCAGCAATGGATACGGTAAAGGAAACACCGATCACCGTTCCAAAGGAAAAGGAGCCGCTGTCGAGAAAGAAATCCGACGATCCAACCCTCCGTAAACACCTGCCACTCGAGCGTGAACATTCGGTCCTAAAGGATATAGAGTCGGATCCACATATGAAGTTAGATTCGGATTATATAGAGAAATGCTTAGGTCATCTTACTCCATTTCAAGAATCGAATTTGGTAATGCTCAAAAACTGGATGGCGGAGAGCCACCAGGGCAAAGTACCCTCTGATGAGATGCTTATCCGTTTCCTAAAGGCGCGCGATTTTAATCAGGAGAAGGCTCGCGAGATGCTTTGCGAATCACTCGTGTGGCGTAAAAAGTACGCAGTGGACAAAATCCTGCAGAACTATCAAATACCGAAGATTGTCAAAGAGTACCTGCCCGGTGCGTGGCACTACAGCGATAAAAACGGCCGGCCTGTATATGTGCTCCGGCTCGGTCAGATTGACATCAAGGGCTTCATTAAATCGATAGGTCAGGAGGGTGTTATGAAGTTGGTTCTGCATATCTGCGAGCAGGGCCTACAGCTCACGGAGGAGGCGACGCGAAAGCTCGGCAAACCCGTGAGATCGTGGACGTGCCTACTCGACCTCGAAGGACTTAATATGCGCCATCTCTGGCGGCCCGGCATCAAAACATTGCTCCACATAATTGAAGTTGTTGAAGCAAACTACCCCGAAACCATGGGTCGCTGTTTAGTAACCCGAGCACCACGCGTGTTCCCTATTCTCTGGACATTGGTCAGTACGTTTATAAACGAAAACACTCGAGCAAAGTTTATATTCGTTGGACCTCAAGGAGAGGGTATCTCGGACTATATCGACCAGAAATACATCCCAGATTTTCTCGGTGGCCAATGTTCTGTTCATATAGCTGAAGGAGGCTTAGTACCAAAATCGTTCTACATGACGGAGGAAGAGTACGAACGTGAAAAGGCCGAATGGGCCGGCGAGTCCATTTTCTACGACAGCATGTACCATTCGGTGTCGCTTATAAAGAATCAGCCTGTACATGAAGTAGTAATTGACGTTGAGGACGTGAAAAGTGTTCTCTGTTGGGACTTTGACGTCATTAAGCAGGACGTCACATTCGCAGTGTTCCGCTGTCCACTGCGGAGCGTGAAGGCGGCCGTTGCCGGAGTTCCATCGGGCTCCAAAAGTCGTTCAGCCAGCATCGAAACGGAGGAAGTGGTATCGCCAACTGGTCCCCATTCGCCGTTGCCGCTACTGCAGAATCTGCAGCTCGAACCAGCCGTCGCCGTCATGCCCAAGGACTGGGTTCCTGGGAAAGATTATCATGTTATCGAGCAGCCAATTAAATGCTGTGACGGTGAAAGTGTGCAGGGTTCGTATGTCACATCACTACCGGGATCCTATGTCCTACAGTGGAAACGTGCCGGAGGCACGAGTGGCGACTATTTTGATTTTGGAAGCGCCAAATCGAAAGTGATGTACTATTGCGAGTTGATCAGTTCCGTTGATTACAAAGGATCCATGTCGAGTCTACAGTGCGCCCAAAGTGCTGGCACGGGAACGGACGGTGGAGTTCAGCCATAATATGAACGGACAAATAGAAGAGAAAGCAGTACTACAGTAAAGAAGCGATCATACACGACGATATATACAACAACTACAATAATAGCAACAAGTGATCTGATAACGACAACGGTTAAAGTAGTGCACGTGAAGCCGATGCTAAATTATTATATATGGGACGATTGAAGGCAAACGAGCGACAAAGAATATACCTGATACGAGCGAAGGAAAAACTGGCAGCGTTCAGTCGTGTTGTATATAATACGTATGGAATCGAGAAGTAAAGACGAGGAAAAGGTAGAAGAAAATAGTTAGCACGGCAATAGTGACAGCGAGCGACTACCACTACTACTACATAGAATTAACTGATTAAATATATTATTGCCATCATCATTGCTGGGGTTGTTTTGATAACCATGCACAATCTCCGCTTTTCGGAGATTCGCGCCATCTACCATATGCACGGGTCTATGCCACCTTCAGCACCAACTACGACTAGAACAGCGACAGCTTTTTAGGAGCTTATGGGAGTAACCAACCGAAATAGCAAAGCACAAACAAAAACTAAACAAAAACTGGCGCGATATAATGTTTTCGCGAACAGCGCTATGGGCAAATAGTGATCGGCTGTGCAAGACACAACGAGAAATGCCGTTTCATGATGGTCACGTCCGGGGTTCTAGAGGCAGTCGACGGAGCGAACCCTGGTGATTTTCTGGCTTCCTTTAAGGATATGCTCCACATACCTTTCCATCGGCGCAAGAACATGCAGCTTTCTTATAGGACACCTCGTAAAGTAAACCCACGCGATAGTAGCGCGACAGTTTTCAGAAGGTAGACTTCTACTGATCGAGGTGATACTGATGACAGCAATATCGGCGCACAGCTAAAGATAAACTCTCTGACAGAAACTAAAGAGAGTAGAACGAGTAGCGCAAATATTGAAAAAAGGAAGCGACGCACAAAGCACAAGCTCGAAGAGGAGACCTGCCTTTGCAACGGTAGTCGGACAGAGACAACGAGCCGTGTGCGGGGTCCAAACCTGCATTAAAGTTATCATGCTTAACGCAGTAGTGGTGACAGCGGTTGTAGTAGACGGCTATTGTGATAGCAGCTGATTTCAAAAATCAAGGAAACGTTCAGAAAATTGCACGCGAATTGGATTGGAACATGGCCGAGGGCGGCGATCAGCTTGCAAAAACGAGGGAAACAGCTTTACGATGAACTGCGGCGCGTTCAAAGCAAATTAATCATGAACACGAAGGAAATGAAGTGAATGCAATTGGTAAAAAGTGGTCCTAAAACCTGGGGTAAAAACGCACTTATTCATGATCAAGTGCAGATGACAAAGCACATTTAAAGGAAATGCTTATGGGACACACACTGTCTTAGAGCCACAGAGCTTCAAACCAAGCGCACGCTGTTAGAGCTCAATATACTTAATGCACTAAGCAATCGCCGCCATAATATCAGCTTAACAGAAATGAGAGCGAGGCGACAATACAAAATTAAAAGGTCGCAGTAAAACCGTTTGTACCGCAATCGTCACCTCCGAGTCTCACAGTAAAGTAGCAGTCTTCAGTTGAGCTTGGCTCATTAATGTTCTTCACAAAGATGGTGGTGATTTGCCCAGTGTGATTGATTCATCAGTTGTGGTTATCGATTGGTTATTTCACTAGCCTAGCCTAAAGCGAACTTCTCCTCGAGAGGAGGCCCTCTTTCGGCGTAACAATCGGCCTTAAGCAGACAGGCGGGAAATGCTTGCGTGAAACTTTGTCTACAGTAACAGCCAGCGAGTTTCGTCCACGTGCGTGTGTATCTGTGTACGTCTACTAATGGAGCGTAAACAATTTCAAAGCAGTCATTTGAATGGTTCTTATTACGCTAGCGATCTGGATTCTGCCGCAGCTGTGGTAAACAGCGCGAAGTGCCAGTCAAATTGTTCAACGCAAAATTTGCCCCTCCCGAGGAACCGTTGAAACTCACACCTGTTGTACGGTAGTCGACTATGCCTGACGAAAACGATGCTTCTATAGCAGTGAGGTCACTCTTGCTGCTACTGTAGTTATGATGGCTATTTCTTGTTATTACTGTCGCTAACACAGCTTTCCCCCACGAGGTCGGAATCGGTTTCATTGCCGCGCCGCTAATGCCATCATTCAATTGATTAATCACTCCATCGGTAGCTAAAAGCTGCTCCGGTGCTAGCAAGGGCGATGGCAATCAAGTCATCATCGTTCGACGATAATAGGAGAAACAACATCTACACAATGAAGATCTATAGCAGTAACAACAACAGCTGCTACTAAGGCAGAAGTCGTCGGCAGCATTGAGGTGTCAACTATATTGACGATAACAATAACGGTGACAACAAGTTCAGCCGTCGGACACAACAGCGTTACCGAAGGGATTGTATTGCTGCATCGCTTGAGGAATCGGCGACGCGCCGCAAGCGAGAACGTAGTCGCAATGTGCATGTTTGCGTCCCCACAGTTTGTTCAGCCTCACCTCTCTACGATAACTATCAATATTCCTAGATCACTTAATAGTGA
This sequence comes from Varroa destructor, assembly GCF_002443255.2. Lineage (NCBI taxonomy): Eukaryota > Metazoa > Arthropoda > Arachnida > Mesostigmata > Varroidae > Varroa > Varroa destructor. The sequence goes on from NW_019211457.1 coordinate 24,544,463, forward strand.
ATGGTATGCTTCTTGTAGATACGACTCGCTTAGTTTATAAATACATACACAAACACACACAAACAGATAAGCCAGAAGATCGACCCAAACAATGTAACGCGCCGTGAGTGTTCAGTGGCGACAACAAAATTCACTTAATGAATGGAAAATAATGGTTGGAGTGAACGTGAAGGAGGAAGGTTACAATCCGAATAATCGAGGAGATTTAGAGTGGCTGTGACAAGGGAAAGGCAAATTAAAAAAAAGGCTAGTCGTCGAGAGGGTAAGGAATAATCGGGGGATTCGATATATAGAGAAGACTGGGGTGGAAGAAATAGGTAAAGAACGACTTGAAGACCTGGTCAGTAACGAGTAACGGGCAACACTTCTAATTGTATCAGATTGAATCATCATAATTACGAGAACGATATTGAATATAATCGCTATGCTGTAAGATTTTTCATTTGGTCCACCGCAAAGCCTGCGGAACGACGGAGACCGTATACTAAAACGAAATAAGTAACTTGACATTTAATGACCAGAAAATGGCTTCTGGAAGACTTTGAGGGGTAGAGTGAGGTTGCCTAGAGCCGATTGAGTAAGATATCATCTAGTACATACGCAAAGAAATGTTGGAAGGACATTAAAGGCACAGGTTGTTGATGAAACGGAAGATTTCGCGGAAGACAACAAGCCAAGCGGGAAGTTCTGGTATGTTACCATTTTGATGAGTATAAACCATTGATACGAATCATGGGGAAAAAAGAAATAGAAAAACACAGAATTACAAACGTACGTTATCGTAGAGTAAATTATAGGAGAGCGATGTAACAGATTATTACAATCATTTATTATCATCATACTACTACCATACATAGCATATATTGAAGTATGTCAGTAGCTTTGTTTTATGGAATTGATATATCAGCAATAGATGAGGATGACGTGAATTTCGTGTTCGTGTGATCGAATATTTTTTACTTGGGACTTTTGTCTGGCCTACTAAGATTTGTTGTAGGACTAGGAGCGCGCGCGCCTCTGATTTGGCCTCCATTTGGGCAAATTCACTTGTTGCGTGGACTTGTTTGCTTTGCGATCCGCAGATTCATCGACATTAAATCTGTGTTTGATGCCATTCCCGTTGTATTCTTGGCACCGTGTGACTCGATTCAAAGTACGATGGTAGCATAAGGTTTATTGGTCTTCCCTCAGCTTTCAAATGCGACGCATATTGCGGGTTTAGCCTACAAAGTACATATTTTTCTGATTTTCTTATTAGCCTTTATCTTGTAATACGATAAGAGTGGTATGATTCGCTTTAATGGGGCTATAATGGCTAGTTTTGATGGGTAAGTAGCAGTGTCCCAAAAACAAGAGACTATGCTAGTAATTTCATCACTACTACTATTATAACGCTTTGATGGCTGCTACTGTTTCCAGTTAAGCCCCTTCTAAACGAATAAGAAACGTCATCCTCCATTTGATCTCAAACGGCGTGATACAGAGGACTGTTTCAAGAGGCCCCTCTTCGTTTGTTTTCAAGGTCATCTGCCACTTCAGAAGCAAGCAGTTGGATGACATTGCTTTGCGTAACAATGCCATTTCTTTCACTCGCCTCATTCTTGGTTCGTTAATGTGTGGCCCAGGAAAGAACCCGTTAAGTTCCTCACAGCTTATCTCCATTGCTCTTCGAGTCATTCTCTCTCTTCGTGTGTCTTTTCGTAAGTCAATCGGTCTCTGAAACTAACTCCGTAAGTGCATATTTTTCTGTTTTCGTCCTATTTGATACCAGCCCAGTTACCTCCGAATAATTTTTTGATGCTAATCTGTCGATGTCGCCATTGTTGTCGTTGTTATTGTCATTGTTATTGTTGTTGTTGTTGCTGCTGTCGTCGTTGTCATTGTCGTCGTCATCGCATCTTTCGTTAATGTTATTGCTCGTTGTTCTGTAGTTGCTCGAGTTTCTGTCCGTTGCTCTCTGTGCGTTCCATACTTCATGCGAGATTGTTCATATATCTCATATATATATATCAAAGCAATAGCTGGTAGTTGGGTCATGTGAGAGTGTCGTTGTGGGGTAGGCCGCGCTCACCTTTGGTACAGACGCCAGTTTTGCATTACGACTGGTTATAGAACCCTGGGGTGGAGCGGACCCGGGTAAGAAAAGGAGTTCTGGCGGTGTGTTTCGTTTCCAAATGCGAGGATGTGATTCGCTATTTGTCGGCTATCGAGGGGCAGGAATGAGATCAAACAACAGGCGCAGAACGGGTGAAAATGATACTGATGATGATGTTAGTGGTAGCTGTAGTAAACCCAAGGGTAGTGATGATGATGTCACTCAGCTGTACAACGCCTTATATATGTGGGTAAAGGTGTCTTATGCGGGCGTCGCTCTGCGCCACTGTACATCGGAGTGCGTGTGTATGTGTGTAGGGGACTAACTCTCCTCTATAACTAGCGTACTTTTTGGGTTTGCCTGGGAGAGGGGAGGATGTTTATCGGGGAGCTCCGAACACGAACCATTTCTCGGCTGCGCTTGACGAAGTGTCGACTAGTGAAACCTACACGCTACGATGATGTTGGCGAATGTTGTATATTGGCAAGTGTATATGGTTTAGTAAATACTTGGCTGACTCGGTGTTTGAACGCTGGGCGGTCTCGCAGTATCTGTGCCCTTTACTGCTTATAGTGTGCCGGTACAATGCTAACCGAACGCTTGTGTCGTACAAAACCATATTATCTTTCCCATGTTGCCTGCCCTGACAGTGTCCGTCACTTTGCCCATTAATTCCCGTTTTCCCCCTCTCCCAGTCACAAACAAGGTAAACCTGCCGGCCTTAAACCGTAGCGCTAGTATTGTGGCTTCTTTCCTTGGCCAAGTCATACTAGCTGCATCATTGACATTGATACGAGGTTCTACCGACCCAATCCTCCTGTGATTTTTGTCATTTCGTGTCGCTGTAAAGACACGCAGACATTTTTTTACTTGGATTGACAAACGAGACTGGACGAGGTCCAAGTCGTAATCTATCGATTGTAGCGGTTTGCAACGGGAACCTCTTTATCATTTTTTTGACTAGGCAAAGCGAAACGGACGAACACCAAGCAACGAAGCGCCTGCATCTATTACTATTACAGCATACGACGTAAGTCCTCAAAGAAGCGCACGTAAAACCAACAAGAAATGACGACGTGGCACAATCATCCAGTTCGTTCAATAGACGTGTCGAGCCGAACCATTGGCCGAGGGCCCTAGCGACGTGTGATGTATGTAAGCGAAACAAACTCTATCTGCGGCTCCTACTGTTACCCTAATCATAAGGTCGTCATATTGGCCCTTTTTCTGCGTAACCAACCACGTAGAGACCATCACTCTAGTGTCATCCGAACAGTTCCTTCTACGATCTCCAAAGCGCGGGCATCACTGCACTTTCTCTCCGTTCAATATCCCCGAGGCCTTACAAGCGTTACTTTAGAGTCGCGTCCACGAAGAGAGTGTCTGCGAAGACTGTTGCAACTCCACCAATGTCAACTACAGTGGTTCGGCATGCGACACATCTGACGCGATCGTCGTCCTCCCCATTGTCGCAATAACGTGCAGAGATACTACTTACCGATTGGTTGAATCTTCAATGTCAAAACAGGACGCTTCAAGAAGATGGGGAGTTCTCGACCGACTAGGGACGTTGAATAGCTTTTTTTGCTCACTTGGCCTTTTTCCCAGACAGTCGATCGAGTTATTCGTCTGATTCTAACATTTCGCAAAATTGTACCGGGAAATGTAAGATATAGGAAAGGAAGGAAGAAAAGAAAAGTGGAGAGAAAACGAACAGAGAATTGCAGAACAAAAAGAACCGGATGGATGCTAGCGAAGAACGGTTGGTGGAGAGAGGGAGAGCGAGACACACATGCATACTGCGGGTAAAGGGGGAAAACCCGCGAGCGATAAAATGATAAAATATCCCGTCAATGATGACAAGTGGATGTCGGCGGTACGTTGCATGAGCGACAATGGCAGCTGCAAAAGAGCAGTACCTGACCCTTTCGGAATCGATCAGCTTTTGTGCCCATCCCGTATTCACGCCGATTTTCCTCATCGTTGACTTCATCGTTAACATTAGCTATAACGACTGCGGCAATACATCGAAGTCGCTTGTGGTGCTTCTGCCTCAATCCTGCATCGGTCGGTCGGTCACCTTCCGTGGTTATTGCCCAGTCAATCTGACGGTTGTTTGGCGCGGTCGGACGGGGGCAAGATGCACTAGACTAACAACGAAGGGAAGGGGAATGGCTTTGAGAATGAAGCCCTCATTTTTGCCTGCTCGTGCAGATCGGCAGATCATAAGGTGGGGTCGCCCCAAGGACACGACAGGAGCATAAAATGATAGAGGGCTACGAAAGTTGCTCACGAACGAGAGTTCGGCGTGTTATTACGGTGCGCCGCTGCTGCTGCAGCAGAAAGCGATGGCAGCGACACTGGCTTTTAGGGATCGAATGGAATCGAATTTGTAACGATCGTGCGAATTCTATGGCAACTATAAATATATTCTTGTGATGCAAAACAGAATCCTTGACGGTAACAACAGCTACAGTGGAACCTCAGCTGGGCACGGTGAGAACAACGACAACAACGACGACGAAATACAATCAGACGGAACCAACTTCAGCGAGCTATCGCTGTGCTGCCAGATGCAGGTAACTGCTTATCTTCAGAGCTTGGCCTGTGGGTGCGCGGACGTATAAACGCATCGAGCGTCGATGTGACCGGGTGTCCTGCCTCGCTGCCTTCCCATCAGTTTGCCTCTGTCTGAATGAACGATAGGAACTCTGGCCAATGCAGGACAAGAACATTGTAAAGATATCTGCCGGAGCTTGCGTAGATCAGGCCATGAGTGACGCTTCATTCGTTAGTTTGAACTGAGAACTGTTGCTCGGTCGGATCTGGATGGCATGCACCATGTAGGTCTACTTGTGCTGCCTCAACTGCTACCAGTCAGTCAGTTGCCATGAAAATCCGGTCTAACGAAAAACGGCCTCAGAGATATACAAACAGTTCAGTCGCTGATTTTGAAGACGCGAGCAAGAGAAAACTAACGAAGCAGCCCGCTATTTTTGCTTATGAATGCATTTACTGGACAATTTTTTTTGACTACTTGCGGAGCGCAAGCTTTTGCCTAGCAGCCTGCCAAAATAATATGTACAATGACCATATAAAAGCCGGTTAGGACATCGTTGATTCCAATGGGTTCGAACAGCACTACTCGAATATAACAGCGTTACAGGTTAGTCTATCTCTTTGACAACGTCGCGGAAGTTATGCGGTGCGACATATAAGAAGAATAGAGATGATATTCAGGGAAATCGACCTACACGTAGATACAGCTGGAAGTGATGGAGGACATGACAAGGGGGGTTTCAACAAGTTGCAGTAATGCATGCAGCGGTAGAGCTATAGAAGACGATAAGGTTCACAAACGATTTGCGCCCTTCTGAGCCAGTGCTGAATGATTCAAGTTTGCATGCCCCCCCCCCCCCCGCCTCCCACTTTCCCCTACCTCCCCTGAGTTCTTGATCTCCCGTCGAATGTACTGCTGTGCATATACGGGGAGAAAAGGGAAACCGATCTCGTCTTTAATATGATTCTTATTAAAACTAAAAAACGAAGATGACTGATCATTTCTAATTATTGCAGTATTCTCTAGAACGGAGATGACAAAAAGCTACTATTGCAAATCACGAATCTACGTCCCGCGCTTTACATCCATCCTACTGTCCGGCCAAGCCGCCCCAAGGCGCTGAATAAACACTAAACAAAACCAACAAATGAACGATCCCAGTATCTTAAAAGTTGCACATTTACATCCCGATGATTGGTAACGTACGCCATAGCTAGTGTCGCACTTACCACGACATTGCTAGCGATGCCTCGCTCTCAATTTGGCGTTCGTAACGATGGTTATCGACTAACCTTACTTGCGACGAAGGCAATCGTTAAACCCACCCGCAGACAAAACGCCAGCGCCATACGCTGAGTGGCAAACGATAGGTTCTTTGCGCGACCGCTGCTCGCATGTTGTCTTTCTTCTATCAGCCAACCTTGTTATTTACGAAAAAGGGAAGCGCGAAATTACTCACTTGAACCTGAGCTGTCTAGAAGCTTATTACGATATATACATATATAGTTATTGATCCTAGGTAATCCTAGCTGAGAGCTAACTCGCTTCGGCAAATTCCTTCTTCTCTCGGCCAGCTGATCTTGTCTTCGGATGTCTACTATATCCTTCTGTTCTTGTTTGACTGATTGACAATAGACAACGTTTGACAATAAGACCAGACTATAAAACTAGAAGAAGGTAATGGTGATGGTAACAATTAAAGCGATATAACAACCAGCTATGTATATAAAACAAGAATTGTGTTCTGCTACTTAAATGGGTGTTAAGAAAGCTTGGCAGGGCCATTTCAGATAAACTTGACGTAGCCGTTGGCCGTCATCGAGGTCAGCATCACATGCTGCTTTAATGGCAAATGAGTGCTGAGTGAAGAACATGACTGAGTGAATAAAATGATGGTAATGCTAGTTCAAGAGCGAGAAGGTAAGGTAGATATGGATAGAAAATACAAGGCAGACAAGGGAAAAGCACAAGTGCACACATTTACATAAGGTAAATCAGTTGCACATGAGGAGGTACGGAGACGCCGTTGTCATATGACGTGGACAATACGCCGCACAGTCGAGAGATAAACGATGAGTTGTTCCCGTTAAAGCGGGAGATATTGCTAAGTGATGCCGTAAACAGTGATAAAAATTCGAATGTAGGGAGAGAGAGGTTTAGAGGTTTCATGCGGATGAGTGTGTGTGTGTGTGTGTGTTTTGCTGTATGATGATGCGGGTCCCCCTCAGGCGTCGAAACGCCATCGTTTGTTTACATCTGCGTTATACGCAGAAGAAAGGAGAACATGGAAGGAAAAGTGACATGTATATGGGAGAGACCAACAGAGAGAGAGAGGGAAAAGCGTGTCATGGACGAGCACAGACGATGAAATGCTTGAAAATAGCGATTATCATTTGTATTATGTCTACTTTTATATGCAGGATAAACGAGAAACGAAGACGTACAGATATATTTAGGAAGAGAAAGTAAGAGATTGTGGAGATAATTATTCAATATAATGCATTATTATCGAGACCGTGTTAATGACAAAACTAGTAATAATTGCCTCTCGACTAGCGCGAAAACAAGAGATGCGAACGAGAGTACTATAGCGCGCAGGGTATAATAGCAAATAGACAAAAATATAAATCAACAAAAAACAAATCTGTCACATTAAGCACACACATGAAGACATACACATGACAGAAGCGATACATACAACATAATACATCACAAAACAAGCTCCATTGCGATACAGGGAAATAGTACATCGAATAGCGAGAATGATTACAAAGTAGAAGCAGAAGCAGAACAAACGCGAACGCGAATAACATCCACTTCGAATAACAGCGTAAACAATGAGACCGATCACAAAAAAATGTTACAATTAACTTAGTACGAGATCAGCTGCATAGGGATTAAGCATAGAAAAACTATTGTGTCAGGTATATTGAGCTGTATAATGATATACTGTCATTGTGTTAACATCCTCTCCTTTAGTGATCCGTCAACAAATAAGAGACGTTCATAGCACAATTATATTATATATATATATTGTTTACTAAACTGCTATTTGGCGAGGAGGAGTTGGGCACGATGTGGAGTTCGAGAATTGGAATAATGTGGTAGGGTAGCGATAACAAACACGTGACACTATCTTTTGGACAGGGACGGAGACAGATATTGGCATTCATTAGTACTATTGTTGTTCCTTTACTTCTCCTCACGTTCCTCTAATTTTTGTTGCTGATTGAAACCGATGAATTAATTGGGAAAAAAAATAGCCGAAAAAGTTGACGACCATATAAGGCGACGAAGTACGACTAAAACGTTTGAGCAGAAGCAGCCGACTAAAAGCAATACCCTCTGCGGCAACAAAGTAGACAAGAATTCATTAGAAAAATACCGAACGCTGAATTTTGAATTCTCCGCCTTCAGTATGTTAGCTGTCAACGAACAGTTGTATCTGATGAAGCCAAGCCGTGGCGGAAATTCTGACGGTTGTCATTCGGAATTTTTAGCGGAAATGTTTGTCGGAAAGGGCACGTACATGATACTATATAACTAGTTAACGAGACTGGTCCTCTCTCAAATTATCCAAAACTCTTACATAAGTCAGTTATGAGGCAAAACGTGACTAACGCTAAATCCTAGTGGAACTAGGCAGCATAAATCAAATTACACAGTTTTCATTGCAAGTTGCTTCATAAAAGCAACAGATAGATGGTCTATAAATACATCGCCTAGCTAGCAACTGGCAACGAAACCATTAATGCTTCTCTGAGTTTAACCATATTAACGATTTGTTTTCTGTAGATAGCGTGAGGTCACAGAGCCAGTGTTTGTCGAGCCACTCACTGCTTTTTTCTTCTGCTGTCAGGACAGATGTAGGACAAACAGCACGGCCATCGAGATCTTCCAGACTGCTCTTGCAACGCGTGCAGTGTTCCTTATAAAAAAAATCGTTAATATCATTAAGTAAATTGAGCAAAGCATTAATGGTTGAATTGCTTGTTACCAGCTAGACGATCTCGGCTGAATAAATCTGCATAAATCAGTAAACGATATAACTTATAAGACCACCAGCGTACGGTTTGACATTCTTGTTTCTAACTGCATTTCTAAAAGATATCACCATTCTGGCACGATGTAACTCTCCATACAAATACGTTATCGTCTAGTTGCTTCTCTGCGCGGTACGCGCGAAATGAGGTCGCAAATGAGAGTTGTCATTTGGAGTGAACTGCAGGATGGACGACACACGTTAAAATACGTTCGCCGTCAGCTAGGGTAAACGATACAATTATATTTATAGTCGCATTATTGTTGTTGTTCTATCCGACGTAAATAATAAATGAGGCATGAGTTGACCATTGCGGCGAACGACAGCGGCTATCTAATCACTGTCATTGATAACTAAGCAACTCGTTGATGACGAGCCGATTGTAGTAAGTCGATGACAATGAAAGGGTCTGAAAAGAGTGAATGAATGTCTGCGTGGGTCTCAGTAAAACGCTGAGGGTAACACGCTAAGGGAATATATGACTGACATTTTGGTGCGTTCAAGGATCTGGGAGATTGAAGTGTATGTAGGATGAATTGTGTGTGCGCTTACACGAGACGAAGTTGTCAAAAGTAAAGAACGAGACAGAAGGGGACGGAATGTGCCAGTACGTAAAAACATCGGTCCCGCGGTGGTGACGCAAGTTCTGGATATCGGCCAGACTGAACGCACTGAATGCGCAACGTTACTGATCCGATAATTCAAGGAAAAACACGGCGAGGTCATTCATGAATCGACGACGGAAGGACTGATTGTTAATGTAGTTTCCTGATGACAATGAGTCAGATTTCTGTAATAGTGGTCATGACCGCGGTGGCCCTGTATGGATATCGAGTCAATCATTGCACCTTCCATGATGACCAGGGTAAGATACCAAGAGAACAGACCGATTGGAAGTGTGCCTCCCTTATTTCAGCTTTATATATTATGCTGATTTTTCCTCATCATCGTGACGATACTTTAGAACACTTTTTTCAAAATCATATCATCTCGCTTGTTGACACTTAATATAGACTAGGCTAAACGCACAGTTCGACGAAGGGCAGATACGATTTCAATGATACTATAACAATGGACGGCAGACTTTTATGTGCACACATTTCGCAAACGCACCCTTCGTTCATTCACCTAACATTCAGGAGTTTTCTTTTGTTTTCCGATATTAAGACACCGAGAAAAACGTGTATGAATCAAAGGAGCGGGCAGCATTCCGATATACGTTTGGAGCATTGCCATAGCTAAGCTGAGCTTTTCACAATTACTGTTTGGTACATAGGCAGGGCAAACAGTGGCGCTTTTTCGTTCTTAAGAATCCGAATTAGCCTTAATCGAGTTTGATGTTTACTTTAGCGCGAGTTCACCCGGTGATTTGCTGGGCAAGGCAATTTGCGGGTGCACGAGAGAGACTCAACCCCCAACAATTTTACTGGCTTTATTTGGGTCACTAGAATGCTTGCTACTCGAATCTTGCCGTACGGACTTGCTTGCCAAGCTCTATGAGAGTTACGAGGAACATTAGGATGTGCGTAGGATCATGCGTAAGGGCACGGTCGCTGCAAGATTATAGTATCCGAAGCACCGCAGCCTCACTGCAATTTTCCGCCTCAGACCAGGACAGAAGAAGCACAAGTGTGCGTGTGAATGCGAGTTGTCGCATCATAAAGTCTGTCTGTCTCTCTGCCTCCGGACCGCTTGGATCGGATCGATAGCATGCGATAGCTACTGAGTGAAAACGTTACAAATGTAATTTAGTAAGAAAGGCTGTTAGGTCTGTACGTATGTATGTATGTAAGTACATGTGTACTGTGTATGTGTGTGCGTGTGTATGCAGTTGTGCCATCTATCAACAACAACAGTAATAATAGAGACAATAAAATAAAAATGATGACAATGATGAATAATATTACAAACAATGTTTAGGAAGAGTTGACATGAAACTGCACATTTTTGCTCGCATACGCGGTTAAAATAATAATAATAATAATAATAGTAATAACAACAACAATTCATATTATAGAGATGCTACGAAGCGAAAAACGTTAGTTAAGAGGAAAAATGGGACAGAAGGATAAAAAAAATAGTCAAAAAGCTGAAAATAACACTACAAAAAAAAAGATAAAAACACAGGTTACAAAGAGATTAAACAGGAAGTTGTTCAATATTTTACGTTAGTGACATGAAGTCGACAATAATTGTGATTATGGCGGTGATGGTGATGATGGTATGAAAAATACATCTAAAAATCATAGTAGCAAAGAGGACAAATAAAGAATTATATAAGAGATCGTTGGTTATTGATATTATATATCAATATAAACAATATATATATATATATATATATATATATATATATATATATATATATATATATATAAACAGAACGAAATTTATGAGGGAAATACGTAAATGCATATAATTATATACGGATAGAGTTATAAAAAAAAAGTGCGTATAGATAGAAAACTACAGATGATGTGACAAAAAAAGCAAACAAACAAATAGATGAACACAGCCGAATAGCAAAAGATGTAGCTGAGAAGGAAGTTTACGCACGCACCCTCACCCCCCCCCCCCCCCCCCCCCGAGCTAACAAAAACAAACGAAAGCGAACGAGACAAACAGAACGAGAAAGGTGGGCGGGGTCGAAGAACTTGTTTAGAGGAATAGCGCGTAAAATTAAGTAGGAAATAGATACAGGACGTGGCTGTGGGCGATGACGAAATGACAAAAAAGAAAATGGCCATATTGACAATGATGAATAAATGGATGAAAACGTAAAAGCGGCGTGGCAAAATGTGAAAGTAAGTGCAAGAGGATAATAAATCATGTTATTATATTCGCCTATATGTATAATTCATTTGTGCTGTCTTTTTGTGGGATTTGATATCGACTGTTTAATACAGGTAATTTCACAATGGATCGTTGTGCTGCTTGCCTATTGTTAGTAAACAATTACCACTATCATGATAGCGATAGAGATAGAAAATAATCATCGTACTATGAAACATGATGGAGGACAAAGTATTATCAGTTCGATTAACAAGTATTACTTTAAATCCAATATAAATGAGGATCCATATTTTCAAAGGTGTCCACGTCCGTACGGTTTAACTGAATATGGTGTCGACCTTTTTTTAATTGTATAATCGTTTCATATCGTTATATCAGGCTATTTGGATGTATGCTAAGTGGACGTCTTCTGTTCGATTCTACCTCAGCAATCGTGCATAAAGCCAGATAGAATATAGTCATGTAGAAATAGAGATGTTTCTCACATGGCGTTATTCACAAGAGTCTCTTTTTCAACACCTAATAATGCCAACAGCGAAAGCTAGCACTATCACAATGTTAAAAAAAAAAGTGACAACAGCATCATCCTGTTACGGCATTATCAGTTTGATCCTGTGTGAATTATGGATATAATTACATATAAAGGAGATTGTTGCAAAGTTAATTTTCTATTAAATAAAAAAGTTTTCACTAGAGTTTGTTTGTGTACGCCAAATAACTATTACCATAGAGATTTGATTTCTGCTAGCATAAAGGTAGAACGTACTTAGGTTATATTCAGTAAACCGCCAATATTGTATACTAGGATAAATGTCTTTTTGGGATTCAGCAAGACGTAATCATATCTAAGAAATGGGTTCTGTCCACGTTGGTCCTTAGCTAAATTCGTTGGTCATTATCGGAAAGCTGTTGATGTATGTGTGTACCTTTGCATTGTGTGGTTACGTGACTGTCGACGCTGCCGTCATACTAGCAGGTCGTACTGTGCTAGACCAAAATGGCGCTGATATTATTAAAAACGACAGCATTTGCACAAATTTCCGACCCAACCCAACGCATTGCATCTATAACCAAGCTTACAACGCAACGATATCTACTACGCATGCTAATTTTAGTATTTCTACTAAATTTTGTATTAGTTTTATAAATAATATAAAATTTAGTAATAATAAACTTATTACATTTTATAGCTTTACTAATATTTGCAATAAGTTACCTTACGCAACTAACACCCATTTTCCACGAAGCTGACGAGGTTTCATACTAGAAATTCCACAACGAAAAGCTGTTAATAGGTTTTTTTCTAAATTTGCCTTCTGCTAAATTAGGATTTCTCATCATCAGACATTTCGAGCCACACATGCGTGTAGCATAAGGGGGGTTCTACTCAAAATACCTTTATATAACAGCAAACATGTAATAGTTTGCGTTGAATAACTCCTTCGAGTTCTCTATTAGGTGCCACTGTGTTAAGGATTGCTTCATACGCCTGACGGGCCCGTTTAGGACAACGAGAACCGTATGTATACGGTTAGCTTCGAACCTTGACCACCTCACGTAATTCATAATCTAATCTAATATTTCTTATGTCTACTGGAAATGCATACAAAGGCTAAAAGAGATTAGTACAATCTCTTTTAGCCTTTGTATGGTTATATAAAAAAAAAAAAGGTCTATATACCTACATGTTCAGATACCTAAATATTTAGTACAAATATTTAGGTATCTGAACATGTAGGTATATAGACCTTTAGTTGTCAAATGTCGAAAGCATTTTTCCCGATTGCGTGATGTCACTGGCGCAAAATCCGTCGAATTACCAACTGTTCATTAAGTATTTCATTTGAAAACTAAAGGCAACGGCAACTTCAGTGCAGATTTTCAAGACATCGAAGGTTTCGGCCCTACCTATACACATGAGTACACAAAAGTTTTCTACAAATCCTAGAAACCGACCCAACGAATGTATCGGACAAACAACGTCCTATGCTAAAATGAATTTCCACAGCGGAATATGTAATGCGTTTTGCTAAATCCGTGTCATAAAAATTATTTTTCGCTTTCGGATATATAGTACAAAACGTAATCTGCTTTATCGGAAAGTTATACTATTAGTTATCTAGTTGTGCGACCGGCCATGATTGCGGCATTTCGTATTGTCTTCAATTTCATGTGTAAGTCGGTGTATCACCATTCTCTACGTGGCGAAAACTGTTATATATTCCAAAATATACTATACAATAGCAAACCAACTCAAGGTAAGTTTCTTGCAGGAAATTTACGAAGTTCAGTTTCGCGCAGCTAACGAGCTATTCTAGTTGGTTGAATTTCCAGCGAATAAAAAGAAAGTTGTACATTTGGAACGCATGTATGTTTCTCACGCACGGCGATAGGTACACAGTAGGTCCCATAGTACTTGATCTGAGAGACGAAGTCTGATCCGCGTAACGCTTTAGCCCCCCATTTCCTCAAAGAAGAAAAGGTGAGCTGGCAGCTGCGATGAATTAACGGAAGTAAGTAGATTGGTACTTCATTGTCATTAATGTTCCTTAGTATTGTCGATTACACAGAAGGTACCAGTTTCGATTGGTTTCTTCTCACTATGAGAATAGAAGCTTCGATCATTTGGTCCAAAATTAAGGCAATGCAACATCGTGCTTAGCTTACATTTCGCATTTGCTGCAACATGAACATACGATGTTATCATATTTAGTGGGATACGGCGGAAAACAGCGAAAGACTTTTGGATTGAATTTCGACTTTTTCGTTCGGTATCTAAGCCGTTAAACATAGTTTCAGAGACTCTTGCTTGCGCAAAGCAGACAGTATGTCTACTCCGGTTTAGAACCTAGATCACCACGTGTCTCCCACCCTGCTAACGGAGTACGCCAAAACCATATTAATCCTCCCCCCACATTAAGTTAAATAACATATCTGCACAACTATCAAAATCAGTTATCCACATTTTTTTTCTTTTCTAATTATTTCCACAAGACGCATTTCTTCATTATTGTTGCTAGTTTTATAAGTAATTTAATTTAGGCAGCGATTGTATGGAGTTTATGTTCTGCATAAAATGTAGACGCATGATGTAATGTACTTAAATGGACAACTACTATGATTAAGTTGTTTAAACTTTATATGTGTGCGTGCGAGACAAATGACTTTGCAGAAGTCCGCGATGCAATTGATGAGCAAACGCTAAATGACTACTATTTATTTTTACTGCATGACGCCAGCAGATGTCCTCTACATGCTTTGTTGTATCGACTGTGATTGCATTCAGCAATATGGAGTGTGGAAAGCGGCAAACGAGGCAACACACGCGCGGAGAGCAAGTCCAGGCCGTAGGAACAGGAAAAAATCCGAATGTAAATCTATTGTCAGCATTGCTGAAAATGCTAGCACTAACGCTCTACATCCTCAGGTAGCGCATCTCATATCATAAGACGTACTCGACTGGACTGGTGACTTTAAAGAAGCCGGCTCTCGATTCTTCTTCTAGGCTACTCAATCAACCAACTAAGCGTTCTTTACGCAAAGAGCGAGCAAAAAATAAAGAGACGATTCAAACGGTGGTTGGAGCACATGATTGCCTTAGATGTTTCGTCAGATGGCAAAAGCTGTGACGATCTTAGTTCTTGCTGTGTAGCAGCGCAGGCATAAGAGACAAGTGGCAGACGAAAGTAATAAAGTCGTTGCTGGACATGGCATGTTTGTCGGGTTAGTAAAAGCTTGGAAAGAGGCCCTTGAATTATGTGAGCAGCGTTGCTACTTTCTTGGCGGTAAATGGTACTCGACTGAGTTGTTCTGTGGCCATTGTACCTAGTGTCGAATCGCTTCCGTTGGAAACGGTTTGATTACGGATGCCTATTGTTCCGCGATAAATCGGTGACGTGTTTCGTGGCAAGAGAGAAAATTAGCCGTTAGTGCTTCTATCTTGGTTTATTGAAGATTGCCGTTAGCAGCGTCCGTTCCTGCTCCCTGAGGTTACCGCCATCGAAGTTTTTTGTGCCGATTTCAGGCGCCAGCATAGGGCGTCTGGTTAAGCGTGACTCGCTTAATGACAAGCGGTTTCACCCGGAAAAAGTGCACGGCTAGAGTGGGTCGAGGCAATCAACTGAGCCCTGAACGTTGCCTCTAATGAGCACTGTTGAGTGATCGAGATGAGGCACCATTGTCTTTTCTACGGTGTATATTGAGTATAAACTATATCACTCCAATTCATTAGAGTTCTACTAAACACGGCCTTTTTTTCTTTTTGAACATAGCTCACTCAATTCAATGAGTCGACAAAGAAGCTGTTTGTCAATAAGAGCCTCGGAGAAGGACAAACGAGTGCCCAGAATAGTGTACAATAGCTTGTCAGATCGATTGCGCAATTAAGAAACAGACCCACTGTACAAAGAAAAAAGCCTAAAGGAGCTTGCAAACGATGACGAGCGGATATCATCTGTCATAAGTGTTAGGCGGTGGCGATAGAAGAGTTATGTCTAACAGCAAGTCAATCAATGGTACGCAACTGTTTAGTGATTACTATGGTTGTCGTCGACCGTTTTGCTGTGATCCTTTTGTCCAAGTAGCATTCGGATCACAGAACATCATCAACCAAAGGGTGGGTGGGCGATAGTGAAAGGGGACTGGGGCAAACAATGCCCTGCCCCCCCCCCCCCCCCCCCCCCCCCCCCCCCCCCCGCCCACATCGTAGTGTATATCCTATAAATGAGCGTATTACTATCAAATTGTTTTCACAAGTTCAATTCCACTGTCTGACGAATCTCGAGGTGGCTAGCTATATCCTAGAAATTTAAGACTCGCGGTTGAAAGGCCAATGAGCCACTGGTTAACAACAAAGCAAAAGGCTTCTTTTGTCTGTAGGGCGCTGTGTTTGCGGAAGTGGCGCGTGTAGATTAGGGTTGTGAGGTTGTCCTACAGAGGCCTTTATGGAGATGGCATGCTGCTGCAACCGTTTACAGCCGTCAACAGCTAAAAAGACTCAACGAACCGTAAGCCTTTAGGAGTACGGAAGCCCAGAGCAGCACATAGGGCTAATCGTCTTGGGTCTTGCGCTAACAGTCGTATTCGCTCGTATATTCGTTAGTTATCGGGTCATCCTGCACGAAGCTTAAATATAACGTAGAACGAGTAAACGAACGGATAAAGAGAGTTATATATGCGCTAACTAAAAGTGAACACACCTAATGGTAAAAAAACGATCGAGCAAAGTGTACGCACTGCCCGAAACCAGAAACATTCAAGATTGGTTTCAAGCTTTTGCAACGGCAGTAGCTTGAAGCAAAGGGTGGTACAATCATTCCTCTTGCCGCTTTTGCCATTTTTCGAAATATGTCCAAAACACCACAACCAGGTACCTCTAGTCTGCTTCTGAATAAGCTCGGCGCAAATTTGATCCGAGATTTGCAAAGCATTCCATTTTTGTGTGCTATTTCAGAAATGATGTTTGCTGAAAGATACCTTCGTAATTTGACTGAAACTGGTTGGCCTTTAAAGAAGAGACCATTACGTTAGCTGAACTCATGATATAGTAAAATATAAGAGCTTCACGGGAATCGTCACGACGTATGGTGCATTAAATCTCCAATGTCCGTTACGACGTTTACTTCGTTGATGAAGATACTGACTGGTTTTTGGACTCAAAGCGTTGTGTCAGTCGTACGTTCCTTTTTGTTACGCCTTGGTCTTTGTATCTACTTCATCTCTCCGTTTCGCCAGTTGCACTTTGTAATTAACGTATAGCTTCGACCAGATATGTGGCTCTGGAAGAGCACTGGCGTTTGCTGTCATATCATTCACTCGAACTATCGATCTGCTATTCGGTTTATGCCGCAAAGTGGTTTGTTTAGGCGGGCGAGGCTAGTATAACCAAATTCATAGGCTTCAAAACGCGACGAAAGAAACGCAGGAACGACTTCAAATCGGGCTGTCGGTAATCCAGTCTGGATGCCTGTTTGAGAAGTATCTATCATACTCTAGCAGAGCCATTTGAGGCATAATGTCGAACACTTGTCATGAATAGCACGCCACGAAGATCTAGCCGTACGTTTGCCGTTATCGTTGATCCGTCAGGATTTCGAATCAAATCGAATTCAGGAACAAATAGTAGGTAGGCTGCATGCTGTAACAGCATGCCATGCGACAACAAACGGTTTATTTCTTTCTTTAATCGCATTTATCAAGCTATTCGTGTTTTTCTTCCTAATGCAAGATAAAAGCCCTGCATCAAAACAGTTAACGGCCCCGGACAAAGACGTCCTCCCTCCGGCAAACAGTTTATTTATAGCAACTCTTAATGCCTCTCTCTGTTTCGAGTTTTACGGTCGGTATCGTCTTTAGGCATTTCATCAGACGGCTGAATGGCTCCCAGCACGAAACAAGGAGTGTCTATGCCCGGGTTCGAACTTCCACTGGACTTTATATAGACGCAAACAATTATAGCAAAAAAGCGAATTTAACTGCCCGATACAATTGTAGCAGGGACACCCAAGTACCATAATACTGTGTGGCAGCTCATATCGTTACTGTTTAGAAGCAGTCCAAGATACAATAGCGACTACCGTAACCGTTTAAATAAGTATCTATGTGTATGTACACCCAAAATGATTAGAAACTACAACGAAAGCAATAAGGTACAATATGCGTATAGCTTCGATAGGCTACATTGCTCTACGGAAGACAAGGCCGTACCGGGTGTTGGCCGTTGGTACTATTATAGTATAAAGAAGGATAACTTCTATCAGGTATCGCATCGTTACAATGGCCGTTGTGCTATTGCCTCAGGCTCGATCGACTTTTACAGCACTGTTCTCATATTCGCCTTGTATAGTACATAATTATTATTATTATGATGTAATTCTATTTATGAACTGCGCCCCTATTGAGGCAACGGCGACCATGTTCTCTATCAGCGCTAGCGTCGCAATGGCGACACCCGTCGGCACGGACCGTTCTAACATATGAGGCGCACGATATGATTCGTGCCTTTTAGCAATTGCCAATTATAGCAGTAGAAACAACGGATGGATTGGGACGATCCGGTGGCAAAGTGATGAAGCAATTCGGCAGATCGATGCCAATATAGACACAGATGCAGGCCTCGCCATTTGTTTTTTTGTCACCAGGAAACAGGAAGAACGACCACGCGTGAGATCGGTGCGCAAACGTTAACTTCGCCAATTGTGGCTATGGTGAAAGTCACTGGCTATTTATAGTCTGCTTAGAATTTACGTATGGAATTACGTTGGTGGGACTCGGAGAGTCCCATCAGCGTGGGACAAAAAAGTGTCGCGGAAAAAGTGAGCTCAATTTACAAAACATACATAGAGTACAGTAAATCAGGTTGGATTTTTTGGACAACATGTTAGTATCGCAAGTTAAAAGGGTGTCACTAGTGGTAATTGAAGTAATCTGTGATTCTATCCATAAGAATAACCAATGGTGCTAACTTCTTAGTTAACAACCTGTACTTGTACGAATCGATAGTGAAACATAAATAGTTTACTACCGTGGCTGCGTAATCAGTGAAACAAAACACGGTAATCAAGTCAGCTAAAAATGGGGTTTTGACGCAGCAAATCTAGTCCAAACAAAAGATAATCTTTTGTTTGGACTGGATTTGCTATGCGTACTTGCCTGCCAGTTTGTCATTGTTGTTATTAACGACCAATGTTTGATCGTAGAAACGACTGATCATCCACTGGACGGTACGCTTGATGATACAACATTGTAGTGAAGTGTTTGCCCACGTAGCACGAATATAAATACAATCGCTTTTAATTACGTGCCGCTAACGCTGAAGAGCTCCTGATGGAAATCTAAACATAGTTGTCTCGAATTAGGTCTAATAATTAATCTGATAAGAACTTCTTAAGTTTTAGTGTACTGTTTAACACGGTCGCTAAAACAGAAAATGGGATATGTTACCACTGGTAGACACGATGGGAGCAGTTTTATTCGTCATTTCCGCTAAACCTAAACTGTAGCACGAGAACCGTATAGGATCAACAACAGCAAAGGTTAAGCCTGTGCAATTGGCCTCTATATACGTCTGACGGAAAAACTAATCAGTAGAGAGAAGGGCGACCAAACGCTGGCGGCACAAAGGATAGAAGGTCAAGTTCGTTAAATTTGATCGTCTAAAGGTTTCTCTGCCCACCATTGCTGCATGGCGCGTTTCACCCTGTCTTACCTCGTAAGCTCGCAATGGTAACCTGTTTGCCCACTATACGTAGGTTCAGACCTGCGTTTTCGATTTAAAAGTACGTGAGCCCGCTTCAAGTTCACACGCACGGACGCTGCATAAAAGATAGAGATAACGGGTAGTTCTAGTCATAAACGAATCAGATTATTCTGTACGAGCGTGTGGCATCAATGAGGACAACTCGGCGTTTGAAAGAGGCGCAGCGGCATAGAGTTGAAGAGTACCAGTGTGTAAGAATCCTGTAGCCTTTCCAGCTGTGTCTCCGTATTTTTTTGTTCAAGTATTGCCCAAGCGGTTCACGCAGAGGGTGACAGGCGCTAGATCCCTATAGGATGCTCCTAGAAAAGACCAACGGACGGCCGATGCCTGTCCGATTCAAGTCTCTTTCAATCTGTTCACTTTCATAGAAATACTCACCGTATGAGCATATGAAAAATTTTTCTTAAGAAATAGATTTAGAACTCGCTCGATGAATATTTTATTATTACATAGTATGTTGCTCGTCATTAACCATTTGACGATTGCGCCGACTAGGTTAATATGAGAGATCCGCAGTGATATGATGACGACAATATGCAAAGGTGAGGTTGCCGCTTATAGGCAGTATGAACAAACTAGGCGTTGGAATTTACCGCAAATAAATGAAATGTACCGACAAGCTACGTATCCTTCTTTCCCCCTAAGTAATCTTATCTGTAAACAAAAAAAAATAATATTTCGGATTTTCCTCTGCTTGCGAACGTATCTTTCAGCGGGGTTAATCAGCACCGAAGTGTTCTGCCTCCGGTGTTCGCGCTTTTCTTTTTCAATAAATTATAACAATAATAATGACACGGGACGATGTCGCGATAGTTTATTTGAAAACAGCCTGCGATCACGCAATTTTATCAATATCCTTGAATATTTCAGATGATCGCGCTAGTCAATTCCTTTTGTTGTAGCAGTCAACCGGCCGTATACGTTTGAAGCAGTATATCCAGCTTATATATCTATACTAAGAAAAATATACGGCCGCGCTCAGTCGCTCAAAGGAGTCTACCGTTGGTTGTTACCGCCACGCAGTCGCACGCGAGCAACGCACGTGACCATAATTTTGGAATATCGAAAGTTTATTGACCGTTCGCTTAGCTATACTCTCTGTGTCTATAACCTCAGACGTCGGCGTTGGTGTCCTAACAACAACAGATCCTCTCTTGTAACTCTAACTCTTTAAATGCCTTAGCTCAGATTTAAGATAGACTGCCTTGAGAATTAGTGAAATTTCTGCACAAAAATTGCTATACTTTACAATTTTATCACTATTCAGGCACAAACGCTGTTCCGGCCAATCAAGAATCATACTGTTCATAGTCAAGATATGTTATTGCAAGACATGACACACAATAGTTCTGCTGGTGTTGTTCTGGAAATTACGAAGTTGAAGATGTTGCTGATAGTGGTTGACCAATTAGGGAAAAAAAGTAGATGACAGAAAATTGAGTAAAACCGATAACATTAAAAGAGTGTTTTCTACAATTTGTAGTGAAACTTAGACACTCACCAACGAAATTGATGCTGATGATGCATCTGGTGAAATCAGAAAGCAATCGTGCATTATGAGTTTCTGCTGCCGTCTGGCAAAACAGTTGATTCAGACCGCTGCTGTCGACGACTAACTAGACTACAAGAAACTGTTAAAAATCGACCGGAACTGGTAAACAATAATGCCATTGTTTTCCGTTATGACAATGTCAGACTATATATATTTTTCAACCACTCGCAAATATTGAGGGATGGTACTATATACTTTAGATTTCGGACCATCAGACGATCATCTGTTTCGGTCTCTAAAAAAAGATTTAATTTCAATAAAACGTTGTAAAAAATCACTTGTCATCACCTTTTTTTCCCCTAGAAATCACAAAAGTTATACGGTAATGGTATTATGGTGCTAAAAGAAAAAAAGTAGAAGACTATCAGTGGAAATAGGCTATATCTAGTTCGCTAGATATAGCCTATTTCCACTGATATGTACCGTTAACATTCAAATAATCTGCTTTAATTTTTTTGGCTTTAAAATAGCCAATATCTTTTCGACAATCCAATAGATATTGGCTCACAATGCTCAGTGCACAGTGGGGTTCCTAACAGCTATGGTTTATGATCCGTTATCCTCATAATGTTGGTAAACCATGGCACAAACAAACAAACAAACAAACCCTGCTGAGGGGTTCGGCCCCTTTTCACGTAATAACTGAATAACGATTTCGGCGGACTTAACGTGAACAATGGATAGCATATAGCAATGCAGTGTCAACTAATGGCAGTAAACGGGTTACTGGCTAGGGTTAAGAACAAGGAATTCAAAAATTTGTCCAATAAGACGATGGTAACAGTAGAGGATAACTCTTACCAATGTAACATGTTATTTAACAGTGAGAACGAATCCGAATCTTAACTATTATATAACATTGTAGGAGGAAATAGAAAAGTGGAGATGGGTAAAAATTTAGATATATCGCGTATATATATATATATATATATATATATATATATATATATAGACAAAGATCAAATAATATGGAAAATCGAGGCATTATACTCCTAGTGCTGGCCAAACGCTGAAAGTGAGTTACGAGATAAATAATTTGTCAGGCCAATTTGATGTTGACCAAAGCTGCACTGCCGCTCTATCACGGTGTAAATATTTTAAGCAGAGCTACATTTTCTAGGACAAAGAGTAGAAGCGAGCCGTCGGCATTAAGGGATAATATATCACGGATTAGTGTCTATCATTGCGGCTTATACAATATCCAGAGGAACTGTCGACCGCTGCGTGACCAGTAGCAGCAGTAGCCTTTACTTGAATGTTTCAACTACTCCATGTACTCGTTTGCAGGATGTTAGAGAAAAGCGGCCCGCTCCGTTGACATCAAAGTGCATTCATTTAGCCACTGTTGAATATATTGTCAAACTTCACATCATGCGTTTCGACAGTGTGCCCTGTGAACTGCTTCGGCATCTTTAGGACGACGACGTTGTCATGTCCGAAACTTGCGTTCCATACCCATGTGTCAATGTTTTCCAGAAGTTGTTCTCTTCAACGTCACGAAAACCCGGCCCCGGGGACACAACACGGGGTTCTCGTCCAGCATAACGTTAATGTATACATATATATATTGGCAGAGAAAAATCATGCGAGTAATTACTTTGTATCGTTAATGCAAATGTACCTACAGATGTAACGAATCTACACCGTGTTTTACACAGGTAAACAGCTGACGCAGTAGTTTCTTAACCATGTATCATCATACAGTACGAGTGGAAGCACGATAATCCGCGATTTCTTTACACTACTAGTATCTAGGTGGATTCGTTGACCGTAAAGATCCTATGTACCTTTCGTGAAACTATTGCTTAGCAATGTTTATGCGGCTTTGTGGTAGTTCAAGGTGGAGTTATAGCAAGAGAGCAATGCATTTACTGGCGCTGGCTACAATGTCGTGCTTTTACCAACTTTCTCAGAAATACGCACATGGAGCCCCACCGAAACTTATCTCGGCTAAAAGACTAAGCGGCCGAAGAGCTGCTCGGCCACTTAGCAACAACGCAAATGTTTTCAAATATCCAATGCTGGTATTGCTATGTTCTACCAAAAAGCCTACCAGTATGGCTAGAGTGCCTTTCTGTTAAGTTTAAGATAGAAATTACTAAGGCCTGCACCGTACACTTAAGTTTATTTATAGAATACGAGTTCGTTCTGCTGTTTTTAAATGTGGCTGAAATCATGTTTGTTTCGAGCTAATTGTGTTCAGCTGTACTTCGAAAATGATGACCTTAGTAAATACGCTAAAACGCTGACTAAATTTCAAAAAGTGCGCGGGCAAAATTCATTGAAGTATGTACACTGCATTTATAAGTCGACTACTCAGTCGGCATCGACCAGGGGCTGGTAGCAAGCATTACGCATTGGCGAAAGAGCGATAGCTGCAAAGAACAATTTAATTAAGTGAGATAGTTTGTTACTGACGCTTGGATAGGGAAACGAATCAGAAGCCTTTTGGCAATCAAAAAAGCTCATTGAAAAAAGTATTTTTCCTACAAATTAATTCGGGGTGCAATATTTTGGTCAGAGTGTTTTTTTTACTTTTACGTTTAATTAAATCGCAGAAATCTAAGAGCACATTGATTCGACATAGCCAACTTTTTAAAATAGCTAAAAAGCCTCTCGGGAACTCAAGGCATCGTCAGTAGTATTGCAGCTCCTCTTCACCGGGCTACACTATAGGTCATAGGAGCATAACAGCCCCAAATATTTATAATTAGGTCGTCGGCAGGCCATTTTCCATGGGCACAGGCTTTGGTACTGTGCAGTTGAATTAGGTAAAAACCAAGCGGTTCTAATATTAACCTGAAGAGTATTTAATAGTACTTATCAGAACATATTCATGGAATAAAAAGATACCTTGGACAACGTTTTGGCTCATTACATAGTTTCATTCGACGAGTGGCCTGCTTTAATGTTATCAGTAAAATGCCCGCTCTAGCAAAATTTAATTTACATGACCTAACATGAAAGACAAAGATCTGCATGACACTACGAGACAATTCGTACGAAAAACGCTTTCTAATATATTGTCGAAGTGGAAACCACGCGATCAGGTTCCGCTAATATCGACCTAAGGTCGAACTAGCGTTTTCGCTTTTCATTATACAGATTCTAGATAACTGCTAGACAATGGTAAGCGGTCTTTGGGTGCGCGATGTGGTCGGTGGCGCAAACTCGGCAAGCTCCGCTGTAAATTGTAGGAGAATTCTATATAAATGTAATTAATGAACAAATATCATGTACATAATGTGCTTAAATAGAAGTAACTTTAAATTATCGTATTTTTGCATTAAATAGGCTTCTGCTACGTTCAGGTCTGCAGTAATAGGTTCGCGAACTCCGTATGCAAACGTTAGTGTCTCACTATGCCTCTTTATTCGCTAAGACACGGCTCCCGGAACGGGTGCTGAAAAACCACAATCAATCAAATGTCAGATATTTGATTCATTCCGCTTGCCTACTCCCGTTTTTAGCTATCAGCAGCCTTGCTAACATCTCGACTCGAAATAGTGAAGAAAAAAAAAACGTCGTACGTACAAAATTATAGCACATAGTTGTTGGGTGCAGTAGCTGAGTGTGTTTGGGCGCAGTTGACGTAGATCCCTCGCCCCGCTAAACGGTACGAGGTCGTTCGAGGCTGTTTTCGTCGCAACGGCACTTAGCCAGGACAGAAACAAGACAAACACCAAAACTGCGGTCGGACTGGCAGATATTAATGGCGCTAGCAGACGTCAGGTGCCATATAACAACATTTAATAAACGTAAAAGAACTTCAGGCGCGAGCGCGTAGGGTTGCAAACAGGCGGAGGAGGGCTAACTAGAAATATCACATGGCCTAGGTTGCTGTAACCGATGGCAGCCTATGGACCGCATATACCACAAGAACATACTGCGGGTGAATACAAGAGATGGGTGGAGCTACACCTCTCCAAGTTTAAATTTTGGCAACTCGATTCTGATGAATCAGAAAATTTTGAGTTGCACCTACGAAACAGTGTGGCGTTACCATTAGTCGTGGACGATCATCATGCAAATGATAACGGTGTTTTATTGAAAGGAACAAACATCTTAGTTATCAGAGCACATAACGCGTCTGCGTATGCACTTTCGAAACTCTGTTTTCCACGTGTTTTTCTTTAATAAAAAAAAAAAAAAAAAAAACATCTGCGGGTTGTAAACAATTCGATTCAAGATAGTTGATCGTTGATGTAGAAAAGTTACACTTGATGTATTTTGTAGAGGACGAACTCGCTAAGCCGTTGACTGCTGGTAAATCTTCGTCTCTTTACTTGTAAATAGTATAGATTTGGTTACGGCTTCTGGTAGAAAATGAAGGTCGCATAATATCGCAGCTTCTCTTATAGCTGCCTTTTGATAGTATGTTTGCCTTATATGTGTTTGACGCTCTTCGCACGAGACACCGTGCGCTTTATTTCTGGTCAGGGAAATTGCATCTATCGCTATCTGGAATTATAATTCGTTCTCAGACTCTCACGCTTCTTAACTGCTTCCAAATGTATCTCTGGGGAATTACTTGCGGCCAAGGGATTCGACCTGACTCCACGAAAAATGCAGATTCTTCATTTTCGTTGACAATTACTATTGATGCATTTTCATGATACGAGCACGAGTTGCAGCTCCATTGATCGTAACCTAATAAACACAACTGCACAGTGTCTTCTTAGTAGATCGGTCGTCAGTGTTCACCAATTACATTGTCGAGACTGATCATTATTGGATGAATCTGCTGTAGAAAGATCAGCGCCGAATGAAATGCAAAAACAGAATTACCGTAGGGTCGGATCGGCCGGCCGGCCGGCCGGCCGACCATGTAAATGATTGCATTTCTCCTACAGCCCTGTTGTAACTATCGACTTGGCCCTCGGTTTGAAGCGCATGCAAACAGGATAATGTTTTTTTTTTTAACTATTAAACTATACGAACAAACCTTGCGAGAAAAACATAGCTAATTGTATGTGTTGCTCGCACGAACGTGGTCTGCGTATAATTCAAACGGTAATGGGCGCGCTTACTTATAACGACGGAGTAATCACATGCCTTTTAGGCGCTCCCGCGGCCTACACTGGAACTGCATATTGTAAAAAAACAAAATAGGTGCGTGTTTACAGCCAGGTGTATGTTAGGTTACCTAAAATGAGCTCGGTAAACACAAAAGACAAGGAATACATTTTGACTATGTTACAGAAGTGCTCTAATAAAAATCAAATTTAAGTGTTTTTATAAAGTTTTCGCCAAAATTTAGAATCAACTAATTTTTTTTAACGAACAGATAGAGGAGGATTATTACGAGAAATCATAGACCAATAGTTAGCATGCTATCAGTGCAACAAATGGAATAATATGCAACCTTGTTACAATTCCATCATTCACACTCGTAAACTAGCTTTAGATATGGAAAGCATCACCTGTCCGTACTGTTTCCGCCAAAACATTTCCAGCAAGCTTCAAGCAGACGAATGTTACATTACAAAATTTGACCTTTTATTTTATACAGCATTTGGCTATTCATCCATGTCCGTCTAAAAACAGTGTTCGGACATAATTCATTTGTAATTTAAGCCCATTCTTCCCAGACCCCCAGACTTCATTATACAATCGACCCGTACTGACATGAGTTGGTCGATGCCTATTGTATGCTTTAATGCCTTGTTCGACAGAGAACACCAAGTGCGCCCTCAGTTGAGGACGATTGTTTTTCATTTACTTGATAACCTGAACCAGTAGTACTCTGCTCGTTTCCATTTATTCATTGTGGCTTCCTCCAACAAGCAACTTCAGAGTAATGCCGATTTAAGTTTGGGGATCTTTCTCGACATTAATTTTCAGGCCCCTCCCATTTACGGGTGATTAAGTACAAACATACTGTCTCGCCGAGCTTTCGTCCCCAAAAGGGGCGTAATTTTTCAGCCTGCTTCCTCTTGCGTGATCACTAGTAAAGGTAAGTAGGATTGAGTCCCTGTCTATATGGCTGACTCTCTGTGGGATGCATTTTGCGTCGGGTCGACAGTGGGTCGGATTCCGGTAACTGACAGTGGGCAACGGATACGTGATTTTCGGAATGTTAATGAATAAGGAATGAAAAAATTCTTTGTAGAACCATAAAGCTGTTCTGTTAGGCTGTATATTCGATTTTTAAAGAAGAACGATTTTGTTTCAGTTGTGGTGATTACTGCCCTCCACAAACAACAACACCGGAACCGTCAAATATTTAGGCTTTTTTGAAAGGCAAGCAGACGCTGAAGTATATTTGAGAGTACGACTCATTCGACGGAATATATATATATACATGTGTATGTGTGTGTCAAATAACTCAGGCGGCTACAGTTTCAAGTATGATAAATCGATGCGCAGAAATTACGGTCGATAGATAGTAATGCACAGCGAGAGCAAAAAAACGTGGCATTCTTTGGTTTTTCATTGGAGAAATAGGCAAGAAGAGGAATAAATAAACAGTATGCCGTGGGGGTTGCTGACAAAATGGCCAGGAGTACATGCACACGCATATTTAATAACTTGTACTAATAGGTAATGGTTGGAGCTAACGATGGAATCTCTTGAGAATGTTTTCTCTCTTCAAAATTTAAAACATATTCCTATAAAATACATTCTTCTATATATCTTCTAGATGTGACTGGTTAACTTGTATACCGTGCAAACGGTGATCTGATGGTTTTTAACATTGATAGCGCAAAAAAGCCGTTTCGCGACTCGATCAGTGATGAAAATTACCTGTTTTTTGCGATAGAGTTTCCATTTGCTTAGAAAAAATGGACAATTAACGGCAAGGAAACCACGTGGGGCCTCGATTGATCTTTGGCTCCTTGAACCCTTTTGAACATCTTCAATAAGCTATGTTTGTTGATGCATGTATAAGTTTTGTACCTTTTGTTAAAACTTCATATTTAAAAATAGACTATATAGGAAAATTTAGTCAGAAAATGAACGTAAAAGTTAACTGGCAGACTGAGTTAGAGTAGCTCTAAAACAAGTATCGACGCAGGACCTTACGGGAAAAGGGTATGCATTTAATGGGGACTGCTACAATCAGAAAGCGCTACAAGATGCTCCACACTACTGTGACAGACACCTTGCCTAATGTATGTAACTGAAGTTCACATATGGACCATTTTAGAAAAATGGGCAGAATCGGTGCGGGAAAGCATGTTTACGGTGGCGGGCTCGCGTTTAGCTGCTGTTCTCGCTAATGCAAGAAAGGCAGTGCTTTCTATTATAGAGCGAAACTGTAATGGAAGGGATTTATATAACTGTTTTTTAATAGTTTAAGGCGGATCACAATTATAAAGATTATAAACATCCTAGTTTTGTGAAATTGATAGTCAACGTTGTTACTAGTCTTTATGTAGATTTTGAAGAATTCAATTTTGTGTAAGCTAAGGCAGGAGATCCACAATAGGAATTAGCTTAACAGGACTCTTTTTTTAATAATAATATATATATATATATATATATAATATGGACAACATACGTATAATAACAATATATAATATAATAAATGATTATTTATCGAAAATACGCAAAAAAGCGTTTCTAAGGTTCTCGGAATTTCGATTCAGTAAATGGCAGCTGTTTTCAAAAAAAGAGACTGTCTAATGCGGCCTGTATATGTTTTCTGAGGACAAAGTTTATCACGTGCCTGAGCAAATGGTATAGGGACGCTTGGCGTCCACGTAGGCAACATAATTTTACAAAACACCTCGTATTTCTAATTGCAAAAAGACCATACTTCGATTATTAAGCTTTGTGGAGGCTTCTGATTATTATATGTGAGCGTTTTTACAAAGCGGAAAAAGGCTTGAAAAAGAGCGGAGCAGGTATTAAACATAGACTAAACATCTAACACAAGCTATTCCTTTGCGTTCAATTGGAGAGACGCCTACGCTTCAAGCATTCTTATCAGAGACTGAGGACTGGTCTAATATGGCGGTGATGTTCAGTCGTCAATGATTTTACTAGGAAGAAGCTCTACATTTTAGAATAGAAAGATTATGTATTCTGCCTTCTAAAAATGATACCATAAACTATCCTAGATACTCGAGATTAATAAAAACAAACACGGTTCGGTATCTATTTCATTTATTAATATATTCTTTACCTCCGCTGAGAAGACAACCTTTATACGGTTTTGTGAAACGGAAGGCAAGAATATTTTCCACTTCTAGATCAAGCACCAAAGCAATACGGGACTGTGGTTGTCATTATCATCAAGCTAAGGACCCTAGTATGTCCCTGGATAGAAACGCGTGCGAGAAAGGGCTTTCATAGTGTGTAAAAGTGCTTATTTTTCCTTTTTGCGAAGCTGTTAAGTAGGTATTAGTGCAGTAGTTGGTCTTGACTTTCAGTTATTTCAACACGAGTAACTGCACTAGACTTACGCCGAAATTAGATTGCGATTGGACACAAAACACAATAGCTTAGAAGCAGCCTAGGGTGGATTCAGATAATAATAGACATATCTCACAAGCCATTTATTTGTAGAATAACGTCCGAACGGACTAAAGGAACCCAGAAAGCTAATTACATGCGAAAAATTGATCTGAAGACTTGGCGGCCATCTTTGTGCTCACCTTATACCCAGTACTCTATAGTTGAAGTACACAAGACAGCATATTGGAAACAGACCGTAGCGTAAACCTAAGTTTATTAATAAACAACAACAATAATTAATATACAACTGCGACTCAAAAACACCTTAATTGCTATATCTGGTTATTATATTAATGAAAACGAAGCATGTTTATGCCATTGGGTCGCACTGGGATCTTCTTCTCGTGGCGCGATCGGGCACCACTGAGAGCGTGAATCGCACCATATTTCCATTTTTAAACATCTTACAATATAGAATATTAAACGATAAGAAATAACGATATCGACCCGAATTTTGTAGACATTGCACTATGCAATGCAAAAAAACCTATGCACAATGCGATACAGAAGGACTATGGACAGAGAAACATGGCCTTCACACGCCACAAGAAGGTTGGTAAATATAATACAAAATGGCATGAGACCGTGTGTCGAACGGTGATCCGCCTTGAGGTAACCGCTAGCAACAGATAAGAATTATCTTCAATGACGGCCGTGGACCAGAAAGTTTTTACGAAGCTACTGCATTAACAATGTTTCAATTGCGGCTGACGCCGAACACAATGCACTACTTTGTATTATTGGCCTAAGCAGGAATCACACAAGCCCATCGCATGCGCAGGCTGAGCTCCTTAGCGCTATTATACTGGTCTACCGTACCATTACGAAATGAGCGGTGCACCAAAGCAGTTACAGCGAAGGCTTCGGATCATTTCCCTGCGATGTAAGGACCTGTTGACGACAGACGTAACTCACAGGCTTCGCTTCTGGCCAGAAGATAATCGTCTTATAACACTATATGCGAGTTTGCCCAAGCGCAAAGGATCCGAGAAAAAGTCATGGTTGCATTGTTCAGCCGTACAACAGTTCTTGGACTACATGGTCCGTGAGTTCATCGGGGCTACAGCCTCGCATAGGCCATGGCCTGCACTACAATGTTTGACCAGACACTATTTGCCTGAAGAAGCTTGCTCCGAATGTAATTCTGCTGCACGCGAATGCCCGCTTTTTTCAAATCATCGTAGAGTCGACAGACTAGTATAAAAACAGCCTGATAGATAGTGAATGACGTGTAGAAGAATATAGGTAGCTGCGTCGATCGCGAAGAGTTCTGCTTCGAGATCTGTACAGAACTTTACAAGAACAGATCAATTCTCATATACATCATAACATGCTGTCCCAAAAACTGCTTTTTGTCCGTAACGAACAGCAACGCTTACTTTCTATTGATTGAAGTGTCAAATAAAAGGGACCTAATCTGGCTTCAAAAGGCAACTACGAGAGAGTCGTGCTAATTGGACGAAAGGAGCCAAATCTGAGAAAGGAAACAGGGGAACTGGTACCGAAACTCAATATTCGCTAGTGCAGATTGTACCAATATTCAATATTGTTACAATTTGCGCTTTCTGAGTATATAAGTGTTGAAGGACTGAAGAGGTGCTAGCGGATGAGACGATCCGCTGCATTTTAGGCAACAACTAGACATATGGCCAAGTAACGTAGTATAAGTAAAAACTGTCTTTACACCTCGTGTTTTTCCTACAATAACTAAAGTATCGGG
The DNA here is from genome assembly GCF_002443255.2 of Varroa destructor. NCBI lineage: Eukaryota > Metazoa > Arthropoda > Arachnida > Mesostigmata > Varroidae > Varroa > Varroa destructor. Next base: position 24,575,942 of record NW_019211457.1, read on the forward strand.
TAACTGGGCGAGTAAAGCGGTGGAACGATCAACTAGTTGACGTCTGCCGCTGTTGATGAAATCGATTCGACCTCGCCGTTGTTGCGGTTTTCTGTTGCAGTATCCCGAACTTGACAACGTCGGCTCTAGCATGGCCGATATCTCATGACAAATGGGCTTTGTATTGGCATAAACCCAGGTAATATCTTGCCAATAGCTAGCCATTTTGATACGCGTGACAGGCAGTCGTTTCATGACGAATATCTCATAGGAGGGCGATGATCCATATACGCATACTGTCTTTATTCGGATAAAAAAGTCCGTCCAGATTTGTCGAATCCAAATTGTGCTATTCTATAGGCTGAGCTTCATTCAAACCAGTCAAGCTTATTTAGCCATTAAGAAGTCCACAAAAGGATTGATTATCCATTAGAGATGTATTGTGCAGTGTTTGCACGATGAGTAGATAAAGACTTTGACAAAAGAAGAGATAAAACTTATGGTTTTCATAGTCAGAATGGTTTGGACTTCCCTATGACGTGAGATGCGCGCTCAGTCTCGTAGCTACGTATATCCGAACTGACATATATAATAATGAGAACAGGCTGTTATCTTAAAATGGAGCCGAATGTTCTAAAATTAGCGGATCCTTACCAATTCAGCACCTGACTCGATTGTGAACATTAAGATACATAGATACGTTTAGGGTCTTTATCTGTATCGTTTGTTTACAAGCTAATGGACGACCTTAATTAAAGGAAGCTCAGCGTGTCTTAGTCTGCCTTGAAGAATACCTTAGTGCCTAATAAATGCATTGGATTACCAAGGGCTCGACAGTGGACGAGTAAATGAAATTAATTTTATGTCAAATATCTTCTCTAGACATATATATTGCTCTTACCTTTTAGAATAGTGCAGTCGCATATCTCATCTCTTACTTCCACTTCTAGAAATATTATCTTGAAAAGGTATACTTTCCACCGATACCCTTCACTATCTTCGTATGAAATCCACCCTTAGAGAAATGGACGATATCTATTAGACAATATGATAGACGACATTCGGGACGCAACGCGTCTCTTAGATCTGATAAGCCTAACCTCTATAAATCCAAATCTTTAATACAGTGGCTAACTACTTGTGATGATTTTTCAATGTAGCACAAGCTATACTAACTGTTTTAGCCTCACGTACGTTGTCTCAAGACGCAGGAAGTTGACAAAGTCAGTCTCATTGAGCAAGTTTTCCATACTTATTACTGATATACATACCTGAACATAGATATACGATTGGGTATTGATAAGACCGAATAGATTGATGCCTCATTAGCGAGGTCCTTATACGTTCGGCTCTAACTAACGATAGAAGCGACATAACTCTGCATCCCTATCATACCATACGTTTTTTTTTTTTTTTATCTTTCTACCGGTATTAAAGCCGTAACACATTATTTCAGATGCTGTACTATACAATGATCTGCTAGTTACTGCAGTAAACTATAGTCGAAGTAGTATCGTGAAACCAAAAAACTCACACCGCCTTTTTGCAGCCTTACTTTCGTATAGTTCAACATAGCTTGCGCAATACCGGAGTTCTAAGGTGCATCCTTCCAAATAAATATGGCTTCACCAAAAACAGAGGTAGGTAAGAGTGCTTGAATTCTATTTTCTGCCCGACGCTTTCGATGAATCACCCTTCCCGTGCGCTCCTTACAGTGTGGAAAGGTTCCATTAGCCCCCACCAAATCCCGGTCGTTCTATTCGTGGGCATCGCTGATCATCAACAGTGCGTAATTATGCTTAAGGCCAACATAGCGTAACGACAATTTTTTTTTCGGTGCTCCAGGACCGTTCTATCAACATAGTCGGCTGCAGTGGTTTTAAATTCTGATCACATTAATCTCCTTTTCAGAAATGCCTGTGCTGTAGATAATCAGGTAAGCATCTAAAAACTGAGAAACATTTTTTACTGTTGAAACTGAGAAATGGTTTTTGGTGCAAGTCAGATACTCTGAATGATGTGGCACTCTGTATTTTTTAGTGAACCACAACGCTGTACAGTGGTGTTTACGACAGTAAGCAAAATAAGCCTTTTTTTTCTAGGCTTCCTACATGAAGTCCTTAATGTGCCGTATTTTTTGGGCAGCGAAGCCCAGCTCTATTAGCATGATTGAGGCTAACAGAAAAAAAAAAAAAGAAGAAAGAAAGACAAACTAATATCCGCTTGTACGTAATTAGCTATATCACAGTAAGCGCGGCGTGAGGCCATCTGGTCAGCTGAAATTCCGCGGAGACTTTTTTTCGGCTCGGGCTCTATCCAGGTGGGTCGAAAGGTGCCTATGTACACGTCGAAGGCAGGAATCATATCGCCATTCCTGTCGTTGCAATGAACCTGAACGATAAAAACTCCACCACAAATCATACCTTCCGGGAATGGACAAGGAGCAACAGGTGGGCAATTGTTTGGTAAACAGTAATTCTGTATTTTTCTTCTATCAGCGATATTCCTATAAGCTAATACGAACACTAAACGCCAGCGGGCGCTGGTAACGGCCAGTTTAACTGCAGTACGCGAGTGCGAATCATACTGATGAGACGGTCACTGCTGAAAGCCAGAAAATGTTGGAAGATACAGATTGCTTTACTGTATAATGACCTGGACAAAAAATAACTAAGAGGTAACGGAAGAGTGTTGGCAGAACGTTGTCCAATGTAAAGCGTACTCTTGAGATATGTCCGTGATCTGGTTCATTCAATGATGGTGAGCTCGCATGGTAAGTGCTAAATAGATTAATACGGGATAGATAAGATATTGTAGTTTGGCGGGCGTTGGATCATTTCGTTATCAATCAGCAAAACATTAATTCATGGAGAGATCGTGTTAATAACGTACGTTAAATAACAAAATAAATATATAACTAGCCGAGAGGCCTCTCAGGGGTGTTTGTACGAATATAAATAGCAGCTTGTTTGATTTTATAGACGTCGACAATACGCTATATATGGCCAGCATGGAGCAGAAGTTACGTTGCTAGGGGCTCAGCTATGATCACTGCGGCTATTCAGTGTTCTTGTCCTAGCCTATCTTCGATCGCGGTGCTTTTTCATTTTCAAAGACTTGCCGTTGAAAATTGCCACTAAAGCCACCATCTAAATCCGACTAATGGAAGGTACTGCACAGACGGATTTTCAAATAATTCCCCTCCAGTTAAAGTGCCGCGCACGTCTACGTGATCGCCCTCTTTTCGTACAAATTTACTCTGTTCCAGAAACTTAAAGAAAAAGGCATCCTTGAAATTTTAGGAATATCGAAATAAACTAATGCATGAGTTTTATTTGCAAAGGAACTCATGTCATTGTGACAGCCAGGCATGGTGACGATGATTTGCAATATAAAGGAAGTACAAGTTCTTGTGGTCAGCACTTCTGCAAAAATATTTACAGAATTTGTAGATTGAGCCAATGGACAATAGAATCATACGATTGGGCGGAACGTGATGGATTCACTCATCGAAGTCGGTATCCAGATAAGTTCAAATCGTTCCGTATAAGAGCAAGTTAAGTTTCTAAAATAAACTAACGATTTATGTTTCATCGGAAAAGCACGAACACCGTTTAGGCACAAAAGCACATCCAAGTCCATATAGAATCTCATGTGAAGGAAAAATATATAGCAAAAATTTGTTGTATAGAGAAGCAGTACAATTGCTGATCTGATAAGGTACAGGATACGGTACCTGACATACGACTTCTTTTACGCTTCGAAAAAACTAAATAAGGACAGATATTTCAACAAGATTTTTTTTACATTATAAATGTTATCCTTCCTGTCGATTATATTTATTCGACATAACCACTATTCACTACGGTTACAGCTTCAATTCGGAGTTTAAAGCACTAAATAATCATGTTGAATGTATTGCTTCCTTAATTCGAAAATAGCTTTTAGCGTTTATCGCGTATCGAATAATTATGGTTAATGGAAACTCGTTAAGCTGGCGCCCTAAACGCAAAAATTGGAAATTTTCGAAGTTATAACAGGCCAAGAGGGCCAAAAATGCAGAATCGAGCAAAAAGTTTTCAAAGGGTTAATCGGAGATTCAAAAGGTTAAAGAGGTTCAACAGGAACTCATCTGGACGACCCAATTGGTAACAGGTGCGTTCGGCTGCTAGACGGCCGTTAATCTCTGTATAACAAATCAAAATATAAAAAACAACTTTTTGAGCCATGTTTTACTATATTACGTCCCTTTAAATTCAAACTTTGCTGAGGATATTTTGGTTTTATTTATGGAAATCTTCCGCGAGTTTTTCAAAAGCCGCCAGAAAACTACCAAAGACGCAGGTTGATAAATTGGTGATTATAATTCGGTGAAGGCTTTTCACCGTGTAGAGGTTGTTTATTGGCTGATCTTTTTCCCAATTTCGAAAATGTTCGCCGCGATATCAGATTCGTTTTGTTGGATGCCAAAATTGGCTTTCATTTGCTATTCGGAATACAACAAACAGCCTGCCGGAGTTCGTCCCAATTTAAGCACCGTACCCTTCGTATGCTACAGCCTTGGTTAATGCCTATATTAGGCAGTAGATACAGTGTGGCATTGATGTATATAGCAACGAAAATTATAATAAAAGTTTTGAATTTATTAGTTACCTATAGCCAACAGGGAAAAATGTACTCTTATACGCCAATGCTAAGCACTTGGTTACCGAGTTCGTCATTTTTCCATCCAACGAACGACTCCAAACTTACTATTAACCTTTGCACCCTTCATTTCGTCTTTGAGGAGTTCGAGCCTTTTCCATGACCCCAACACATGCAAAATGGCATCATATGCTCGTTACAGATTTCAAACTGTTCCTGTTGATCTGTCGACGGTTATATGGTGACACTTGAAACGCGTTGAAATACTCGCTATAAGAAATACGTTTTACGTGTTACGGTAACAACCAGATTGATAGCGGATATCTTCTTTCTTGTTCCACTTACTTAGCCACCCGTTATAACGTTGTTCTTTGGACAGCTGCCGAAAGCTGGAATTGCAATAGAGGAAAACACCATCTAAAACGGTAAACTAGCCAAGCGAGGTACTGCCCGCCAGATAGGAGAACCTGTCGCCGCCTGCCGTTACCCTGTCTACGTCAGCGTTTTAATGAATCATTTGATTGTATCGGTAATCTGCTCTCCATCTATCCATTTTTTTTTTTAGGACTGAGCGTTGCCAACTTGGCTCATTCATCCACACGACGGTCCCTCGACGTATAGGTAAATGGCTATTGCCCCTCCTTCATAGAAGACGGGGCGCTCGATCGGAGTTAGCCTTCACCACGCAGCCGTTACTGCCTGTTATAGCATGGCCATCCCTGTTTCAACTTCTACGTCCTCCGCAACCATCGACCTCCCGGATCTGACCGCAGCCATACCCACAGTTGACGTCGGAGAGACTACCTGACAGGCTACTCGACAGACATCTGGGATTGCTATGACTGTAGAGACCGCTATCGAAGGCGTCACGCGTAGAAAATCTCAGCAGGTAGAACAAAGGATGGAAAAATTTCATGATAGTGCAGTTCAAGGGAGTACACTGGGTGGCTGTCCACACCGTCAGCCAGCCAGACGGGCGGGCGTCAACAATCCACTAGCGTCTGAACAGATGTAGATACTTTCACATATCAGCTGCAGTGGCGAACAAGTCAAGCGAAACACTTTCCCGTTAGTGCGTGAGATACTATATACATAACACAATGTAAACATGTAGTAGCAGTACTTGGCCTAACAGTACTGAGAACAGGACTGGAACCAAGCAGGCGGCAACTTCTGTGTCCGTACCTTTGTTGTCGCTGAAATAAGTTAGAGATGCAGTAACTTCGCATAGAAACCACTGGGTGGCAAAAGATGGCGCGGTAGCCAAGTTCATTCGTTGGCTGAATGACCAGCTCGGTCTGTTGCGTTCGATACAACCGATAGAACAATAAAGTACATCCAGACGTTGTAACTTCCACTAACTGATGTTGCGCGTCCTGTCACCGTTGCTACGGGTGGTAATGGGATAACTATGTCAGGTTTAGAAGGAAAGGAAAAACGACATGAGCTCTAAGGTTAGCTTGCTAATAATTAGATACATGCTTATTATCCAGCGAGTAATGGAAACGGCGACAAAACAAAGGGCAACAAAACGTGTGAAAAATAGACGAAATATTTATGTTTATACATATATACGCGCGGGGTGAGCGAAGGTCCTCGGATAACCCAGGACTCAAAACCGCATAGTTAGATAGAAATCTATACGAGTAAGAGAATTGATCGAAAAGCAAAAAACAAATGACATACTGCAATTGTGTATGAAACAATTTGAAAATTACTAAAGGTGAAAACGGGTTAGATCGATCTGTGTGAGTTATGTCACTGGCTTATAAAATCATCGATGAAGTTAATTGAATCGAGATGGGTTTGAATATAGTATATATTACTAGGATTTGTAACTATTTCGCTAACCTGACTGTGGCAACGGTTCTTCGTATAGAGATGAACTAAGTAACTATCGGGAAAAAAAAAACGTTTGCTGCAAAAAAAAGTTAGCTGAAAAAAGGCATCGGCGCTTGATTAAGAACGTTCGACTGACTTTTTTTTTTTTAGTTAGGTACACAGTACCTAAATGTAGTATGACTTCAAAATGTGGATCCAAAGAAATTGTTATATTTCTTAGAGCTTGTTATGGTTGACAAAGAAAACAACGTTCCCTGCAAGAAAACTTTCGTAATGGGCAAGTTTGCGCCATTATTTAAAAAATATATATAGTGTTTATGCTAATGCTAGCTTTGCCGTTTCCCAGATGTTAACTTCTCTAAATTAGAGGCAGTATCACCTATCATAATATACCTACCTTCCAATATATATATATATATATATATATAATATAATTTAAAATCAGTGTACCTAACTAAAAAAAAAGTCAGTCGAAAATCCTTAATCAACTTTTTTCGGGAAACTTTTTTTGCAGCAAACGTTTTTTTCCCCACAGTTGCTTAGTTCATGTCTATACGAAAAACCGTTGCCACAATCAGCTTAGCGAAATAGTTACAAATCCTAGTAATATATAAAAAAAATAATTAATCTTGTGCCGTTGCGTCCTATCCATTACGACACAGGAATATTCAAGTTGAACAATTTTTTTAGTTATTAATATAGTAACCAAAGTTGTGTTTTCGAGACGATCACAGTCTACGCAGAACGTTTCATTACGTTTCCAACCAATGAATTAAATAATGTTCCTTCATTTTTCATCTTTTTTTATGTACTTGTGAAACATCACCAGGAGATTTTATCTACCTCTTTTGATAACCGTATTAAATCTTAATAGCGTAACGATTTCTGATGACTGATTACCAGAGAAGTTACCAGGATAATAAATTTGCTCCGACGATGCAAACATGGGTGCGTTGATGATATAGTGAACAATGATCGACATTTTTACACATTGAAAGAGGTAAGCTGGCTAAAATCTCACTGCGTTGGCTAAAGAGTATCAACTTTTTTTTGATATATATATATATATATATATATATATATATATATATATATGTGATGGTCAAGTCCGATCGCTTACCAATCAATAGCTTGCATACTCTTATGAGTTTATAGACATTTATATCTAGCCCTATCTTTTAGTCGTAACTGAAACGTTTATTTGTTATACAAGAACACTATATATACATACGCACGCGACGGTCTGTCGGTCGTAACACGCTATCGGTCATATCAAGATTATCTACTGTTGCCAGATGGTAATACTCTCGAAGGCTGGAATACATTACTGAAAATATCATAGTTTTACTCACCCCTCACGTAATTCCAGATCCATTGTCAGGTGCTCCACGATTTCCGATAGCGTCACGAGTGTAAACAGTGAAGAAACGTTTTAGTACGTAGGTGACTTCATGATCCGGTACTTCGTCGCTGGTTGCGTTTCTTCCTAATAGTTGTAATGCTAATGATCTGCAACACTAAATGGAATGCCTGTGGTAACGTTATCATCGGCCGTGTGTAACAAGTGTTCAAAAGTAAAATCTGGACTGCGCGATCTTGATTTTAGCAATGCGCTTCAACGGGTTACGCCATCTATTTAATACTACCTAATGTATATATACTTCATATACGTAGTCAGAATTTTTTCGAAATTGTTCCCACACCATCATCAGCCACGAACCATTCCGGGCGAGGAAAGCGTTCGGTCAAGACGGAATACCTTATAGTTTAGTTTGTTTGTTATCGAATAAATTCGTTCGTAAACAATTGCCTAGTAGAATGTCTATTCATGGCAAAGGGAATAAATGGTGAGTGTTGACATATCCTGTGGCTCAAAGCAGCCGAAAGCGACTCAGTAGTAATGATGATTCGGACACTGATAAAGCTGACAACGATGAAGCTGACAATTTCATAAATGTTAAAAGTTTTATCGGCGACGCTATTGCCGATCGAGATCATTTCGTATCCATCGTACTGAAAAAAAATGCAGGTCTGCTAGATATCGTGGATTAAATTCGATATTTTTAGTTTAATTTTGATTTTTCTCTATTTGGAGTAAGCGCAGTAACGCCATCCATAATAAGCTATGGTACTTCAGTTTTAATGTAAGGTTACCTGGTTAGGGTACTGAGCGTATTCAGTAAATATTAACATGCTATTGATTATTTTCATTACTTCGGTTCGCTCGGAAGGTTTGTTAAGGTAACTAGAAGGAGTTATAATCGTTTTAGCTGCCCTGATAAACTGCACGATTTGTGTCGATATAAAGTTACGAAAGTTGCTGCAAATGGGTTTTTTCAAAATTTTCATAAATAGATTTTATTTCGTGCCAGACATGTCATGCCATCGACGATTTTCCGAGTGCTTGCTGTATGAGCTTCATATATAAGGCTATGATAAATAGATATCATTTTTATGTTAGTTGGGTTCTTAAGTTAACGTGGCCAAGGAGGCTGTCTCGACTGCCTGGGTCGCAAAGCGTTGTTGATCTAGATTGAACGCCTTTTAGCAAAATTAGCCATCTGTGTTGTTGTGATATTTTGAGCAAATTATTTACTTCGACTAGATATGTACAGGGAGAGGGAGAGAGGTAAAGAAATAGAGGGGGAAAGAGGGGATATATATCTGTTCTTCAAGCACTACAGTCTAAGTATGGTGAAAACGTATGACAGAATTTTTCTCCTAAAAACGGCACTGTTACGCAGAAGACACAAGTCACGCAGTCGAGTATATTTAATCACGTCTTTCTTTGTCTTAGCTTCTTGCCCTAACCCATTGCACGCTATTTAACCCTTTGACGAATCCCCCTCATAGCTCACTGGAGCGGACCGCATAAGCTTTCGAGACGTCCCGGGTCAAGGGGCAACCGCGTCTCGACGCTGTCCCAACAGTTGTAATTTTAACGAACACCCCATTCATAGTTGTGTGGGGTGACAACCTTCTCTCCCTCTCTCTCTCTCTTACCCCCCCCCCCCCCCTTACTCTGCTCACCTAGGCGACACAGTGAGGGCCCTGAGGCTCGATAGACCACCCGTAAAAGAGACGCAAGCTCGGGGATAAACGTAAAAAGTGAGAGTATTTACGGAACACGGAGTTGGATGATATTCTCTAATGGAATACAGCTACATGAAGATAGAAGATCCTATTCATTCCGCGAATGCAAATTGTTAAGAAGTTAGCTGATTGATCGAAAAAACTGGTGACAATTGTACCAGAAAACTAAACAGTATACAGATGTTATTTTATGGTGAACTGCGGTTCAAAGGATGCCCACTTGAGGTTGAATTGCAGACGTGTTACTGCCGATGAATAACCTTCTTTGTACGTCCAAGTTAGAAGCAACAACAGTCGACTGAGAGTATATATATTTGATATAACTTATAAATCAGGCCCAAGAAGCTTGCATCGAGCTTGAAGCCGCATTCGAATGGGCGCCCTTCGCTAATCCAGGTTGTTGAATGAGGATTGCTGCAAATATTCAAAAAGGTAAGATAATTCTCTAAAATTAGACATTATTATATCTAAGTATATTATTGATATCATGTAATTAAACATTTTTTGAGTAAACAATTAGCTCTAATCGATGTGTACTCCCGTGTTAGGATTTGTCATGCGAACACACATTGCATGGCCCTAGCGATCATCTTGACACGCACCCCATCATCAAGATCCTCGATCAAGCACTAGGTATTCCCGTACAGGGTACAAAATGGTCATTTTTGAATCTTTATCATATACGATCTTTTTCGGAAGCTTCCCCAGAAACGCGTTAATGATTTCTGACGAAACTGTCATTTTAGCTGGAATAATAATGGAATAAAGATATATATGCGTTTTTTTGAAATTTTATGTCAACGTTCTGCTGTATTATCAGCAAAACATCACCAGTAGCTAGTACGTGCGGTAAGACTCTTTGAGAAATATGGCCGCGCTTCACGATTGGTAATCTAGCTAGATATGTAAGCTTATCTAACACCTTAACCGAGATTTTGGTCTATACTTTTATTGGGTATTTGCAAGACACATCGTTAATTTTCCCTCCTTGGATTCTCCTTATATAACAAACAATGAAACGTATTTATTGGAAAGGAATTCATGATGACAGCAGTCATCCTAATGGTATTCTTCTCAGCATAATAGCGTCACCTCTCGTGCTTGAAACACCGGCCTAGAAATATGGCAGCGTGATGCGTTTCCTTAGTATGGTCGGCTACGCTCATAGGGACACAGTGTTGAGGCAGAAAACAGAAAAAAATATGGTCCTGGGAGGACTACACTTGTTGTTCAAAATGCACGAATCGTCAGGTTGCTACTAACGATGGGTCTAATGAAATATGGAACGAACCCTGAACGCGAACTCAAGGCGGGGTTTAATAGTTAACTGTCCTATTCGTAAATTCATGTGTAACTGCCGGCGTGGAGCGAGCGCTAACGACGAATGTGCCAGGTCGAAAGAACAAAGTACAAACTAAATGTTCGTTTGGCCTTGAAAAACCGTGTTTGGTCTCTTTTCGAGGTCCTCCGCTCGCTGCATAGGTACTATTCGCTAGCAATTTTCATTTAGTTCCCGTATAGGCTAGCGGTTGAAATGCAAGGAGCCTTAATTATGGAGCGTTCGCATAAACTCTGTCCTGACTTTGCTTGTACAGCTCGAACTTACGAGCAATTACAGTCATTACAATAATTACAAAAAGCCGTTATCCGATGCATCATTTCTATTGCGTATAAATTGCGACATAGTAAATATTGCGGGGTTGCAACAGAACGGCCCCAAGGGGCAGACTGTTAGACTGTTAACAGTGAGAACCAGTCGTTCTTCTATGAATAGGATTAGTATCTACACACCATTTATTTTGCGGTTTGTCTATCGAATGGTTTCGGAAGATCTATGGATATGTGGTTAGAACAGCGTGTTTCAATGCATACTTCCTAATTACCAATCAAATGACCATTCTGAAAGGCAGATTAACGTTAACTGTTGCCTATATATCAATAATTAGAATTTAATTAGAAAGAAAAAAGATACGAACGACACGAGGACATTTAGCGTACAGACGTGTCGCCTATCGGCTGGCAACCTGGGTTGCGGTTATTTGAAACAGGTTGTTATATTTTTTAATTATGTATTTTAATCGATACTTGTTAGCGTTCAGTGATCCTAGGAATCTGTTTGCAATCAGGAAAAATTCACTCAGCATTGATGTCATCACTCCTAGCGGGTTTTCCTTCAATATGGCCTCAACAAGGAAAACGCTGTCTTATACATAATGTATGTGACGTGTATAAGGAGAGTAAAAGATTAAGGGTAAGGAACTGTTGCTATTATTGCGTAGCTGCTTGTATGGCTGTCATCTCGTTTCAGAGGTCTATTTGAGAAACCCCGAATAGGTCCAGTGTTACCCATTTTAAATGGGTCAAATGGACTAGTGAGGACAGGTGATACTACAGCTAAAGAGCGAATACCTAACACTCGTTCATATAATGCAAAAACAACGTGTAGCATTTTCTATACAGCTATGATAATAACGGAACTATCTAAAATACGGAAAATTAAAAGGTAAGTGAATATTTACTAATATCTATAGATATTCCTTCATTTAAATACTCAGCGCATTCAAGGACATATACTATGCAACAAACTGAGATAAAGGAAAAAAACGTGCGTTATCCTTTTTCATATTGGAAATAACAGGATACGATTGATTCGGGCATCAGGTATCTGTGTTTGTTCTTCAAAACCTATGTTCTTACACTTACAATTATTACATCAAAATAATCGTTCATTGAACGTTTTTTTCGTTTTACGTAGGTTTTCATTATATATATATATATATATATATATATATATATATATATATATTATATATAAGCTTCTAAAAGCTTTTACCTTGAAAACAAACTACAGCAACAATAACTTAATTAAAAGCATTTTACATGTTTACATTTGTCCAACAGGGCCTACTTGGTTATAGATCGAATAGTAGTATTAAAAGCTCATGAAAGACGACAGAGCTTTATATATATATATATATATATGTATATATATATATATATAAAGCCCTGTCGTCTTTACATGACAAATGTAAACATGTAAAATGCTTTCAATTAAGTTATTGTTGTTGTAGTTTGTTTTCAAGGTAAAAGCTTTTAGAAGCTTATTCTAAAGTTCAGCACTCTCTCTTGGGTTTAAGACGTGGGGCAGATATTGTTTATTCCATATTCTGCAGCGAAAAACTGTTAAACGAGCCATCGTATACAATAACATTTGGTAACTTCTCGATTTTGGACGCGTTTGCGTTATGTAAAAGCACTGCGCAAAAAATTGCGAAGATCAAATGATCTGATTCTTAAGTGCCGTTAAGTAAATAACTTAAACCATTATGGCCTTGTTGATCGAATCGATACCATTCGTGAATATCGTCTCAAGTAATCGATTGGCTGATTGACCTATTTAATTAGTCTGCGGCAATTCCCAAAACAGTGAAAATAGGCCACCAAATACAGTGAAGGCTGTAGATGCTGTTTTGTTATTGCAAGATCTACCGAAAACAGCTTCCGGCAAAAGGAACCGAAATTATATCTGTACCCTTCAACGCTTTAGTTCGCCCTTCTCTTCGCAAAAATGTTCCTAGCAAAAAACGTACTCAACAAATCCGCCTGGCTTCTGCCATTTGCAATTTTCTTTGTTCCCAACAACGTTCCTATGATGATCCGTAAGTGCTTCCCACGGGGGATATGAGCCCCAAATGCTACAGAGAACAAAGCTTTGCGATTTCGTGTATATGTATCGTTTCGTGAAAGGTGAACGCACACCGTTCTAAGGTTTCGTTGTTTATTTAAATTATACCCGTAACTAAAAATCATGAGCGGCATAATCTATCGCAGTATAAACAAATATTGTTTCCATATTGTTATGGACCAGTAACTTGTCCGAAACCACCAATTGAACCACCAAAGTTACCAAAGCAACAGAATCGACATCATCCTTCTTACGCCATCAACGATACATCGATATTTTAGATCTATACACAAAATCCGCTGCTCATTTTCTTTGGAAAAAAAACATGTATTTCATTTGCTACTTTTGTTGTTTTGTTTGTGCAGCTTTAGCTGCTATACAGGCAGTCTGACTGATTGAGTCGCATCTTTATAGATCAAACGTTGTGGTAAATTTTACTTAAATCAAAAAAGTAATGGAGAACTTTACATTTAAAGCTTTTTGCATCCAGCTATACTATGGATGCTGCGGATATTTCGCCATAGCCGAGGATAGTCGTGTTGTTTAAGTAGGTCCGAACTTGCGGCTAGTTCTTCACGGCTTACGATGACCCCATCAGTTGTCAGGATACTATCAAAGAACTTGTTACTATAATACGAGACAACGTATTACATTGGTGTTCAGAGTTAGCGACAAGCACAACGACGTGGCTCGTCAGGCCGCAGTACCTATTTCGCAGGCAGGCTCATTGTTGCTATTTACAATCAACTTTTGAGGTTCGTTGGATATTTCTGCGGTAGAAAAACACGAACCCTGTACTGTCGACGTTGCTTGATCTCGATCCAAGGCCAAAAGCTTTCAAACCTTTAACCTATTGCTAATAAGCTGAATAAACATTTCGCCTCCATTGAATTTAGCAGCGTAATTAGCTTCGGCTGATGCGAAGTACCGAAAGTTAGGGTCTATCTGATAGACAAAACAAGCGTCGTTCGTGCTAAATCCCGTCCTCAAAATTCGGAGGGTTTTTGGATGTGTAAAAATTAGCTGGAACTACAGTATTTTCTAGCAGGACAGTAAGTACCGTGACATTCGTCTTCCGAGTGGCTGGTAGTGCGCATTTATCTGATGTTTGTTTTTTCGTTCCGAAGCAAAAGACGTGAAGGTCACCTTTTTATTGAAGGGCAAGGAGCAGAATAGCCGAGCAGTTAACTGCCGTGGACTGTTTGTTGAAGATTTTCGACAAGTTGGTACAGGCAAAGTTATCTAAAAAGGGCTAAAACTTAGCTGGCACTCCTTTGTCAAGGGATCACTAATGTGACAGAGAACAGATAGGTAGAGTCCTCTTAGGTTTGGCCGCTGAAGCCGGCCCAACCTCTCACGCTGCTCGATCCCTCTAAAAACCGATTATAATCGACAGAGTCAAGCTACGCCTTTTCATATGAAAGCAGGCCGTTAGATTTCATCATATTGAGTCCTGCTTTCTTTCAATTTCATTCTGCTGAAAACGTTACCGAGCGGTCGTTTGAACAGATGCTATGTCATTGGTAGCTCGCCTCAAACACGCTGAATTTAAAGCTGATACACAGAAAGCTAAATGGGTGTTGAAAAGGTTTTTTTTTTATTGCATTGATTGTGCGGTCAACGTTTATCCTCGATTATATCGACAATCCTTGCAGTGCAACAGATTACACTTGCTGGGATTCAGCTTTTGTTGTCTCAGACAACCTAATTTTAGGGCTATGTTCTGTGAAAGCGCACGAGAGCTATACAATTATCGTACCACACTGAAAAAATGTATGTTTTCGCCAAAAGTATATTTTTAATGTATATGGCGGTACGTAACCAGTCTGTTTCTTGTCCTTTCAACACGAAGACGTAACTGTTAGAAAAGCAAATCGATCCCGTTCAACCACTCATCTATATCTCAGACGAATTGTTTTACTGATGAATACTTGTTTCTCATTTAGATTCTGAGATGAGGAGAACAAGCTCGATCGCATCGATAATGTCTTGCCCGCTTACAGTCACTATTAGGTCTTGACCATATTTGTAATATTGTCTATTGAATCTGTTACGTTCCAGTTTGCTATACGAGTAGAGACTAGAGGGAACACTAAGCGTGTTCCCTTCCTCGCGCTATAGATGTACCAGCCCCTATGAAACAACACACTTGAAAAATAAAAAAATCATTCAAATAAGACCTTTATCTAGTAGGACATGAACGTATTAAAATGTGTTGGTGAATTCTATCATTGTGCAGCCAATAACGATACTTTTACTAATGTACAATTTTTATTTATTAGTTCCATTTAGTTCTTTATACAGTAAACTTTTATTTCGTTAAGCTACTCTATTCTATTGAAATGATCTACTCCATACTAGCTTAGGCCACTTGAGGTGGGGAGCATGAAATGTTTCTTAGTTATCGATTATTCTCATAGTTACATTTGGACTTCATGAAGGTAACCCTTCATCGGTAAACTCCGTTATCATGGTCCTATCAATCGATGCGGGTTACTATAATATATTTTTTAATAAAGGAAACGAACCGTCTTTGAACTATGCGTTTCGACAGGGCGCGCTAAGCTCCTTCCTGTTTATAAGTGATCGAACAACATTAAGTGACCGAAATTTGCCTTGTAGCTTTCCATCTTCGGTCAACTATAGCTCCGAAACAGCAGCTTAGCTTCGCATAAACGTAGTGTTGACGGATGGCCACAACCCCATTGTAGGTAGGCTCACGTGAACAAACTACTTCCTGTTACCTAGAATTCATATTTCATAATCGAGCTAAGAATGAAGGCCTATTCGTCTTGAGGTACAATAGAACTCGAAACTCTTTTCTCCTTTTCGGCAGTATCAGTCGAGCTGTCGTATAACGTAAAACAAAAAAAAAAGATGGAACAGCCATATCAGCGCCGCCGCCTTCGATTAATGTCCATTAACCCACTGGACTAGCGCATTTTCACGCAGGCAGAGAGACAGACAGGCAAACAATCCATATCTGAATGGCCGTATACAACGCCTAGGCCTAACGGTGGTATCCAATGCTACGGTGATATTCCTGAAATGTTTGGCCAATCCGTCGCTCACTTACTGTTCTGCCTCTATTTTCAGCCTTGTTTCACCGCCTATTCCATAAATTTGATTCATTATCTATTTTTATGAAGAATGTGAAGTACAGCAGTACATTACCAAAGTCCCAGTGTTCACAGGCTTACTCTATACTTCCTTTTATTCAATGCTCGGCACTCCGAGAGACTATCATTTAGTTACACACTTGCAGGGTAATGGCGGTGGGTTCCCGTTTGTATCGTGCTTTTTTCTCGGTACGTTTTCAGCTGTCAGCGTTACTAATTTGACGGAAGATAAGTTTCCGGAGCTTCGTTCATTTGGAAACTTGATCTGATCTCTGCCATCTTACCAAATTTACATGGTGAGACCTAGCTATCAATTGAGAGTGATGCCATTCGATCGATAGGTCGAGGCACTGCCTGACCGCTGATTGTCCAATCGACGGAAAGAAGGCTAGCAATAAGGAGGCTTTAAAGTTAAAGAGTCCACTGCAGGCAAGTTTTCTTTATTTTAGAATCGGAAAGATACGGAGAGCAACACGATGCTTGCTCCTCGGGCATAAGTAGAAGGCTAGCTCATTGAAAAGTTATGAGCGATTGTCTCCTATTTTAGTATCAGCACATACTGCCATACGTTTGATAGCGCAGTTCCGCATGGCCCTGGTGCCGTATATTCAAGTGGATATCACCTCATTTCCTTTCGATGTTAAGGTGCAGCAAAACCTGTCGCTAATCGGTGTGTCGCGATATGTCCTGGCCCTTCCGTTGAAGTCGGCTCCATATACCACTTCATATCAGTATCGAATCCGTCCCTCGAAAATACTTCCCTTTACCTACATTCATGTTTGACTATCTCTAGTTCCCTTGAATTTAAGGCTAGCCGTAAGCCCAGGCCCGTTCTTCTTCCTGTCTGCTAGCATCGTCTATCTAGCGGAATGACTGACGTCATTCCTCGAATGTCGCGTGCTGTTCATCCAAGGAAAACGGAGACAGAGGGACAGGCAAAGTGAAACAACGAAAACGATTTGGCACCCAACGTTCAACGATAGCTCAATTGCCCCCTAGTTCGACATACGTATGTAGCATGTAGTGAGCTTTGGCGCGGCGCTTTACAGAGCGGGGTCATACCTTAGCGATACCGTGACGTCTGCTTTTCCAAACGAGCGAGCCGAGGCTCAGGGTTGTCCAACAGATTTCGAACTACGGGTTCATAAACATAAAACGAAAAAAAAAAACGAGTATCTAAGGGAAAGGAGAGAGGGCTGAAACGCGAGTGAACCCAATGGGAAGTGAAGCCGATACGTTCAACTGACATCGGCGAGGGTATCAGTTGTTCGGCCGGTAAGGGACGTTGTGCTGTGCGAGGCGTCAATGACCAATAGCTATAGCGCCCTTCCTAATACAACCATTCGTCACAGAGGTAGACAGGAGCAACTCGAAAGGCAAATTACGAGTGAGACTGTTAGGAAAACGGTTAAATAAGTATACATTGCTATGAGCAAGCGGGTCTGTGCGGATCGATATGAACGTGTCAGTGGGAAACACACAAAGATAATAGTAGTAAGATAAGGTGAAATGATAAAACTGAAGAAACAATGAGCTCGTGCGCCCTCGCTATAACATCACTAATGGATAGCACTGAAAGATATCCATGCATAAAACAGAATGATCTGTTTGATAAAGATTTGAATCATTTACTATTATAGTATCTGGTACGAACTGGGCTTTATTACTCAATACTCTAACTTTTTTTTTTTGATAAAAGATAGATACATGTCGAAGGTGGGACAGCGCGATGCGGATGATAAAAACAAGGATCAAACGCATGTAAGTTGGCGCATCAAGTTTCGAGATGAACAAAGTTGCGTTATGGCCTTTTCTTTTAAACTAAAATACGCAATATTCACGGTCATCAAGGAGTGCTGCATAATCTAGTGGTTTAGTTAAGCGTATGGACACAATCGCGTACTGTCTATAGGCAAAACACTGAAATTATATCATTGTCCGTACATTGTAATACTTAAAATGACAACTTGTTCATGAATATTGGCTGATCATCCAGTCACACGTACGATGCTGTTTGACCGAGCTTGAAGGGCGTCGAACATTAAATGACCTTCTTTCGGTCACCGAAAGCTCTACATTATGATCATGTCCCATGTTGTGACTAGATATATGTTGCAAGGCTCGCTTTGCCTTTTGTTAGTGTGTCCCACATGTGTCCAACACAGGCCGTGACGTAGCCGTACTACGGCGTATGTGGGAGATTGTAATTTTAGAATCAGTTGTATATTTGACTATTACTCTCTATTGAATATCTAGTACCACTTATATATACCGTGTATTGATAGCAGGTTCGCGCATAATCTGCAGCGTAAGCTATTGTCGAAGGTCAAATAGTTCGCTTTATTCGTTTAGTCTGACGATTCACACACGGTCCTAAAGACTTGTCCTGTTTACTAGGATTGTAAGAAAGCCATAGACTAAAAAAAAAGCTGTACTTTTAGGCTAAGGATGATAAGCTCATAAAACGAACCATCAGCAAAATAGCTCGAATAGGGCCTGCGTAAATTGTACTGCAAATGACCTTACCTGAAAGTATATAGCTAGCATTTAATGCTGTTACGACGTAACGGTTACAAATATAGTATAATTACTTCATTAGCCTACTCTAATATGTTTACTAAGGAGCTCAAGAAACTTTAAACGTGTCTCCGTCACTAAGGGTTGGCGTTTGATGGGCTTCTACAATGCAGCTACGCGGCTTCTTTAGTGTTGGCTGATTGTCCTTGTTTCTGAAACGCACGTAAATAAGGTATGCCCTCAATTGACTTCTACGAGGTGTTGTTATTTATAGAATTAGCTAATCTATTGATGCTCTTTTTGGCTTAAAAATCAAATTCTATTTTACAAGGGATAGTTGCACATATTGTACCAAACTCAAATTGACACTATCCCGAGAAATGTCGCCAAAAACTCAATCGTTTTATCATTTTTGCTTTTTTTTTCCCTAAGATTTTAAGTGGTTACATGTCGTACTGAATCAAGGTCTAACAAACATTTCAAGATGATTCGATAGTCCCGGTCGATATGGTGACTCTGTTCCTGAAACACTACCAAGACTTACAAATATGCTTATTTTTTTTCTTTTTTTTTTCTGTTAATACTTTGGCATCTTTCTCTAAACATTTTTACGAAAGAAAATTAGGAAAATTGCCTTTACATTTGCCTGCGTCAACTTCACAACATTGACATATTAGAAATTTACTCAAAAAAAACAATTCAAATGTGTTTTCACTTCATTACAGAGACAAATCAAGACGATCAATAGGATTTCAGCAATTTTCCTTTAAAAATATCAATTTAGATACAGATATAACTATTGCATTCTCATTTAGTACATCGAAAACTATCGACTGGCATCAAAAGAACCCTTATGTAGAACATCGTGTTAAATTTTTACCTATCAAGTGGCATTTTCGACCCCTTTCGACCCCATTCGACGAGAATTACGTATATAAACACGTCTTACATTTCCATTCAGTTTATTAAAAGCTTTCCACTCTTACCAAGAAATACCAGCTTCATTTGAAAAAAAAATCATCTCAATGTTATTTTTTTCACCTAGAAATATCAATATTAGCATTTAAACCCAGTTCGTTAAGATATGTAGATTGGTATCAGTATAGTGGTACTTTATTACTTCGATACATTGGTGCTCTTTTAAAATATCCCTTGTAAAAGATATACGTAAAAATTGTTCAGTTAAATTAGCCGTTACAATCTTCTAATTAATACATATTAGAGATTCACTTAAAAGATATTCAAAGATAGCTTCTATTTTGATTTAGCTAAGCGAAAGCTTTCGATTAATATCAAGATGAGCCTTTTATATAAACTCAATATAAACATTTGGTTAGCAGTTTGTCGGTAAAAACAAATTTCAAGAGATGGGGATAACTCAGCCCCTACAGCTCTTCCATATATATATATGTGACCATTTTCTAACTAGATGGCTTCAAAGTTGCATATGTCAGACAATACGCCTAGAATATGAGCAAAAATTCTGTAATTTAATTACAATAAAGGCACGGATGCTGTTCAGGTCCCTTACAAGACTGGGCTGGTTGTAGTCAAGATAAAGGGACGGTCAGAGACAGTTGATTGAAAAATGTAGATTTTTTCGTAGTAGTTAACCAACTACGAAAGCAATTAATGCTGGTATTAAAGCATTTAAGCAGCAATGATATCATTACGGAACAACAGATGAATTGATTTACTAAATCGTATTTCTATTTGCGGAACTTTACAGAAACGCAACAAGACCCAGACTGCTGTCTGACAAAACGAGTGATATAAATCTCTGTGGTCAACAATTGACAACAAACTATTGAAAAAATCGATCGGGACTAGTGAACAGAAAACGCGTCGTCTACCCCCGTGATCGTGCCAAATCACACACATTTTTAACTACCCGATAGATATCAGCCTCTACAAAAATCCCCAAATCGTGATAGGTTCGTTTCTCTAACAGGATAGAAAAATCAGACAATTTTTCGCATATAAATGCAAAAGTTCTCAAAGCAGGTGGCGTCTATTCAATTTAATTTTTTTTTTACTGTAAAATATTGAAAAATATTTGGCCCATTTTGGGATTAAAAACGGTCATTTTTTTACACGCGCATACGTAGATAGAGATATATCTACATATGTGTGTGTGTGCTCACGCTTACATATATACGCTTAACTTTGTAGCGAAGAAGGGGTTTTCCTAGCATGGTTGATGTTCTGGTATCATCAAACTGATAACGAACGAGTCAGATTGTGCTAGTATTTTCCAAACTATCAATACGCGGTCTTTTCGCAGTCACCGTTATTATCAATCCAAAGTCAACTGGATTCAGTTATTAAAGCGATAAACCACACTACTGATAGTTCTTGGCAAAAAAAGTTCGACTTCAGCTACCATCCATGTTGCTCAGTGAAACAAACGAGTATAGTAGTACACTTGCTGACTGCATAGCCGAACTACAAACGGCGACGAAACTCTTCGATAATACGTTAAGGGAAGAACGCAATCGCAAAGGTCACACCAACGGGCCATGCTACGATGGACAGGAATGAGAAATACGCCAGGAAAGGTGGATTGTTCGATGCCAACACAGATAACCAATGAAATATAGTCAAAACTTAACAGATAACGAGATAAAAAGAGAAGTCCGAGGCTCAGGGGCCTCCATCCGTTCGTCGGTTAGGCAGCACCCAGTTTATTAGGTACATGCCACCGACGGAAAGTACTATTTGCCTGATTATAGATTCCCTTATGGGACATCTACATAAACACGGCTCAAGCTTTTGTGTTAGCAACGAAACCCGTAGCTTACCGAGGAGCAGAAGCTTCACGAGTTTTTGCTATTTTGTCTTAATTTTATTTTGATGAGGTCAAGAGAATGTTTATCGCAGACTTCGCTCGAAGTGCGTGAGCGTCGAAGCTGTTTAACAATTCTGCCATAATGCCTACAGGGGCATATGCGGGGCGGTAAGGTCGGCACTACACAGTTAAGCTGAATATAAGAATAACACTAATGCATTAGAACCTGAGAGGAGCACGACGTTGTGCGTATTATTGTTTGGTAGTATTGGGCACCTGGGATCGGGCACTTCATTTGGGGGGGGGCTTAACGGTCGCTCTTTGTTACAGCAATGCTTTCTTTTTATTTGGGTTATTACGGAGAAAATTGTTAATAGTATGCGATTTCCTCGACATTCACGTACTGTTGTAGTGACATTGATTTGTTAAAGGATTCTGGATAATCTTTGATATTATCAAATTTAACAGAAGGGTTTTGCCTACGACTTTATCTCATGAGTTTCACGTATCGAATTGGTATTTAAAGATATATTAAAAACTACTTTCGGAAAGTACGCCAGGCATGTTGCTATGAAGGTTAGATCGAAATAGCACGGAACGTGTTTGACATTAATGTCTAGTAAATATATCCATAATATCTAATATGTATAGCGTAAGTAGCAGTCCTTATTGCGGAATGAATCCTAACCGTGGCAAAAATCAGGCCATTCTTTTACATAACAACACGCGTCCTATTTTTATTCCAGATTTATTCGCGCCATATAAAAGAAAAATGATAAAATCATATCAACGCGTAACCCCGTTTGCTCTATTTTTTTTTTTATTTAAGTGCCTCCCGATCCGAGGAGTTGTTCCGAAATTGTGAAGATCTTATATTGAAAGGACCCTTATTCTCATTTCAGTTAGATTACGATCAGGATTCATGTGGCAAAAAATTTATGATCATTGAAGTCATGCTACAGGCTGTTGAACAATGCAGATTGACGGAGCCAATTGTTGACAAAACCTAGGAACTAATGTTGAACGTTTCACTTTGCCCCTAAACATTGCTAGACGCCTGGGTACCTCCAGCATAAGGCAAAATTTGTTTTCATTTAGTTTCGAATTTTACGTATCCCTAAGCCTAACAGGCAGACAAGAATAAAAGTCGAATTAAAGTTTCAAATTTTATAACCTGTACTTGTTAAATCATTAAGTACTGCTTTAAACAGTTGAGTGATTGAAAACAGTTGATAAAAAAAACATCTATCTATGTCCAAACTTGTTGGCTATCTGACAAAAGCGGTGTTAGCTAGTAGAACCCATTTCTGTGAACGACATTGTGCTGTGTTACCGAACGCTACCTCGAATACGATAAAGCTACACGTACACATGCACAGGCATCTATTCGTATTTACTGTTTAAAGGACGCCTTTAGGGTACTTTTACGCTATTCTATTTGGTTACATTGAAAGACGGTTCGACAAGCGGAGTGTCATCTTCATCTGCGATATCCTTTGTCGGCCACCGAGCTGCCGAGGTCATCTATCGCCAGGAACACTGCCACTGACACTGCCGTTGCGGTATCGCATCGTTCGAAGGAAAGGATCGTGATCTAGTGAAGGGTCTTGGCATGAGCAAGCTCTTAGAGATTGAGGCAGACTCTGTTAACGCTAGGGCTATGAATTGGGAGTATTACTTTCTGCGTGCGAGGCCAACTTATTTTCCTAAGGAAATTTCGAATCCATTATGAGCTTAAACGCCCTAATCTCATGGAAAATAGCGGCGTCTATCTGCCCATATGCTTTACTCCTGGGTTACACTAGTGAGGAGCTGCTTTCAATGTTGTCTCTTTTTACCGTAAGCCCGTCTGTGTCGATATTATACCGTTTACATACGTTGCGCGCATTCTCTAGTCACTCGGATTCATCCGTCGCCTTTTTCGTCGTCGTCCTTGCTGCTGCTGCTGCTGCCGGCGACAGTGACGTACTTATGTGTGACAATAACAGTGTCGTCTTGCTATTAAAAGCAAACGAACGCGAGACACTACACGCATACCACAGCGCGGATCACAAATAAAATAGCTCGGACTAGCTAGAGACACATACCTCGTATACGTTGTAAAGAACACGACGGCAGGGGATCTGTTAGGAGGTCTCTTAAAAGAAATGTCATCCGTGTCAGGTAAAAACATGCGGAGCTGAATAAGGAGACGAGATGAAAAACCCGCTGAACAGCTTGCCCCGGAACACGAGCAAGTATACAGAAGCGAATCCAAGGGAAAAAGGGTCCTTCACGTAAATGTGCCAACCTACATTTGCCGCCGAACATACGATCGCAATCCTAGCCGGTTAGAGGGCAGCTAGCTTTGCCCTTAGGGTAGCTGGCTTTGCGAAACAGAACAAAGAAACCTACCATGACGCCTAGCTTCATTCGTTCCCTACTGAAGCTTTCTCTACCTTAAAATTTCTGTTCAGCCAACGGTGCCATTTACTCCTTATCACTTACTCTCCTAAAAATAAGCTGAAAATTGTCGAAACTGCGGTGACACAGGCAACAGTAGGTACAAAAGAACATGTGACGGTGCACAGCTGCCGTGGCTGGACCCTCGGAGCTGCAGCGAATATATGTGATTCTTCTAATGCTATGGTCCTGCGATATGAAGCCCAAGCACTTTAAGGTGTCTGATCTTTGTTCAGAGCGAATGACGTAGAGTCGCAAAAAAAG
The DNA here is from genome assembly GCF_002443255.2 of Varroa destructor. Classification (NCBI taxonomy): domain Eukaryota; kingdom Metazoa; phylum Arthropoda; class Arachnida; order Mesostigmata; family Varroidae; genus Varroa; species Varroa destructor. The sequence continues at coordinate 24,600,315 of NW_019211457.1, forward strand.
ACTCGAAATTAAAATACACATAAAAGAGAGATAGAGAAGGATAGTAACGACGAGCAATTCATAAAAAGAAATTGGTGAATTAAAGAAACTAAGTAAGACTTTGAATGAATTGTTGCGAGTGAAATTTTCTTTGTGTAGGGGTGTGTCATTGTCTCTATATATATGTATATATATATATATATATATATATATATATATACAGAGTTTGTGTGTTTCTGGGTGAGTATATAGATTTAGACAACAAGCGATCGTATTTTTTCCTGCGACTAACTCTCAATCTTTATTCTATATATATTGAGTTATCGCGAATATAATCAGTGAAATATCACTGCGGGATTATCCAGGAGGGGGCCCACGACATAACTGGACCACTTCAGTTCCTCGTTGAAGCTTGTGAACAGCAGACTTGTATTGCGGAATATTGGCACCGATGTGAAGTACCACATGTCATGTTATTTCTCTGTCGGCTGTTGGTCCGTGGCATCGCTGAGACATGGACCCGCAGAACGTATTTTGTTCCATTTTCGTTCATAACCAAGATTGGTCTATTTGTTCATTTATATGTGTTTGTAGTTTCTGCGCAGCCGTTCATCTAACTAACGACCATCGCCGCTTTTTTCTAGATAATACTTACTAGACAATACGACCGCTTCCTGGAGTAGTATCGAACACTCAACGAGAACAAACGTATGGTTAATAGTATGCTCAGTAATAAAAGCAAGATGAATTATGAAATGATTGAGAGACAGTCGGAGTTACGAAAAGGAAATGAGTTCGTGATCAGTTGCAACTAGCAACCCAATGAACTTGACAGGGCCGTACGTATAATACGCTTTTTTACAGGACCGGCTGCGGCTGCGGCTGCGGCTGCTGCTGCGGTATAGGCGCACCCTTAGACTACCCCACAGAACCCTACCATACGTAAAAAGCTCTAACGCAAACTGATATTTTTTTTTGAGATGAAGCTCATATATGTAAAACTTCGCTATAATTGCGCTAGTAAACGTAGCCAACTAAGACCTATTCAACTTTCTTAAACCCTTATAATCAGTCTAGAACAAAACGATGCTTTACGTGTTCACCTTGTGTATAACCAACGATCTCTATAGGTTACAGCAGGAGACATTCGGTGTTATATTTTTTAAAGACGAAGAACCCGAGTATCGACCGGAACTGGTTTAAAGGTGCCTTGCCTAATCGGTGCTACAATTATGTCATCCGCTATCTGTACGCCTACGGCCGTAGAATAGCCGTATAACACTCTGGACAAATAACAACGAAAGAGTCCTTTGTCAGCTGTCGACGTTTCACGGAACGGCAGGACACTCTCCGTAGTTTAAAACTGTGAGCCAAAGGCGTGGAAAACGAACATGCTATAGCATTTCTATTGTACTAATGGTTATGAGTAAATAGAGAGTCAGTGGGGAGCAAATCTGTTTGCTCCCACACAAAAAAACAAGGGCCAGCGGTATGGCTCGTCTTTGCATCTGATCTATAATACTGAATATTTATTTGATATTGCTTTAATTATCTCCGAAGGCACTTTTGATCTATGGTATCACAGTTAATTACGTACGACAGATAGGATTTATGATTCATTCTCTGAATGGTTGATGGTAGCAAAATTTTGCACGTGCTTCAGTAATCTGCTAGCCGGTAATTATCGTCATTATATCGGTATTGTATCTTGAAGAATACTACACGGACGGCAGCGGCATATACTTCTCGTTTTCTGTGCTAGATATAGGGGTTCGAAGTGAATTAAAATCTGTCGCATGGCAGGATCTCCCAGTCTCATGACTCATACATTTTATATTATACTCTATTTAGTCGTTAGTCGGTTAGCGTTTTATACTGTGCTATACTCTACATAAACGGTAAAGTACGGCTCAGACACGAACATTATTTTAGCTAGCGTTTTGTCATTGGCGCACATAGCGTCAGTTTAAATGTATCAATAAATTTTCGTCTAATTGTATACATAGTTGGTTGAGATCCACGTTCTTTATCTAGCGCACCAATTAAACCCACGCGCCCCCCTTGTGTCTATAACACCCCTGTGCACGTCTAATGGCCAACGGTACCTATGCGCAACCTATGGTCAAGAGCTCCTTATAATTTTCACTCCTACCATTGCACTCCTTCGAAGTGCATATAAGGCAAAATGACTGAGTGATTATAATCTACAAAAACAGGGACACGCATGTCTTTGACTTACACTGACAAAAATCACATTTTAGCCTAATCTTGCTGTGGATGTCTTTGCGTCTGTAGTTACTTAGTTAAAACTTGTATTTTCTGTGCCAACTGGATCCATTTTGCTGCACGCAGTCCGATCCGATCGGGTAGTGACCGATGACTGAGTTTATATTTGCCAATGAGCAGTTGTTTGAGACGAGTCTGTGTCTGTCCAACAAAAACGATAACAGATCAGTATTCCATTGAATTGTTCTTCGCATCACGCATGCGAGGTACACGAAGACCTCGTCTTTGATTCCTCAAAACTCCATGTTCGAACGTTAGCTTAACTCCAAATGTTCTAGTGAACACTTAACCCTCGTATCCATACATTTTGATTATAGTTATGATTCAATCATTATAGTTATGATGATTTCACTTTTGCCCTCGACCCATTATAAACGTAAAATAGCCACTCTTTTTTTATAAGTTATATTAGTGTTACTTTTGGACTATTCTAATTTGTGGGTCTAGACCCGTCTGGGCGTACTGACCAACTGGTAGATTTGCAAAGAACAATTTCTGTTTTATCTTTAAATATCAAATACCGATATAGAGCAACTGTCTTCGCACTAATCGGTTGGACTGCTGACTATTTTGGAATTGTAATAGAAATGAAATGCCATATCGAGCCCCGACTCGATCCTCGCCATGTTAGCAAGATACTTTTCTCTGCACTCGAACGTGGCTAGGCGGTTTCGAAGTGTTTTCTAAAGAGATCTGTCCGTAGTCGAATTCTGTCGACGAAACTATGGTAGCGTCACGATGTGACCTACGATTAGAACAAATTTGCTTTCTTTCGTTACTTTAAATCGCCGCTTAGATCACCACCACGTAGCCAAGGGTTCATGCGATAGCAGGACCGCTTACCGTTCATAATTTGCTCGTCTGCGTCTGTTTCCTGAAAGCCAAGATCAAAATTCAAAGCGATTGAATACCCGCCGCCTTCCAACATGAACCAGGTTAAACGTCGCCAAACGAGCATCATCGAGTGTAGCGCACTTGAGCGTCTCTAGATAGACGTATACGTATTTTCGACAGCTTTTTCCGAAGTTATTGCACGCTTGCTTACTTCATCGCACCTGATACGTGTTCACGACGCGCAATTGGCAAAGTTTCTAATAAATCCAGATTAAAAGCAGCCAGAATGCTATTATACGTGATGAATCGCGCCCGAACCGTCGCCGTCAGTTGTGACTCAGGAGAACGATCTACGTCAACCCAAATACGACCAATGGCTAAATAGCCAAGAGGAAGTTGGCAAGCTCGATAGACAAAACAGATAGATAATAGGCCAATTTGAAGCTATACGGAATCGATTGCTTTACCGTTGGCTAGGTAAAGTTGAGTCATCTTGACAACGAGAACAGATATAGCAGTACAATTAAAATAAGCACATACATACGATCATCAATAGCGACTGTTCTGTTGCTTGTGAAAAGCACAACACTGGCAGAATCACGAGTTCGTTACTTTTGCAAATGCTACAATGAGACGTTTTCTTTGATTTGTAATCACAGTAAAAATCTGAGCAAGGATCAGTAAAATCTGAGTTCGACACTCGTTTAAATAAAATAGAACTTCAAATCAGGACTTTGAGCCAAAAAGGCGTACATCGTTGGATGAAATGAAAGGAGTGTGGATATTTGTTACGTTTTGAATTTTATCATATGGTGATGATGCTGATTCTGATACGAGGGCAAGACGATAGCGCAAGATCGTGACGTGACCACATGTAGAGAGAGAGAGAGAGAGAACCCCAATGTACGAGCCATGCTGCCCATCCGCCAAATGGACGTAAGATACAACGAAGTAGCTGCCAACTGTATCCGCTATACCTCTCTAGGTGGATTACTTTCTGTCTAGCTGAATTAGTCTCAGCCATTTTGTGAACTTGCTTGCGTTGATATGGTGGTCTTGCAGGGGGATGAAAGGAGACAGCGACTTTTGCAATTTAATTGTCTTACTTATCTAGTCCAAAGCCACTGCACGAATCGCAAGGTACGTCTCTCTTCATATAACTATGAAAGAAACAAAAGCTTAGAAGAGCAATAAAGCTTTTCGGTTTCTCCTTGTCGCAGACAGCTTACGGAAATTCGACAACTAAAGGCCCATTTTCATGCTCCTGTGTAATACAGTATGCAACGTTTCTAATACCGGGCAGCGCTTATATGTTCACGACGGTGGAAATACGCGTTAAGCTGGGAGCGTAAAAAGATGGCACGTCTCCTTATGAATTAAATAAAAATATGGCGCGAAAGTCATCACAAAAGTGACCCAATGAACTGCTATAGGCTTCACATTCTCACTGGTAACCTATACCTGGGGCCTTCGAGAAGAGGATCATATTGTTTCAATGATCCTTATAGCTCATACAAGAGTTTTAATTTTTATAGATCAGTGGCATCGTTTTATTTGGTAATACTGTACAAATCGATCTTGCGTTGTCTATAGTGTAGTGATAAATCGCACAATAAACTTTACGTGAATTACAGACGAAAGTTAGCCAGATCTGTGGGGCACTCCTTACATGCGGCATAGATGCTACCAGAAATAGAAATGGTAAGGACATTTCCGCTGCAAGATATCGAGTGAAGGATGGCCGATAGGAGTGTAAGGCCCGAAAATTGTCATATCAGCATGCCACGCTTGGTGACTCGAGACCACAGAGAACGAATAGGCCAGAGTGAGATAGAAGAGACTATTCTGGACTAATACTGCTTACACGGCATTCCCCTCAGGTATTTTCCGCTTTTGCGCCTGCCGGTTGTTTGCATGTTAAGATCTCAAGGAACAAACTGGAGCAGGAAGACTGACGAGGGGTCTGTAAAACCACAGAAAGTGAAACGGAGAGGAAAGGTACGCACAAACCATACGAATACCGGTTGTGGTCGGTAAACAGACAAGAGGCCGACAGTGTATCAGTTGAAAAACATAAGCTAGACACGGCGATAGGATTAACACTGGCCGACCAGGCCACAGAGACTGACAGATGGAGCACCGCCATCATACGAAATTGCCGTCACTGCTGCTTCGTCGGTTGTCGCCTGATTTTTATAGGGGCCTGAGCGTAGGTGAATTGATAAGAACAATAAAGTAAATGGTTATTAGTAATTTGATTCGCGACGAGGTGATTCCTGTGTCAGATTGATAAATAAGTAGGTCCAATAAGTTACTTTTCTAACACACTTCTTTCCTGTGTTTTAACCTGCATTTTAACGTTACGTCTATGTCCTAGTCAATATGCGACCAGAATCTATATATTTATAACGTACAGCTAAATAAGGGAACAAAACAATGTGGGTTGACTAATTTTAGTAGTTATTCGCTCTGTATGTGATGTATGTTATTACAATATATGGTGGTACTAATCTGTTTAACATAGTAAAAAAAGGCCAACGCCTTAGCATCTGTCGATATCATTACCATTATTGACCCCGAAAATTATAAACAAATGTTTGAGGGTTGATCGCTCAAATAAGGACAGATGTTAAAATTACCTCCTGTAAAGCCATAATAAAAAAAATTAAGTACGAAAAATATTGAATTATTCAAAAATAGAACTATCTAAAGTTCTCTAAATCGCAAGCGTTGCTTTCAGCGTAACGAGAGATATTAACGCTATGTTGAAATAATATTTAGAAAATAAATAACAAATAATGACATTCTTAGCGGACAGTGTCACACCATCTGTGATGATTTTCATCCGTTAAGGATCTATCGAAATTTTACGTTCACCGGAAAGTTATGGTTTACTTTCACGAAACTGAACAATAGGAGATATCCTTTTTTCTGTGTTAAAAAGGACAACACACATATATAACAATGAGCAACTGAAACTGATTATATGTCCTTAGCTTAGTTCGAATATGTAGTCCTGACGTAGTAGCAGAAATTATAAATTGAACCATTGGGACATCTGATTAAGTAATTTTTATGTCCCTAGACCACAGTTAACATCAGCGTTAATAATTACTGTTTTTTTGGTCAATTCGAAACGAATTCAGGATCGTCTAAATGCTCGCTCTAAATATGGAAATAAGACAATTAATATCCTGAATTCCTGCTTAACCTGTAGGCATAACCTGTATATGTAAAACATGTTTCCGCTTCTAAGGCTGAACCAGTCCTAATGTCTCCTTTAAAGGCGTACACTTAGAACAACGATTTTAGGTTTAAGTTAACAAATGCGCGTTTAACTTGCACCAGCCTATAGCATTAGGCAGCTTCATAAAACGTCTATAACTATCGTTCCCTTGCTTGACCAAAAAGGAAGGCCATTGCGACGGAAAAACGGGTTGTTATTAAGAAAATGAGATCAAAAGCTTCTCTACTGCGTGTGTCTCTGGCGGATTTTATTCGTTCGAAGACTAAGGAAGACGAAGCAATTTTAAGTATGTATACCTGAAAGAGTGTCACCCGACGAGTTCATCGTGTCGGACCAATACCAGCTAATCTCGGCCGTCTCAATTCGTGATGTTTTCGTTACAGGTAATAAGCAATATTTATATATATCAACCGATTACTCGGCGCGTATTAGTAGCGTATCTTGTTCTTAGGCAGTGATGTGATTACTGGAGTAAATGATCTATTCAGTTCTCAGTTGCCCCGGTTGCTTGTTGATGCCCCCCCCCCCCCCCCCCCTCCAGTTTTGCCATCTTGCTTGGTAGGCAATACAAATAGCAAACAATAGATGTATTTTATGTGTGTAACATTTGCCTACGCAGCGTAGACAGAGGTGCGAAGGAGCACAGGCAAATTGTTGGCATTCGATAGAGCATTGGAAAAGCTCGAAGTGTCCGTATGTAGATGTATAAAACCCTCATGAATCTCATTATCGACTTATGCTCTTCTGTTGACAGAAGCGACAATCATTCAACATTACGCAACTAACAGTTTTTCTAAGTACTGCCCTCAGAGCAACTTCGCGCCACTTTTCGGAACTCTTCGTTTGCAGTAACTAATACTTTCTTACTTACAGCGTCCTTTTTTTACCTGACTTTTACTAACTTTTACCTTTCCCTAACTTCTCGCTACTGTCCCTACTTAGTTTCCTGGCTCACCCTCGGCCCGATACCACCCCCTCCCCTCCCCGAAATTGTCTCAGCCGGCATTAGATGACTATTTCTAATAATTTCTTTGAATTATTTGAATGTTGCCGGGCAAAATTATTTAGTCTCTAGTGCGCTCTATTAATTTCGAGTGATGGCACTCGAGGGTCACAAGTATTTTTTCTATAAGCATATCCCGTTTTTCGCGATAGCTCAACGAGAGTAATTATGCGTAAAGAAAACTGGCTCTCACACATGGAACAAGACTTGTATGGCAGGAACTGCGGCTGTCACCACTGCTAAAAGGCCCACTTTTTTCCACATCTTCTCGACCACAAGGGGCATTGTGAGTCCATCGCTCGCGGATTCAACAGCCCATGGAAAGCAACATGATCTATTGTGGTACCTAACATCGGCGCTCCGCAATGTAAGCCTACTTTTTGGGGGGTTTCGGCGGCAGACTGATGGGTATAGTTGGTCCATGCGTATCTCGTAAATTGCCCTGTAGTAACGCTTCACAATTCACATTCAGAGTAATTCAACATATCACAGGCAGAGAGTTCATCGCAGGTTAAAAACTTTTAGTCAATTCAAGACTGTCTAACTTCTAATGAAATAAGTCTATGCGTTTGCGGGGCCATTTATCAGTCGTATACATGTCGGTACTTCCCAGCGGTGGCCTAATACTGACCTTATTGATTGACCTTATATTAAATTATTCAGTCTGCACAGTGTAGTAATAAGAATATTACATACACTTACATTTGTTTACATTTTTTGACTGAGGTATTTACAAGCTTCCGCCACCCTCTTCTTCCGCTGTTCAGCGGTTATGAAACTTTTATGCTTGAGAGCTCATCGAGGCACCTGACGGCGTCTTATGGCTTACGCGAGCTATCTTCCACAATCGTGAGTGACGGTTCTGCGTTGAGGTTTACATTGAATAAGACAGACATTCGGGACTGAGTGCAAGGGAATATACTGCCTGAAGCATCAAGCTCAGGACCTATAAGTAGTAAGGAGCCTAAGACGATTCATGCTCACAGTAACGTTGGTGCGTTTCCTCAAGAACAAAAACTTTTCAAACCCGGGCTTCGATGCTGCCACTGACCAGAGGGTGCATTGGATCGATGTTTAAGAAAATAGTTATGTACGTATCGGAGTAGGCTCAACGTTCCGAGCATACGCTAGGTGAAGGAGGCACTACGAAGGGAGAAATGACAAGGTCTTGTATTTCTTGCATAGGTCGGATTTATCTTCAGGCAGCCCTCAGCATTGTATCGAGCCTTAAGAAAACAGGGCCCATGTCAATAATGCCGGAAGCTGGGCTTCATTGTGGCCCAACTTGTGACAATTTACACAGAGGTTGTCTAAACTGATCGAAAAGACTTTGTGCTATAGCTCGAGATTCGGAAATTGTAAAAATTCCGGTCCAAGCACAAATGAAATTTACCAGCACTTTTTACGCTAGGCTACGAAAATACATTCTAAAGTTATTTTATTAGAAATTTGTGAGAGACTTGCGGAGGCCAGAGCAATATGTGGCAATTTATACTGTACGACGACTACAATTTTGTTACTTAAAATAACAATTAAAGAAGAACAACCATTTTGACCCAGTCGAATAACGCTCCTTCTCCACAACGCTCGTTGGAGCATAACCGTTTTAAACAATTCCAGGATCCTAACTCCACACGAGACTGTTAAAGCAAACAGGAAACATGGGAAGGTGTTTCTATCCAGCAAAGTTATTTTAGAATAGATGGCAGTACCGTACTACGAATAACAATCGAAAATAATAGAACTCTATAATCACGGAGCCATGCTATAGAAATACATATTTAGTCTCAGTAGCGGAGTGCAAATAACAGATATACATTGTATGTCACTAGCTCAAAAAGCCCATAGAACTTATGTGTTACTGGCGTTGAACGAATGCAGCGATAGGTTGAGGGCTTCCTAGCCAACTTCGAATTAACGCTTATATATATATATATATATATGTATAGATATCGAGCAGCTCAATTTTATGTTCGCCACCTGTATCGGGCCTAAACTACCGAAAGGATCCTACAAAGATGAGAAATCGATGCACCTAAATTGAAATTGTAACCTTGATTTTACACCATGTATACGAGAGTAACTTAGGTGTCCACAACCCGAAGTAAAGCTTCAATTATTGCTAACAAAAGAAAACCGACTACGATTCTTCCTGTCCATAAACTACTATTGGGCAGTCTGGTTAAGACAATAACCTTCTCCTGAATTGCAGTTGTCAACAGTTGCGGTTCTTTCGTCTAAAACAGATTCAAAACGCAGTTTCTAGCTAAACGGGTTTGATCCAAACTGGTCTATTTTTCTCCCTATATATAATAATAGCATGAACAATGGCCATATGTATATATGCAATGCGTGTTTCCGCTTTTGGTCATTGGAACGCCTTTTTCCAAAGCATACGCTTCGAATCATATTAGCCAGCCACCCAGCCAGCTGCCCATTCTGTAAAAGCAGCTCATAGCAATCAGCAGTCTCATAAAACGTGACCCGTCTCGTTTTGTTGCTTCTCGGACTTCCTCCGGAAAGGAAAATCGTTCCTGCAAAACGACTTTGAAATAAAAAAAAATATTGTTATTAAGAAAGAAATGTGAAAAGCTTTTCTGCTGCGTATGCCCTTCGTTGTAATTGACTGTGGACGGCCATTTTTTTCGATCAGCTACGGCCAAAGCCAGTATTTTCTGAGTTCGAAACTTTACGCTAGACTCTATTTCTTGGATCAAGTATTATCTTAGATAACTAATTGCTAAAATCTGCAAAGTCCATAAAAGTATCTCTCAAGAAGTTTTAGGTGTTGTTGAAGAGGATTGCGAACACCAACAGCTTGTCTCGAATCATCACGTTTAAGGTTTACTTTTGGACTGCCTCTGGTTTCCGTTACTTGTTGCCTGAAAACAAGTTTTTTTGGAGCATTTCAATGCCACCCTGCGATCCGTCGTAGGCGAACAAGGTAATGGACAAACCTACTAGTTATCTGACAAATATGGGCCGCTTAATTTTCAGACGCGTATGCAATTCTTTCTTTTCATATATATATTGTTTTTCTTTCATATATTTTCATTCAGTTTCATACGTTCATAACTGCCACAACTCCAGTGTAAACACTTTGAAGCATACTTCTATAAAAAGCAGATTTCTGAAGTCTGCAGCAATGATACGCTAGTACTATTCCACGATATCTTTAGCTTAATAAATACATAGTAAGGATGTTTGTGCTTGTCCACATTTAAATGAGTAAGCTGTGTATCTACCACGAGATAGCGAAACAAATTTATTAAATATTATTTATTTCTTCTTTTCGGCTGGTTACGAAGCAAATTGAAGGTATCAGTAATAAAGCTAGTATTTTCTATGCGCTAAAACGTCAACGTCAAATCCGCTCGGAAGCAAACATGTTACTATTGATGATAACTGCAAATAAGACTGACTGTTCAGCCTCTCGAAGACCCATAGTGCCAACTAGACATCGTTTACGTAAACGTAAAAAACCATTGGCACCATTTTCTTAGGTGTCTATAGAGACATAAATACCTTGTCAATACATGATCTTCGTGTTTGCCTTGACACTTCTAGTTCATCGTCACTGGTCGAGCCGTACATAGCGTTTTGTAGCTAACGTCTGTGGACACTTATACGGCAGTGAAAGATGTAAAACGCTCTCCAGTAGGGTCAATATGTACGTATAACGTCAACCAGCGGACCGACGGTTGATACAGTGTCTCACTGCTAAATCACTACGAGACGCGGTGGTCTGTAATCACAGAATTGTTGCAGCAGTCTTTTGGCTGTAATGGCAGGGCAATCTTAATGCAGGTGGCGTTGACAACGCTAGCTCCGTCGTCGTAACATGCCGGCCGCTTTGCCATTGTTCTAATATGTAGTTTGTCGGTCCGTCCGTCCGTCCGTCCGGCCGTCTGTCTGTCTGTCTGTCTGTCTGTCTGTCTGTCTGTCTGCGTTTATGCGAGCGAGGCGGCATCGTGGTAGGGCAAAAACTGTTTTAGCTATCTCCGATCGTACAGCCTACAAGGTCAGAGGCGTGTAGCGAGTGAATGAATACGACATATGATTTGATGTTGTTGATAATATAATGTTATTATTGCTGCGTCTATCGCTTCTGTTAGAAATCATTGGTTTTCTTGAGTGAGAGAAACAGAGAAAAAAGTTCTGCTTGTTTCTGGAAACGGAAAGATCCGGCTTTAGGAAATCGGCGAGAAATGTTGAAGGTCAAGTGCACTAGACTTTTCTGTTGCAAACAACAACAAGGCTGATTTACTTGGGAACTCATTAAAATGAGTGTTGGCTCGCTTTTAATTAGCCTAGCAGCCAACGGAAAAGCAATGAGAGTTTGTTACAACGAGAAAAATCCCGGTTAACAACGCATTGATATGGGCAAAACTGTTCCTCTATATCGATGTGAAGACTAGTGTGGGACACAGATTAGCAACGACTATAGTGGGCCACTGGTAAATCCTGAATGACAGGGGGTGCTCTCATGTACAACTTGCGTATCCTCTCAAATTATAAACGCAGATATAGAAACGCCTGCTCATTTTCCAAGCTATCCAACCTCAACATAATACACGTGAACGACAACGACGACGACGACGACGACGACAACAACGTGAACGACGGAAAGACAGGTATAGACTTCGCTAGTGGAGAGGATACCTTTCGTTCAAAGCGACTTACACCACTCGTCCATTTAATAACATTTATGTTAGCAGGAGTGTTGCTTTTCTCTCCCATGTTCAACCAGCATAAGATTTTCGTTCTGTGCTGGTCGTCTGCCCTCGGAAAAGTCTCAGCTTTCTACAATAGCTACCCTAGCTGGCTCTACAACGAGTTCTATGGCCTTGAGCCTTATGTCACCACCACAGGTCGTCGAGTAACTGCAGTATTTTGCCTCTCCCAGTTGCTTGCTTAAGTCCACTAAAAGCATCAAGTCAAATCAATGTGGTCGTAAGCGTGCAACCAAATAAGAGATTCATTCCATTATCGCTCAATGACGTATAGATCAGGAAGAGCTTACGAACAACGCAGGCAGTCGCGTTAAAAATAAGTTGTTCCACTCAGAGTAATAAAGAGAACACTTGAAGCAGGATGAAAAAAGGCCCTGGCAGAGACAAAAAAGCGGTCCTCGCAAGGATTGTCGCCTGACCCGTACCATTATGGGCAAGTAGGCACGTACATGATAAATTAGATTAAAATTATACGAGGAACGTGAATAATTTGATTTGAAGCACCGGCACAGTTTAAACTGATCAGGCCAATAATGTAAGCTTAATCAGTTTATTTGCACTTTAAGCTAAATTACTAAATAAGCCTAAGAAATAAAAATTCATATTATACAGTCACCAGCTAAGTGTTGATCATTGTTAATTATGTCAGTACTGTTATGTTTCAGTATTCATTCCCATTTATTATTTACGGTATTTAGAAAAACAAATATGATTTGCATTGCGATAACTAGGCTAAATGTAAGCGCCTCGATAGTCCTTCAGTTGTAAGGTTCGGACCTAGTTTGTGTCGACAGGAGAATTTTCTACCACAAAAGGGGAGCGAGATCTACGCGATGTTCGGAACTGCCGGAAGCCGCCTAGACATCTCTAAAGAGAAAGGCAATGCACATGCTTGAAAGATCTTTCGAGGCATATGGAAGCGACGAGCCTCCACTGGTTATTGAACCAATTCACTAGACTAACACGTTTCTGAAGTAAGAAAGCGTAAAACTCGTGGAATTCACCATTCAGCAGAGACTCACTACCGTCCAGTACTCTCGACGATCAAGGATCTTGAGACGGATAAAGACTAGTCGTTTTATTACGAAAAATTTGGGTAGTAAGATAATTCTTCGAGTGTTATGTATCAGACTGTTGTTAAACTGGAATACTTCAGGCGAAAGGGTGACGGTGTTGAATTAAAATGAGATCGGCATAACTAAGAAAAGATTAGGTCCCTGCTAACAAACGGTCTCCGAGCAATGCTTGATATCGCTTAGAAACTGTTAGGTAGTTGTTCAACGAAGTATCCTTTGTGTGGCATATATGTACCATACGACAACAAATTTATTGCCTCTTTTTCTGGAACGTGTGTGAGCAGCTCTCTCAGACATAAACTTCTAAATATCCTTTTTTAATAAGTTTTAGGTTATTATGAATAGAATACGTAAAAACGACCGGTTATTTGTCAAAAGACAGATCCATTCGTCTACCGTTACTAACGGTTTCTGGAGTCGAATCATTCCCTTCGAACTGGGCGTACGACAGATGTTTTCCAAAATTGCTATTCGTACGATATCGGATTCAAAAAGTAGTCTAACAAATAGAAATGTCATATCGTCTTCTACATGTTTACACATTAGAACGCGCCAAAACCGCCTCTGAACTTATCAAAGGTAATTTCCTCGAAAGTGTTTTTTTTTTTTTTTGCATCTTTAATTAACACGTCTCCATGAACGATAAACGCAGTTGGCCATTGAATCTTTACAATGAATCTACTTAGAAATTCACAGATCGAAAAGCTCAGATCTACTCATACAGTGAGCTTACACAGGGGGCTTTTGCTCCGATTCATTGGCGTCAGCTAATAGCGTATATAGAGAAAACGCTGAGTAAGAGTTTCCGCACGCACAGGTACAGAATACAGTCAACAATATTTTTCACGTACCCTACGATCGTGTTAGCTTTGATTCTTTCCCGCTGGCAAAAACGAGGCTATATAAGAAAATTTGCGATTTTAGCCAATTCACTATTAAACAGATGCTGAAGTACTCTCTCCAGCATTATTTTTTTAGCCTTTGAATATACCGAACAGTTGCCCCCACTATATCGGATGCCTAATGAGCCCCTTTACTAGTCGCGCGAAGTGAACGACCAAATAAGGCGATCTCCGAGGCATGGACGAAAGCGTCAAAAAAAGCGTCATTTCAATCCTCCATTTCGTTTCTGCTATCGAAATCCTGCCACTGAGCCAGCAATGAAGTGTAGAAGATCTCCCTGAGTCCCTATGTTCCGTGTGGCTCTTGAACGCGATGAAAAGCTTCCGCAGATTTACAAGAAGTAGTTTTATGAAAATTTTAATTTTACATACATATATTCAAGCAGATTCGTAAATTGGTCATTAATTACCATAGGGCAGAATAGTACGACGGCATATATATGATCGTAATAATAAGTTATGATTATTAGGATTCATCGAAATTCACTTGTCATGTACTAACGTCGAACTCACAAATTTATCACCAATACCTCCATCAAAGACCTCTGAACAGCTTTAAGTTACTTGACAACTTCCGCTACATGGTACTTTCTTCTAGTTTGTCAAAAGACGTTCTCGTCACCCTATATGAAAACGGCCGAACCAATTGCTTCGAATGCCCTTTTTCAATCTCCTATTGGTTTCAGGATATTCAGGATGCTAATACATTACCTACAAGGATCAACCACTCTTTTTGTTAATAACTAATAGTTCACCTTTTACGATATGACCTATTCCGCTCAAGTTGACAACTGCCTGAATCATTTATGTCCGGAATAAAGAAATAATAGTAACGATCCTTTCGTCGCCAAATCCGCAGCAAACCTCCAAGCACGCTGTTTCTGCCCCGCCCACCTCCCTTCCAGGTCAGCTCACCAAAGCTTGCGTGCATTGGCCACGTGCAGTATTTCGAAATCTCATGAGTGAATGACCCGAGCCAAGTGTGTGATTTCAAGTAAACAGCATATAATGTTTGCTACGTATACTGACTAATTGTTTTTGCTACTCAATAGAGATCAATTGCTTCGCCATGGCTTCGCTGCTTGTACCGAACACAGACGGGCCAGTCGAGTATTTCATCATCAAAACTTCGCTGGTCTACGAGCGGGGCGCTAATCTACATGTTCTTTTCTTAGATGCATCATGGCAACAGTCCTCAGAAGCTCGGTGAAGATACCGTATTTGTTATTTGTGTTATTCCAGTGAAGCTGGTTTCTCTATGATAGCTGCTTTTCATTACCAGGCGTTGTCGAGCTGTGTAGAGACAGAGCGACACCGAACATCGTTCATTCGGAAACAGAAGGGCACTAGTTAGTTGTCTGGCAATAACACGTTCTCATCGCAAATTTTGTCCAATTTTCTGATATTTAATTATTTCTAATTTTCAGATCTTAAATTTTCAGAAGCTTAAAATACGTTCCAGTCAACGTCGGGACATGCTGACATTTGTTGTTGTTGTTTGCATTTCGAGCAGCCATTTGTAGTACAAATCACGAAGGTTGCTAAAGGTCCTTCGTGTAGCATCATCGTACCGGCCCTGGAAGGACAATATAGTTTACTATAATTTTTTCCAGTTGATAACGAAATGATGCAGATATCGGTCGTCTGACGTCGTTCTGTCATCTACGGCTTTCCAGACGGGCAGCCCTCATCGTATTGTTCGGAAAGAAAGGAGTCGACCACTGGCTCTTTTGTGTAAAGCGTGCTTTACGTGCTATAACGTTCAGTGAAAACGGCGGAGTAAACTGGTCAGATTTTTCAGCTGTCTATGAATATAACTTTGACGCCAATAAATGAAAAGATAAGGATTTTTATAAGTGGGTATAAGTATGAAGCAGAGCGAGTCTTCGATAAATATTAGATTGGCAAAGAGTTCGTTTGAAATGCACTTTACTTTAAATGGAAACGGAGCTCTTACTCTAGATTTTTTTTTTGTTTTTACTTTAGGCTGTAGTTAGACAATTTAATTTTTGCTGATTAGTTCAGTGCACCGTGTAAGTGTAAGAATATGAAATTGCATTTTTATAGAGTATAACCCTTTCAGGTATCTTACGGATCGAGTCGCGGAGACAGTGGGATTCGCGCTGGCTGTACCCATTGTGGGCTAATACTACGAATTCGCAAGTAACCCTATCTATCTACGTACCTTATTTTTCCGACCAGTCAAAATAGAGGTTGATTGGGTTAATTTAACGGGACGTTAAGATTTCATTCTGGGAAGAGCTGCGCATAGGATGGAGCAGATTGAATTGCGTTTTCCGGGATAATTTGTTTACCACATCCTTCGGAATGTAGTGTAAATTGTTTCTGTCGTTAATTTTGCCTATTTGAAGCCTGTTTTTTTGCAGAAACCTTTTACGCATGGTAGTGGCCTAGAATTGTGGTGGTTGACGGGGTTTTCGTAAAGAAAAACCGTTTCCTATTGACAAAAAAAAACAGGCGAATGTAGGGCCGGCGGGAGAGGGGATCATAGTTTTCACCAATTCAGCGTTTTTGCTGACCAAAGCCAAGTACTGTATATATCCCTCTAGATAAACTAGATAAAGTTGAAAATGGCTCCCGAAAAGCAAAAACGATGCCTATGCGGGGGGTATTTATATTATGCGAGCTGGTAGACCTCGTAGAGCTGAATCAAAATGCTACACGTGTTTCTATAACTAATATTGATATTTCGGCGGGAAAATAAGTCAGTCTTGCCGGCGTGAAACTAACAATCTATTTCTTCTGAGTGTTTTTTCGAGCGAATTTCTAATAAATGTTAATTGAAAAGTTATGACGATGAACATTTTTTCGAAAAATCGCAATTTTCGCAAAAATTTCGCAAGAGAAATGCTAAAATATGAAACACAATTTTTTTCCATGAGAAATATCATTTTGTCGACGCAAACTCTCTTACGCCAATCTAGTTGGGTAAAAATGTTTACGGCTGAAATATATATTTACGTAAAATTAATGTAAAATGTTTGGCGTCCGAAAAGCCAAAGACCGAATGCGATAGCTTTCTCGCCCATGTGATACTGGTAGACGATTTTTTTTACATGTACTCCTATGTAGAACAGTATTTCTTGGTACCAATCGAGAGCTCTCGATGAGCTAAATTTAAATGCAACACACACTCTAATCCTAGTAGTTAGATCGGGAATAACGTTTTAACGGTAAGAGCTTGACATGACACTCCGTGTAAGGGGGGCTTTCTTGATGTCATCGTTAAATCTCGACGAGCTGAATCACGATGCAATAATGCACAGACCTACGAGTATTTTCAACTTAGCGAAAGTTTCTTTGGTTGTAGTGGTCCGCATATGTAACAATGGAGTGAAACACGTCTCTGATATCTAAGTAAATTTCTGACTTGAAACAATATTTTATCATCGCTACTTCATTTTCAGAGAGAAATATAAAAAAATCCTGTACATTGAATCAGTATGTCAAACAAAATACTAGGATAATCTAAACCAAACGTTTTCGACATTATTTTATTTAGCTTAATATGTACGATAACGAGTTACTTTTAAAAAAGGAACTAAATCAATGTGCCAAACGACGGAAAATACCACTGAGATCATCAATCTAAGTTTAGTGGAAGAAGCCCAGCAACTGTCTTCAGCTGACGTAATATGTCCGAATTACTTTTGTGACAAATAAAAATATATTCAAAGAAAACTTGAAAGGCCTGCATACGTTCCAGGAACAGAATAGATAAGTTAGCCGACTTAACAATTGCAACGTCTATTTGAAATCGGCTGAAAGCGTTTCGACTCACGCGCGTCCGTTAGAGGCTGACTAATGGCCGACCTATTCCTTCGCGTCTCGGAAACAGTACTTAGTTAGCCAATAGTTAAAAAAAAAAAGCCCTCATCGCACAGGCTAGGTGAGACGGGGCAATTGCAACGTCGATAACCATGAATTTATGTTAGAGCTTTCTAATTATGTAAGTATAATATATAAGTGAGATCAATTAATCAGCAAACTACAAAGTTACGAAGTAACTTAGGCGAGCCCCGCAAAAAGCTACTGACCTCAACAAGACTTTCGAACAGTTTCGCTGCCTATCCTGCGTACATTTTATGTATCGACGTGAAAAAGGTCGTGTAAAATGGTTGTCTGTTGTCCGTCTTAAAAACTATGACCTCTAACCGTTGTTGCTAAGACGAATCGTTATTTCATGAGACGTTTTTGGATGTTATTGTTTGAATCGATTACCTAGTTTAGGCCGGAAAAAGGTCGCTGTTTGGAACGGTTTTCGTTACCAAAATGACTGGTAGCCAAATCCGTTTTACTGGCGTTTACGGAACCTGAACACCTTACGGCAGTATGCTCATGATCACGCTTCTATTGTAAATATATATAATATCTAGACAAGTAACATCGCTAGACACGGTCCTGTGGCATAGATTGTTTACCCAGATGCTCAGAATGTTAGAAAAAGTTCAATGTCCACATAAAAAGTAGGTTACCACATCTAACATAAGTTCTATGATGTATTTTTTTTTTTTTCTTTAGATACATATCGTATGTAGCAAATTATTTACTATCGTTTTAGAAATAGAACTATTGATAGCAGTACGAGATTTGCCTAATGGTCAATCAACGGTGAAAAATTCAGTGAAGAACAAGTACTACTTCGATACGTTTGGAGTTCTTCGAATTATTAAACTAAATTATAGTATATATGGAGCGTTTGTCCAACATTGAAGCCAAATGGATCGACTAAAAACTGCTGGTTTGCTACCGTGTTCGAATACCGTTACGGTCAGGTGAGCTGATCGTATTATCAGGTGGATAATAGAAAAATATACGATTCAATATCTTCAGTGAGTGACACTTGCGCCGTTGAACTTCGCGAGTAAATATGGAAATCTCAGGGTCATTATGTGTTATGACCATTAAGTGAACGGATATTACTGATGTAAATTATCATTTAGGTTGACTTGTGAAGAAAATAACTTATTTTTTCTTCTTGTTTAAATTGAATGGCTAATCTACCTTCTTCTATTTGTGGCTAGAATAAGAGTTGACGTGATAGGCCTTTTGCATTGTCCACATGTTCAACAAGGCATAAGCCGTGTAGTAACACGAATAATTTGTAGCATTCTCCTACAGAGAGGGTAGCTAGGACGGAAACTTTCAACGCAACACTGCAATATAAAGCCGTAGTTATTGGCTTAAACTGAACATTTATCATAGGGTGTGAGCGTAGAAGATTTGACACTCGAAACTTTCCATTAAATTCTAGATAATAAAAATGTGCTTTCCTATAGATAAAAGGAAGACAGGCGGTCTTCTTTATTTTATTTAGTTTGTGTATTTCATGCTCGTACGTACATATTGAATCTATCCACTAAAGCCATAACTTTTATCAGTAACCGCCATTAGAAAATCCTCAACCAGATTCACATGATGTACTTTGTATCCTATATGCATAATCATCAATGTCATTGCTGTATCCTGGCAGAAGAATCCGCTTCTGAAAAAAAAAAAAACACTTTTTTGTTTGTTAAATGCTTCTGACTATTTTTGTTTTCTGTTGTCTGCATTCACAGACACTCTTAAAGACCTAGACAAAGCCCTCCAGCGTGGCCAGATACACCCATATGACTCCTATACACCGCACTGTGTTAAGGCTCATACAAGGCCTAAGCGTGTGAGTTCGTCGGCGTTATTTGTTTAGATCTATCGTTGCTTACTATTATTTGAATTTACGGTAATTGCCGCCATTACAAAGGAAAGTTGTTAGCGGATAAGCTGTTGCCAACAAATCGATAATAAAAGAAGAATAGACGATAATCATATAGGATTGTGTCGCAGGCGAGAACAACTTTGGCGGTAGGTGGTAGCGCGTTCCATGCCAATTCCATATTCGTTTACGGTTGACGCTGACACGGTTTCATGACACCCATATGTGACAAGTTTTCCACCGTCCATCCATGGAGCTAGCAATGTTATCGTTGCCGTTGTTATTATCGCTGCTAGCAACAGTATACCAATCCGGTTTACTACCAAAGGGCCCGCATCAAACACATAACGTCAACATATATTTTATCTATCGAAGATCCTCCTCTTTGTTGCTGTTATTATTACTATTGTTATTGATTATATTTTGCAGTGCTGGCCATCGTATTGTCGTAATCCACGCTGGAATATCACCTACCGTTGCCCTCTTTACTGTCAGCCTCATATCAAACAGCGGACGTTACTTCTAACTACAGAAGTGCGTAGAAGTTCAGTCGAATATCAGCTGAGCGGTAGCTGCGTCTCCCGCGCCTACGTACCAATAGCAGCCGCCTTAGAAACCGTTACGAGGGAGGCCAGCAGCGAATCACCGCTTCAACGAACCAGAATTTTCGTGTAGATAAGCATCGCCGCTGTTACGATCGATTCCTTCCGCCATTGTGGCTACAGAGCAAAGTGAGTTAATTCTCTCTTTATATATATGTGTGTGTGCATATATAGAAACAACATCTGCAACGGAGGAGCCAGTCAGCGTAGTTCGAATCAGTGAAAACAGGCTCAGAGCGTCTTCAGCATCGGGTGAAGAGTGGCGTCCATGTGATGGTCCGTGCTAGAAGTAGAAGATCTTGTTGGTTCATGCATCCAGGCAAAAAACAATGGTAATAAAAAATTTGTACGCGACGTTGGCGTTCATATGGTGCGTTTGATTATGTTAGTTGGGGCTTGTGTCAGTAGTGATCATGGAAGAGATGGTGATGAATAGTTGCTACGCTCATTATCCAGCCCCAAATTTTTTCGAGCCGAAAGAGATACTGCAAAAATACACGATTGCTTTTTGTTCGAAATACGCTAGTGTTGCTGCGTCATTCAGGCCAAAGTGTTTGTATTAAGTCACTATAGGAATGAGTTAAATACGTATTTTGCTATAGTTTATTACAGTCATTGGTAATAACAGTCTACGTCGTTCGTTTAATAATCACTCGATGTCCGCTAAATTCTAGACGGCTTGAACTACCTGAAACAGTGTAAGATACGATTTGCACACATTGTCTTTATCTCCAGGAGTAAAAACGGTAGTCAACCGTTCGCTGTATCAGGTTTATATGCCTCTGACGAGTGCCTCTTCCACCGGGTAGACAGGTTGCTAGTGGCACAGATGAGTGGAACCTTCGTCAGCGGCGAGAGACAAAACGCAGTGATTTTAATGCTGTGATACAGTGTTGCATTTTTTAGGGGCTATAGGGTTTTTTTTTTGTTATTCAAAATGGTCTTATATTGAGAGTATATCCGTCAATTGTAATCTCAAGAAGTACTAGGGAAACAAATAAACGGCAATAAAAATTTTGTCCGTTTCACCTGAAAATAGTCTTATGCAAGATAAGATCCATCGTCCTAAGGTCCAAAGTAAGGAGCTTGAAGTGGCGATAGGCCTTCCTATAAATTTCAAATAAATAGCTCTAGTAGAGAACTAGCCCTGGTCCTAAACAAGGTACTCGAAAATAGTAAATCTCTCATGATAAACAATAAGCGCAAATAAGACTTTTTTTTCTCTGCACTATATATTTTGAAGGCAGCCTCCGATTGCTAAATCAGCAAGACAGTGTGTTAGTAGAAAGAAAAACATAAAACATATGTATATTATTATAAGCTTTCATTGTATGTATATTATTATTATTATTATAAGGTTTCGGTATGATAGCTTGAGTACGGTACCTATATTGGTTGACTATTTAATTCTTTAAATATTTCATTTAATATTGAAGAGAGATTGCTGCTTTAATGACAGGATACTTTTGCGTTGTATTTTTGCACTGCGTTCATTTTTTATTTTGAACAGCCGTGAACAGCGTTGAAAATCTGATCTTGTACAGGAAGTCCACAGCTTTAGCTGTTCTCTTTCACACACACCTCGAGCCTGCTATACGTTCGGTTGTCATCTTGCGGAACTTGAGCAATAAAATGAGTCCCGCTTCATTTACTTGAATTATAACGTCTACGTGATCACGCAAACTCGATCGTCTTCGGGAACCACTGAGCACTGGATTTCCTCGATTGAATCGATCCTAAGATACCGTCACCGCACCCTGTCCGTATACCTAGACAAGGTCAGTTTTGAAGATAAAGGGCTATGTGTATATTATATGGGAATTGGCACATGTGAATCTTTTGATATCCGGCCTTTGCGGATTACGAGTCGTCCTTCGAGCGTGCCCTATATGGGCGTCATCCGTTCTAGGCTTTTGAGTTCGATGACATTTACCTTGCATTAATTCTAGCAGCTGTGAACTTCTCGTAGTTACACCGGTCGAATCAAGAAGGTTGATACATTGACGGGACGCCATATGATACGGGAAAGCTGACGAGTTAATACCAACGTATGATGTTGCTATCTCTATTACATGGATCGCGTATCGGTTCGATAGCTAAAAAAAGAACTGGCTAAAAATATCAGTATCACAATGAAAATGCGGAAAACACCCAGTTACCTACTACGTAGTATACTAGAATGATGTAATGTTTATGTTCGTAGTAAAAAAAAAAAAAAAAAAAACTCTTTCTTTCTCGGAATAGATGAGCCGTTTGCTAATGGATCTATCATTACCTATTAGCCAGAGGCCATTATTACCTAGAAAACGATCGACATTAAATATGTGAGACTTTAATATTGTGCAGGCGTACCTATTTCGAAGGAAGAATTAATAAAATTGTAACGGAAATTGGCGGTTCTGGGTTCGAATAAACACATTATGTTTATGCTGATAGCCAGCAATGCTGAACGGCATTAGAGGTGTGAAAATGCAAACATTTATTAACTTCGAAAATAGTACAGGTTCTCGCTAGGTCCAACAATTTGTAAACAAATATGCAGACGCTTTACTCATTTTAATGAGTGATGTTTAATGAATGATTTTAATAGCTTTGTGTAGTATACATCTGAAGAAGCGGGGAAAGTAAATTAAAATTTACTGAAGATGGTAGACGAATGGGTCGTTACGCTTCGGGTTGATGATCCCCTATATTTGCTAGAGCAGCTAATTGCTCGATATGATCATGTAATGCTCGTTTATTACAAACGAAAACTATTCAAAGTAGCATTCTCGCGTACAGAGAGCAAACTCAGACGTGATCGGCATCAAGTACGTTGCGCCTAGCAAACGTCATCCTTAGCAAAGTCGTGCTCTCTTTGTTTATACGTATACGTGTAACGACTTTATGATAGCGGTGTGTCCAACATGGAATTAACAACTATGATCAAGCGTGTTTTACAAAAGGGCTGTTTCGTCATTGAAACTAAAAATATTAGCGATAAGCGACAATGCCGAATCCGGCGTGCGACTTCATCTTGATTTCTATTACGATCGATAGCTGTTTTCTAAGAAACCACAGCATATGCTCTCCTCTATTTGTAGTCAGATTTTTAAGCCCAACCCACTTCGTTCCACCAGCTCGCCTGCTTCAGTAATGTACGTAATAATTACGTAATAATAAGTAATTATAATTATAAATTACTAATGTACGTATGACTTCGTTGACAGAATTGATGCGGACATATTTTCAAACGTTTTTTTTTAAGCCTTTTCAAACGTTTATTTACTGCATGTTTTACCAGCGGGCGGGGGACATTGGGAAGTAAACATTTTTAAATTAATATTTATGTATTATGTTCGATTGGTCCACGCCTGGTACGTTCGCGTCCCTAAAGCGTTCTATGTATGCACATTGTTTATACGGTATTTTGTTTTTTACAACGTTTAAAATTGTACGTTTAAGTGAAAATTGCTTGGCGTTAAGACAATAAATCAGCTATTTTCTGAGAAATAAAATGTCCTATTTCCTTAACTGGATGCCCATCCACTATGAGCTCTTGTTATGCAGATGTCGATGATGACGTGTCAAGATACCTAATGCCGTACCACACTGTCCTGAGTTTGAGCTACATAAGAAGTTGCTCCACCGAAAGTATCCAAATAGTTCTAGTAAGTTAATTACAGAACTTTACGTGACTGTGAGTAATTCAACTTCAAACATTCGATTTAGTTTAACACCACATCGCCTAAGTCATCGTAATGCCGACTTTTCTATCATCTAGATTTTTCTTCTCAGCTTCTATACTTCTCAACAACTGCTGCACCTAACCTGAATCATTTGTTCTCATTTCTCGTTCAGGATGAATCAGGCGTCATCTGTTGTCTACGGTCTGGCCGCCTATAAACTTTTGCCATCGCAGCAAACAGACATTAAGGTGGCCGCGAATGACGATCGGCAACAACGTCAACAAGAGGAGCTCCAGTCTCCACACCGCTTCGCCAGGTTGTTATATTGGTTCGCTATCTTATGCATAACGGCACTGTTCAGCGGGTCACTCCGTAGAAGTGCTCAAATTCGACTAGTATCGGACAAACAGTCGTTCAGGTTTTGGGTATTTTCTCAACAAACATCGGCCGGTTATTGCGCTGGATATGGCCACTGTATTTCGGAACACATACGACCTTTCTGGACGATACATGGCCTATGGCCGACCAATGCAGAGTCCTGGCCGAAGGTATGCAACAAGACTATCAATTTTAACATTTCAGTTTTTGACGTCATTCGTAACGACTTAGAGATGTACTGGCCTTCGGTACGTAGCATGAACTCAAGCGCATTTTGGCGGCATGAATGGCAGAAACACGGTAGCTGTGGTCTGCAGGTGTTTCATGTTAATGGAATGTTCCGTTACTTCAATGAGACCCTATCTCTGTTACACACTTACAATGTAACAACTTTCCTGATCGACGAAGGCATATTTCCTACAATTAATAGAACCTATACAGTAGTTGAACTATACAAGGCGCTTACCGATAATCTTAGATCGAAGGCAAACATAGTTTGCCGGAAAGTCAACGGTTTTGCCTACCCGGTGCTTACCGAAGTCCGCCTTTGCCTTTCGAAATACGGCCTAGAACTAATCGATTGTCAGATCGACAGCTACGGTTGCGGTAACAGTTCCGTGTACTACCTACCGGTAGGTGAGGGTAACCGTAGCCAGTTAGATGGTTGTCCCAATACATTGTAAGTATCTTTTCGTTTTATGTTAATTACCTCTCACCTGTATAATACTCTCTTAATTGCGTAATACATAAGAAATAACTATTATTGCAGTACAGCATAGATAAATACAGGGAATATCATTAAACAGTGTGCTAAGCAAATAACCCATAAAATTAATCTATTTTCAGCCCACAAATACTAAACAAAAAGCGCGTTTAGCATAAAAGCAAAAAAGTTTAATAAACAGTTTATTACTAAGAAAGGGTTCGGTTTATGTAGATAAATCATTTACGACCGAGAGGCTACTTTGTGTGATTTTAGTGCACTGCTCTCATGGATCCCTGATATGTAGATTGGGCAATTAGGATACAGTGACTCTTCTTTTTTGTTTTTTCTAATTTACATGATGCAAGCAAATTTATATGTGGCAAACCTATATAACAGGACATTTGTGTCCGTCATGAAACGTCATCACTCCTATACATAGATATATAAATATGTATGTAGCAAAAATCTCTCAGGCGTTTCAAAAAATCGGTTGGTAACTCGAAGATATAAAAATCTTCGAGTTACCAACCTATTTTTATACGGACAAGTAGAGAAGAACGGCAAAGTATCAAGTAATATTATCAGTCGATGGAAAAGCTTGTACACTGTAAACAATATCATGCGTAATAAATTTGAAGTTGGTATAATAGTGCTAATAACACGTACCACGTTCCCAACTGGAGCATTCTGTGACCGTTTGTAGCTTCTTGCGGGATCGCATTTGTAGAGATATCGCGATAGCAATGATGTACATACAGGTTCTCAATGTTCAATACTCAATACACTTTGGAGAGAACACTGAAATTAAAATAAAAACACGTCACTATTTTGTATGAAAATGACCGATATCGTCTATTTACAGATGAGAATAAGGTTACCAATCTATTTGTTCATATTGTTGAATACATACGTTGAAATATGACAAATATACACTTCCAAAAGGAATACGTTGGATATGGAGTTTTTATTGAATAAGTTACATCCATAAAATAAGTAATGTTAATTTCCTATTTCGTCTTGTGTATGAAATGACTATACAAAATTACTTTGATCACATGATAATTAACTTGATCATCAGCAAATTGTTCTGTTTTCAATATTTTCTTTACTTTTAATAAAGAAAACACCACAAACGTATCAGCTTTCTACCTAATTAATTTTTAGTTTCGCACATTTACTAGGTTACTCGCAAAAGGTTCTATGCCCTGACCTACACGGTGAAACAATAGGTACAGAGATCATCCAGCTGACTGTGACGGTTTTAGCTAGGCTTTCTTTTGTAATGCTTCCAAAGCGCTTTTTTTTTTCTTCTTCTTTATTTCACTGGAAAGATCAAACGCATTCAAAAGAAAGGGCCGAATGAGCCGTCAGTGCTGGTGGAGTAAGTGTCGCAGCCCGCTTAAGGTTATCAAAGGAGCATTTTAGATAAAATTTTCCTACTGCTAGCTAATGGAACATCCATGTTGTCAGCTTACAGAAACCGTACTTTTGATGCTTTTGTCATCAGCCACGAATGGTCACAGATAAGTAGTCGGTAAAACTGGTTGTGTAACTATATATTTGTCAGCAATTTTGGTTGCCTCATTGGGAACGATATGACAGAAATCATCTGAGTCGCGTAATTTCGGAATCGAGATGACTCAGATGGAGCACTGGCATCAATGTGATCACGTAAAGATATATAAACGAGTTTTACTTCATCGCGGTCGTCAAGCAAATACGTTAACAAATGACGATTAAAGATAGTAAAATATCATGAGATTCGCGCAGGACGTAACTCCTTCAGATTTAATATTGGGTACGCTGTTCAAGTGTTATGCAGGTAAGAGATACAAAGAGTGAAATTTCGAATTTTCGCGGTCGTTTTTCAACCCACAGGTAACACATGCAGAACTGATGTGAAAAAAATTGAAATAAATCATAACGGGATTGTGGACACACGTTCATTTTTCGTCTACATAATAATTGGGCTTCCTTATAATAATGTTTACATATAATCAAGCTACGCTTAATTTATTCTTGACTATGCAGCTCTAACCTATAGGCGTCAGATAAGTAAGTGGGATAAGGCTGTGTACTATGGTAGTATGATTCAATGTTTTTTCACGATACGCCTATCTATGTATCTAATCGCTGGTAACTCCTCGAACCCTTTAGAGATACGATCAGTGGTAACAGCTTTCTGTTCTTCTAATATCTTACTCATCTATGATGGAGCACAAGTAGCTTGACCTGAATCCATTTCAACACTATTTACTTACGATCTATTAATTTGCCTATATGTACGAGCAAAATCGTGCAAGATATGCTATCATGCATGACTAGGTCATATCAATAGACCATGGGTAGATTTAAAACTGATGATGGTGCTATAAGCTTGAGTCTTGGCATACACTTGGCACGTCTTTAACATGCAGTATTATTCTTGAGTAAGCCGAACATTACAGAGATGTTGTTCTGATTGACCAGCATGCTTGTACAATGGTGTATAATCTAGTAGGAAAAAAAACTTTACTTTTTAAAGGAAGTGAACAAGGCGCAGCCTCGTAAACAGTCTTGTTTATACACGATTCCTTAAACAAATTTAGGGCTCCTCTCCGATTCGTCAAATTCAAAACAAATCGCTATTTCAAGTACGGATAACTTCTAAGTGTCTTTTTGTAATAATTTTAGATCCTGAAGGATCAACTATCTAGATATATCTAGAGATAGAGCTACCATCCTCAGTACTATTAATAAAACCATGCAAGTGAGCAAGCTTGTCCATGTATTCAATGGGAAAAGTGAGTTGTTGAAATTGTATGGACGAAAGCAAATTTTATGGGTACATATCTTTTTAAATAATTCTTCTCTTATGGCGAAGCCAGAGACGTACTCCACATTAAGTTTAATGTATTTGAAGTCCCGTTTACGTTACCACCTATCCTATGAGTTGTGCATGAATGCTCCCAGTGTATGCTTTATGTACGTAGAATGACTTCCAGTATTAGGAATTACTGTCGCTCTTTCACAGTAAAATGCAACATAAATGTTTGATAATTATATTACAAATGGCACTTCGCGTAGTTGCCAACGGTAGTTCGTTTTAATAGGGGCTGCTTGGTTAGAGTACAAGGTTTGCTTATGGGGTAGTGGTAAATAAGCAGTGAAGATATTACAATTTAGAAACGTAAAAAAGTTACCTGAAATTGCAGTTTCCACTGACTGAAGTTCATAGCGGATTGTGAATCGGGTGAAATTTCCGCGCCATAAACAAAGTTGGCTAGACGTAGGAACGCATTTGTTCACTGGATCTTAAGGTTATTTCAGTTTTGTTTTGGCGCCATGTTTAATTCATTTGCAAGTTTCACTTAAGCGTGTACCCCCCCCCCCCGTCCCCCGTCCCCCAAATTTAGAGATCTTATAAGTGTGGTTCGGGTCAGTTAAAAGGCTTTGTTTCTGGTCGACATTCTGAGTATGAGGATGCTGAACTGTGCTCAATAAGAATGTATACGAGTCTTCGTTAGGTTGCAGAACGTACAAGGGCATCCAAGTCGACCGACATCAGTATGCAGCGATTGTGCCAATCGAGTATACATCTGGGTTCCTTATAATTGGCCGATTGTCAACTGAGGTAGACTGTATGCACAACCGGGCATCCTCTAAGACTCAAAGGGTATATTCTATTTAGCGGAAAAATTAATAACGAAAAATTGATAATCTCTAATAACGTAACTCATGCAGGATCACGGATAATGCGTAGTAGTGTTCTTTAAACGAGAACTAGCCCATCCTAGGAAGGGAATGTTATGGGGAGTACTGAGAGGTTATCTCCTATAAGTTTCTCAAACGAATAAACCAGTGCCTTACTTATGTGCCATGAATAGTTCGACCCTTTAGGGAAAGGAAAACATTCGTCTATGGCCTATAGAAGGGGTCACGTTTTACTATAACAACAAATGGCTTAACACTTTCTGAAGAACAAACTAACAGCGACCGGGCCTTAATTGGAGTGTTCTACCATCAATTCCCAGCTCTTTGAATCCTTACAGCTTTTGTATTTCTAGGAAATGTGACAAACCATTTTCACTAGTTTATTGATAACGTTTAATACACCATAAATAGAGATTGTCTGAGCTAAAACTGTTTCTATTCAAAACTAAGTAATATTCTGCTGGGATAGAGTGGCAACCCAATCTAATACAAACGGTATCACACCGAACAGTTGTGACTCGGAAACACAGGACGAATTCGTTTTCTCGAAAGATCGTTACAGGCCAGGCTTTCAAGGCCAAACGGGTTTCGCTTCAATTCTATAAAGGTCAGTTGTTGCGAAAGTCGTTGATTGAAATCACATACTATTGAATTAGCTGTAGTAACAGCTTTGATAATTTCATTATTTTGACAAACTTGAATACTCGTCTGTTACTATATTATGTATCATGTCTCCAACATGGATCAGTAGTAATCGTAAATGAATGGTGCAGCTAACAGCACCTTTCTCCAGATGAGCAAAGGTTCCACCATGGAAGTTCACCGAGTAAATTCGGTACGCGTAAGGAGATAGCCTAGTTACGCTAATAGCAACTTGTTTGTTAATTCTGCAGTTCCGAAACAGTGAGACGTACACAAAAAACGCCTGTTACTATCT
The DNA here is from genome assembly GCF_002443255.2 of Varroa destructor. Lineage (NCBI taxonomy): Eukaryota > Metazoa > Arthropoda > Arachnida > Mesostigmata > Varroidae > Varroa > Varroa destructor. Next base: position 24,630,075 of record NW_019211457.1, read on the forward strand.
GATGAAAAATGAAAACATGATCTTCTTTTCAGTAGTCAGGCTCTTTGAGGAAAACCTATTGTTTCGTAGAATTGTGAGGAAGAGTTAGCGGAAATAAAGGCAATGGCTCGAAATACCGCTGCGTGTAACATCGCGGATGTACGTTACATCTTAGAATTACATTTTCATAGTGACATACATGTATATTTGTACATGTATGTTACTATGATGTACATAACATACATGTAAATACGATTGAACTAAAATATGAATTTCTAGGTAACCGTCTAAAAATAGTTCTTATACACCATGCTGATATATTGTCAGTTCTGAAATGACAAGCAGATAAGAAACATCTTGATCCCTTTGCTTTTGTGGGACGTAATGACAGGCCCAGATTTAGGGAGTGTATATTCTTATTATCAAGTTTTGTGGTAGTCCTGACTTTCTTAATGCACCATTGTTATATATAAATAAATATGTATATATACTTATTTATATATATAGCATAACCTAAAGCCGATGCTACGTACAAGATGCGTTTCTCCAGAAATGATGGATGGACAGTTTTTCTAGTATCTTAGAAATTACTCAAAGAAAAGGAAGGCGTAACTGAAAACCCTCAGGCAGCAGCTTTAGAGGCATTTAGATAACGAAAATGTTTGTGTAGTAACTAATTGAGTAGTGAACTACTTGCTCTCACCTTAATGAGGCCTATTCGTTTCCTAGGTGAGAGCTCTGCGTAAGACTCGAAACGGAAACGTCGCTTCCTGGACATTAGCGCCTTAAAATCTGTTGCAAGAGATTTGGCTAATATTTTGTAACCCGATGAATCACCAGAGACTACCATGGGAAACATATTTGGTGTTTTTTTTGGAACGCAAATTTATTTACGTAGCGTAAATATATATATATATATATATATATGATTACCCATCCCTACTTTGGACCGAACCAAGCATCAACTCCACTGTCGATAAATCAACGAGATTTCTGCCTTCTGAATCTGAGCTGTTTTTCCATATATAATTTAAAAGTGTGCATTTCGCTAGTTATTACATTACTCGTGACTTGTAGACCGGAAACGGCATACAACTCAAAGCGTTTCTGATATATATAGCTTTTAGAATCCCATATATATAATAAATCTAACAAAGTCATTGTCATCATCACCAATCTCACTATATAATATTGCTAACTAAATTACTGATTTTTCTACCGAATGGAAGGGATGTCTATGATGGTGATACTTTATACTTTGATGAGCGTGCCGCTTGAAGTAGGCCTGCTAGCATTGTCCTTTTTTTATTGCAAGCTTTGTCTTGCCACATTTATCGTGCTCAGTTTTTCTTTCACACTTAGTTAGCGAATCTTAGGGAATCCTACTCACGTGTGTGAACTCACGAGGGGTAGCCGAGGTTCGAAACCTGGAACGTGCACGCCTCGTTTCGTATGAAAGAAACCATTCGTCTAAAGAATACCTATCTAAGGCGGAAGTGTTAAAAAAAAAACACAGTCTGGCTTCAGAACTGAGAACAGAGAGAAAATCAAGATGCAATCATTATGTATTGTATGTTTTGTTCTAATTTACTTTTATTACGGCTATGGCTGCATACACGGTCTTCTTCTATCTCATATGCCACTATGGTACCTGGTGCCGCACTCGCGACGACTCATCAAACTGTATAGCGAGCAAACTATTCTACACACAGCCTGTTAACATACACGGGAACTCTACGGAATATAACGATATTTGTGAGCTTCACATGGAGCTATACGGTCATAACATTATGTGATTTTACATTACTCTACGTTCTTTTAAGTTCAGGCTGGGTTTTTTAACATCATTGTCATCTGTTTAAATTGTTGACGTACCTCATCAAACAAGCACAAGCCTAAATGTTCGATTAACCTATCCCTCCTATGAGCACTGAGACAGAAATCAAATGCGTGCCAATATTTAGACTTCACAAAACAAGTCAAGTACGCCTATACAGTTGCTTCTTGATTACGTGTATGCTTTAACAACGGTAATGGCTTGTACCGTGCTTCGTGAAGTAAACGGCCAAGGGACTACCCTTTTAAGCAGGTCTTAGAAAAGAGCTTCTAGAATCGTTTGAAGAAAAAGCAGTTAATGAGAATCAGTTATCGTGAAAAGGGTAGTATTCAATCATATCGGAGTTGACTTTTGTTACTATAATCTAACACCGAAATTCCTGCCGGGAGTGTTACTTCAAGACGGGAAAACATCTCTTAAGTGGCCACGATTATTTTGGTAAATTTTTCCTCTCCGACCAAAGGTCCACTGAGTTTCATTACTGCTAGTACAAATCAGGGTCAAATGTCAAGATGGCTATGTCCGTTGACGTTGGCGATCACGAACATCATTATGGGCATAAGCTAATGAGAAATTAAATACATTCAGGCTTGAAGACTTCAGCGATGTTACGGACGTGGGCTTGACGGGCCATTAAAACAGTGTTACAGCTGTGTGGCATATTTTCTGAAATGATGTCCACATTTGGTTACCCTGAACATGATTAGTCGTATCATCTATTTTAAATGAATTTCAGATGATGAGAAAGAGTTACTCAAAACTTCACTTAGCTCAACTTAGGTCAGAATTTGTTTTTTTTTTGCGAAGCTTCCCGTAAGAGACTCTTTCATAAAATCAATTTGCTTTACAGTACGATTACAAGCTGTTAAAGTTGTTGGGCGAAGAGCGGTAATAATTTTTCTCGAAAAACTGACCCAATGGCAATGATTCCAGGTCTGATACACCTTGCTTTTATGTTGTTTTTATTTGTCTCGTAAATATGAATTAAATTGACACTCACTCCTTATATTTAACCAACAATGGACTTACAAGAATATGCAACTATATAGAAGTTACTTAAATATCTATTTAACAGAGAACGAACATCATAATACGGAAGAACAAAACTTATGAGTGGTTCAAGATTGCCTGTCATATTATACATTTTACCGAAGTACTCACACAGACCGATTATCTAAATATTTTCTGCTTGGGAAATTGAGCTTGTTAATGTTTGTCATAGTAGACTAACAAGTATCAATATCTGTTCCTGACAGGGTCGTTGCTATTATAGCTGCTTGCGCGCCTTCGCAATGACAATGAACCTTTAGAAATAAAGAAGTTTACCTAAGGCATTGACAATACCTTTTGCCAAGTTTTGTTTCTCGGCAAAAGTAGAGTGGCTGAATACGCAGCAATTTCCCACCTTTATACGGACTAGCTACTAATGGATCTAGCTAAGATTTATCTATCCAAAGTGCAGAGCTTGTCCTCACGGTTTGCCCTCGAAACTTCGAACGATTCTGTATGAACTGTCTTTTAATGTACCCATAAAAAAAATTACAGCTTTGTAGTCAGAGCAGTGGTATCCTTTCGGGACAACCTAAACACTGTTCATGTGGATCGCCGCAACGAGTGAACTCATCGTGCGAAAGGATAGATTAGATAGATACACGTCAGCCTCCTCTGTTTTTCGCTGCACGGCAAGTTCTAAGACACGTTAGCCACAGCCGTAGCCGTCTACGAAAGGAGGGGAACCGTTAGGAAGACGGCGCCGTACAGCGGCGCAGCTGCGATCACAAAAAAATCAGCGGCGTCGAGATAAGCAGCGGGCTCAGGGCAATTTCCAGCGGGTCGAAGCCACCGTTGGACGCCCGAAACCTATCGAGAAAAAGAGATTCGAGGCTGAAATATTAAATATCGTTGCTGCTGTTGTTGAGAAAGGAAGAAGAAAGCGCTAGTAGGCACACGAATGCAACAGGACACTTCGACAATGGCAAGCGTTAAAGCAGTGCAGACACAGGGAGCCTCTTCTTTCACAGCGGTCATTGTCACTGGAAAAAGTTAGGCCTATCCGTACGAAACTCGATAACGCTGGACGTGCAAGCATAAATAAGCAAACTCCACATGCACGTACTGAAAAAGTGGGCGCACTGTCGACTACGAGACGCGTAAACGAGCATTATAAGAAAGAAGAAAGCGGACAATTCGAATTACCTCAACTGCGTGTAATTTAGAGGTACGAAGGGTGAGAAAATTACCAGGAATCGTATTTTAGCGGAGTTCGCCAATAGTGCCGTGTGTGCGTAGTATTGGAGCAGGCTACCTTTGAACAAAGATGTCGCCTCTGCTGAGGTTGACAAAGTCTCTGAACCTCGGAGCACTCCGAAGCACTATCGGAATTCGGTGCTCGGCTAAGCACACTGCCGCCGGCACACAGCGGGTAAGAACGCATCGTCACTTGATGGTGACACCGTATTGTACAAGGTAACAAGTACTTGGCGTGCTAAACGAAGCGGTAACCAGGACAAAAAAATGTTAAACAGCGGGGATGACAGTTGATGCTATTATCATTTGTTAACACTATGCAACAACAAAATGGAAAAAGAATTTACTTAACAATCGTGGTTTTCCGTAGTTTAGAACCGGTTGTATGGGAAATATAGGAACTGGAGACCTTCTATTGAAAAGCATTAGAAAAAAGATCTTTCCATTTTAACATAACGATACTAGACATTTTTCGCAACTCTTTGACGTGGATCTATTTTTACGTTAGGTTGTTGGGATTCGACGTGAGGATCAGTCAGTGTGGGAACGTCGTGCCCCGCTGGGACCCGAAGATGTTCGCCGACTGACGAAGGCCGGCGTCAAGGTGATGATTCAGCCGTCAAACCGGCGTGCGTATCCCCTTCAGAGTTACGTGCACGCTGGAGCAGTGATCCAGGAGGACATCAGCGATGCACCGGTTATTATCGGAGTGAAACAAGTGCCCGTTGACCAGCTGTATCCGAACAAAACGTATTGTTTCTTTTCGCACACGATCAAAGGTCAGGAAGCGAATATGCCACTACTTGATGCTTGTATCGAAAGGGTGAGTAAACTTCCGTTCACGTGCCAGCAATTAGAGGGAACGTGCCTGTATTTCTTTTGCATCAAAACGCATGCGTGAATTAGTGTTGATTACGTGTATCAGAACACGTTCTCTTTCGAGCCCGTTTGCCGCTCTACAAAATGGAGTAGAGCGGCAAACGAAACGTTAATATTGCAGTGTTAGCTACATATATACAGCTTAGTTTGTGTGTATGTATATGAGTTATCGAAGAAGGCAAGTCATGGGGAATTATCACAGCTATGTTCTATCGACAAATGGGCTGGTAAAAACATAAGGTGTCATTATATCAAATACGGTTGTTCAGGTTGTATATGCGGCGTAGGGTGACCTAGGCAAAAATTATTGCAACATTTTTTATATATATATATATATAAAAACATTTTTACGCCAAAGAAAAGTTCATAATCGACACGCCATTGCAGTGCACTATGGCCTAAGGACTAATGTGTCGCTCACTCACTCAAATTCAAAATGAAAGTATTGTTCTTGTGAATTTTTCTTAAATAGAACATTCGTTTAATAGACTACGAACGCATGTGTGATGAACAAGGCCAGCGGGTGGTTGCATTTGGGAAGTACGCCGGTAAGGCTGGTATGATCAATATATTGCATGGTCTTGGCCTGCGTCTACTCGCGCTAGGACACCATACCCCGTTTATGGTAAGTAGGCCATACCTGTTATTCTACTTAATCACAGGCATGGCCCAGCTGTCTAACTGCTGCTTTGCTAGCTTCAGTTATAACAATTAATAATAATTAAGATATTTCGGGTACATATTAGATCTTGAATGTATTAGGAGGTACCCCCAAGAATGATTTTGCGTCTTGTATCCTCTCGTTAGCATGTGGGTCCCGCACACAACTACAGGAACAGCGGTATGGGGCGTCAGGCAGTTCGGGACGCGGGATATGAAATCGCTCTGGGCATGATGCCACGCTCCATTGGCCCGCTAACATTTGTATTTACCGGATCCGGAAATGTATCACAGGTAAAGTAAAAAGTATAAGACCACGTTTTACAGCGATGACCAGCAGCGAGCTGGCGAAATGCTCAACGAACGTGTGCTTTAGATTTGGCTTTATCCCCGCTATGTCATTGTAACTATGTAAGCATTTTTCTTCAGTCGTTGTATAGTAGTTCTTTTTGAATCTGTAGACTATTATACACTTGGGTTAAGAATATATTAGAATAAAAATCGTGGTGTATACACAAGTGTATGGATACCGCTAATGGAACTTAACCTGGATTTTCTCTCCATATATATATATATATATATATATATATATATACAATTATCTCGTCCATGGCTCCTTGACGATCTAATTATTATTAATACCGTATAAACAACAGCTCTTGAGTTTTATTTGTACATGTTAATGTTATTTGCGAGAAATTTTGCAGGGTGCCCAGGAAGTATTTCAGGAAATGCCATTCGAATACGTTGATCCGAAGGACTTGCCGGAAGTGTGTAAAGTTGGATGTAAGTTCGCAACTGCAGATAATCTGTTTTATCTCTCTATATTGCTAAGCTTGCCACTGACAAACATTTGTAACATGTACTTCACCACGTTCTTGATTTCTCAAAGCATAGGTTTCACGACGCCACGTAAAGGCGCGGTAGACAAGCGCGAAAAACGGAGTACTATAATTTTACCAGTATTATGAATGTGAAAGCCGATAGATTGTCTAGGTTCATCTTTTGCCCGTAGTATTTCCGCTAGCGCCAACATTAAATAGGTTTAGAGGCTTTTGCTACGGTCTGTAAAATGTCGCTAACTTTTGGAAATCGTAATCTGGCATCGGTGTTATCAATTGTTGAATTGAATTAACAGATGTTATGAAGACAGTGATTTATATACGTTATGACTTTATCAAATCTCTATACTCCGTTCTTGGCAGCAATGAACAAGGTGTATGGAGCCGTCGTAACTCGTCAAGATCACTGGAAACGCGCAGCCGATGGAGGTTTTGATTATGGGGAATGCGATGATCACCCGGAAAGGTATTACTCGACCTTCGCTAAGGACGTAAGTATTTAGCAGCCTTTAAACAATTATACTGGCCTTCCGTTCCAAGCTTTGATTTGATTGATCCAAGATGATCCAAATTTTACTCAAATTAGACTGCAATAAACTTTCTCTAAACGCTTAAAAGTGTTACCAATACCTTACGGGCGATAGGACTCTAGCGAAAGTATTGGTGTTTGGAAGGGCGGCAGTCCTATATCAAAAACCATTGAATGACGTGCGCGAGTTGAACTTGCGATTATGGCCGTCTGAATCGATTTTGTGGCCCGCTAATCCCACTAGTTTCCTATATCCGATATATTTTCAGATCGCACCATATGCGTCAGTAATCGTCAATGGCATCTATTGGGCAGTAAATTCGCCGAAGCTCATAACTATTCCTGATGCAAAGCGAATTCTACGGCCCACCTATACGCCATGGCTTCCGTCCTCTCAGGGGTCACCATCTCTGCCCCATAGGCTTCTGGCTATCTGCGACATTTCCGCCGACCCCGGAGGTTCGATTGAGTTCATGACGGAGTGTACCACGATCGACTATCCTTTCTGTCTCTACGACGCTGACCAACACCAAAGCAGAGAAAGGTATAGTTGACAATGGCGAATGGTTTAAGCACAAAACGGCTTTCGGGACGTTGATCATTGATCACGTGCGGAGATTCTAAAGACGGACTGATTTCAAAGAATTTCTATCATCTTGTCAGAGCAATAACTATTCCTTTATATTGTTTTACTATCGCTGTTCCCAGTTTTTCTGGTCCCGGAGTACTAGTCTGTTCTATTGACAATATGCCTACACAACTGCCGCTCGAAGCGACGGACTATTTTGGAAAGCTGCTCATGCCATACATCTGGGATATCGTAAGTTCTGTAGTATAGCCATATTTTTTTTTATTATTAGTATTTTATTATATTATCTGATTTATAAATTAAATCAGATACGCAACAACAGATCAAGCTTTCGCTCTATTATTGCTGACATAGTTATGGCCTGCATAGTCAAAAATCGGACAATTAAGGTCGATCGATATCAAGATATCGATCGACCTTATTGTCGATTATCGACCTTATTATCGATCGATAAAATCGACCCAAGATTAACTCACTGGCACCTCTGATTTGTGGTGTTTTTTAGTCCATCTAGGGTACTTTCGCTAACCACAAATATCTTCGAGAGCAAAATATAGCTTGGTACGAGTCATTGATTCACGGTCTTTGCGCTGCTCCTAATGCACCGCTTTGTGTGCGAGCTATGCGACACTAACGAAGTATTTCACGGTTCCTCGTGAATTTTCAGCTGGACTCGGATGCGCAGGACCCTTTTTATCAGAACAAAATGAGCTCTGTTGTCAAAAACGCGGTTATCACAAGCAACGGGGGGCTGACCGAAAACTACGAATATATCGCAACACTTCGACACACGTCCAAGTTAGTAAAAAAGATAAAACTCAGGTAGCTACTTTAAGCATTCGTTAAGCAAAACAATTAAGTTATTTTAAAATTATATATATTATATATATATATATATTGCTTTTTACTGTCGTCCTAATTCTAGTTAGATTATCAATATATCTATAAATAAATGGAGCTAATTGAAGGCCGCCGCTGTGTTCCAGGGCCGATATCTGCATGTATATTTTTAATTTTGTGAACGGTCTGCTTTCAATATATTGTTATTTATGGAAGCTAACTTTGGGTAAGTTCATCATTTGGAAGCAATTGTTTATTCCCCGGAGGAGCCATGATACGATTAACTACATTTAACGCCGTGATACTTGGGATTCTCGGCACTTATTCGAATATTTTGTATCGTTTACGTTGACCTCGTCTTAAGTACAAGTTTCTAAATGCTATCAAGTTTGAGATGTTGATAGTGTTTTTGTACCATTTCTACTATTATCGGCACTAAGAGCCGTGTCTCTATGGAACCCTTATCTTGTCGCAAGCAGATAACCCGTTCGTTGCTATTTCCCGTTATCTCGAAATCTCGGGGATTCGGCTGGAGATTTCACTCTCCTTACGATTTCAAACATTTTATAAGCTTGCATTCTAGTCACAACATCGCTTAAGATCAAACAACTTCTTCCCGGTAAGCAAAATAATAATCTACCTCAGGATAGTTCAAATGGTAGGCCAAAGATACTACGCCGTAACGGACAACTGTGGCATGTTTCCTAACGACATAACATTTCTCTTCAAACATCTTCACAGATCAATGAAGAAAGTCACAGCGAGCCAAGGGCCTGAAAAAAAGGTTCTGTGTTTAGGTGCCGGGTACGTCTCGGCTCCGCTCGTCGAGTATCTTTGCCGAGATAATAACATCCAAATGACTGTCGGTGAGTTGGTAAATGTGTTGCATGCATATCGGTAATACACCGAGGTCAGGATATTTCTACAGGATAAGGTAAGATGCTAGGAGATGAAACGTGACTCCATAACCTGTGTTGATCATCACGCTGATGTATTCCAGCTTCGGCGATCCAGAAGGAAGCGGAAGATCTGGCCGGACTGTACCCGAATGCTGAAGCTACTGTAATCGACGTAACTGAATCGGTTAACGGACTTTCAAATTTAATTAAGGAGAACGATCTGGTCATCTCGCTCCTTCCGTACTCCTTACACTCTAAAGTTGCCGAGTTCTGTATTGACCATCAGACCAATATGGTGACCGCGTCATACCTCTTACCGGAACTTCGCGAACTACATGAGGCGTAAGTTTAACGCGGTCGATTTAGTGAACAAGCAGAGAAACCTGTAAATTAATCGAGGATTTAGTACACCTCTTATGCATTACTAGGATTGAATAAAGCTATTTATTTAGAGTAAATCGAGCTTGTTTCTCTTGTGGTCTGTGTTTAGTGCCACCAAAGCTAACATCACAGTTATGAACGAGGTAGGTCTTGATCCTGGTATCGATCACATGCTTGCTATGGAGTGCTTCGATCAGGTTCGTTTGAACGGAGGCAAGATCACTTCATTTGTATCCTTCTGTGGCGGTCTGCCCGCACCCGAGCATTGCGATAACCCACTACGGTGAGTGCCATTAAAGTAGAGTTAAAGTCGTCAGCAGGTGAGTTTGGCTAAGGCAATGACTTCTAGTCGGAAATAATGCTTTCAGAAAGATGTATTTAACAGGTGTAATTGATTATCTATGCGCTTAACGCAAAATCATAACTGGGTCACTAACCTTAAACTTAGGTGAGAGCTATTGCACTCGAGTAGCTTTCACATATTAACTTCCAACTGCGTTTTTTTGTTCTCCTTGGTGCAGTGATATTTTTTATATTCCGAGGTACGACAAAATCAACGTAGGTGTAAGCTAATCTGATCGCTATTGATATTTTTATTTCTTACTTACCTGTATTATACATTCTGTGTTCAGGTATAAGTTTAGCTGGAGTCCCCGCTCTGCCCTAATCGGCACGATGGGTTGGGCAAGGTACCTTAAGGAAGGCAAGGTGATTGAAATCGAAAAAGGCGGCGCTCTTTTGGACAATGTCGAAGCAATTGATTTCCTACCCGGATTCGCTCTCGAAGGTTACCCGAATCGTGATTCAACGATTTATAGGGATATGTATGCCATTCAGAGTGCGCGAACCGTTATACGGGGTACCCTTCGGTACAAGGGGTTCTGCAATGCGACAAAAGGCCTTCATATGATGGGACTGTTCAGTGACGAACCTCACCCAACACTTCATCCCCGCGGTCCGGAGATTTCTTGGGTAAGTTCCAACAGCAACCTGTAAGTAAGGTAAATCTAAATAAAAAAGAGCCTTCCATACGTTTGTTTTCACGAACTGGTACACACGGTAATTCTGTTGAGCTCTGGCAGTACATTCGCTTCAGATACGTGTTACGTTTAATTTCTTACTGATCTCTTATTTCCGAATTGTAAGCACCGAATTCTACACCATTCGTAGTTATTTCCGCGTTTCGACCTCGATATTTATCTTTGTTCAAGCGTACCCAATATAGCTGTAGAATAGTTTTCAGCCTTTTTGATTTTGTCAGTGTTACAGCAGCCGCCTTTTCTAGAATAACGCTAACGACAACAATGCCAGGCCATATCGTCAGCAGTAACCATTATCATAAATAGCCTGTAACAATGCATGATTTCATGGTATGTTGCGGCCTATCGATTTCGTTTACTGTCCCGGATTTCACCTGACAATTCCGCAACAACCCAGCAAGTCTTAGTCCGTCGACTTTTTCGACCTTGTGAATCATTTATGATGTTGCCCGCGTTTGTATGCCGCCCCTACAAATACTACCTCTGCTACAGCAACACCTGTGCTGAGACTACCGTGCATTTACGGATCTGAGTATCTTTGAGTATGGATTTGAAGAAGATGGCCATCTCATGGCGTGGGCAGTACTTCATCCATCCACTCACTCATTCAATCGCTTGCTTCTCTATCTACATGTGTATATACAATAGATGTTTATTTATATATTACTAATCTTGTGACGAAAACAATTTTGGGCCCGCTCAGTCGCTCAGCGTTACCGAAAAACGAACGATTTCTTCATCCTTTCCCTTCGCATTTATTGACTTAAAAATTCAATAAAAAGCTATGGTTAGATAATTCCTAGACGAGGGCGGCTACAGAGGATAGTTTAGTTTCATTCATTGCCTCATCAGTGATAGTGATTGACATAAACGTAGAATCCCTTTATTCCCAAAGCAGTGGACATGCCTAGTTGATACCGATGGTTAACGATAATGGCTGCGAACCTCACCTCTGGTTTGCCCCCAAAAATAACCGGTTTTAGCCATACCACCACAGCTATTAGAACGACATTTTATAGGTAACATAATTGTGGTAGCACGGCGAGCAGCAATAATGTCGAACGCTAGCTTGTGTAGAAAGGCAAAAAGGAGGCTAATATTTGAGTCAAATGGCAAGACCCTTCGTCCCTGTCTGCACCCGAATGGTCCCCGAAGAAAACGAGAAAAACGCGCACAGACCTATTCTACCCCATTAGATAAATGGCGAATCGATACCACCGCCGCAGAAGCGCTTGGATCGCTGCCACTCCAAACAATCACTTCGATACTCACGACATAATTCATTAAGCGATGACCACTGTAACAGCTGCTGTAGCAACGTAGCAGTAAAAAAGTGCATCTTGCAGACCATATTGTTATGTAATGCATATACATACTTGTAGAGGAATTATAGAAATTTCCATGCGGTAACATACAGAGCAGCAGATAACGATCGCGAAGTCAAATGAAGATGGAGCAGCTTCAGGGGCGTTGAACTACTCGTACGATCAGAGGAACGTCTGCGACGGCGGAAGCGACAACTAATTTCAGCAACAATATCAACAATGCAAGCGGTTGCAATAACAGTAGCTACCAGCTGAACTTCCACTGAAGCTGCAATACTGTCCAAAGGTGTTATTTTTTGGGGGAAAATGCCGTCGTAATCTTTACCGTGCCATATATACGCTGATGACGGTTGTGGTACGTTCTGCTTTCTTCTAGTTGCTTATAGTAACGAATGAGGCAGCAACAACATCGGTGGTACCGATAAATGTGGGGTGGGGGGACGAGGAGAGAACGTCTTCTATTGAACGTGTGCGAACCAGCGCCGCTCCTTCTGTTTATGGCACAGTTTGGATGTGTTGGTCCATTTAGCCTTCGTTTTCTAGAATATACGGGGTGAGGCAAAACACCCTAGAAAAGGATTAGTTACAGTTAAGAAAGTTTCTCGAACGCTTCAAAAGGCACAACTATTAAGTGACGCCTTTCGAAGTGTCAAATATTTTTGCCTCAGACTAATTGGAAGCCTGATGTTAACGGGAGATCAAATAGCGGCAGAAACAAATATCTAATAAGGTTGTTTATTATTATTTTTTTATAATATTATATATTTAAGTTAGTTTAGCAACAATGTGATCAGGTGTGCCGATTCTATTCGATATTTAAGTTGAATGCCTATGTTACCATCGCAGCAGTTACGACGTCTGTATCATCGATATGGATGCACGCATCGTAGCGTATCACCCGCTTGAAAACTATTTTTTCAGAAACAATTTATGTCTCAATTAATGGGCCAGCAAACAGATCTCCTCACGTCGAACGTAAAAAATCTCGTTTTTGACTACCTTGGAAAAGATACTGCTAGAGCTGAAGCTCTCGATAAACTAGGATTAATATCCGATATGCCTATTGACAAGAAGACGACACCTATGGACACCCTAACGCATTACCTCTCCAAGAAACTTTCATATGGTAAGTTTTCAATTTTTGCTGCAGTTCTGGAATACAGGACTATTCCTTATAGTTTCAAGCTTTAATGGTGGTTACTGATGAACACTTCCGGGTATGATCTCTAGCCGACGCTCGCTTATTTATCAAGATCAACTCACTGTTCTATTTTATTTGATCGACGTGAGTATTTACAGTGTCCACCTCTGATGTGCTCTGATGTGCCTGAATGCCTGTATCAGGCTAAAGAGTTAGTGTATTGTAGAAATTATCGTCACTGACAGGAGACTTTCGGCTTTAGCAAGAAAACTGAGTTTAGGAAAACCGAGTGTTTAATTGGTAACAAGGCGAATAACAGACATATACGTTGTTTACTTTTTGCGTTATTCTCAAATTCAGCTTCCGCATAATTTCGAACATTTCTAAGTACATCGTGCTTACAGCTGCAAATAGCCTGGAGTGGACAGTCCAGAACAAACGACTGTATTATCCTGGGAACAAAGACGTGTATAAGTAGCTAACATCCCGATCGAATACTTGGCAAAGCGGCTCTCCTTTAGTTGAACGTATTGACATTTATAAGATACCCCAATACGTTTTTATCTATTTAACTTTACAGGGCCAGGCGAGCGCGACCTGGTTATCCTGCGTCATAACATCGGCATCGAGTGGCGCGACGGGGAGAGAGAGATGCGCCACGTGAACATGGTCGCCTACGGCGAGACATGCGGCTATTCGGCCATGGCAAAGACCGTCGGTTATCCGTGCGCCATCGCCGCGAAAATGATCCTCGAGGGTAAATGATTCGGACAAAACAGCAGAAATAGGCTTTTCCTCCAGATCGATTCCTGGATGATTACTGGGGCTTTGCTAAAGCCCCAATGTAATAATCTCTGTACCAAAGAGATAGATGGGGCTTATTTTAATTATATATTAACATTTGTTTGACAAGATTACTTTGTACAAGTAATCTTTTTCGAAACTTGAAATCAATAATTGAGGTTACATGCAGCTGGATGAAATGAATTAGCAAGTGTTGAATTTAGTCGACGTGTTCTGTGGGGATTTTCCAGGCGAGATTCAGCAAAAGGGCATGATTTTACCGCTTCAGTCGGAAATCTACAGTCCAATTCTGAAGCGGCTTGAAGTAGAAGGCATTACTTATGAAGAAACGACCACGAAGCTTTGACGAGCAAGCACGACGGAGACGAAGCTCGAATACATACTTAACAAAATCAAAAGACCTCGGTTTGCTAGCCATCCAGAAGCAGGTACAGGTTCTTTAAAATGGAACTTAACCGAATGTCGACTTTTCTCGGTTTGCTGTTTCCTTCAGTGTAGCGCATCTTCTATTATTGTGTTACGCACCTATAAATAGACTGTACATACTATCTGTCTGCTATACAGACAATGATTCACGGTGTTTCCGGTTGATTTGAAAAACTTGTTTTTAGACGTGTACGATCCAGATGACCGTAGTATGTAAACGCACAGAAGACGTAGGCGTCTTTTTCAGTAAAGAAATAGAAAAATTCTGCAAAAACAGCAATAGGAACGCGTAGAACAAGATCCTCTACCGATGGTCGTGGAGAACGTAATAAAGCACTCTTTCACAGATCAATGCGTTTTTTCTGGAGTTCGCTTGTATGTAATGCGTAAATTATCAACCGAAGAGGTATTACGAAGCTCAGATTTAGGGCAGAAGAGGTTCTAGAATGACACATAAACGGTCCTTGTTGCTCATATGATTTGAATGTTTTTGGTCAAACAAAAACACTCCAATAATTTTATTAATTATAATTAATCATAAGGCGACGCGACATTTTTGCGTGACGAGAGCCACTTCGTCTATTTAGTTAGTTAGGAAATTGTATGTACGAATCGTGCAAAACGTAATTTTACACGATTTTGCAATTTTTTTCGCGATTTGCACGAGAAATTTGACGAACGCTTTCGAGATTTCATCGAATACGAAACAGTTTTTTGACGACTGATTCAGGCTGTCAGTGTATAGCTGAAGTTTCACCATCCGAAAAAAACGATTGTCATTATTCCGCCAATAATTTAATATTGCTGTTGTGGAGACACGTGATTTACGTGATCAGTGTACATGACGTGACTACGTGGTAAATAAAAATTCATTCACGGGTCATTTACGGAACTGCTCGTTATGTCTGAGAACTTCGATCAAATCTTTATATTCTACCGTCCATAAGTATAATACGCTTTGAAATGTTTACTCAGTGTATGTTTTTAATTTCGTCTACCTACATCGCTCGTACCCTTGTTTGGCATGCCTGCAAATGCCGACATTGAATGATGTTGAAATGAGCTACTACCACGTCTTTTTCACCTCGACTGAAAATGTTTCAATGTACGCAAAATCCGTAGTGATATCGCGATTTACATGACTCGCTTGGAGGGTAAAATTCTTCCGACGACAGTGCGATATCGCCGGTGCGGAGATACGTGCGCGCTTGTTCGAATTCATCCAACACCATTTACACGCTCCAATGTTCGCTTCGCGTCCTGTCGATCTGGCATCGTCCATCATTGACATCATCTTCGTTTCGAACCCGAAGTAACCTCCTGACTTCGAAAGCTGGCCGTGTCTGTGAACTGAAATGTGACTATGCTCTCCTGCCGCTTCGATCGCCAAAACATTCTCTCGAGCCCCGATTGCACCTCCGTCTGCCGGTTCAGTCCAAAGCGAAAATCAATATGAGGGAGGAGCTCGAACATGGGGAAGCGCTAGTTCCCAGCAACAAGAAATTTTGAAGGACAGATAGAAGGAAAAGCAGACTCAAAAAGATCGAGAACGTACGAATGTCTATGGTAAGCCAGCGGCTGAGAACGAATATGGACAAATATACGCAGGCATATCATTGTTCGCTCCAGACCATCAGAAACCCCCATAAGTCTTAGGCGGAGGAAAACAGCGCATTTTCATGTTGTTGTCGTCGAGGCTTGCACCGGCTACTACGGTGAAACCGAGCTGCACGACGTATCAAGACTGCAAACCACTAATAAACCGCAACGAGAACAAGAGGCTGCTATGCTGTCCCTAGGTGGATGTGAAGTGGAAACCATATCAGTACTTGGTTGATACGCTCCATTGTAACGCGGCTAGGAAGCGAAAGAGGGAGAAGGCTAAGTGAAAAAAGCCAAGAGGAGGATACTGTTAGGGTTTCAGAGATGTCTTCTTCACGGTGGGTGCGGATCTGATGCCCCATAGAAACGCTGGGGTTTTTGCTATAGAAATATGTAGAATAGAACGAAATTGCTGCGCGCAGTGGCAACGGCCGCCGTTCCCACATAAAACCGCACGACGAAAGCAATTTAGGAAATAACTGACTTTCGGCATCATCAACACGGCCGTCATCTATTGAGGAGTTCAGCGGCAAAAGTAAAACGAACCCGACGTAGAACATTGACGTATACGCACATCGGGAACACAGTGCGAAGACGCTAAACATGCTCTCAAGCGGGGGAACGCCTGCGGGTCGCGGAGCTCCTCACCGTTCGAATGCAAACATCTCAACGTCGTCATGACGGATTCCTGCAGCTCGACGAATGGAGGCTTGCATGCAAGAAAGAAGAATTCCCAAAATACTATCCGATCTTATCTAAAATAGAATTCGATATTGAGGCGGCAAGCTCGCTGGGACCCAAGGCGAGAAAGACCGATCGAAACGGCAAAGAATCACTTTCGCTATTTGACCCTTGAAGCTCCGCCTTCGTGGACCTCTTGACATGCCTGACGCGCAGGCCCCGCCCCTTAGCTACAAAGCAAATCCTAGCAATGTCGTGCAACCCTGGTCTTCTCTAGGAGAAAAAGGGCAAAGGAGGAAAATGTTCACAATGCCACCGCTAAACTAGTCTAGCTTTCATCACATTTCTTTGCAAGTTTAAACCATTGCCTCACAGGATTTGATACAGTTCAGTCTCTACGCTCAAGAGCTGACCTGCGAAGATTTGCTGGTGCCAATCCGCCATAATAATTCGATAATGATGTAACTTTCCGCAGAAGGTCTAGAGTTAAACCCGTTGGGTACAGCCCTTATGAACCTCTGCGCAGGCGCAGCTCCGCCCCGCAGTCGAGCACTTTTTGTCACTCTAAACACGCGCGCGAAAAGTCGTTTTTGATGGGGAGAAACTGGAATATCTTAGTGTTACATTTTGCGCGTGTCAAACTTTGACTTATACCCAATGCAATTTAAAGCACTTTTCGGGAACCTCTACGCTGGCCGCACTGGTGCTAGTTGTTACGAAAGCGTAATTCCGTTTAGTTGCAGCACGTTACCTTCCAAAGCTCTAACGAGCTACATAATAAAAATGACATTCTCGACGTGAAGTGAACAATCCATGTGGCCTTGTCGCTGAAGAAGAGCGGCTGCGGACTGCGTTTCCTTGCAAGAGGAGCACGAAGATCCTGTAGCGCAGAGATTCATAGAGACAAAGGACAAATTTGGCTTATAAATCCCTCTGTACCTAAAGCATTGCAGGTTTCATGTGGAAAAAATTGTTGTGCAAACCGCGAGGCAAGCCGGGCGATATTACTAGCGGCACATTAGCTGCGGATGCCGTAATGAGTGATGGTTTTCTGGAAAGTGTTGGCACAAGCCGAAAGTCTTTTCTCATTAGAGACTTACTTAACTCACCTGCAGATGATCCGCTTGATCGCGGGGCAGGACGGCTTTCACCAGACGTCTCTCAAGGTAAGATGGATAGATACGAGCACCCCAACCTGGATGAACGGCTATGGACAATGCGTCAGAAAAGTCCATCGAGTTTTTGATATCATAGTTCCTATTTTACAATTAATAATAAAATGACAAGATCCAAGTTTACGTTCAGATTTCCTGAGTTACACGATGATCAGTAAAATGTTCATTCACCATACCATGCGGTTCTGACATGATAGAATTAAATATTAATGGTTCCATAAACGCGCACATTTATCGTTCCTCTGACTTACATCTGACGGTATCACTTTTAAAAATGATACTGCAAAATGTAAAAGTTACCTGCAGACATCCAAGTTTTTTTACCATCTCTTAACGCTTTTACTTCACTAATAATACACCTTATTTTGATGATAGCAAAATAAAAAAAATAGCAAAAATAAACAAAGTCTCACGACGATTACCAAGTTAAAATATTGATTAGTAATAGGACAATAATAAAAACTTGATCTGATAGATAGTACAGGGCTTTTCAAATTTACCGTAAACACTAGGGATGTGATAACTTTCTGTAGAAGGGCACAAAATGCTGATCCCTCATGGGTATTGCCAAAGTCAGCTTTGGGTACAAACGCCTGTGATCAGCAGTCGTCGCCGCCGTCAGTCATTCCCTTGGCCATAACAAATGGGCCCATTACGTCGAATAGCAAAATATGTCTGATACTAAAATATAAACAATTTCATCGACAAAAGCTAACCTGTTGGTAACTGCCTAACGTAAAAAAAAAACTTTCAATTGAAGCTGTTTTGTGATAAATTTGGCGCTATCATCCACAGATTTAAATCTAATATTGTTTTCATAATTGGCTTTACGCGACCCAGGCTAACCATGAAAGATAATTCGGGTTCATGCGAGAGAACTGCTGTAGTTCGACCTGTTGGGTCTTGCTTTTATCATTGGTTCACTCGAACATTCTCCGGAGTCGCTATTTTATATTTGTCTATAGTTGACACTCAGGTTTTAGTGTATTAGCCGTTGCAATAATAACAGCACCGATTCGAAAGAATCAGAATCCGGAACTGAAGCTTTAGAATCTCTGACGTTTTGTGTTTAAAATGTACAGATAACAACACTATGTGATGCTAAATGCTATATCAGTTGACGAAAACTTCAGATTGACAGCCTCAGCATTGACACAAACTGTCATTGAAAAAATATAGGGCAGGTTCCAAAAACACAAATCGGTTCGTTTGTTTCGAAAAACACGAGTCGCTCAAATAAAGAAAAATGCAGTGCTAGTTCGCTTACGAAAACTTAAGTTGGGTAGACTTCAAGCACCTCATAACATATGAAGAATCACCTCAAAAATCTTCTAATTTTCGAGGCCCTACATATGGTTCGAAAAGTGATCTCCATCCTGCCCAGCAATATGTCAACTAGTTCTAAATAAAGACAGCTGTAACGAAGCACATATTTCGAAGTACGGAAGCTCTAGTGAGTTTTGGACAAAAGTAAACATAATTCTATCCTGCGAATGTAGTGTAATACCGGTACAAAGCTTCGCGTACTTTGAATTGTATTCTCTGAATATTAAAGCGGTTCTTTTTTTTTTTTTTTTTTTTTATTATCTAAGATATGTCTGGCTATACGTCGCAAGGTCGAATTGAATGCTACATAGAACGCAGCACTGAAGCCAGTTTCTTTGGGCATAAGAAGAAATATCTTTGCTATAGCGAAGAAACTAAAAAATATTCAGTAGTTGGTTATACAAATCAACCGTTAGTTAAAAACGGCCCAAAGTCTCTTGTTAAACGGCTTTTCAGAACAATTTTTTTTTGTAGCTATATACGACCAGATATGATATGTTTTTTGCTCTGCAAGCGCGGCTATAAATGCTAATGAATTCGTGCAAATGGTCACCTTATCGTAGTATATATGTACGGCTGACAGTTCTTGTCTATTCACTAGTAATCACGTACGGTATTATCATGTGACTGCTGCATTTCTTACATTTTTACACGAGATAACTCTGGAGTAATTACTTCTATACAGCATGTACCCGATAAAGAAGATAACACGGGCGACGCACAAAATGATAGATGCACGTGCAAAATTAGTAGCGATTTCGAGTATGCGGCGGAAAATTGACATTAGATGCACGTTATGGATAGTTAAATAACTTTGAACCAGCACGCTCTGATCATTTGAATTAGCCCCATTGCGTTAGAGAAAGTAAGGTATATCGCAGCCTTTTCGTTGAAAGAGCCTATAAATCCAGTCATCGAAAGTCAGATGTATTTTCTGGCCTATTTAATGATAAAGTAATACATACAACAAGAAATTCTCTTTCGCGCACGTTTTTTTTTTAGTTCGTATTGACTCGTATTAGTACGCATTAGGTGCCATAACCTGATAAGCTTTTCAAAATCGTTTAAATTGAAAGAAAACAGGTCACAGCTAGCGAGTACCCTTTGTAGCAGGCGACAGCTATTTAATGACGGAAATACAATATTTGCCGGAAGAGAGACGCTTATATAGTGTCCATGATGTCCTTCCTTGTAGGTCGTGGAGCGCCGAGAGGTATGTGCCTTTGCGTCTGGAGATCCATCGAACGAAATCTTTGTTCGATTATGCATTGTAGGAAATATTGTTGTGTAACAGTTTTGCAACTGGCCAACATTGGCCAGCTCATTAGAAGCAGACAATGAGAACGGTGAATGAACCGATTTTGGAACACGGTGTGGCGATACGTACAATTGCGTTGGCGGATTATCTGATCAGGTAACAGCGGGTACTTCCGCGCAGGATCGGAGCAAACGGATCATCACATGGGTCACGGTGTAATGGTTATAGTTGTATTTATGCTAGCCCACGCATACCCATTCTACAAAACCCTATGCCGTTAAATGTTCATTATGATGAAGGGCGATCCACCACTGTAACAGTTGTCGATAACATAAGCCTAACACTTAATAGTCTGTCGAGCGCACCGGGGACGGGCGAAAAAATTAACGCTTATCGCAAATTATCTTAAACAAGGCGATTTCGGCCGTTTATTTGGGCCTAGGTATGCCTCTACCTTTTACCCGTTTACAAAATTAGCCTCATGATGCAATTGGGTTAGGTGTTTAGGTAGGTTTTGTCAGGTTTTTTTGGCGTTCTCGCCAGCATCGTAGGTTAACTGTATCGTACGGATTTTTCCCAATATCACAGCTACGGCCAAATCAAACAATGCAAACTCTTTTTTTTTAATTAAAAAAATAGTTACTGCTAAAACACTTGCCTACCAGTTTCAGTTTTTTTATTCATTTATTTCGTACAAATGGTACATGCTTTTGACCAGTTCATAAATAAAGCAATAAACGTTACTCGGAACTGCCCGCCTTTCCAGATATTTGAAGTGCGCCCCTTCTACAGCTGATCGTATTGTTTAGGTTTCTTTCAAGGGCGTGTTATGGTTAACAGCAGAAGATCGTACAGCGCCTCAGAGGCAAGCTGTGCGCGGCACGTACTCATGGTCTCAAAATTACCGTTGGTACGAAGGAAACAGTTACGTGGAATGAAGGAAATCAGACATCCTCATAAGGACGGCCATTAAGACATTAGCAGAGACCCATACATGTGTTGGTACTATGCTTCAATGGAACATTGGCTTTAACGGATTAGAGGAGAACGAACTGTCGTAGACAATTCGTCCCGTTCCAGCAAATACCTGGATGACATTCAATGGAATTGAAATGGTTCGATCGACTACTTTTTGTGCGTTGATACGTCTGTGCTATATCGCCAAATGACAAAAGAAAATGTTATAGAAGATGTTTACGCTTGAGGGAAACGTAGGTCGTTGTTGAATCTGAAACTTCCCATGATACATGTATATGTCCTAAAAGGGTTTTTCCTCATTGTCGTCGCTAGGTGATTATTTTTGTCATTTCGTTATTGTATGTCTAATAAAGTCTTAGCGTAATCGTTATTATTTGTTCCATCCTTTTTACATTTGCCTTCCGTACTTTGTCCCGTAAATGGTTGTCTTTATGGTCCCATAGGTGTATAAAAATCGTATGCTAAATAGTTGTCAAGCGATTTTGCACAGGACGTAACAATTCGCAGAAGAGCGATTACCGTAAAGATGATAATGACTTACTTATAATAGTAGGGTATATACAGACGATATTATAACGTGGTCCATCATCAGAGTATACATCGATAGGTGGTCGACCTGTTATCAGAATTGAACAAGAACTATATTATCGATATTGTTATGTCTATTTCACTCTTATTATCTGATAGACCGTGATTCTGTTAGTTTGTCTGGTGAACGAAAGTATTTGATATCCAATAGGAGATAATCCATAGCAGATGCGCCATACATTCCATTATCTATTTGTTTGGTTGTCGGGTTCACTGGTGTCAAAGCTTTAGACAGTGTAAAAATCTCTGAAGACTAGGCGAAACAGTTAAAGTGTGCACGATATAATCAGATAAGAATTTTTTCTCTTCTTTAAAAAAAACTTTCACCTTACTCTCCTATAAGGTCAGTGCATTGAGTACTTTTTTGTGGTGTGAGTCATCGATTCGACTTTGCACCTTCTACCTTTTATTGATACGTTAGTAAGCTTCCTACTAATTAAATAATTTGTCTAGCGTTCTTAATGAAGTAGGCAAAATGAGACTAGAAGCGGACGAAAATGCAACGTTAAACAATGTCTACTCTGTTCCTGTGAGGTCCAAACTTTTTGGACGCTTTATGTTTCAACTAATGTACCGATATACTTCGTGATTTTTACTATTGTTACTTTGATTTGCCAAAAGTCTGGGACGTTGCTATAAAACAAAATTCAGTTGTGTTTCTATTTTGCAAGGTTATGCATGCCTCGCTGTGTATACACGTATTTGCCGAACGAATAGATCTAATTATTAATAATTAGCAAAGCACATTGTTACCTATTGACTTCAATCAAATTAAGCTCGTTCACCGAGCAACTGACGCCTAAATGTCGCTTTAACCTGCGAAAGATAATCCCCCTCAAAAAAAAATTCCTTTGTAAACCAGTACAGTAGATCACTGATACAGATCCTAACTTGGTCGTCGCAAAAGTTGTGACCGAATTGTTTAAAACCCATTTTCACGAATTCTATTAGATCGTCTACATACGGGTTTATATTGTCCGCTTCAATCAGCGTTAGTGCTGTCAATGCAAGATACATCGTATGTCTACATTTCTCTACAATTACCCAATTTTCTTGTTAATAAATTTTTAACAAAAGTCACTTCAGAGACTGGTAGTTCTGTTCAAATAGATTTTTACACTGTGACAAAAACGATAAAGATATTGATGCCTTGGAGTTGAGCAATGCTGGTAACAGAAGATTTCGAAAGTGCAGCAGATATATATGACAGTTCACCGTGCAATTGTTTTGCTATGTCACTGTACAGTAAATAAAACTATTGATTAAATACTATTCTTTGTTGAAATATTTGTTTTGTTCGAGTTTACGCACAGCCCTAAAGATATATATATATTTGAAATTTATACACCTCGTACGGCCTTAATTAGGCATTGCGTTAGACAGCCGACTCTCAGCATAAAAAAGATATGTCGATGCTCAGTTTTTTTCCTAGAACAACCTGTGTCACCTTGTGCATGATCACAGAAACCTATGCCGTCAAGACGCTCGCTTCTTCGTCCATATCGTCGGTAGCCTTTGTACGACTCCTAATGATGTGAACCAGAGCCCTTGTCTTTAATGAGCGGAAGGGATATAGAGTAGCGATGTGATTCCATCTTTTCTTATGTTTCAGCTTCTGGATTAATAGAAAGGTGAAAAGTCTCAAATGCTTGATAGGGATTTGCGAACTATCTGATTCTGCTATGGAGTTGCATAGCTTTGCCTACATTACTGAGTTCTTCGATTCCAAGAGGAAATACCGAACCAGTGTTCATTCTCTTTACCATCTTGTGTGAGTAGATTTCTTTTCAGTGGTAAGCCCGATTGATTGTTGAACCAACAAGTTTGCTATGACCAACAACGATTGTCCTAATTCATGTTCATTGGACACGAATTAACGTGGCCTTGTATGCTCTTTGTTTGTCGTTAAAAGACGCTTCATTGCGTAAGCTTTGCGTTAACATAATGAAGAACTTGACACCCAGGGATGTTATCAGAATCGAAAAATTTTACAACTTTAACATAGCAAACTAGTGTTGTGCGTCGGCTTCCTTTAAGGAAGGTCAAATTATTATTCAGCGAACTGCTTGCGCAATCTTACGTTGAGTCTTGCAGTCGCCCGAATCGAATAGCTGTAACACTATCTTCCCCCTCCTCTTCAAATGTAACTTCAATGTAACTTCTATTTGCCTTTCAGAAGCTAGCGATGTTGATCCGGTTGGAATTATAGATCCCAGTAAGCTATCTCCTGCAGCGGTTGCTGTGAGGTCATCATCCACAGGTGGAACTAGTAGTGCCCTGATTTGCCCCTGGTTGCCTGGGCCTTTCGGTTTGCTATTCGGAGGAGTGCTGCCGGCCCAGTACAATCTTAACTCCAATGCAGCCGCCGCTCAGCCGTTGTGGACATCAACACAACTCGTCGCATATGAAGGTGCGAAATATACAATCAACTCCTCTAAATAAGATCATTTTTAATACAAGCACATATCGAAAAGGGTTAATAAATTAAAGAAAAGCAGTCCGTGTTGTTCTCCTGGGCCGTATGTTTTTCGATATTGCTCAAGAATAGGCAGAGGGGCCTTCTATGCTACAACGAATAGCTTTTAGTTTCAAAAAATCATTAATTATAGAATAAGGTGATTACAGGATTGCAATGAAGGTTTGTTGTTAAAAAGACTTTGTCTAATAAAGCCCTACTAAGGGTTCAACAATAGCATCATTATTTGTAAGCAGTAGCTTCGTCTTTGCGATTGTCTGCTTTAATTAATTCATTTTGAGACTAATGACTGTTGTATTTTCTGCCGTTTTTCGTATAATATAGCTTTCTCTTAACTCATTTCGATGACGACTTTCAGATAAAGCGAGCGTACTCATTTTATGAACTGACAACGTCAACTAAGTTACAAGCAGGCGACCTTTGTCTATATCAAATACTGTAATCCTGCTGTAGCAAATTGTCATCAACGACCTCTTCTCTGTTACGCGTAGCTGATATACTCGGATTTTTTCAACAGATATTCTTATTGAAGAGTTTACTTAGTACTAAATACGACAGGACGAAGCTCTATGGACCTGAGCCTTTAATACTTGGTTATCTTTGTCCTCACTCGGAGTGGCCAACATAACGATTGTAAAACGCACCGAATCAAGTAATGATTTCGGACTCACGAGTAAACAGCTAGTTTGATCACTCACTACCGAACTATCGCTAATTGACAAATACATGCTCTATGCGCAGATATATAGATTTCTTTTCACATTTAATCTCTATAGGGAAAGGGCTTCGCATCGATATTGTGAGGAAACGCGACTCGATGCTTTTATTTTACTGGCAGGATATATCTATCTACAACCGAACTGAAAAAATGGCCAAAAGAAAGGGCATTATAGTTCCACGAGTTGGCACTTCGATTCCATATTTTGCGTTTTTGTAGACGGTAGAGGCAAAAAAGTGAGAAGCCCGAACCGAAAATAAAAACTAGTATCTTTTAAAAAAAAACCAGTAAACTTTACAATGTAGGTAAAGACAAAATCTCTAATAGGAACACCAGTTACCAAGGAAGAAACGGTTCTCCGGATTCGTGTGAACACTAATATGTCTAGACACACGACGCACTTGTTGCACACTACTTGTGTTAGCAATGTTTACGGTACAAGTTAATAGAAGTGAGAATGTTAGGTTAGGATACCAGAGAGAAATCCACGCTCCTTTACTGTTGATTTGGCCTAACGCCCGCTGTCCTTGCCGGTGTGTGCAATCTTTGTGAAAAGAGCCGGACGACTATTACATAACACCTCCGATGGGTTAAATTTATTTCTATATCATACTATTGTGAGGTACTGTTAGAGATAAATTTATCAATCCGTATGAAGTTTCAATTATATATATATATATATATAGCTAAAGTTTTGCTTCTTCGACAGCTATAAATCTGTTTTGATACGCGTATGACGCTTTTATATTAATTTACATACCTTTAACATACAGAAGTATGTCAATATTCAACGGTTATAGTTTAGATTAACATGCCTTTTATCCTTGCAGAATAGGATAGTAGGATACGACTTATTACCACTGAAAACTCCAATCGACGACGATCAATCAGTTTTCTTCTTTGCTAAACTGAAATCAATACTTTGGATCCCTATTTAGTTTACTACTATGCAAGCACTATTTTGAAATTTTGAAATCGTCTAACAGCGCCACCTAGCAAATATTAGGTTCCGCCCCATCGTAGCTGCAAGCACCTCTTAAGTTTTTCAACATTTCGGCGATTCTGCCTGCTTCTAATCGATACTGTGGGTCAACACGCGAGCTCAGTTATCGATTCGATCGTGCGAGCTCCACCAGCCAGCCAACCAGTCAGCCAGCGATCACTATTGATGATATGCGTGCGATGTCTCATTTCATCATCGACCACCTTGCTCATCGTTAATATGTCAAGCTGGCGTTAGACTCTGAACAGCTCGATTTTAAGGACAGTGTTTCTGGTGCATCGAATTTCTGTTACAGCATAAAATAATCCTGGGGAGGTTTTTCGATAAAAAGCAACGAGATGCAAACTTGCTTGTATTGTAATGTACAAAAAAAGCTATCAAACTTTGCATAGCGAACAGAATATGACAGATTTTTAACAATATTGTTGAAGAATTTTCAATAGCTATGAAGGGGGCGCATTTATGCCCAGGTATAGCAAATAGGTCAGTTTCAACATGATTTATTCTCTGGTATAGTGTTAGGGTAAACCTTCTTATATCCCATGTCCTTTACTGGATTTCTTAATTACACAAAAATGCCTGCAAGGTTAGCTCAGTGGCGTAACCTATTGCAAACAGATCTGAGTGTCATGTAGCCCACACTTTAGCGGATACTGTGAAGATGAATTTACTATTGAAAGTTATTTTCTATACAATATGTATTTTCTAAAAAAAAAGGGTCAGATACAGGACATTTATAGAATATTGGTCTCATAAGATAGTTTTACTGACGCTACTATTACGAAAAAAAAAAAAGTAAGCGTCGTCGTCGTCATCGCTATCATACCGTGTAACAAAACAATCCTTTTGTACTCTTAACTATCTGAGGCGTGACATGGCGCAGTCGATTAAATTATACAACGAATGATCAACTTGTCGTAAAAACACCTCCTGTTAAAAGACGTAAAAATATTGTTTGTTCTAAATATACACCTCTTCTAAATCATTGTTATGACCGCCATTTTTACTAGTATTATTATTATGATCGAGATCATTCCCACAGACTGCGACGATATAAATGCAGCCATCACAATCACAATACACAATTACCGTTCAGAATTATAGAAATTTATGCCAATAATACAGACTTTACCGTCTGGAGTATTTCTCCCATTTTTTCTGCCCAGTTGACTCGCGATGTACACGCTTATCCAAATAAGTTGATATCCAAAGTTGATTGCAGTGTGTAATTACGAATAAGCGAATTTATAGAGGTACCCTTTGGATCAGGTCTATTGTGTAGCTATTAGATGAAACAATAGAAAGTAAGCAGGAGTAATTGGAAAAGTTAAACATAAGGGCTAAATAAAAAGGTAGATCTATAAAAGCCTTCGTTTAATTGGGTTTTATTATTTGAATTTACTGAGTAAAATGCTTAGTGAAGCACACCGACCCTTATGTAGTTGATTACGAAGTAGCGTTGTGCAAAGACGCGGAAGATAGGGTCAATAAATGTATGTTTTGATGATGCCAAGTGTATGTAAACTTTCAAAAAACAGGGTTTGGTGTCAAATTCAGTGTGCGGTTTCTAGTACCTACCCCTTTTTAGATGTCCTAGCAAAATATGAGTAATTATGTAATTTATACTTATTAACGTACCTGTTATAACTGCGAAAACAAGTACGCTGACAAAAATCTCTATCATATTTATAAGCAACGTCCATGTTTGCAACACTTTATAAATAGAACTCGGGTTAAATAAAGGATTAAATTAAGAATGAGACTTTTAATTATATTTATAGCTAGCCTGGTTAGGATAATTTGCAATTTTTGAAAAATTTCAAGATCATCCTAATAAATCCTCAAAAACTACTTTTTGAAGTTCTCTCTAAAGAAACGCTCAAGGTTTTGAGATCTGTTCTTTACTCGTCGCTTCCATGTTTATCACTGATCTGGAGAAACAGTCTCACTTTGTCTCCTTTTTCAATCTAAATACTCTAAAATGAAGTCGCAACGCTCACATGCCAAACACGCATAAACATCCAGTATCGCGTTCACTTTTGAACTCCGTTTTACAATGACTCCACCGCATTTTCCCAAGTCAACTATCTATATCTTTTGCTTCTTGCTGGGGTGCGCCATCAAAACTTGCCACTATCCCCGTGTTTTCCTCTCCCCCACTCTCCTCAAGCAAGTTTTTTCAGCTGATTAAGTCCATTCATTGAATCGCCGCTGTACCCCGCATCTATTGCTATCCTGAGAGGTTTCCTCCTGCCAGAGGCGGACGATCGACTTACGATATGTGTTGATGGGGGGTCCGGGGTGAGCACACCGAACTGGCTCTATTTACGCTGCGACTTCGAAGCTTCGGATCACGTCACCCTGTCTACGTCTCTCTTCCTCTCCCTGACACTCCCTGAAGATCCCCAAAAATTCGCCGCCCCTAATGGGTTGTTGTATATGTTTACAAAAAGCGAGAAAACAAGATCGCTTTTGGATATATTGGGCTAGCGTACAGCAACTCTTCAATTCTATCATAAAAACGGGCGAGCAGGTAGGGCGCTAGCGGTTCAAAGATACACGTGCTTCGTTGATGCATGAGACATCATTCTTCGCACATGTCTCCTATAGGGTACCGACGAATTACCCGTATCCTATATTTACACCTATTTAGGTGCCTATGTTTTATATTGTTTATGCAATTATGGCATCGAAGAAGATAAGCAAACAATAGCAAGCTGATCATGTAATAATAAGCGGAACTGACTCTCACTAAAGCGCTTGCCATCTTCTTGCTTTTGATGAACAAAGCTGTTGGGTCCTTTCTTCGTGTAACTTGAAGGATATATTACGAGATTCCAGCAAAGGCAATATAAACCTTGAATTGCCTTAAAAAAGCTTTCTGTGTTACTACGTATCAGAATATCTGTGTGTCCTTCTAATCTATCGTGTTTCATTTCAGGTCTATATACGAACGAAAATAATTCTTCGATGGATATTTCATCGAAAAACATTTCGACCCCGGATACTCCCGACGATCAAATAGGTAAAACAAATTGTCATGATCAGGAATCGCGTGAGGGAAATAGAAGTCGATTTTTTTAAGTTGTTAATGTTAATTCGTTGCTTATTCTGATAGCTATTAATTCATTAATCAGAATAATAATGAACTGATATAATATTCAACAATATATTTCAATTCGTATGCTGATAACGTACGTTTCTTTCTGATATGGTCACTGGAACATGATAAATAGCCATCCGTCGATTAGCAGGCGTACGGCAGGAGCCGGGTAGGGAGTTAGACCAACGATGATGACGCCGTTGAAAACATGCTACCAAAAAGTTGAATAAAAAAAACCGTTATGGGAAGTGTCCCCTTTTACATCTCGGAGGTAATTTTTTTACTGTCAGCGCACCTGCTAAGCCAGGCACTTTTTCGCCCTATTCGTGCATCCTCTACCTAACATTGATCTCGGCATCAACTGTGAATGAAGTGGCTGATAAAGAACTTGATTAACAACCGAACACCTGCCGAAACTAGGTAACTGCCGATTACTCTTTGCATTGTAGCTCGTTATCCCTAACCGCATTCCTATCGACAGCCAATTTGAATAATGTATGGCGTTCAATGGAGTTATCAATAGGTCACCAGGGGCTGACGTATATAAACACACAGATTTACAGGGATAGTACCACAGAATCGTTTAATGACGGCGTTCATCAGCTGCTATTGTGGCTACTCTTCCTGTCGTGTTTCGTCGGTAGACGTGTTCAAAACAGGTGTTCACGGCCTTTATTTGGTCGTGACTTTGCCGAATGAAATGAACCGAATGCGTCTACGAGCTTTATTTGCAGGCAACCGTTAATCGTCAGCGAACAATACGGCTTCGAACTGGTGCAACCAGTCAAGTTGTCCAGAGTCAGTAGCATCGCTGGGCAGAACCGGCTTCATTGGTATGAAGGTATAGAAGGCGGCGCGGCGGCGTCTGCTCGACATACATTTACGCGCCAAAATTTGAATACTGCCTTCATTTGTTAATGAAAAACGTTCTGCCATCTATTTGTGCGTATCTATGACCAATGCATCAAACAAAAAGCCGAACGCGAAAGCAGGGCCTTCGATGGCTGAAAAGACGTCGAATTGATTTCCGAATCATGGAATATGGAATACATTAGCTGCCCTGATTTGTCACTAATGTACTGGCGGTAATGGCAACACCATTGTGTGAAGAGCCGGACAATGAAAGCCAGCATAAACCATACGCCTATGTATTCGTGTGTGTATGTGTGTGTGTGTGTGTATCTATGTACTTAAACATTCGCCATTTTATTAGTAGTTCTTTTTTGCTGCTCAGTTTCTCTGGGGGGTCATGCAGCTCTATCGGTTGGTGCTGCTGACGTTTAACTTCGTGCGACTATATAATGTCAGCGCGTTTGTTACGAGTCACTTGGCAAATTAAGCTGATATTGTGTTTAAATCCGTGGCTTTCTCTATGGGCTAATGAAAAGAGTTTAAAAAATTATTTCGAAAGGGTCACAAACACAGTACTATTATAGTTCGATTGAAGTTTAGCTTGCTTAATATTTACGTTCGTCCTTTGTTGTGACGTATTGTCAGTGTTGAGGACAATGCGATACATCAGAGTTGGGCATATGCATGGTCATTAGACTGAGGCTCTAGTGGTCAGGGAGAGCGAGGCGGGTTGCTATAAGTTTCCGGGTTCTACACCCCATCGAAAATGAATGATCTTCAGTAAGTGTCTCTTGACCAGCGTCACTAATCATTACATTCTCTACTTGTAACGAATCAATGACGAGCGATCATAAGAAAGAGCCTAAAGTTAAAATGACTATAACAACTAAAGAAAATCCTTAAGCCCAATGGCAGATTACGTTTAACACAGAATTTAGAGAAAAGCGTACCAAACGCTACAGCCTTAAAATGTATTCAAAGGAATAAATTAATTAACTTGATGTCAAATCAGAAAACACAAAATCGAAACAAGGAGCAGGGTTAATAGCTCCATCCATTGCAAAACAATGAAACTTGTCATTTTCTGAGCGGTTCAAATGAACCGATTCGACCAGGTTTATTGAGACCATCCCATAGCGCTGTTAACTGTTGACACGAATGATTATAAGTATGCCAATGGTAAACAACCGTAGATTTAACCATAATTTTATTTCCAGTCACCTTGAATAACTCCCAATAACTGACGCTAAGTGAAACTGGCTGGTATTACCACATACTGCAACGTATTTGCGTGTTAACCTTAACGACACGTGTTTGAATTCACGCGCAGACACGTGGTCCGTTTCGTACTGGCAGATGCCAGCCGTCTGAAATAATGCCTAGAGGCTTAGGTGCGAAATTCAAAAAACCGGAACAGAAAACTGCTCGGACAGAGCAGCTACTTAAATCCCAAACACGAATAAAAAATCGGCTGTTACTTAATATGATATCCTGTCTATAATATATTTGATTTGGGCCCCCCGTGTTACAGGCAATAGTTTTTTTTGGCGCAGATATTGGTACTGAAAAATTTCAGTCAACAAAAAATCTGGGCTTCAACTGTAATTAAGAATGACGAAATTCATTAATCACTGTTTACTTTTGCTCCATTCACTTCAATAGGAATAAGTAATTATCAAAAATAATTAATCATTTGACCACTAGTTAAGTCAAGTTGGTCTTGAACAATACCATAGAACGATCCCATTTAGCGGTCTGCTGTTGTCATACATACCTAAATATAAAAGATATGGTGAGAAATACCAGTTCACGTATGGCAAGCAATATCTCAAATGTAGAAACTTAACAACGAATCACAAGTATCTGACCAACATTTTGGGCAGACCACTGAGAGAAAACTTGATGCTAAAGTACGTTGTCTTTCTCGGTTTATAGCCAACCTATAGAGATCTACATTTGACTGACAAATACGTTTCGAATAGTTGATGGAGTGAAACATCGAAAGTTGCTAAGAGAACTATTATTGCCTTAGTTAACGTTTCGACAAAATGCCGCTAACTGCAACTTGTCCCACGCGCTGTGCTTCTAACTGTAAGAGCTGCTAGATCTCTCGGACCCAAACAGGTTGTCTCCATCGCTTCTCCGCAAAAACCGGCGAAATCGGACCGTTTTTACCGAAGTGCAGCTCATGGGACTCGAGCGAAGGTTCGACATGCAAAAATACCTTTCAACACCAGACCGGGCTGAACTGGCCAGAGCGTTGGGTCTTACGCAGCTACAGGTGAAAACCTGGTATCAAAATCGGCGAATGAAATGGAAAAAGCAGGTTAGTAATTGTCAACGCTAAATGACTTGGCTTTCTCTATTGAGAAGACTTCGATGTTTATTAAATAAATTGCCTTTTTTTGGAGGTTGTGCTGTTGTGGGATTAAAGGGCATCTTATCGCGACTACGCTAAGTGGTGTAAATTAGTATCACCTTCACTGACTAACAAAAATGCCGGTAAAGATAAACTGACGTGACACAGCTAAAAGAAAAGGCCAACAAAGACGCGATCAGCAATGATTCATAGCTAATAAGAACAAAGAAAAATCTACTTTCAACTAATTCACAGTAACCAATTATCAATCACGATTAAGTATTATGGTGACTCAGTTGATCCGGTAGCCTGGATGATTCTCTCTCTCTCTCTCTCTCTCTCTCTCTCTCTCTCTCTCTCTCTGTATTCTAAACGATTCGCAGGTAATGCAAGGAGGATGCCCTATTCCGCCAACCCGACCAAAAGGCCGACCTAAAAAAAACTCGATTCCCTCTCGAAGTGAGCTTGATTTGCCTCCTATGATTATTCATGACCTTGAGCATATTGCCAGTTCAGCTCGCTTTACCATCGCAGCGGGCGCCCCTGCCACGGCAATCTCTAGAACGAATGCGTCGCCCAGGACCGAAAGCATCGTTGACAGTCAATCTGACAGAGGCGGACCGGCCTAGTTGTAGATGCCGTCGGTGAATGTTTGGGTAAAGGTCACTTGGGCAGGCCTATCTGTTTGTCTTTACGGGTTCTATGCAACAAAGCTACTACCTCTGCTATGGATATGAATAAACGGCAGTTATACAATTTTTGAAAACAATCATTGTCTTGTCTTCACACAGCCAACGTGTCCCTCCAAAAACGTTGCCAGGGTATCTCGTATATATACACATAGATAGGTTCAACTAGATATTCATGGATTATACGATATGTATTGAAATCTAGCAAACGCTGAGAATTTACTGATTTACACCCTAAATATTATTATGTCGTTGGTAAGAGCTCGTTTTATACAATGTAATGACAAATAAGAGTGTGTGTGTGTATTTATACGGAGTGCAATATCTATAGAAATAAAAATATAGAGAAATAAAAATAATAGTAGAATTTTATTAAGTCTCTCGTTTGACGATAAAGAGTAGAGTGGTAGTAAAAAAAAAAAAAAAAAAATGTGATGATTTGATGCGATCTGAGCGTTGCTTTTTCCTTTCAATTAAATAGGAGAAATGTCTTCCTTTTTGAAAAATAATTTTCCAATTCTATATATTCCAATATAATCTACTAATCATCTTAAGATTCTAAATAGTCTTACTCACTTAATGTAATGAGTGCTTTTGAAGTATTAGCTTCACGACGATCGTTACTTCTGTTTCCACATAGAAATTTAACTCATCGTATAATAAACCTATACGCCCTATAACAGAAAAGTGAAATTTAAAATACAGTTGTGATTTTTTATCGTTGTTGTGTTGCGTAATGCCGTTTTTACACAACAGTAATATATGTGGTAGTTAAAATGAATAGATTTTTTTAGTTAATATCATCAATCATATTTAAAGGTACTGTATTCTATGCGGCCTATTATCTGAACATAGATCGGTTCAACTGGAATAACGTAAATCTTCTATTCTTCTAGGCAGACATTGATCATCTCTAGCTAATGTTGCTCATGAGATAGTCTTAAGAGTCGGAAACGTGACGACCTTTGTCACATAATTAAATAGAGGCAACACTATGTGCGCCTGTGTAGATCATGTCTGCTTCGATCGTATCTTCCGTGTTACCAGTGAAACTCGAGGATGGACGTACGGAAAATTCGAGCAATACGGATATGTCAACACGCATTTTAAAGGTATACAGTTCCTGAATCATCGTTTTTGTGTAATAGTTGATTCTAATAGTGTGTACTCGTCATTGTCAGCCGAAATTTTTCTACTGCACGATAAACGAATGACACGTTATTCAGAAGTGGACAGTAAAAGCCACTGATCGATACCCGAAAAACTCACGTTCGTTAAGTGAAGACGTGCCAGTGATCACTGCTATTACATGGCTGGAGACCGCTCGAATAGAGACTACTATTCGAATACTGCGTATCGTCCGTGGATAGAATCCCATCAAAATTTTTTCCGATTACGCCTAGTCGCGTTGCAGAATATCGTAGCGAAATCATACAGACATAGTTGTTAAGTAAGTTATTCAACAAGATACACTTCCGTAAATTGTAAATATTGTTTGATGTCTAGCCCGAATATAGCAGTCGCAAAGCAAATCGTACTACGCTGATCTAGGAAAAATGTTTGTCTCTAACAGATTAGTCACACGCACGAAAAGTCAGTACGACCCTGTACATCACCCGTCAACCTGTTAGGACAAGCAACATCGTATGTCAATAGTTAGCGAGCGACTTAATAAATGGTTTTGACTCTACAGACAAAAATCTGTCTGCCAGTTCCACTGCGTTCTCGAGGAACTGGGATCCCTTCCGCAATAGCCAGCGTTGCTAGTGGCCTGCGGCCGCATTTCCATGCATCTCTAGCCCGCTGAGTAGCCAGAATCGACCGAATTAGGGTTCATTTATTCCGCTGCGTACGTTCCTTGAAGCCTTAGAAAAAGCGTTTCGTCAGGTTGGGATCGCAAGCTTTAGCGGGCGTTGACGTAGTGCGCTTAGGCCTTCACCCAGCGCACGCTGATGTATTTTTTTCGCCCACTGAAAGGGAACAACGGGCTTCACTTGCGACGCTGTCTGTACAATAAAACCCCCTTGACCCATTTCTACCGTAACGGGCATGCTTAGCGTTCCATGGCAAGATGCCCACTTGTATTCAGTTGAAGTGAATTTAAAGTGTTGATACAGAAAAAAAAATTTTCGTATATTTACGGGTCCGCAGTGCAATGAGATTGAACGTAGACTTGCAACTGTAACAGCAGGGGTCGTAGTAGTAACAACGAATCTCTATGGGCTGGACCTCTGCTGATCCGTGGATTGCTGGAAGGCTGCAACATCGACAAAATCAAGCTGACCTTGCCAGAAGCGCGAACTCAGGTTGAAGAGCGGGCCGAGCACTGATTCGATTGATCAGACCCTACACTTTGGCGATCGTTTCTCAATTATTCTTTGCCAGCTCAGTCCGATCGATTGTCTTCGTCCAATTGGCCGATGAATCTACAAGTCGATGTATTGTTATTTCATTTCCGTAGCAACAACTTATATTAACTTCTACCATAACTTTGCACAATACGAGTGACAGACGTTGGTACTTACAAAATCAAGTGGTCAAAACATATCTTTCAATACAAAGTGGCGAGTGCTCAAGCAAATGACAAACAGGCGAATCAACAAATTAAATTCATATCCGGTCTTTCTATCTGCCATCTGATCTATTGTAAATCTTCCAAAGTCGGATTCTCTGGTGCTTTTTAATTGCAACTACTAAATTTGGCCGAACTCCATTCAAAAAATAAACCTTCACAGAGTTCAGCCTTGTATTCGATACTGGTACGTTAGTTGATTTCGAAATACTTCGTTTTAACAATCTTCCAGATATATTGGTATTAACCTCTGTTTGTTCTTGTCGAGGCGACCAGTGGCAGAATACATGCATTGAGGGGCATATATTGAGGTAGTGAAGGCGATACACTGTGCGTCGACAGGTGGACCGTAAGACTGGGCAAATTTGTGTCAGTTGTTTGCCTGCTAAATACACTAATATATAGTATGATATTTAGAAGACAGATGAAGAGAGGATGTAAATATCGGCCAAAAAAACGTCTTGACCAGCGAGCTGAATTGGCTTTGGGTTTTTTCTACTTCAATATGTTCTGTGTACACGCTCAATTAACCGTTCCAAACATTGCAATTGTTTTCGGCTTATACTTTAAATCCAGCCAATTTTTTTAAGGTTTTAAGTGATAATAAAAGCTTGCCTCTTTCGGATTGTGTTCGATACAGGTACAGTTTCAGTGACGACGAAATTTCACATTTTATAATATTTGAAAATTTTTAGGTAGGCTCGATCGATAATGGGTACATTTACAAACAATCATTGGAAGACGGTGGGCATTTGGTGGCCCAGTATTTGAAGAAACTTTAGATACTAAAGCTTTAATGCTATGAGCCAGTCCTTGAAGCTAACTTAAGGTAACTCAAATCGTGTCATTTTAAAATCCTTGGAGCTCCCTTTCAAGTTTTACTCCGGTAATATATAAACCTAGCAAGCATAACATGAAAAGAGAAAAAGGACGTGTAAGGACGGATTAGGACACATTAGCATTGCGAATATGAGACAAGCTTGCAACTGCTTAGCTTGCCTGAGACGTGATTTGGGTTATCAGTTTTGGCCACTGACTATCCTACTGCAGAGGTAGATAGACGAATTAGTTAACAAGGTTTATTGGCGGATCGTCCAAAATGTCAGTACTGGATTCCGCTAAGATGGAAAATGACTAATTCCAAAATTACCTCTTGGTTTTAGTTATTTCTCGGACTACATATGTGTCGTGTAAAGAACTCGTTTTATTTTTGTATAGCAGAAAAATTAGAGGCCAATCAGGCAGCTCACGCTGACTCACGCGACTCTGATTGCAAAGAAAAGGGTGGATTTATCAAAGCCGTGAGGAATAGGAAAAAGGGCACGTAGAAGTATTTAGAGAATTTTTATTTCATCTTTATTTCTACGCTTACTTTCGAAATGAAGTAGTTGTAGAGTATCAAACGTCACTGATGATCGTAATATTATCCAGACAATATCGATATTGTTAACATGAGCTTAGATAAGCTCAGTAATAAAAATAATGATAACGCTTCCCATTAAAAGAGACTTACAGATATGCGTAAAGCACGTAGAAAGATCGGGCCGACCTTGTAATTGGCGCATTACATTAACAACGAATATAAATTAATTAAATAGATCTCTAACTAAATCCATTATCAGGAACAGGTTCTATTAGGTTGTTCCAGGCGAACCCGGCAGGATTTGAGATGGAGTAGCTCTCGAATTAGTTGGGCGAGAATGATAATTTTCAGTTATCAATTAGAGGTATTCTTCCTTGCTCTTTCTTCTTGTTTAGTGTTCTGCACCATCATATACTTAACATTCGCTTTCCCCTATGTAATTTCTCTATTCATGGCTTTTTTTTAAAGTAAATTGTTAGTGGAATATGGTTGCATACTAAGGCCTTGTTTTAGGATACGAAAAGCCCTGTAATCACACGGGTTTACATCGGGACACCAAGTGAGTTGAGGACAATGCTAGATATTTCCTTGCTCAACCCTGGAGACAACTGAGGCATGACGATATTGTTGCCAGGCACCCAGACTGTGTGTTTTCAATCACTACATTCACAATTGACACCCATAGAAATCTTTTGATTGCAGAAGCGCGTTCCTGTTTTTCGGGTCCCAACAACTGGCCATCTCCTTGCTAGTCCTCAACACCCTAGTATCCGCACGTGAAACGTGCGCACTATTTACGTACCATGTTTTTGCTTAAGGTTTTCCTGTGTGGTGGCTTCACCAATTTTTGATGACTTCGATGAAGCTTCAAACTCGACGTTTTTTTTCTTATTAAAACTTGAAGCATAACATTTTTATCTACTTTTTTTTTTTTTTAATATAGACTACTTCTCAGCAGGGATATTCTACTAGTGGATAGAGGATTTCAACATGAACTTCATGGATGAGACATTGTAATTGTTTTACATTACCGTTATAATTAATGATTTTGACAGAAAGTCCGCGATATAGGATTAGTTTCATAACCTAGCTGCATCAGTCAACCAGCTGATCCAGGCTGTGAGTATACTAAGACAATTGTAGATAGACGCACTTTCAATAATCCGACCATTCTACATATATCCAAAATGGCCATCAATATAATACTGTTTAATAGTTGCGAAATTTTGCCGTTGGTTGCATATTTGGCCTAAACTCGACTTCGTCTATTCAGCGTCCAAACGACCGAGGCTGTACTCAGCCAAATGCTCCCTTACCCAACAAACTGTTCGGGTTATCATAACAAGGACAAATCGAAGGATACATAATTCCTATTCTTCTGAATTGGTTATGGGGGCTGTGGAATTATGATACTATTTTTAGTTGAGATAGAAAGCGATTTCTAACTACCAAAGATTGTAGTAACCATTGTTACCAACTAAAGAACTTTTTCACACAATGGCTCCTCTCAGCTGTCAAACTTTGTGTGAGAAAACAACAGATAAAAAGCTTCTTCTGTTAGCCCATTACCCACTTTTGCTTGCCCACTGACACTGGAAAAGCATGCCAGAGGATTAAACTGGCCGACTCACCTCGTAGCGCTAATAACACGCAAGACCCCCGAATTTCGGAAACTATCCGAACAACCTTGACATGGATGGTCGATCGACGATTTTTGCTGGCAACGAAGGAAAAGCGTGTTTTGTGTGCCACACGCGTCGATACCATTTAGAGCGAACACATTGGAGAACAAAAACCATACACCTCAGTTGTAGTAACAGTGTTTCGCTATCAATAGTGTCATTGAGGTAGATGCGTCCCCATCGATGCGTAAGAACCTGTTGTAAGTAATTACATAGTCAAAGTGCGATAAACGCCCTGTTCAACGCAAATAAAATTGCAGCTATATAATAACAGTGTTTTAATGGCTGACTGGTCGACCAATAACAATAGCTTAGAGGTTAGCCCGGCAGATCGTCCACTATTGATATTTGTTACTTTGATAGTAAATCGATGTTTATACGAAACAACGATATGTTAGAGCTGGCCGATTGTATAGCTTTTGATACAACATACTTTCAGAAGTTGTTACTACTAAGAACCCACTATTGTTGTACACTGATCGGGGAAACCAGCTGAAACTGCAGCTATATAAAAAAAAAAAAACTCTTATTAAAAAACAAAATCGTAGAAGCATGGATATAACTTGAAGCCTCCTGGGAAATGTCTATGTCAGGTAGCACATTACCTGTCATGTTAATGTACTTTTTATATAACAACCAGTGTATAATTAAACATTTTAATAACTGTTTCATTACAAACCCACAAAAATATTAAAGATTTACCTGTAAAGTAATTAAGACTGTGGTACAGGTGGATCCTTTGTTTTTTTACACGGCTAAGCATTGCGAAGTTCCAAGAATAAGCTGTTCCAGTCACTATGCGATTTAGTGATAAGAACGTCGCCTAAGCGAGAGGGATTAGTTAATAGAGCGCGTGGGTTCGATTCGTGTTAAAAATAAACGGGATTTTTCAGAAAAAAATACTTCAGTTCTCTCTCTGTTCGACGCAGTAAACAAAGCCACCGTAGGCTTGCGCATGAAGCACTAACTTTCACGCGTGAAAAAACACTTCCCCTAACGGGGGACGATTGTAATTATTTCAACAGAAAGCAAATCGTAAGAGCGGGCTTAAGCAGTGCGACAACATGTTTTGCAGGTGTCTTCATCCATAAAGAAACAGGCAATATAAGTTCATAGTTCATATGCAACAGATCGGACACCCAGCAACCATGCTATATAGGGCCCGAAGCTCAAGCAGTTTTAGCTTTGCTCTTCGCGGGTTTCGACGGGCGATCTAGTTATGCCGTCGGCTTCCTCCTGAATAACCTGCGTAGTAATGCCTTACGATTTTGGATAGCCCTTGTTGTTCAATTGTTCTAATTTCCTTTCTGCTTTTACGCCAGGGTTGTCTCCGCAACTACTTGATTTATATAGACCATAGCACCTCAATGTCTTCCACAATATTCTAGGGATGTGGGTGCTATGTCTTTGGTCGGTCCTGAGTGAACGTAAGTCAAGGATCTGTTTATGCCACACAAAGAAAGACAATATGAACTATCCCTTGTTGAGTCGAATGTCATTGTGATAGACGTAAACGAATGAAATATCCCGACTGAATCTCACGATAACCTTTTACTGTAAATAGAAGAACTTGTTTCCGCCATGCATAAGAGTTTCTAGTGTTTAAAGCCTGTTTGTTTTGAGATATAGTTTGGTTGATGATGCGTTGGAGAACATCCGACTCTCTTTCAACGTGTTAAGGTCATCTGAAATAAGTGTTAACCAACTTGTATTAGTTCCTCAGAAGTTAGCTTTTTCGACAAAATTCTTGCCGTAAGCTTCTCGCCTTTGAAGGAGCTTTTCGAATGATTCGACATATCCTCGTGTGAAACTTTTGCGCGAGCTTCTTTTGGGGTGAATTGATGCGAGACAACCATGTGTTTTTCTTTTTTCTCGTGTTCATATGTTCCCACCGTGACTCACAGGTTACCCAATACGACGGTTGTCTCTGCTGATTTTCATTCGTAACAGAGAACATAAGGCACCGCTTTTTGGAATTCTATTGTTATTTTTCAAAAAAAAAAAAAAAAAAAAGACGAAATACGACTGAAAGTAACTCATCTTAGAACGCCTGTGTAAAAATCAAAGCACACGTTTCAATGGTTTAAGATTTGCCCTGTGGTTAACAGAAGGGAAGACACACAGGTTTCGCTTCATGCTCCAAGCCAGCCATCTGAGGCAATGCTTAACGGCAGTTCTGAACGCAAATCTTCAAACGTTCATTTGCAAATGAGTATGGCGCCACAAGCCCGCTCATGAGTTTTTTTCATCTTTTTGTATTTTTCTGACACAGTATGCAATACTGTAGGCTATTAAGTCTTCTACACGTGCAGATTATGACTTGGCATACGTGCCAGGCTTAGGTCGGTGCGTCATGATATTGGAAGACCCATTTTCACGTGACCAAGGCGAAATATCAGGGGCTACTCAAGATAAGCAACATTTCCACGTTTACTGTAGTATTTACATGCACCGAACGATTTCGTGAAAAGAGTTGATTTAGCTCTTTACAATCTTAGTTATACCACATATTGCCATAATGTGGAAAAAAAAAAACAAATAATTTTTCTACAAAATCCTGCCAAAGCCATTGACACATTACTTGTATCGACTAGAGCGCTCTTGCCATTATAGGACTACTAGCACAGTTTAGAATTTTGCTGATTGGTAGTTTGTGTGTCAACAATTTACTACTCATTAGTGTAGCATCAGAGTCTTGAACTGCCTGCCACCTACAGAATTTCTGTCTGTCATCTAACACAACAACGGTATTGTATACGGACTCGTTCGCTCATTGTTTCGTACAATTGAATCCAGAAAAAACAACTGAATAAGGTAGTTTTTCTTCAAAGAGACGAATTGTCGTCAGAAACACA
The DNA here is from genome assembly GCF_002443255.2 of Varroa destructor. Taxonomy (NCBI): domain Eukaryota; kingdom Metazoa; phylum Arthropoda; class Arachnida; order Mesostigmata; family Varroidae; genus Varroa; species Varroa destructor. The sequence goes on from NW_019211457.1 coordinate 24,671,773, forward strand.
TTAATAAACACCCTGTAAATACCTGTCCTTCGAATCGTATTTTTAGCGACGTATGACCCATTTTTTCATGGCGGCTTAATCGATGGCATAATAAAGAAGAAAGAGGTGATGCACCTTCATAGACACTTCTATTAAGTAAAGAGCGATAGCCAATGGCCACTGCCGCTGCCGATGGCCGACAAGTGTGTTCCATCAGAGAGGGGATTGATTAAGTTCGCAGAAGGTTATTTCGGATCAGCTCAACTTCGCAGTAGTTTTCGCCGTGTGAAAATTTTAAGTTGAACAATCTGTTCATTTTCACAAAGTGAATGTTCCGATCCCGGCTCGAAAGCAAACGTATTTTGCCCAGTTTCAACTCTAGTCAACTTTAAAGGCCCCTAACTTTAGATGACCAGGACGTTAGCACTGCACCACCGTGAGAACTATTGTCCACACGTAATTTGCTTGAAAGTTGTTAACGACGAATCAACAACAATTATCGGTCGTGCGAAGAATCTTGCGGTAAAAAATACGTGAAGCTAAGCCACGTCTGCAGAGTTTTGAATCGTTATTTTCGTTTAAATTCACATTGAATGTTCGCGATAACCTCTCGAGCTGCTTCTAGGTGAACGAGAAATAAAGGTAGTTAAATTCATGATATTAATTAGTATGTCCGGCTTCTGTGCCTACTCGCCCTGAACAAAAAAATAATTTCGTTTTAAGCGAAAAATTACATTTCCCGTAACGTACTACTCGAAAACTGTCTAAGTCAATTGACTGGAGGCATCTACCATTATATTCACGAATATATTGCCATTCCCCATAGGAATAACCAGTTTTGTTTTTTTTGACACTAATAAATAGCTAAAAAATTAGATTTTCACCCCATTTCTGCTTTAGATCGTTGCAAAGATGTTTACCAGTCCATTAGAACAAGCACCCGTCGTCTGAGAAATATGAATTTCACGCAGGTGTCCTCAGTGTAAGTCCTCAGTGGATGTTCCAGAGTTTTCAACCCAGCTTTAGCAGTACATTGGAATTGATTCATGCAAATTATACAGATCTCAATATCCTCTATTGGTTACAATTTGCAATTTATGAACATTTACAGTTTACCTACCCTGAATAGATACATACTAATCGTTCATCTGTGGTTGCAAAATCGTTAGAGAAACACTTCGTTTATGACATTTATTACCTAACTCGTACTGGCTGAAGCTTTGGTTCTCGGGAGAACCGTTGTGACGGCTCATTGCTAATTTTTTCTGGCGCCGGTCCGGTCAAACGACTTTTAGTCGCTATAGTACGAATATTGCGTTCGCCGTTAGATCGAACGAGGCGGCCATCGATTATCATCAACCTCATTTTTCCACGCGAAGGCAGCGGCGAGGTGCGAATTATAAGCGGCCATAGATATATGTTCAAAAGAAAAAAAAAAGGCCATCAATATATGTTAAAGGAGATAGGACTATGAGTATGTGCAGCTTACAGATTGTACGTAGATATCGAGTCTAATCTGAAGAATGTATCTAAGTGAGATTTACGATATAGCTTTATGACTGCGCCTTGTCAATCAATTAATAGATACAATAATGCTTTATTACATATCTAAAATCAAACCCGCAATTGGAGGCAGTACAACATTTCTGTATATACTAGAAATATTCGATGATAATGCGCCTGCAAGCATTGAGTCAATGTAAAATCTTCGGAGCAAACTGATACGCTCTAGGCGGAAACGTGTTAGGTAACCGAGAAATATCTAGCACGGCAAAGATAAAATAGTCAAACTGGTTAACTACGTTTGATACCGACTGCAGGCTTCCTGGCGAATGTTTTGTTATCGTTAGTACACAGTTGACTTTCTACTTTTAATATCTTATTCCAGAAATTTAAGTCGCATTCGTAAGTGTGTGAGATCTGGTCCTTGATAGTTTCAGCTTCTACAGACTAATGGCATATACATAAAGAAACCTGTACGGGGACTGAAAGTTGTGCTCTCTTACCCAGTAATCTACCGTGTAGAAATCGAGCTGCTGCACTTCATCCTTATGTCGTCGAACGTTCTTCAAGTCCCCGACTGAACTGTGTCATTTTCAATCATTGCGTCCGCACGATAATTTCAGTCATCTCTGGTGATCGTCCCATCTCTAGAGATCAGCTCCTCTTTTTAGTAAAAGCAAAAACGGCACTGTTCTTCTCAAAGAAAGAAAGGAGCACATACGTAGAAGGCAAGGCCTGTAGCGTTCATGTTCAAAGTAGCAACTGCGAACAGTATACACCCTAATGGCCATGATGAACACTCTAATTCTGTCAGGGAAGTCCGTATGCCGTGTGCTAGATACATATTAGCTATCCGAAGCTGCTTAGCGAACCGGAAAACTTGAAAAATGCTTAAAAAAATCATATGAGGTAAAACAGGCACATTCCGAATTTACCGTAGTCGGTTACGCGTTGAAACCAGCGTCATGGGAACTCTTCAACAGCTCTGTATGTATGATTAACGTTGTTTTCCACAACACTCAGCATCGCAAAAAGTATTTATTTAGTGTATAGTGGATGTAAGAATAACTACTACCAAAGGAGCTTCCGGCCAAACAGTGGAACCACCTATCGAGGCTAAGAACGAGCCTGCTGTATCCGTATTCCGCCAGGAAGTCGCATAAATCGAGCTTGGCCTGAATAGATCGGATCCTGATCACAAGGAGCTGAGAACCATTTCTCTGCTGTGAGGGAAGATCGATTTGGTACGTGTCAATGCCGTAGCTGGCCACACGTACGTAAAAACGATTCAGTTCTTTTTATCTTGTTTACCAATAACATTGGAATCGTCATCGATGTCCTTTTTATTCTACGTCAGTATGTTTATATAAAATGGCAGTCATTAGCAGCCAGCAGGACTGGTGGATTATATTTCTATCATGTATTGAAACACTAGCTTGTCATATATGAATCAAAAGAATGTCTTCATTGAAGTGCATAGTAGCCAGCAGCTTACCGAACTGTGCTAATGAGGGCATACAGAACAACGTATCAACTAAATACAACAAGGTGGCACGATGTCCTCTATACATATTCAACTATTCAGAAGTACTTGGCAATTTATTTCGTTCACGGTTACGTGATATGCCATTCGTTGAATTTTTCCGCGTTTACGATACGATATGTCTTTGTACTTCGGACGCGTTACGGTTCGAACCTAGGTCACCACGTGTCCCTGAGACTAGCACGCAAACACGTTACCCGGTGAGCTAGCATGGAGACATCAAAATTATAGTCTAACATAATGGGATATTTCTTTTTGGAAGCAGGACAAGTAGCGTCTGAGGTGAAGTGGCGATATGTTTTATAGGGGCTTCGATTAGCGTGTGCCTACGTGTGTTAAAATGTTAAAGGCACGATGATACGCGCAAGATTATCCGCAAATCGCAAAATTACCACTGAGTGATAATTTGTATATACTACCCTAAATGTACCTTTCAGATATTGGCAAGAGAGCTAGTATTTCGAAAAGCGACATTCGATTTAATCCCAGTTTGCATACGGCTATGTCCTAGTCGAATGACATTGAATTGAACCAATAATTTTTAGCCAGATTTTGTTTTTTTGTTGTTAATACTACCCTAACGGCTCCCAACACTATTTTCATCAGTTGTTTCGTTGAAAACTTACCTTCTAGCTTTGTTATGCGGTCTTTTATCCTGTGAGCTGCGAGTTCTGTATCAAGTTGTAAGCTACGCTGTTTGTGAAATTATTACTGATACAGGCCCAAAGGCAAAAAAACGTTTCTTAATAATTTTCTAAATGTTCACATACGTTACAAAAAAAACTTTCATATTTGTATAATATACACAACAGAAATTTTCAGCACGTGGAAGAAACAAACAAAAGTTGCAGGGCACACCGCTTGAAACGATAAGGAGGCTAGACGAGCGTAATTACAAACCTGCCCGCCAATGTTACCTGCTGTGAACCAAGAAAGTTAAACTGTTATCGAAGTTTTATCTATACGTATACATAATAATGTTAGGAATAATTAAATTAATTAAATAAAAAATTAAAAAAGCCAGCGCGTTAGCTCATCTTTGTCAATCCAGCAAGGGTACTGGGTGCTATAACTTTACTTCGTCAACGCTCTAGTTCCAGCCTGCTCTCTTACTTTATTTAGTTCCTAAAAATGGCCAAGGCCCTAGGACTGAGATATATGTATATATGCATCTATATATGTACGTAAATATTCATATAATAACAATATGACCTATACGTCGATACATTTGGCGGTTGGCAACTTTACGGCAAGATTCACACGACAATATTACCGAAGATGGCCGGACGACGCGATAGAAGGACAAAAATTGCTAACAAGATGCTTCTGCAAAGACGACTGATGCTTTTGCCATGTCAGGCGTGAGAAACGAGTCTCAATAACCTCAAACTGATTTATAATTGAATTAAAATAGCAGATGAATTGCCACTTCTTGAAGGACGGAGTTCAGCTTTGCGTTTTTATGATTTCGCTCACAGTTGATTGACTACTGCCCGTAACGTGAATGATGCGTTGAAAAATTTGGATTGTCTCATTAACGTAAGGCTCGTCATGAATTTCCGTGAGGCTTTAATAGCGGAATTACGTAATAACAAGTTACAGGCAGAAGCTATAACTTGCTATTACGTAATTCCAAGAAAACTAAAACAATATAATTGATTTAAAGTCAAATCTTATCCCAATCAGTAGGTTCGGCGTAATACGTCTTGCATGTGCTGCTGTCAGGCTCGGCTACCCAGAAGAAGCGGTTTTACCAAAATACACATGGCTTACACAAAAGCATATCTAATACCGAAAGGACAGAACGTAATTATGCTTGGAAAGAAAATATCTACTTATTTACCAATACTAAAAATGTTAATTTTTGACTTATTTTATCGACGACGATAAATTCGAAAGGCGAATGTTGTTCAGCACCGATTTGAATAAGCGCGCACCCGACAGATACAGTACAATTTCGCCATATTTGAACACACAGACAGCCAAATATAGCAGCCGACCACCTTCGTATACTCGGTGTTAGCTAACTATAAATGAATACGACTAAAGCAGTCCGGTAATGCATACTCACTATGTAGATACAATAAAAAAAAAATAATACCCTCGATGTTTTGCGTAAATTCTAGTCGATAGCGAGACATTGCAACGTTACCGGTGGCTACCGTTCATAGATAAGACGGTAAGCAATCGTTCCCAACGAGAAACAATATACGTTTCCAATAACTTGAATTGTCCGCAGCAAATAAACAAGGCAGAATAAAATGCCTACTTGATAACCATATTTATGTCTTTCCCAGAAGTGGAGAACAGTCACTGATATATATATATATATATATATATGAAAACGTTAGGATTACGTTTCGATTAACAACTCAAACTGATAGCTATTGTTTGGTATGCCTAGCGTGCATTCGTAACTACATACTGTTCTAGTTTTATAATCAATGCTCGATACTTTACGACCTCTTACAAATACAATTATTCTGATTACGTTTGATGGACAGTGGTATATACGTTTGTCATCGACCTGAGAAGACGACACATGTAAACTGTGCATGCGTTTACGTGCACGCACATAATTCATTATAGAAACAGTGCTTATATATGGTCAAGATCACTATTAATGGTGTTGAAGTGAAACGGGCCTCAGCCCAAAGCGGGCGTAACTATATCCGTTATAGTGTGGAACTTCAATCGACGTGAGGGAATCTCACCCGTAACATTACTAGTACTTTAGCAGTCACGTTTACTGAATTTCGTCCAAATATCACATAATTAACATATCTGTGACTTCATATTTACCCGCTATTCGAAGCAGTGCGATCGTTTCTGCTTGTTTTTCAGACAATGCAGTTTAATGTGCAATGCAGTGGATCACGGCATTCGAACTCTTGATTCACTACAGCGGATGCGCGGAAAATGTTAACTACGCAAGTTAAAACTGTTAAAATTCAATAGGTGTAGAACTTTGAAGTTCTCTACAATTTGCTAGGTTCGCAGCTTAACACTTGGCGGTTTTGTACAAGATACAGAGGTTTGTTCGATTTTTCATTAGTCACATATATTCTAGATTTTTTTTTCTGATCCCGTTTCTTCACCACCTGTCATAAGCGTGATTAAATAAAAACCCAAAATAGAAATTTACTCATTTCGCATATCACATCAGAAGCAAAACTGTCAGGATCAAGCTTTTGCCCGTCTGACGAGCCCATGTTCGCAGGACTCTTTGCATCTTATTTTTAATGAACTCTAAGCATCGATAGGATCGTTCCTTCCTTCCTAGGGCGGACAAGCGTTTACGAAAGCGATATGACAATGCTGATTAGGATAGTATTGTCGTTTTAAAGTCATTTTGTAGAGAAGCTTCAAGCAGTTGGCGAACCATGTGGGGAAAGGTCGATCTATTAGCTCCGACCGTACCTATTGCCCCGCTAATATTTGATAGGTACAAGCGGCGTTTAGGAAATTGCAAAGCAGCTAAGAGCCAGTGACCTCTACGTAATCAGGTGTGATTTTGGCCGACAATGTGTCGTGTATTACGAATACATTGATGTACAAGTAACCAAACGTGCCATGCGTTCGCAACGACGATATCGACACTCGTTGCAGTGATAGCAACGAAGGTTACTGTCGTACTAATCACGTACTAATACTACTGCGTAAATTGAAGCGATACTATAATACGAGGCTAGAAACTTAGTGCCAAAGGGTCGCGTCGTCAGCGCTCAAAGTTACCATCGAGCGCCAATAGCGCACAACCAAGGTCACTCAATTACTTGACTCAGCCATGGGATCCGCGCACTCGACGCCCTTCAAGTACTGCGTCTACAATGAACAGTAGAAAAACAATCTTTGTTATCGCCGTACTTAAAAAAAAATAAAAAAATTATACAAAGGATTTTTTCACTAGACTCGCATCCAAAAAGGTTATGTGCATTCGAAAATTTTCTTTTCAAGAACTGCTTATAAAGATGTATACATTTAGTTACTCCTGTTTGTGAAAAAGGTAACTTAATTCCATAAGAATTTCCCATGGTATCCCCTTTTACGTCACTGTCGGCACCCTCATAGACTTCCGCAGTTCTCGATAGCCGGTTAAGCGTACCCGCACGGCTGGCAAATTCGAATATCTGTGACAGTAACCACGGTTCGCTGCAGAACTATTGACGATTTGTTTATCGTTTGCGACAAAGCGGTAGAGGTAATGAAAAATGATTATACCGACCAGAGGAGCAACTACCCGGTCTTACTTCATAACGCGTTGTCCTTCAACAATGACCTGTGTGTTCGATGGACCCGTACTACTTCAGTTAATAAGTATTATATCGATTCATGTGGCATGGCAGTTTTTCGACCCACTATTCATGCTTTCTTCATCATCACCACTTCCATCTCCGCCGGTATCAATGTACATCATCGGCACCGAATACCCCTGCGATCAGAACTTACCGTTATACGGCGGCCGTCGCTGCCTTTCTAGCCATTTTCGTAACTTTACCCCTGCTTTCGCTTCTGAACGACTCAATGCAGCATCAATTTACAGAAGAACTAACTTCTGTCAAGGTCTTCCCCGCGAGCTTCCCTAAGCAGCCAACGTACCGTGCGGCGTAATGAGAGTGTCCGTCTGATAAGCGCCATATCATCTGTGTCTATTGAGAGTATTGAACATTTTCCATAGCCGGCCAGTAGACACGGGGATCCAGGGGCTTTTTCTCCTGTCACTATTACCCCATTAACATCATGGTGGTGACTTGCTTCCGTGTATCAAATGCCTGTGCTTTCTGATCACGCGATCACGTCTTTGGTTCTGTCTCTGTTCGTTCTTCCCTTGGCTTTGTATCTTTTCGACGCATTCGATATAATTTTCCGTCTCCCGTTGATGCTTTGTTGATAACAAAGGCCGTTTACTTCTAAAATACTCAATAACAATGTGTCGTCTAGTCCATTATGGTGCGTATTTGTATGGGACAACGGCTCGGTTTCAGCGCGCAACGTGGAGCCAGGCAAACCAGCTGCCTGGTTGAACTAGTTGTTTCATTGTCACTCATATTATTACTACCTCAACAACTACTACAAGGACCCCCACGTCTTCCGGAATGGACTAAAATACTTTGGCATAGTTATCTCTGTCTGACCAATGCGCGTCAATGGAAACAAGCATCAAGATATAGCTTGAAAACGGTCACAAATCATATCGAAGAAAGCGTACCGAACATGTGACTAATAATTGTATTAGCACCAGCTTTATAATGGCAAAGGTAACAATACATCATAGTATCCGACAGTTGAAACGTTGTCTGTCGATGTTCCAGGGTTCAATTTGCATTACAAAAGACGAGTGCGAAGTTCTTTCGTTAATTTGGTAAGTGTTCCTTCTTGAATTGTCAACTACCCTGAGTTTTTCATTTACACCAGACGTATCTTGGAAGTTTTGATAACAAGATGCGCAGGCAGATCTTGATACTAGCGCGAAACTCATATAGGCGCATATAGATTCCCTGTCTACGTAGGTTTGAAATGTCTGAATAACTTCACACAAAGATAGCGTTACTAGTAGTAATAGCTTCGAAGGAATGGCGCGACTTTTTCCTCAAAGATGCCGTTACTATCAACCTGATTCAAAAAGATTCGATCAATTGTAAGAGCGATTAGGCCGCCGTTGTGTCGTCAAATGGGACTAGATGGTCAAATGGTCGTAGATTACCTGGAAACAATACGAAAGCAGTTTATAAGAGAAAGAGAAGTACGTATCATCAGTTGACTCTTGCCCAATATGGGTCGAACTGCATAAATCCCAGTGAAATGTGCTATGCGACTGCGGAGCGACGCATACGGTCAAAGACCTCTTGTAGATTTGTGCGGCTCATCTACTTTTTTAAACTACTACCTACATATATCTAAAATAACCCTTATTTATCATAAATATAATCAAACTAATTTAATCAACTATCGATTTAATGACCGCTTTGCCCTTCTGCTGCTTGGGTGATTTTTTTTTATATACATATTATCGGTCGTACTCATCGGCGTCATATGCTTTGCCCACTAACAGTACCGGGGAAATTGCGGTCGCTTCTTTCTCAAACGATAACTTGGATACTTGATCTGGTAGCTTTAGATGGGTAAATTCACCGCTCAAATGCGAGCCACACTTTCATCGTTCGTATTAACACTTTGTCGGTATAGCCCGATAAAAGGGTACTACTACTAAACTACTACAATACAACTCTATGTAAGACGCCCTTCTAGCACAATTCCTGCGGATTATTAATCGATCGAATTTTGTCACTTCGTTTGTTTTCCCTAAGAACTTAATTCAATGCTTGTACCAGCTGTATACTCGAGAGATACTCGTAGAGATATTGTATCTCCCTATGTATTGCGTTTATACGAAGAGTTCTGAGCTAGATGCAGGCTAGTCTGCGTGAACGTTAGCCAGGTTAAAACGATACTCATAACGATAGTGATTAAAGAAATGATAAAAAAAAATAGAGCCGAAAAACCAACGACAACTTATGATGTCAAAAATTGAATTTGATGGAAAAATAGTCAACAAAGAAATGATTTCGAAATTTGACTGCCTTAACGTCATCTGTTTAACCATCTACTCCAAAACTCACTGTCACAGACGCCATCTTGACCCATAAAAACTGCCTGTGTATCTAAAGAATTAAATCAAAAGCTGTTTATAGTTATATATGTTATCACAACTGGATAGGGTCGGGATTGTTATGTGTTGATTTAGAATCTGTTAGTTCCTACGAATAGATATAGACATAGAAATCAACTTTTCGTTGCATAAACGTGTGTGTATATTTACTATAGTTCCTATGACGAGCTCTGGTTTTATCGGAAGCCTTAAGTGTATTTGATTTTTTGAGAAAACGCGTTTCAAAGACAGAACGACTAACGCGTGCAAGCACTTTGCCTCAATCAAGTTATTAGCCAACGTAAATAAAGCCTGCAGCATATACTGTTACAACATCCAGCTTATATTATAGAATCTAAATCGTAGTTTGCCATTTTTCGACTGCTCATAAAAGCCGTAGGCCGTTATCAGTTGTCGTAGGATATCAACATATCCTGTGGTTCTTACTTAGTCCCACACAATCAATAAGTATTCTTTTAGTAAGTTCAAAACTAAAACAGTCCAGCTTGCCTTTTACTAAAAAAATATGCAGTCCACATTTTGTGATAGAACAAATAAACCACCAGAATATGAAAAATGTATATACATCATTATTTTTATGTAGGTCCAATAAACAGGACCACAATACCATCTTGTCGCATAGACGTGGCTTAGTAGACCTTAGGACTAAGGAATATTACTACTCCGGGCATAATTTTAAGAGATGAATATATTTTAGGGTAAAAACAAATAAAACTACCTGCCATTTTATTAGAGACCAATTTTTTCTCCCGTATACCAGGAAGATTCTCTAGCTGGGGCATCTGTTAGTTCCGAGCAGAGAACGCCTTCAGACCCTCATTTGAAACTGCATCTTTTCTAGGTCAAGTATGACTTACTCCAAAATGGTCGCCAGCCGTTAATGTTTTATTGTATCCGTTGAAAGGACACCTTGTCGTGGATCGTTAATAAGGTTTTACGCTGACTTGCTTTCATTTATACGTAACTAGTTCTTAGACTTTTTGATGTACTTTATTGTACTAATATAATATATATGTATATATTATAAAAAGTACTGCTCTGTGTTGTCCTCGTGACACCCCCTTTAAAATCAAAGCAGTTGTGCATTGTATTTCCGCCATGTATAAATACCTGGGGTTTTTGACCGACGCCTACGTTTCCAATACACGTCTTTCTAACTATCATCATTACTGCACTTCAAACATAAAATGATATATATAAATCTGCTCTCGAAAAATGTGTGCCACTGTTTCGCTCTGCTGTCATTGTGAATATATATATATATATATATATATATCATCACCACTCAGATAATGTTTTGTATCGTTATCGTTTTCTAATCATTTGTCATCACATTTACATATTTACATTGTATCTAACCGAAACGGTTCGTCTAATGATTACCCTCAGCCAGTTAACGTCGATATATCGATGGTCTATTTGGTACATTGATACTTAGCCCGATATGACAAAAAAGAGTAAAGGGAACATTACGAGAGAAATATTGACAATTCGAAAATCAATCACTCGCCTTTTACGAGCAAGTAACGTGTAGAAAAAAAAAACATTACGGCGTCCGTTAGCATCAGCTATCTGGCAGAACGCTGCCAATCTGACTAATTTGGCAAAACTGATAAATCCCTAAGGTGTAGTGGTAGGTCACACACAAGTCCTCGTTATGTTTCTACCCTTGCTTTACGATGATGCCAACAATCACGACAAAGTGAATCAAGAGCTGAGCCTTATTACATCGTCCGTACAATTTCAATTTTCGTCAAATTCAATGTATTGTTGCAACATGACTGTTAATAAGAAAATATCTATTTTTATTGCGGTTGTTGCTGTGGCTGTGCTTGTTACTGTGACGGATCTAGTTAGTGCGAGAGGCTCCGTATAATCGCCATGCGATATGGCTAAAATAAAATGAGAAGCGATTTTACAAATGAGCCCCTGTAATTCAATGACCACTTAGCATCAAGTCGAAGCAACCCTTTGACTAGACGTTGCCATTATCCCAATTCAATCAGCTGTCTTCGAACGATGAAGACAAGGCTAAGAGGCTTGTGCTTATTTGTTCGTACAACCGTGCGTGCGTGCGTGCGTGTATGTTTGTCAGTGAGCGTACCCGAACGCATAATCATTACCGTTATTACTATTGATATGAATATCGTCATCGCGTGTGTTTACATATTGTGTCGCTATTGATGTAAATGGCTAGATAGTTAGACAACACATCACCGTCGACAGATGCAATGATGATAATGATCATTGCTGGGTTCGTTATGTAACGGGACGGCGAATCGCAGGCGCATTAACAACAACAGAAACTGCACTAACAGCAATGAAATTGGAGGTAGTTAAAAGCCAATCTGCTGCTAACAAGCCACTCCGCCGATGGACGCAACGAGCCGTAACGTAATACCAGGAGCCGACAGCGCCCCCGTCTGAGACCTAAACTGATTTTCGTACAGAACAATAACGGTAAACAACGACAGATTCGAACGGCCAAAAACAACAACAACAACAACAACAACGCCGCTAATAACACGCCGGGGTCGTTTACAGTTTACTATTTACCAGCTCGAACGGTACGTCTATGGCTTATACTTCGTATTTCAAACTTGTTTGCAATACATGCATGTCTATATTCACTTTTAATTACTTCGTTCTACTCTAGTTTACAGCCTTATCTACGCTATGTTCTACTAACAACACTAAAATGGTCATAGCTTAGGATTTACTTCGCTCGCAAAAAACTCGTTTATTCGTCCATTTAGTTTTATTACTATATATAGTAATAATAATAATAATAATAATAATAATATGTACGGTTTCATTCAAAGCTGAAACAAAAATGCCCAAATCTCACTTTATTATGTTACCGATCTAGAAATTCAGCCGAAAACCACTACGTTACGTTAGCCGAAATACAATGCTCTTGCTATAAATCAAATCTTTTTATAATGATTATAATCCGCATGTATATATATAGGCAATGCAAAAGGGATTCGATATGACCTATTTATTTACGGGAAAACGATTTAAGCAAGCTTCTTTTCGTAGCATTTGTGATAACGATTGTTCCTGTTTGCCTTTCTCGCACAGGTACGGCACTCACTACTACCTGAAGCTCCATGATGGATTTTCGAAACATCGAATTAAAAATTTCCAGTCGTGCGGTAGGAGCCATCTTTCCATAGCCGATAACGTGCTATAAGCCCATCATCCGCTACGTCACATCATATTCCTTAAGACCTCTTTAGGCAACATGTGGATCAGTTGTTTTTCTGTAAACTAAGGGTCCTAAAGGCCGACAAAATAGATTATTTATCTATTTTGTGAGTGACGGACCGGGTCCATGGATATAGCTATGTGTGAAGCTGCGCAAGGTCCTAACGGGCCACTGAGCGATCTAGATTACGCGCTGCACTAACTGCGTTACGTTAGTACGAAGATAATCAAGTTGATTTTATCCAGTCCGTACACAATAATTGAATCGAAAGTTTTGTTGCTTAAACAATTGGGATGTTGGAATTAACGATCTGTACGAAAATATAAGGTTCCGATACATGCATGAGCAAGCCTTTTATAATAAGCTGCCTCCCTCGCTGCCCATGTATGACTGCATGACGTGACGGGACAAAACGTGTGCTAAATGTTTATATATCCAAAAACTTTTCGACACTACTCGATTACGAACTTCTATCAGAAAAAGTGAAATGAAATAATGAATCTGTTATGCCGTTGACTATATAATATACTGCTAAATTATAGTATACAAGTGTCTGGATCAAATAGAGTAAAATTCCAAATAGAATTGGAATTTAACGATTAATATTGTATTGACTTTTTTTACCTATAGTTTAGATAGGTTCGAGTTACCCTTGCTGGCTTTCGTGATGAAGATTAATTTTCGAGAAAAAAAAATATCAATTATTAGTTGTATCAGAAAGAAGTGAATAATTGGAGTTCACTCCTTGTTGCCGTACTGTCTGACGCAGATAGCGACAACTATCATACACATGCGGACAATTTAAACTTCATTCCATACGTAATCACAAACAATTCGAGTGGCAGTAACACTGAATCAATGAGAAACAAGCACACTGAACACAGGCCGCACTTGGACAATTTCGAAATTTTTCGGTTCACACCTCTCCTGCGGATCCTGTCGGGTATGCATACCTAACCGTATCACTTGCGGCTTGTAAAATTACCTTCACTAGTGCCACTGTCGATATTTCGATAATAGGATATCTGATTTAGATTTCAACTGGCGCTATGCTATCGTAGCACAAAGAAAATTTAGAGTCCTTAGCAGATATGTAACGGGTTTTCCCGATTCGCTCTCGGAGCGCTGGTTGACGCCAACTTTTGACTGTTTGTTTGTCTGTCTGTCTGTCTGTTTGACTTGATATTTTTTTCTTCTTCTTTACGATTATGTTATAGCATTAAGTATGGCACGACTGCTAGATCTGTGTGTGTTGTCTCCGCAGTTTCAAGTGAGCCAATTTCGATCGGCTCCATCACTGACCATTGGCTATGAGAGATACTCTAATTAATCAACGCTATGATTAGTCAGTGTACCGGAGATTGCATTCGTAACTGTACTCCTTACTGTGGTATCTTTCAGCAAGAATGAGTCTATTCACAATATTGATAGACACTGCATTATAATAGCCAGTTGTTATCGCAGTGGTACCGTGAACGCGACTGTACACACAGAAATTCAATGTCCGCATAAAGACTCTATCGATTTTGTTTGGTTCCCGTTCTGATTAATCGATTCGAAAATCGGCCAATCTTTGGTTTGCGCCAATCTATTATTGACCAGCGTAACATGACGACGGAAATACCAGTTGCCCTATTTAAACTGTACAGCGTAGACTACCGCACTATACTAATGCTAACTATATATCATATACGTAGTCGGCGTTAACAGGGGAAGTTCTGCGCAACTGCCACCTATAGTAATAGTCTATGAAAATGTGTGACAGTTCTATAGGAACGTAGTTTATTGTTAATCGTTCTATTTGCGCGCGGTCGTCGCGGTCGCTCGGACGACCGAGCTTTCGGCTGACAGGTACTAGGGGGTCCCAGCTTCGAAATCTGCCAACAACATATAAATTATCTTAACCAACTTATTTCGTTGAAAAAGAGAACTCATTAATCTAGCGAAAGAAAGAAAGAAAGAAAGTTATTTGTTTGCATATACGGTGTGTATGCAGGTGGGAAGTTGAGTTTTTGACGATTCCGTCCGAGCGCAAAAATACTGCGAAGTAAGGAGACGTGCATCCGAAGTGAGCCGTTAAAATGCAAGCGAGAAAAAAATTAGTATGGTAGTATAATTAGTTTTACGGCTTACTGCCTTCGTTACTCGGTTGACAATGATAGATTCGTGGGTAATATCATACGTACATGATGCTATTTATCATGAAACGCCATAGAAATAGCATTTGTATTGATTTTACGTATGCATTTCACGCAAATGATACAATAGAAACATAGGTAAGACGAAACACTACTCATTGCGGTGCCAAACATAGCGGGTGTAAGAATGATTGATCGGGCAGCAACTGCCATTTTTTCAATGAATCCGAAAGAAATGGGTAGATTATTCATTTTATTATATGTGTTGTTTAGTATATGAAGTATTCCTGCAACACTTGTTGGCTCGCCCATTTGGCCATGTCTCAAAATATAGTTATTAAGGAATATTTACGTTTGCGTTCAAAAACATCTATTTCCACTTCACGTCAGAAAGATATAGACACTTCATTGTACCGACATAACTAACGCATAAAGGTGAACAACGGTGTTTCGTGTCCGAACGCCGTGTTAGTTCTAGTAAATAATCGAAAGTTTGAAAAACGATGTTTATGGGTTAGAGGGAACGCAATGTATTGGTTAGAAGATTCAAGTGGAAAAAAGCGTAGCATGAACATGATGCTTAAAAATGATTACTGCCTAGGTCTGGTGCTGAATGTTTTTCTTTGAATTTCCCATAGATCTAACGTTGTTGCTATTATTATTCAATTCAAGGTTGAAATTTGCTCGGCCTGCTGGTGCCAATGCAAGGAGTTGGCCAAAAGCAGCTTCCAGCGTCCGTCTAAAGCTTTCCGCTTAACTCGATGCCCATTTATGTTGGGCAAAGCGAACCGTGTACCATTAAGCATTCATATGTTTGACCTCTATTTGATAAAAAGCTTTAAACGTTACACCTGCTACATTAACCCCCTACAGGTATTTTGAATCCCCTTCATCCATGCATTGACAAGAACGGTAGTTTCTTTTTCGCTCTAGCTGACTCTGCTTCTACTTTTGAAGAAGCTATCCAAAAATGCGACTATGTAACAGCTTCTAATTGACGCAAAGGATCCCATTAGCCGCAGTACAAGCACTATATGAGGTGAAGACATGTCTTGTCTTCATATATGGTAAAACATTTTTAACAGGTGCTGTCTGCGTATACGCTATAGTTTAGATAAGCTCAATACAAAAATGGTTGTTCTATTGTTTATGTTACATATACGACAGTTTATCTGCTTAATATGGACGCGTTCTTAGCCACGCCTGTCTTACCAACTCGAATTAACCCGGAGGCGCTTCGTATCTGCCCTACACAGTCGGACGTGTTACCTTTTTTGCTTTATTTAAATTATTTTTAGTATGTTGGTTTATAGTTATATTATTTATAAATATTTATAATAACAATAATATACGTACTGCAGTACAATAACTACATCTGATCTGTTGGGTTGATCTGTGTAAATACATAGGTAAACGCGTTTGGTTCAACATAGTGGCGTACGACGAAGGCGCTTACCAGCAAAAACTGATAATAAAAAATACGTGGTTTGAAATGTTTACTGATATTGGTCCGCTCGTTATCGGACCATCAGATTCAATCCTTTTCACCGTGCTGCACGTGCTGGCAACATATACGAGAAATCAATCAACGTCTATTTTTAGATGTTGTAAAAGTCTTTGGT
The DNA here is from genome assembly GCF_002443255.2 of Varroa destructor. Classification (NCBI taxonomy): domain Eukaryota; kingdom Metazoa; phylum Arthropoda; class Arachnida; order Mesostigmata; family Varroidae; genus Varroa; species Varroa destructor. Next base: position 24,688,439 of record NW_019211457.1, read on the forward strand.
CTCGGTTGACCTGACGATCAAACGTCGAATATTACTCTGTTGTTCAATCAGTTTCAATTCTTGCTTGTTTTCTAGCAGAAGCCTGAGTACCACGTGCATGGAATTATCGTGCAGTTTAGGCCTAAGCCAAGCTGGCGACCGCACGGATAATTGGTGAACGTTTCTGTCTTTTCAGTATTCCCAGTTGCTCTCTTTTGTACGAGGTGTATGTATATTGTTTCAAAGCATAGACGTTTTCGGTGCGGTCGGCCATTTCCGAAAATTGCGATTGCACGACAAGACTGAAGCCGACGTTCAGAAATGGTACTTCGGACTCATTTTGTGAACTAGCTCACGGTAAATACAGATTAGGTCTGTCTAGCGGGCGACTGCCAATGCTGAACCCGCTGTAGATGCATTAGATAGTAGCTTTATGGTAACAATATGGCAATAATGGAAATGGATATCATTATTAAATGAATGTTTGGGAAAAAGTTATCAATTTATCCTACGTTCCATGAAGGCAATGGCGTCTACTTAATTTCTTTAATTCCAAAATCAACTAATTACGTTCTTCAACCAGTCCACAATTTTTGATCATTGAAGGAATCGAAAATGTATGTGACTGATACGTTCCATGATTTTTGAATGTATGGAAATAACTATATTACACCGGCACAGTCAAGGTGACGCTGGTGAAAGCAATATATTAAGTGATTCTTGCAACAAAGATGCCATTTGGGCCATTTATTTCAGGCTGAAGTTATCACGCCCACCTTTTAAGGTCACCAAATTTTACAAAATTTACATTTATCTGTTGTGCCTTTGATTAGTCAAAATACGTCAGTAAAAAGGTTAGTTGAACAACTGCTATTTTCCTTTTGCATTGACAGATCGTCTCTCGTCGTGGGAGTTGGGCGTCTTTTAGACTACCGTAACCAGTGGCAATGCTGCGATGACGATTGAAAATACTACTGGAAACCAATAGAAAAAAACTATACATAGCTACTAGGCTTAGTGCCAATGTCCGTGCATCTACGCTTTGGTTTTGAAATAAATATTCATATAACAAAGTACGTGACGTATATGTCCATCGATAAGTGGTTGAATCCGACCAGCAAGGTTGAGGCTGGCACACTCCGTAATGTGTTCAGCTGAAATGTAAATACCGTAGAATTTTTAGGCTTATTTTCAAGTAGAGGCTTATTAGGCTTTAACCTATTTTTATTCTGGAGCTGTAATGCAGCAGAAATACTGGTAATGTCCTAGTAAACAAATTATAAACATAAGCAGATGACAGTAAAAAGTACTGTGGTGACTGGAAGTTAATTTCGGTTTTGCAAAAAAATTAAATTTTATAAAAAACTATTTTAGGTTTTGTGAAAAAATTACTGGCAGAGTTATCCATTTTGGGATCAGTTTGACGCTTTAGTGGATAGCAAAAAAATAACAAAAAAGAAAAAGGAATGAAATTAAACCTAAGTTCCATTATGACGCATTGAAAACGAGCCTAGAAAATCCAATAAGCCGAAGAACTACTGCACATTTCAAATCGTTACATGGAATTTGATGGTCCATCCATATAGTATGTATTATATTGACGCAAGAAAAAAATGCTTAAAGGAAATTGGTTGACTGGGAAAGCGAACTTACCTGTTTTCCCAAAAATCGTATCTTTGTTGACTATAAGCTGTCTCTCCAGACTACGTACCTAACGGCGATTGCTATGAGAGAAAACTCGTGTACTGTTAAAGTAACGGCGTCCTTTCTAGAAGCTACAACAACATCAATTATAAAAGATCCAATTTATTTCGCATTATAATCGGCTGGATCTGCCTAGCGCTGGACCTTTTCCGTCCTGTCTATGAAATAAAATCAATTCTATCTAAAATCAATATCTAATATGTTATTGCATAAATAGTGTTCTAATAAAGTGTAACCTCCCCAAGCATTGGAGAGACCACGCAAGTGGTGGGCTTCGTGCCAAAGGCAAGCGGGTGAGTTTATATCTGTATACGAAATGCGTGAATAAGTTGTGGGTTCACTAATGTCAAAAACTGATAGGTAACATTAAAATATACGTGTGTCTTTCAAAAGCAATCGATTATATACGCGCATTATTAAACCTTATTGGAATGGAATCTGATATTCGTTATACAGAAATATATGATTATACAAAATATCATTTGACTGTGACCAAGTCCCCTCTAAAATGGGGACGCTTTTCCATTAAATTCTTTCTTGTTTGCACCGGTACAAAAGTTTAGTAGGTCCTCTAGACATGTTCTCGCTTATAGGGCACACTAGATACGTCCTCACGGTACGAACAGTATCGGGTACGGGGATGAAATCGCATTTTACACGAGGAGCCGTGTCATCGCGGTTTAAATATATGTCGCCTTCTTTGATGGGCCCTGGTCTGTGTCCTTTCACGTAGGTTGGCCGAGCGGAACAATACCATGTACTTACAGAACCCACGCCTAGAGACTGGCTGGAAGTAATTGTCCATTTGAGTAGTGTCGCTGCAAGGGATTCAGCAAAACGAGTCGACGCAGGTAAGCGACCTGTCATCAATGACAGCTCCTAACTCCAAAATAATTCTTCAAAACCTTCACATCGCAACGTCTTGGTAACCGACGCTTTGACTATGTTTATAAGACGTGCGGAAAACACCATGGCGCGCGGCAAGTGAACAGCTGAAGGTCCATACAGGTGACGTTGTGCCTGCAGCTTTCGAATCCCAGGCCGAGTTGAATAATACCTTATTTGGCAGCTTTTGTCAAGGATTAAGCATTGTGCAAGGATCGACCAGTCGTGTACATTCGGCGGGGTCAGTGAAGAGGAACTGTGCGATAACCAAGTGGGTGTGAGGTGCGGCCTTAGAACAGATAAGGTCCAAGTACGTGTACAAGCGGATATAAACAAGCCTATCTCTTGACCATGATAACGGGTAAAAAATGCCCACAAAGGCAAACACCCATTTTTGAAGAAGACATCACGAAGCTTGCGCGTCGGAAGAGGCGCTTGGCCTCCATCAGCAGCTAGCCTGTGGGTTGGCAGATAGGCAGCACGACGTTGCGCAGCTCACTGGCGACCACTAAGAGATCAAATAGAAACTTTTTGCAGAACCGCTAGGTGTTGCATCGCAGTCGTGCAAGATTTCTCGTAGGGACGCAAGCACAATTCGAACAAAGTGACCCCAAAATTCATGCCCCCGTAGTACTGCTCGTTTGATGGCGTAACCTAATTCACTAACTCCTTGAATGCACTTAGCAATTTGGAAATGGGAATGATCTTTGTTACGAGTTCAAGCAATGTCAGGCGCCTCGATAATAGCCAGCCTCCAATCCCCCACTGGAAGAGAATATTGGTCGATGCTCACTAGCATCGTGGGCGCTCCAGCTGAAAACGAATATGCGACTCTTCTAAGCGAATTGATTATTCCAGGCGAGCAATCCAATGACAGATTCACACCAAATGAATGAGAGCCCGCGGAACTAATGATATCGGAATCATCGTTCTGGGCGACGAGGAACCGTAGATGGTATTATTCTGTATGGGAGCTTGCAAAGGTCTGATCGGTCAAAACCCCGGCGAAACACTGACCAGCCAAAGCTTAACGAACATAAGTATGCCACTTGTATCAAGAAGTGGGCGTACAGGAATAAGAAACCACATGAGCAGATGTCTTGCGGCAGACACTGCAGCTGTTGTTGTATCAAGGTGTAATGGTGCTTTCTCTTGCAAATTCTGCATGCCCAAAGGGTCTTTTACAGGTTTCATTGTGACCGTGTACCCGAACGCAAGAACAGCACCGATCGTCGTCACTAATCAGCAGGGTTAGCGTTCCAACGAGCCGGAGGCCACGATGGATCATAACAATACATACTCGTATTGAAAGTTTGAGTTAGACAACCAACGGCCGGCGCGACAGTGCAGGTTCGGCGAATCAAGTAGGTTATTTGTTAGATCGTAGTTGCTATCAACGACGTTAAACGCCGTAATTTTCCTTTTTTTTTTTTTCTTTTGTCCTAGCTGCTATGCTTTACTTAGCCTTGTCTTTTGACGCACGTTGATATATCTCTTGCGTTTATCTTTAGCGTATTCAATAAGAACGCACACCAGCATTGCTTTTCGGATCGAAGATATAGGTATCTGCGTAAAAGCAACCAGATCAGTACCTAGCTTCTCGATAGCATTCATGCCACTGACAATGTCGTCTAGGGAATATTGAGTGATATCACGAAACGCGTATTATACAAATTGTCTAGCATTTACCAGCTGCCGGAGTCACTTTGCCTCTAGTTCATGTTCAGCTGTGATTTACATTATTGATTATGCAGCTTTCTACTAAGGTCTTCTGGCGATGACTTTCGTGGTGCAACGAGTCGGCGTCCGTCACGTTTTTCTAGCGGCCAATCCACATGTAATTGGGATTTCCACAAATGATATTGTAATAGATCGTCGTCGGAGATGTTACGCACTCAATCAAGCACGGACGAAGGCACTGAGTACACTATTTGCTGCTGCTGTTATTCGTGCATACTATATTGTCAGAAAGGGCGGTAGCGCTGATCCGATTTTTGCATCATTATTTCCCTCGGAACCGGCCGGCTGATTTCCCTAAAGCGACTACGACATCGAGCTATTATTTCTCCAGATTTAATACGTTCAGGAAATTTCATTTAATCATCTTCGCGAAATTCAGCTTAAAAAGCGTTTTATTTGAGATCATTTTGTTTTATATTTGCCGAAGGCTCGGCTTTCTTTTTGGCTGTATAGTAGTTACGAATAATGCTGACTTTTTTTTGCTCGATACTCTTCGTCTAGCGCTCATTCCTTCCTAACGGACCTAGCCTAAACGAAGGTTGACTAGCTAACGAAACCGTTCGTAGGCGTCGTGAAACCATTGTATCTCTGTACACGCTCAGCTCACAAATACACTCTACACAGTTTTTTTACTCGAAAATTGCGTGTAATCTTGCTTAAGTGACGGCATAATAGCTTATATGGAGCGTTATAATGGCTTGCTTTATCAGGCCTGGCTGTTGGTCCTAGGAATTTCCTTTTTATGACCACATATTAATAAACTGTCCTTCCAGACTACGTAACTAGGTACGAGAGAAGACACGTCGTGTTGGCGTTGTCCGGAGACTCGAAATAAACTAACTTTTGTTCATAAAAATGACGAAGGATTTACATTACAGTCAGCTCCGTTTGGAGCCGCATACTCTATCCGTATATCTATATTACAAAATACTAAACGTGCGAATTTCGCTTGCCCAAAAGATGTCCTTCACAAAAGCAAACATTCAGGCTTTCTAGCCGCAGAAAGGAGCCACCATGTAAAAAGTCGGCCTTTTGCCAAAGGCAAACAGAACTTTCGTCCGGGGGTGGACTGATTATCTCACGGCAATAATAACCCCAGCAAGCTTTGTTCATGTGCTTATAACGGCGTACACTGTTCGCGCATAAGCTGTGGGTTTGTAAAGCAATGGAAAAAGGGCTGCTTCAAGAACGTGTGCACTCAACACCCGAAATACTATAAGACCATTTAAAATTATTTTTTATTTCATTATCATTTTGTATAGATATTATTATCAATATTAATTAAGTCAAAATATATGATCGTATAAAATATAAATGGACTTTGCCCAATGCATTTAAGAGCCCGTATTGAACTCCATACAATTGTTTGATTCTCAAATTGAATAGGTTCAATCTATGCGAGGTAAATTACCAGCTACAGCAGACAGAAACGGCCATTTTGTTTGAAATAGCAAAGATTAATCAAAATCAAGTCGCTTTGAGGGTGAATTCCATGGATTACTCGTTTTATTATGTCTTTCCCTTAAGCCGAACATTTAACAGCAGTCGAAATGTAAGGCAGCAACATACGAAAAATACGTTAAGCAGACGTGTCCACGACCAATCACGTTGCCAGCCCAAAGTCTATACCCTAAGATCGTTTATGTCTTAATGTCCCTAATTAATATATAGCAAGGTCATTAAAAAATATGTATATATATAGAAATATACAGCACCATGAGCACCACTACTAAGACCTAAATTAGTAGATATGAACAAGATTACCAGCTATAATTAAAATGCTTATAGGGGTACTAAATATCATACCTATCGATATGTTGTCCTGTAATTTACCGATCTAGATATTGCGCTAGAGACAGGCAGCTCACAGTCGATATCAGCAACGGGTTAAGACCATACTAATCACAGAGTCAACAAGGGACCTAGATACCCTCTGTCGAGTTTCAAAACCGTCTTTGAAGTTAAAAGTTAAATAGAGGAGCGTGATCAAAGACTGCTACGAGCGACTTACCCCCACTCCCCGCAACTTGAAGTCTGTTTTCCAAGCGCTCTCGGTCATTGCGATGACAAAGAAACCCATGTAATATTCTAAAAAAATATTTGATAAAATGGTGTAATTTAGTAACAATTTTTTTAGAACCAAATGATTTTTTAAGGCCTCTTTTATAATCCGTGGGCAATTAATATAATGGGCAATTAATGCTTCGACAAGTTTAAAATCTAATGATATCATTAATTAGAGAGCTTCTTATTCTTTACATACCGTTGTAGCAGTTGCTATTTTTGCTACTCTGTTTTTTTTAATGGTCAGTGGGACAATAACTTGGTTTTGTGTTTGTCGTTTCGTTCCTGGTTGACTTCGGACAACTTTGCGATAAGTCTATGCAGACAGACCCACGCTGTTGTCAGCTGATTTTTCTTTTATTCTTTCGAGCTTAACGTCCGTTTTTATTCTTGTTAGCCATTGATCTAGATCGTTATGTCCGCTAAGATTACCTGTAATAGCTTAACCTGGCTCCCTCTAGTGGCTACTTTCGCTCTTCGTTTCATTATTAGACCTTTCAACTGTTTCCCGACTCTGCATCACAGTTGTCATCGTTACGGCAGCTACTTTCAAATCAAATCATTTGCCAGTTGTTGTTGTTGCGACTGCTGCAGCTATTTACATTTTTCCAAAAATCGATTTCGCGTCATCAGAGCCCATTTACCCTGAGTTACTTCTGCTCTCATCCGCTTCCACTTTGGCTGGCTTCAACTAGGATGCAAGCGCACAGCAATTCCAAACCCGTTACATGCTGCTATCGGATTTTTCTGTTTACAAAACGATAACAGGAGCAAGTATACTGATTCGTTTCTACAAAAGGCCCTACCAGCAAAGGTTGCAAGCAAGATAACGCTTGCGGGACCTCTATTCAGGAACCGGCAGCAGAGGATCTGTGACGATCTGTATTGTAACAGAATATGTTGTTGGTGCTCACTTGTTAGCTCCTCTGCAGCTGTCGATAACGGCACTGCACACGTCGTCTCTTTTTTCGTGTATTGGTTCATGCCTTTACCTGACTCTACCTGTCTTCTGTGTGTGCGCGTGTGCTTGTGGGTGGCAGTGGGCGTGTGCCCGTTTATTTAACCCTGAACCGCACCTGTGTATTCGTAGCACGGAAGGAACCTTTGGAAAAAAACGAAGCTTTCAAGTTATAATGATACTGAATGCAACTTGATTGTATCAGACGATATAGACCATTAAAGACATGACAATGATGCCCATTACACAATTATGGCGACCACCTACCCAGCCGATTTCTGTCGCCTTGTTGCTACTGTCTATCGGTAGTAATGGCGTTGATATGAAGTGATAGGAGACGTATGACGTTTCACGTCCAATGCCGCACGTAAGAGATCCGGATGAAAACCAGGTACGAATGCTCCTTATGTAGGTATTAATTATTCGTGGTTTATGGCTGCGGGCGTCACCTGCGCTCAGGGCTAGAACATGAAGTGGCTTAGTTAATCATAAGTTTCATTCCTCTAGACAAAGTTCGTCGCGAGGTCAGTTCGGGAACATAGAGGTCTTCTCTTCAGTGAACTTGTGGACTCTGACCGTTTTGAAAAGAACGGTTAATTTCACACACTGTGTAATAAGCAAATATGTTTCTGTGTGTGTATGTGTATATTAATAAAAAAAAAAAAGAAGAGAATCCGTAAGATTTGAGCCTGGAAGAATCGCTATTGCACTGCTTATGATTATGAATCTAAGTTTTCATCGTAATCTCGTTTATGCCGTCGATTAGGAGGGTCCTGTCGTTTCGTTGCGTGTTTATTTTTTTCATAATATCCACTGAGTACAAAAAGAGTAGCAAATATATTTTCCTGGACAAAAATTCTATCGATTCGCATCTATGGCGCCAGATTCAAACTCTGGACCCATGGAACTATTTCAACCTAACTATCTCACCCAGTTTACGAACACATGGTTTATACATGTTTTATGTGTTTATAATTGTTTAGAGACAAAAATCATACACGTTAAGGTCGCGCTGGACGGTTCGAAGAGGAAATGCGGCTGTCAGTCTACTAAGATGGGCACATTACTACAGTCCGCATTCGGTATCGCATCCGCAATCATAGACCGTAGCGAATTACAAAGTCATTATGTTCTATTGCCATTGCTATAGAAAGCTCTCGATTCCTATGTAACGTTGATGCATATAATTTCACCAGAGTGACGTTTTACGTAGGATTAACGTATGAAAAACAATGTACAATATATTTCTTGCGATCTCGACGACATCGAAGCGGCTAAATAAAGTCAGGACCGTCAATTCAACAACATCTGCTAAATGGTATGTTTCATAGTTTTTTTGTTTAATGTTGTTTTGAATCTACATCTTGGGTTTGCATAACCACCGTCACTATTTAGAATTCGTCACCCGATATAGTTAAGTTACGGAATTTACGGAATAAGTTAGTAACAGGCTATAGTCCATATTAAACATAACAGAGTCAGCAGATAGATTATAATTGACCACAACTAACTTCGTCCTTCGTATTCGCTAGTAGCACCTCTAAGCTGAGCTGGGATACTACCATGACAGTCCCTAATGCTAACAATAATTATAGTTCGGGCATAATGGTAGTTTGTTAACCGATTGTATCAAACAGAACAAACCAATATTTTCGCTGAGACCTACTCGTAATACCGCAAATCATTATTCTTTCCTATTTTACGCACACGCCATATCATGACAGCCTATACACCATACATATAATAACAGCCTCTTCTGCGTTCGACAAGAACCTTCGATGACACATCATTGTCAGCTTTTCGACCGGTACTTTTCAATAGTAAGCACCATAAACTGCCAAAGATCTTCTCGAAATCTTCATGACCTTCGTCATCGTCGATCTCAGTCCAAGAGGCCGTTCGACCGTAGGTGCGACGATTTAGAGCTCTTCCAGGGCCCTGTTTCCTATCAGGCAGCTATCGTTCACCAACAAAACAAAGAACTGGTCAGTTAATTGATTCAAACGTTCAGGTGTCTTAGCGACCGTCTGTGGCTATAATGGTCATGACTCTTCTTGCCAATCTTAGCTTCTATGACAATTTCTTCATGTCTGTTCATCTCTTCCTCTTGAATAACAGTACACTGTCATTAAATTTCCCATAACCAGATGTTCCCAAGCCGTGTATTTGGAGGGTGATTAATTTTCTCCTACAACGGGCATCAAACATAGCGGGAACAGACCAAGGGGAAAAAGGTTTGTAACTATTCTGAGTGTATTGCGCCGTCAGAAACAGATGTAGCACGTACCTTCGCTGAGCCTAACTGCTCTTTCAGCCACTTGAAGTTTCCGTTGGCATCGATCAGACACAACGGTAGACAGATACTACCTGTGATTATTGGCGAAGATACGAATAAACTTAATAGGCTAATGATCATTCCATAATAATTGATATAAAAAATCGTCGCCAACTGTTAGAAGATTCGGTTGGCGTCATGACCAAGACCAAACGACATAAAAGGGCAAGTGCTAAAAGCACGTGATACGTTCAAACTGGGGAAAACTTTAGTGGGCTGTTTATCGTCACTGGCCATCTGTGCATTTGCCGCTCAAGATATGAGAAAAAGATCAGTTCTTTCTAGAACAAAGTAAGAAGCTCATTATGACAAAGAACAGCGCGCAGTTTTTGGATATTAAAAAAAGGTCAGTTGTTATTTTATCTTTTCTCGTTGGACGAACCCCCCGCGAAGATTGAAGACATCCCTTTTACACGACCAATTACGTTATTGACAGTTCCCATACACAATTTAAAAGTTCATTTTCATAAGGAAAGCCGCAAAACCCTAGATGGAGGTTAGATCTAAAGAACTCCAAAAAAAAATGGCTCGAAAATTCATTTTTGTTATGCCTAATTATACTTCATTATTACAAGCTGTTTTTTTTTTTATAACTTTTTGGCTGTTTTAAGATTTTGAATTTCAAAAACTTCCAGCTTTTTCACTGTTAAGTGAAGTGTAATTCCGTTAGAATTTCTTTGTATATTGCTCATTACATCAACAACTTTATACCGGCCAGAATCATGAAACTTACGATTACCGTTAAAACACGATACATAAAACGTTAAAACGAATCAAGGAACGAGTATTTCAAAGTAGATTAGTTAATAGTTTAGTCCTAATTTGAAATTGTAATCGCTGTAAATGGCGGTAGCATTGGGCAGACATGATGGTTAGGAATAAAATTTTTGGCACACGCAAGAAATTTCGTTGAACTATTTGTTTTTATTTAGATCGAATTTTATACATGAAAGATAAGAGATATTCATATTTGGGAAGAGCTAGGAAAAGATTGGAAAGTTGGACACATCAATTACCTGGGCTGTAACCATGTTTATGAATGAGCTCGCAAATGTAATCGTGAAGTGTTTTGAAGGTCTATGCCTTTCTTACACTGTAGCATATTGTTGAATTGAGTGGGACGAATTAACGTAAGCATTTTAACAAGCTATTGTATACTTTAGTATTGTCCTTATGAACGGCTACCCTGAGGACAGACAATTCTTGTCTCGTTTACAGGTTCCTATTGAATTATTTATTGCGGGTTTTATATACTGATTCTAGCGCCTTTTCATCAATTCGCGCTCTGATAACACCATTAGGTAATTATTAAATTGTCCGGAAATGTACCGGTATTTCTGTTAATCGTTTTTCTGTGTCGGGCCATTCTTGGGTGGTGGCCAGGCGTTACATGGCACTGCAAAGTTCTCCCGATAGACCTAATCCAGTAATTTTATTTGTACCACAAAACGTCAAGTTCAATTAGGTAAAGTAAAAAAAAAGGATGTTTCGAGTGGACAAAAAAAAAGTCTTCAATGCCGTCTTATGTCTTTTCATCAACGTCAAAACTGCCGAAACAATGGGCGTCAGTCGTCGTATATGTGACTTCGCCGTAGATGCGAGTTCTGCACGGAAACGTCTAATGAAGTTTATACGCTTTAGGAAAGGTTTTAGAAAAATAAAGAAAAGCTATCCGTGGCTGCTGCAGTCTAAAAGACGTAGTACCTCGTCTTTCCGAGTTCGTCAATTATCGTGTTAAGGATTTTTCTAACAACGATGATTACCGAATAACTTCGCGTCTTTTAGCTCTATCTTTAGATCTAATATGGAATAGATTCACCTTCTACATCGGCAGAAAGTCACTTTTGTTTTTTTTTTTTGCAATCAGGGTTACAGTAAAATGCTGTAATATAACAAAAAACAATTTCAGACAACACATAAAATCTATTCTATAATATATATACACTTATGTAAAGCAGTACATTTCAGTTAGAATAATATGAAAGTAAAGGATGTCAAAGTCCATTTGCCATTTGTATGGATTTTTCTCTGTTTAATAGCATAACGTTCGTTATTAACAACTACCTGTAGCATTGACATCGAATTGGGTGAAAGCTGGCCAGGCTATAGAAGCAACAGAATTAACACGGAGAGAAGCCTTATCATCCTTGACCAAAATAGATACTGGCTAGGCTCATATAGGCGTAACAATGGGTGGCACTTGCACTCATTCAAAGCAAACAGCTAAATCGAAGGCCGCGAAGATCCCTGTCGCGGTCAACTCCTCAGCCGAAAGATCTTGAAATAAGGGACATGGCCGCATGTTGATCATACGACAAGTACCTAGATAACTTTAACATAATACGCTTTTCACAGGTCTTCGGCATTTACTTCCGATTCAGGAATCAGAAGTTAACAACATCGACTAAATGTTTGCTCTATACGATCGAAAGCCTGGCTGGGACCTATCACTGTTATGATGTACACTCTTGTTAAAATTGTACTCCTCTAGTCCGTGTTCGCTTCACACAACATATAATAATATCTGGAAAATCAGTACCGGAACATAGTTTCGGAAATACGTGTCCGGTAGTTTTTTGCTGCTAAAAATATTTAGACAAGCTTTGAAGAACGGTTCAGATTGATCGAGCGCCGTTTCGTTCACAAAGTTCCCACTGCAGGAGTTCCTGTAGGATGACCTTTTAAGCGATATACGTTAGTCAGCTAGTAATAACAAAACCAATGTATTATTTCAAGGGTTTTGTATCATCAGGTGTTATTATCAGCAGCAGCCAGAGCAGTTCTAGCTCGAACAAGGGGTCGCGACTGTCGTACGAACAGCATAATTTCGAATCGGCCCTTGACACTTACCGTAGTAAATAGCAGCAATGCGGTGTTATACAGTACGCGTGCTTAACTAAGCATACAATAACTACCGCACCTGTCAACGGTCAAAGTGCTAGCAATAAGTACGTATTTGAATGTTAGTAAGCATTTACGGAAACCGGTAACGAAGCCTGTTCACGCAACAGAACCACACCAGTCAACACTATTATAGAATCACATTGATGAACGCCAACAGCAACCGCACCGAAGCCTATAATTTCACGTTTGTATTTTGCATTTATTTCTAGTCTGCTTTATATAGGGAACGCTATTGACAAGCATGCGCGGCAATCTAACTACTCTCGAGCTGCTTCACGTCTTTGGAAGTTTTTCTCAGTCACGGTTTTTTTTCTGACAGTGCACATTTGCCATGGGAGATATCGCCATCAAATCAGAGATCCTACATCGTCGAAGGAAAAAACGAAGACCGAGACTAAGGAAAACCTTCGAAGATGTGATGCAGCTCGAGGTAGTTAAATTACCGCGCATGCTTGTCAATAGCGTGCCTTATGTCCGCCGCCAGCATAATTGCTTTGTTTTCGTTGTTTGGGAATAGAGCTAAACACTTGCACTATCATGGCCATTATGAGCAGTACGTAAGTAGTCTAACAGGGAACTTGGAACTGTTCATGTTGAATACTGATGTTGCAACGGTCAAGTGGATGGGAGAACTTAATTTTTTTTTTTTATCATTTACTCTTTTTTGAAGATTATATAGTACTACGTAGTGTGGGGTTCGTTAGCGTCGTCATGAATGCGCGATTCATTGAAAAATGGTGCTTATCTTCAAAAGGTAGATGTACATGGCATATTTAATGTAAGTACGTTCATCCAAAAATTTTGCAAAATCCGTATGTAGCGTCTTCTATCTGGAGTACTCGATCCGACGATGTTTGACTGACCTAACGTCTGTTGCTCTGTTCGGGCAATAGAATCCTTAGTGCAATTGAACCTACCATAAAAGCTTTTATAGTAGTTTTTATGTACTCGATAATTTATTCTGTTGACTGTTGTTAGATTTGCTTGTTGGTTTATTGGAACTCTGCAATAAAGTGAGTTCTCATGTTTGCAAGCTAGTTCCTCAAATAACCGATATCCTTGCTCATATGCCCTTAAGCAGATATGCAATCATAGAATAACCAAACTGAGGGCAAAATGCCAACCATGAAATGTTACGATGACCGGTAGGAGCTTCTGATATCTAAGAAATAACTCAAACGAATCTCGGCACGGTCGTTCTTTCTTCTTTTATAATACGGTTCTTTTAAAAGTAAAGAACGCGTTTAGAGTGATCGAGTAGGCCAAGGGGCCCCGGGCTGTGAACTGTAAATCTTTACGTAATCTATTAATAGATAATAATAGTCCAACAAGAAGATAATAACGTTACATTTGTCGATAGTTACATTACTAGTTAGAAACTTCGCACTCTAAATAGTAGAAACAGGAAAATTTTGAAATTACTTCCACTTATTGATTGGAATGCATTTGAGTAGCTGCCCTTCATTGTTTCTAATGCCGTTCTAGTAAATCATATTTAGGTAATTTACGTAGATAAAGCTTCACTGGTTAAGTGGTCGTGTCTTCGATGTGCCATTAGGGGGGTAGCAGGTCATCGCATCAGGAACAACCCCCTACGCGTTCCATTACGTACATTCGATAAAAGTTCTGACGAGTATTAGTTCCAGTCGACACTTATGCATAACGTGCACACTCTAGCGCACGTTACCATTACTACTAATACGAATTGTTTAAAGAATTGGTCGGGTACGAAGACGTAGCGATTTTTTTCAATACGTCTCCTTTTGAGCATCGATGCAGTGCGGTGCTTCCTTATACTACCCCATTTTCTCCTATACTGGATCCAGCGATTACGGTCAGTTATTAAAATCAATAGGGACGGAGCGGATTTGTAGTCGACAGTCAAACGTCGCTGATCATTTTCATTTGCTGCTTTACCAAATCAAACGTTCACTATGCATATATGCGCATATGGATTCAAGCATGGCTTTTAGAACACAATTTCTACTAGGTATTTCGTGGCGAAGCTCTTTAAAAACGCGCTGAGTAAGAGCGTCGTCGAAATTGCGTTTCGTATTATAAATAAAGTCCAACGGACTATAATCAGTGACGCTCATAGCGTTGTGCACACGCGGCGATTACCGGGAGCCTACCGAGCGTTCGTGCGTGGGCTAGTGCGGCCATAGCTGCGATTACAAGAGTCTTGTACGAGTCTGAAGAAAGGGGCGCAGTTGCCCTTGCCTGCTTCGGCATTGCGACCGTATAGTTTGTTTAAGATATAATCCTATCACGGCGTGTCAAGCCGCTTCATAGCTGTGAGGTGCGTGGTCCCGTGCACGCGGAAAACCGGTAAAACGGTGAGTTAACCTCACGAAAACGAGTGTTATCAGCAGCATAACGATTTAAAAAAGGTCAAAAACTACATTAAAGAAACCGAATAAGAAAATTGCTGTGTTGCTGAGTTTTGATCCACTTCGAAGATCCTTCAGGAAGACCAATGTCGAACTCACTGATATCGACTTCAGTGAGCTCGGTGGTCTGTGTAGGAAAGCTAGAAGCGTACCTAGGCCGAAAAAAAATACACGCCAACATGGGAACGAAACGAGTTGAATGGTATACGACACCAGCAACTGCGGCGTTCCCCGACGGCAACAATGACTGCTGTCATTAAGATCTACACAATGCCAAAACTCTATCACACAGTGGGACGATGGTCATAGGACATCTATGGTGCTTAAGTGTTTCCGCAGTGCGGCTGAAAGGATACTTGCGTGTGTCGTCATCGAGGAGCTTAGGATACAACAGTCTCAACGGCAGTGGCATTTTGCGGCGGCTAAGGGCTGCCGCACCAATGGATAACAGATAAATACAACGACGATTTTCGTGTTTTCTCTAGTGTAGTCGTTCTCGGTCGAATTTAATGAGCACTTTGCCAAAGCTGAAGCTTCAAAACGGATAATCTATTTGAAGTGGTCGGTGAAATTTGAAAGGATAGCTTTCAGGCGGCAGCAATAAAAGAAGCAGAGCAAAAAGGTGCAGAAATATTATTAGATTTATGAGGGGTTCGTGTTTTTGCCGCGTTTCTCTGTTCAAGCTCTATTAATTCGTTCAATATCGACTGCTAAACTAGTTAGATTTTAATTTGTTAAAGGAACATCAACGAATTAAAGGCAATATATATAAAAAGACTTTTAGCTACTCGCGGTACGAGGCTAACGTACCACAATGACGAACCTGCAATACCAACGAAAATTGTACGGTAATAAATGCGAACCCCCTTATCGTTTTTCGGATCCGCTCAGATTCGTCGGTGACGTGCTGAAAGAAAAGTGCTGCCCCAAAATCCTCGATGACCGGACGCATCCTCAAGGCCGGCACTGATCTGATACTAATATGCCCATTTTGCCCAGCAGCTAATTTCTCTTTCGGTTTCTTTACTTCCATCTATCTATTATTATTAAGCTTCCCAGGATATAGACATTTAGTTTAGAAACATAGGAAACATCTTGTTTTGAGTGTAAGTTCAAATTCTAACATTTTTGCAGGCCTATTCTTACAATCATCACTGAATAGTTTTGAATTCTACTAAAGACATTCTAGCAGAGTCTGCTAGAATGTTTTACTACACATATATATATCTTCATATCTTACTTTAGGTGTCCTTAGTGCATTTTTATGCATAGTTAATCTGTGTCTGAGCTCGAAAGCTGTTCAGCGGCCCTTTCAAAGCTCTCGGGAGCTTTCCTCAATCGAAGTTTTAATGACTCACTCATCCGTGTTAAGACAGCATGACAAAACTAGTCAAATGATTGCCAAACACGGGCTGAACTGCTACCAGTTCTGCTAAACCGTATTTTTCTTGACCTCGTATTGTAACATCATACACCGAAAATTAATTTTTGTCGCGTCTATAAAATTCTGTCACACATGACGGATCACCCGCAGTGTCTATGATAAGTTACGTCAATGATCAGTGAAAATAGTGCGTCTTCCGCAGATGGAGAATTGACTTAAAAAGTTTCCGTAAAAAGATCCGAGGAATTACGAAAGGAGAAAGTGAATCTGAATTTGGGATTTCAATTAACATCGTCTGATGCCGTAACTTTCTGCATGGCTATTCAAGTAGCCATGCAGAAAGATAGTTCCTATCTAAACTGAACCAGTTAACGAAACTTTCTAGATGAGTGAAAGTGCCGAGCGGTTTTTCGGACTTGTCATAATGAACACAATAAGGAAAATCGTATAATAGAACAGTCTTAACTCAAATTGTTTCTCACGAAGATTTTGCAGTGGATAGTTAAATTTAACAACTATTACTTTGATAAGTTTTCTTTTTTTTTTTTTGATAGTAAACTTTACTTACTATAAAACGTACTACCCACCACTGATAGACCTCTTTGATTCACGCGTGTCCTTCAAGACAGTGTGAACTATTTGTGTTTTGTCATTCAAGCAGAACACATTTCTATATTAAGAACCATTTAAAGCGCCGATTCCGCAATATCGAAATCGAAAACGCTAGAATAACCGAGATACCGGTGGGGTTTTAAGTGGGACCTAAGTTAGCGCCGTTAAGGTTAACACATATCCAAACTTATATTGTCGGTAATGTATCCCGTAGTAAAATACAGCATACGTTAATTCAAGAGTAGGCCAAAGCTACGTTTGATAGCACACAATATTAATTCTCTGGTCTATGATGTATACTATAATAACGGTCTACGATCTACGGTAAACTGGTATCCACACGGACGAATGCTATGCTTTCTCTGTTGTTATCGATCACTCTTTATTTGGTAAGTCCCAATGGCTCCCGCGACCTGCGTCAAATGTCGGACGCTTTGTCATTTGGTAATATCTGCTCTTCTGAAAGTGGAAACATTAGCTATGGCCGTCTGTTGCTATTGCTCGACCTAGCAAGACTCATTAGCTAGTAGTTAATAGTCGTTAGTGTATGAATGAATCAAAGTAGGTCTATTTGTTCTTGTGAAACGAGCCTCGCGAACAATCAAACCGACATATTAGGACGCGACGACCGTAACAAGTGGTAGGCAGCTAAGCAGCGTACCGATTTTATTATTGGGGCATACCGTCGTGGGATCTTGCTCCGCCTGTGATATCTTCAATGTAATGAATGCCGCATTGTGGACAAATTTACCGAGAGTAACTAGCACTATTTCGAATAAGCACACGTTTTACGGAATCGACATGCTGCGCACAAAATGTAGCGAGCTCAATTTTTTTCAGTTACATTTCTGTCCCCTATATTGAAATTGCCGGCAGGTACCGACAGCTTTTCTGGTTTAAAAAAAACGTTAATCAATCAGTCAGCCACGAACTGCAGGTTTACGAGGGTGTTCCTACCCTCCTCTACCCCGGCCTTCCCCCCCGTTTGTCATTGTCCAGTCGTTACGTAGAACTAATGCATTCATGTGTAGTACGAGTTCTTAACGTTGTCGCTATCGCTACGACTAATCGTGGATCTCGCCAGAAAGACGTCAAGCGATCGCAATTGCCACCACTGCCATGGCACTACCAGAATTCTAATGATACAACACCTAACCAACATATTAACCAATATCTAATTAGTTGATTACCGTTCTCTATCAATCAACCGATAGTTCTAATTATAATAAAGTGGGTAAAGCATGGAAAGCAAGGGTTGCACGTTCGCATCAACATCATGGTGCCGCGGTCCGTCTTGCCCTCTTGGCCAGAAACGGGTCACAATTCCACTGATTCCATTGATTTTGCAAAAGAAAATAATACCAAAATATTGGTCACACATCGCCTTTGTTACCTCTAGTGCTACTTACATTTCTCACTATTGCTATTAGGTACGCTCGCGCCATCTTGGTCGCACCCGTTCGGGGGCAATCCGCTAAGCCAATTTAGCTCCTGATTGTTTCATAAACGAAACGAAAGTTCCCAAACTTCCTGACATCGAATATCTGGATCGAGCAGTGCAGAACGATGTGGTTACTTTAATTACTATTATTATTACCTATTTACCTGTTGTGGTTAAGTTGATCCATTGATGACAATGACAGCTGATTATTTTCGTCGTGGTTTATCGCCATTGAGCTTCCAAGGGGCCATGTGCACAATACGTTGAAAATTTCCTTTCTACAAGGAAAACAATATAGTGAATATGCTATTCTGTACCATATAGCAATAATCCGGCATTCTACATCGATTTACATGAATATATAGAGACTAACAGGCTCATCTTTCGGGTTATGCAGACAATAGAATCGTTGGCTTGTAGTTGACCTTAAGGGTTAGTAGAGACATGCTTTCGAATTCGATTTACGTCTATATTCCCCTGGCGTTTTCCACATAGCATACATAAAAAGTCTATTATAAGCGTATCGGTTTATTTATATAGGATATTCGCTGTAAGGAAGTAAGGGTCACCAACTGAAGAAGAACTAAATGAAGCAATACCCGAGAATCCTTAGTTATCTAGGCTGTAACAACTGATCACGATATTCGACGTGACCTGATAGCTGAGAAATTATTCGCTATTGAAAATTGCACCTTTTCTTAAAATGTACAACATCAATTTTATGGAACGAAGTTTTCCAGATACGAAGCAGCTGGATCGCACTAATCAATATTTCTCTCTGGACCCTTATCCAGACCCAGCAAGAGGTACCTGGCGGAACAGTCCTAAATAATAAATCATTATCAATTTGCACAATTACTAAAGCTTAGCAATACAATTATTTTATCAAATGACTAAGAAATGTTTTTTCTTTTTTTTTTTTGTTTCTTAATATTTTCTGCGAATTCTGTAGAACAAGCCCTATAAACGCAGTAAATTGTTTTTGCTTTAGTTGGCTTTGCGCATCTGTTAATGTGGGTAACGTTGACCACAACGAATATTTTATTCAGCCAAGCGGCACTGCTATATAATAATATGAATGGGTCTGATAACTGTTTGTATTGTTTCTTATGGAAAGGTGTTATCCGTGTATCGCAAAACCTATAAGTTCATTGATACGCATTTTATTTCACGTCTCTCTATTTGGCTAGAATACCTAGCACACGTTGGACGGAGAGAGACATGTCTGTGACGACTGTTGAGATAGGTGAACGGTAAAACAGCCAGCCAATCTAACGCATTAGAGATGTATGATCAATCTCTTGCTGTCAGCTGTACAGCGAAATCTGTCTTTAGCACCTGTCCGTGCAGCTCTTACCATGTACACCTCTCTATGGCAGTTAACTAGTAGTAACAAATGGGTACGACCTTGGTTTCGATAAAAATATAGAGTACCTTATCTGGGGTTTTACTTTGTAGTTGTCTTTATCTGTCCGTCCACATCGATTTTGAAGGAAAAAAATACCATGTCCGTCTGCGGTGGTCGCTAAGCGCGCTTCTTAATGGAATCACCAAATTAACGGTGAACTATCTCGAAAAACACTGAAGGACAGAATGCGAAAGGCTGCTATTAGTTACAAGGTTTCAATGATACCTGAAAAGAGCCATGCTAAGTTTTTTTCCTGCAACTCAGGCCATTGTTTGCAATAGCAGCCGTTTCTCTTTATTCGTTATACCGTTTCTGCGCTTAAAAGTATAGTACCCTGAAAACAGTGAGCTAGCTTCTTTTACTGGTAAACGTGCTCATCGCATGATACATTCACGACTGTGACTTGAACCGTATCTCGATTTAGTCATCCTCTCCGATGGCTATTTACCGTTTCCGCAGACAAAAAAGACCCTTACGTACGTACCTATATATACATATCCAGTACGTTCTGATCTGCACACTTAGTGCTTCATGGACGCTTGCCTTCAGTGCGGATTCTCCTATATTACTGTGTATGACAGGCAATCAAGTTATAACGGTCTGGCAAAAAATTTTACCTACCTACGACACCAGATGCGTGGTCACGCCCGCAATTTTCGCCGCGACGTGAGCCGTCAAACGAATTCCGTTTAAAACGGTCGATATTCGATGGACTGCTGCTTCAGCCTGCCGAGGGGGACATTTCTACCATTTACGATCTTACCTACGATACAAGCCGGAGGGGCAGCTGCAGCGATACAAAAACAAAGGCTATTTGGCAACAATAATTGTATCCTCGCCGACAACGTTTAAAGTAGCATGAGCGGGATATGAAAACGTAATGCTCGGGGTGTGCGAAACATGAGGAACGACCTTTAAGGTCACAGATTGTCAAGCTTAATACTAACAAACAGACGCGACGCATATTATGGCCAACTACGTCCCGTCCCGTACTTCTGTCCACAAGTAGCAAGGATAATAGTACAAACTTACTAATGATTTTTAGCGCTACCTTAGCGGTTAGAGATCCCGCCCGTCGTAGATACAAAAATAGCTGCGATTCACTAGCTATGATCACACTAATAGTGAAGGCATTTTCCAACGTGTATTTCTTTTTACCGCTGGTAAGACAGAATCAAAGGCACATGCATCCAACTTTGTTCATTAATTTTGTTTTGTATTACGTTGATAAGGAGATATTAAACGTTGAAAGGTCTAGTCAAAGCTTCAGGCACAATTTAAGTATTGAATTAGGAACACTATCTCTTATTAATGTGAGTTAAATTGTGTTTTGAGAGGAACTTTCGTTCCATTAGATAACCAAGTGACTAGTTAAGCACTTATGGCTTTAGCGGAAATATTGAAATATGGCTCCTTGTTGAGCCGCAAATGCCACGTCACGTTCCATATACAAATATAAGAATAATAATACATCACAGCTGCAAAAATACACGCGTTAGAGTTCCTTAACAGTTTTGCTTGAAACATCAAGCTCTTCTTTTTGTGTTCATAAAAATCTTTTTGTGTCACTAAATGTGTTTCTTACACGAAATGTGTGCACATTGCGCATACGAATCGTCTTTTGGCCTGTGAAATACGCAAACATAATAACACCGACTTATAAATTAATCTCCATGACAACTAGGCTCATTGTCGCTAGAAAAGCATCTAAGGCTTCGTTTAACCTCGCCTCGTTCCGATATGAGCGACTCAAGAAAAAATCCAGCAAATTATTTTCAGATTAAAAAAAAAAAAGGACAAAATCACGTAGTATGAGAATTCCCAAAGGCCCAATCGAACTACTATACAACTCGATATAAATAAGTCCTTTTGCATGGAAAATAATACTTATTATGAACCCGATTCGGTGGGTTGATTTGCCCAATCCAACATTTCACCGCTGTTAGATTAACCATAAAAGTGCCAATATTTGGCTGGGTAACGGCGGTGTAGATAAACATCGCAAATTCTACTTCCATATATATTTCTATCCAAATCGTACATTACATGCAGTTATGCTACGCAAACGACTACGGTCGACTTACATACAACTGATGTATGCACGAATGTAGATATTTCGATATGATACTATAATTTTCTGTTTCGAAATTAATCCTGTCACAGCTGGATCATTGTCGTAGTGCCCAACCTGTCAAGTAGAAATTCTGATGTGATGAAAAATTATCTGGATTACCTGACCACCTAAGATGGTGCCCATTATTAGAAGCCCTGATGGTTGTTATAGGCTTAACATCTTCGGCAAAATCGTGCAGCCAGGATAGCTGCACGTAATTCCAACAATCTGTTTCTTGTTCTCGAACGGACACGCTCTGATTACCGCCGATATGACCATTGGCAGTGTCATCGTTATGTCATAATCTTTTCCACTGCGCATGAGAAAACAGCAGGAACTGACGATACCTAACGCAGTACATGCTGACCTGTGGCGGGCCTGTATCACCAACATTGCTTCACGTTCACTGATTTCCCTCTCACTGATCTGATTGTCCTCTATCAGTTCTATCACTGGAGCCTGTGCCGTCTCCGTTGTACCGGCTCACAGATTCTGCAGCTTTACCGGCGCTGATCTGTTATCATTGCACTGCGTTTACGTAAGTGAACGCCTCGAAGTGACCAATGATTTAAATTCGATAGCTGGATAAACAGAGCTATTCCGAGGGTCGCCACCGCTTCATGTCAGGTACCATCTTGTGACAGTTGCTGCCATGATGATCATCGGTTTTAGTCAAGCGACCGGATCGGCAGATGGTGGTGCAGACGCCCTCAGTGTCCATTGTAGCTAAGTCTATTTCAATCATCAGTGAGTTTGAATTCAGAGCACCTCGTAGCTGTAACGGCTCCAGAAGGAGTCGTTCATATTGCCACGTTCGTCTTCGTCCTTGTACGATGTCATCGAAAACATGCAACATCCTATATCCAATACAGAATCCGCTGATGAAGCAAGGGCTTCGGTGATGGATCTATGCGACGAAACCTGCCGGGATACGTTAGCATTTTTTCCCCAAATTTAAATATTGGAACTCGTTTGAACGGAATGAAGTAAACACTTCACCTAATCTAAATACTACAATGATCGGATGTCCGTAATTGGAGCTTCTGCAAGAAAAAATTGAAAGGAAAAAACAACGTAGCTGCCGTGCCAAGCATTTGTGGGGCACCTCATTTGGACATTTGACGAAGGACATGGAGAGCCTCACGGACTTCGTTGTTGTCAATGGGCAGATTATAAAGAAAAATTAACTGGCAAGAAGCTGATAGATGAAGTCTATCTTACGCCGTTAGTCTAATTAAAACTGATTAACAATCCTATAGATAATATGTGAGAGCATGCAGTGATGCCATGAACGAACGCCACGGCGAAACACTTTTCGCGTTTTTTGACGCTAAGCACCGTCAATGGGCAACGCTTTGAAACATAAATTCTCGTTCTCTGGCATTCATTAAAATATTAAATCGCTCACTACTCATGTATAGTGTATATATATATATATATATATATATATATAAGATAAGCACACAACAGTTTCTAATAGCATAATATGCTATGCTATCTTATGCGTTCGGCGGCTGCAGGAAGGGTAGCCGCCACGACCCAACGCTCGGTAAAAATCCACTCCGTCGTCAATCCTACTATTGCGAGAGCTATCACGGCCAAGATGATTATTTTTATCTTATTATAAATATATTTAGTCATTCAACAGCTAAATCTAAGCCTATTCCATTCACTGCTACTGATAATCGACGATCCGGCAGTTAAATTAGTGTGATGTACGCGTCTACATGGCCAAATCGGCTAGCGCACTGCCTACTTTGGCCTGTGAGCACTTGTCTTTCGAATCGTTGAGGCCAGCCCCATACCGTTGTGCCGATAACAGGGACGGTCATCGCCGCCCTATGCCTCAAACTTGCGCCGCCATCGACAGCGCGTACGAGCCTCACCGGGCATCATCACAATCAGAGTCGCGTAATATTATTCCATTAAATTACAAGCGGAATACTGAATTCTCTCTGCCCACCCATTTCGCTCTTAAGACAAACAAATAAATACGTACCAGTGCACACGTATACGCGTTCATAGAGAAGTGTGCGAGTTACCCACAAACGAATCAAAAGGTTTACGTGACGCTTCGCCAAGTAATCACGGTGGTATTGTTCTTTTTCTGCTTGATAGCTAGTGTACTGGTGAACCGGAAAAGATTGCTAAGGATTGTCAAATATTGTTACACAGCGTGGTACAAGCGGTTTAAGTGCGAAGCTGTCATCACTATAACCACCGTAGACCTTACCATTTACTTTGGCTTGCCTTCATGCTTAACGGTTTGTTACGGGAGTAGCTGATAGCATTAAGTTATTTGATTTTCTTTAGAATACGGCGCTATACAAAACCGAGACAGAGATAGTACGATAATAATAATAGCAATAGGGTAACCAATAATAATATATTTAAATCTGTTCACTGTGTTTCCTTATACGTGTGGCGGGTGTCGTAAGAGAGGCTAGACCATTGGCCCGATAGAATAGATTGGATAAAATGGTGCGATCGAAAAACGCCAGCTAAATGATATATAGCTAAGTAACTTATCAATTATAATAAGCTAACTGGGAAATCGTACATGAAATAATGATAATGCGGCCGGTAAAAAAGAAAAGGAAAGGGGTTACATCACACTATATGTGTACACTTACCCGCATATAATATGTGCATCCGTACAGGTTGGGCAAACTGTATTATAGTCTGAGAAAACTCATTGCACGGTTCACCCTTTTACCTGATTTCAAACTATCGAAAGATTTTTGCTTCTGCATAATGTAGCTGATTAACTCCTAACTTGTGTCCGAAAAAAATGTTCTAACACATCGCAGTAGAAGCAGCATCTCTATAATTCCACTATATACTGAAGCATATAGAGAATGCACACATGATACATAAATCACTGGTGGTCCTGCCCAAGGACTTGTCAGAAAGACCTAGTTTACGCAGCCTGAAAGGCGTAACCATGAATGTGACGAATGGTCGTTGTTAGCGCTTTCGCAAACATAAAAGCACCCGTAGGCGGAATAAAGCAAAAGCATTTGGATGGCTTTTAAGCACATAAGTACGTCTAGTTAGAATAGACAAGCAGTTGTAGGACAGAAAGTTCATAGGCTGCGACGCACCGTTATAATCCCGTAGAGTTGTACCGTTTTCTGGACGATGAACCTCCTGGCGTGCAGGGCGTCAAACGTAAGGGCTGTTGATGATGATTATTATTACTACTGTTTTTATTTAAATATAAGGATTAGATGGTGTTAAAATATAATATATATATATATATGAGCGTTCGTCATATGTGCAAAATCATTTCTGTGACAAAAAAAAAAAAAGTCCATACGGAGGCATTGATCATTTGGTATAAATACCTATTAAATAATATAGTGCAGAGATATAACTAGCGTGCGCCGAATCCCGTTCACATGCAGCGATATCGTGCTTTCGTATGCTATCATTTGATTACATAGACAGAAAAATTATTTATTGAAGTTCGCAGGCCCTGAGCGGGCACACTGCGCTGGTATAAGCATAACATAATTGCCAGAAGAAAAATCTAAACTATCAAAATAGTTCAAGAACGGTGTGAGACAGATTGTGATAACCAGCTGTGAAATGGTGAAACTAACATATCTGGCCTACAGTTTAGACAGTATCTGGCCCAGCTGCAAACTTACTTGTTTCCATAGATATACTTTTTATCTGTATATAGATCTAAACTTTCGTTTCCTCATTATAGAAAGCAGGCAAACGGGTAGTATATTAAGGCTATATAATTTAGCCGCTGTACCACGCAGTGTCAAGGAACACTTACATAACAACCTATGATTTTTTTTTTTTCTTTTTTACTAGAACGTAGCTAGCCTTCTGCATCCTTCAGGACTTTTGCTTTGTGGAATTATTCAATATCATAAGTTACCCGCTAACTTTACAATCTGCTTACAGGCACGTACGGCCTGATCTCAATTAGAATCAGTATCACAGCTAACTGCAAATCGTTAACTCGCCAGGACGATTGCAATAGAGGACAAGCTAAACATTTAGTCGCGGTCGTAAACGCAATGGTAAAGAAATATTCTAGTATAATGATTGCTACAAACACACTACATGTTTCACACGGTTATACATATGCGTGTGTGTTTTTGTCCTGCTTATCTTAACCGCTCTATGATTGTGGTTGTTGCTGATATCATCGTAAGCACGGTCCTTGTGCATGTAAATGGACGAGGGTCGCCGGGAAGGCAGATCGGGCAAATACTAAAACTCTATGCTATCCTTTTCGTGCCGGTGATTATCTACTGCTGCAATCAAACATTATGCTAATTAATCAGCATGTAAGCTTCTGCGACTGCGTCGTCCGCTAAGTACAGTCGAGCAGATGGCGTAAGTGAACGACGAGTGCCGGAATGAAGAGATTTACACCTTATTTGTGCTGGGTCGTCATGACCCGTGTCATCCAGCCTGTTTCGAACCCCACCCTAGACGCATACGCCCAACTGTAACAATATTGTAATTGTTCCTCATTAATAAGTAACCGTCATTACTATTGCAAACTAGCTAACTTCACGATGTCAATCACTTCATAATAATAAAATAAAAATTCAACACATCGTTACCCCATGGAAAAAAAAAAGGTTACAATTACACTTAAGATGGGTCGGCCCACTTGGCCGCGGATGCCGTTAATGACTATGTTAGCAATCAGCAATTGCTATGCAATTTTAATAGAGGGATCTAATATTTATATCATTTACTATTTAGAAACTATCTAGTTTTGTGAAGAATCCTGAGACGCATTGTTTGCTTTCTCTTACAACTTACCCGAAAACACGGTCGTTTTAAGCTTGTTGTACTGCAAATCAGGTCGTAAATGAAGAATTGTCGTGTTCACTATCACTCGAAAGACTGAAACCCAGAAAGTCGACCCAGAAAGACTGACGTTGATTCTTGCTTAGTAGTTGGAAGTTAGGCGGTCCGAAGAGGCCTCTTTCCTTCTCATCATAGAATGTAATTCCGCTACATCATTTTACTCTACCACAGTATGAAACAAACGCTAATTTCTATGAAACTAGACTCTAGGAAGTCATAAGCGCACAAGCTAGGGCGTGAACCTTAGTTCCGAAATGGTATCGTTTTCGATACGTTGTACAAGTGCGAATAGGCGAAAAAAAGAACGTTGCATTATTGGACCCACTGCCTATCAGCAGACCTGAACAAATCACCGACCATCGTTAATGGTGTTCATTATCTATTAATTCTGTAGAACGCCAGCAGTGGGAGCTATAGAGGCCTCGGACGTGCGTTTCCACTATGAGCAGTCCCATTATGTTATGATGATTTTGACATAGTCGGGGGTAGCGTTCCTCCTCGCTAGGTTATCGTTGAGCATTCTACTAGCTTTTACAGCACAGTGTCGTGACCCGCTACGTCGCGGGTGGTCTCAGAGAGGGACGGTTACCATGCCAGCGGGTATGTCGGACTGGCATAGGTTCGGCTTCCCATCGGACCGGAGTCCCCATTAGTCCTCATAATCGCCATTTAATCTCACCGGTCGGAATTCTACTATAGGTCCTATACAAACCGTACAAATTTGCGCACTCAGTCAGCGCAAGTTTACGACCTCAGGTCACCGCAAAGCAAACGATCGACATTTTACTGCATCAACACTATTAACTATGTGGAAATCGTTGCTGACAACGCGAAATCTACATCGGCGACACAGCCCACTCACCGAACACGGCGTCTGTCGTATAACAATTGCGTATATTTCACTACCCCACGCCGTATGAGCGACCGAGCAAGTGTATATGTCTGCCTGCCCGCCCGTCCCTCTATTTGCGTATTTTTCTTTGACAAATTTGTCACCTGCATTGTAGTTGTCCTCCATTATTAAAATATTGTCCACTGCTCCGGAATCGTTGCAGTGTTATTGTGCCAATGTCGATCTCGTCGTTGCCTGAAACAACTGCAGCTGGTGATGTAGCATTGGATTTGCATCTGCAGTTCCCATTGTTGATGTTTATGCTATATCTATTAGCGTGTGTGGGTCCTATGGCCATGGTAGGGTGGGCGGTGTCAGCAGACATAAAGGGCTGGCATTTTTCTGTTTTCAACTATTCACCTGGGGTTAGTGCCCACGGTAATGGCTATCAACGGCTGTTGTCCGTCACGAAGACAAGGCTGGCTATTTTATGGATTTGCTGTTTATTGTTTGATCTTTTTCGAGCAAGCGCAGAACAAGAAATCCTAGTCGAATCTAACTCGGGGTAACGAAACGTGGCGGTGAAGGGAGAGGTTAGCGTTTTGTGGCCATGAAGCGGACTCGTCGCCTCTCTCGCGACGCGACAGTTGCTTTGACAGCGCTCCCTGCTAAAATGGTGGAGCTTACCTTTGTCGTCATCAGTGCGGCTTCTACCACAATTGTCATGGAAATAAAGATAGCAACATCTAGCAAAAGTAAGTAGATTCGGTCCCTGGGATATTCCATTCGCCATATTGACACTATACGAATCGTAAAGACAGTGCCAGATATGGCCGGCAGATTGACTAGTTGCATATATCTGTGGCATAAAATTGCGACAGATAACAACCCTAATTGTCGTATGAGTAACAACGCCACTCGGGCTATATAATTTCGGTGAGCGTCACACAATAAAACGAATGAACATTACCTCGTTATTTTCGCCACATATTAATCACTTTAATAATATTACGTTTATTAAGTCGGTGCAAGAAATTTTTCGAAAAACATATAGGAGGACAAATTCTTCGAAGAGGAATTTTCTTGTGTGTTTAGTAATCTAGTTATGTACGACGCTGGATAATTTCGATGGCAGACAAATACATTTCATTTCTAGTATTTGTTTACCTACTCGGGATTAACTTCTAAATATCATCATGCGGGTGGCCCATCGGGCGTGCCTCGGAGCACGGATGGAAACGAAAGTACGTATGAACTGGAAATTTTTTAAACGTAACTACATCATTGAGTATAGTATCTAACTGAGAAGATTATTCGGTAGCGGCGACTTGAAAACATAACGGAGTACAACTTTAACTAACAGCAGTAATAACGGTTATCGCTTGACAGGCTCGGATCACGATAAAGAAAATAGGCTTTAGGTGAGCATTGTTGTTACTTCTAGTCACAAAGCAAGACGCGGTAGTTCCGTAACAGTCTTTAGCAGAAGTCGAACAAATTGAACGAACGCCGAAACAATATGTCGTCGGGTCCGGATTTTTCTTCGAAAATCTCAGCTCTATGCTACCGTTTTTCACTTAGCATCTATTGACGCCTTTGTGTGCCTCAGTCACGATGCTGGTCTGCCGCTCCAACGGGTTTTTCAATAAGAGTTGAAAAAGACCAATGAACGAAGTAGCTTGCTTTGGCTCCCGGACCGACGCCAAAATTTTCGTTCCGTTTGCTCCAGACGATCCGGTCTCTCATCCCCGCGCCGGCAGGTCCGTCCGACGTTGGCAGGACGGCAAAAAAGTACCCATTTCAACTACGATCGCTCAACAACGAATAGAACATCGTAAGCTTATCCTGGCCGGCTCAAACAGTTGCATACACTGCCCATATCTGCCGAAGGTGGAGCAGTAAGCTAGCTAAGGCCAATTGAATGGCGCAGACCCCCCAACCGGTTGCTGAGCCTCTTGCATCGATATTATCTTACTGCTGCCTCACAAGGACAAGCAAATGATGAGACTAATATGACCGAAACGCTTCCCTGCAAACAAGTCCGGAGCGTAAAGGAAGAGGGGAAAAATGTCTAAAACGTGATGACCTACTAAATTCGTCTGTAAGCACATCCGCCCTCAAAGCTGCTCCAGAACACCTGGACAGCAGCCCCGGGATTCGTTGATTGCTTTTGTTAAGGCGTGTTAGTGTTTACCTGTGGACTCGGATGCTAACAAGAAGAACACCGGTCAAACGAAGTAGGACAGGGTTTTCGGAAGGTGCGGAATATGCAAAATGCTGACTTTCTCGTAAACTGTATCGGTAATGAGAATAACATCAGTTATTTGGGGAAGTGAAGTATAATAATATAAAGAGCATGAAATAATATAACATCGTATTTACAGCCATTGTGTATGGCCTTCCAAATATGACAAACGACATGATAAATCGTGCAGCCGGTTCTGCTATGTTGTGAGCTGGAAGACTTCAAAACAGTACAAGACTTCATCACATTTGGAATTGACACACATCTCCAGGCTATCAGATATTTCATTGATCGGGATAGGGAGTATTATTTGTAAACGATTGTATGGTACCGAAAATAAGTAAATAATAACCTTATGATGCAATAACATAGATTGGTATTTTTTTTTTTAATTTTCCCCTAGTAACCAATCGCTATATTTATTCTCTGAACTTCATTAGTCTTTCTCAGACAAAACTACAAAGATATTATTACGGCGGGACAAAGTTATTCATTAAAAAAAAACATCTTTCGGGCCAGTCCCATTATTATTGCATAAAAATAATCGGGATGCAACCTTCACGATGCTAGGAATCAGCCAGATCTACTGCAGTCTTACCCCTCCCCCCATTAGCATAGGTTCATCTGGCTTAATGAGACGTCCCCGTATGCTTGGTGGCAAATGCGGGGTACCAACACGGGTAAGATTTTTGCCCTCAACAATATCTAGCCGAACCAAAAGCAGCCATGACAACATAAAAAATGAAATTTGTCAACATTACGCCATGGGTACGAAAAGCAGATGATTACCTCCCTGTCAAACTAAAATGTGACTGTCAAGACGGAGGTTCAAAGCGTAAACAGGGGATTGCCAGATTAGCGGATCCACCCCACGAAACGTGAAATTCAGTATTCAACCGCAATTCCTGCCAGAGAGATTAGATAACGCCTAACTCAACGAAACAGGTGATTCGTCCCACCACGTCTGCTTCTAGTTGCATTTCTGTAGGCAATTTATGTTGATGATATGAATGTTAGTTGTATATATATATAGTACTATCTCTAATCGGCCAACTTAGTAGATTTCCGCAGCATCGATCCGACCAGCGAAAATTGACCTTTGAAAAGATCCTAAGCCTAACAGAAAAATTTTATACAGTGTTTATCTCTAATATAAAGTGATTTTGTTGACAAACTACAGACCAGGCCTCTATTTGCGGGGCTCACTGATCGTACGTTTTTAACACATAGCAGCACTTCACGAAACCAATTTACCAAAGCAAAAATTCGAAAAATGAAGATTCCTTCAACAACTCAGTACGAACTGCTATTCCTCCCCTAGTTGACAAGTCACTTATCGAAGTACTCCATTATCATCACTTTCTCTTCAAGCTTAGATATGATAAAATCGCTTAATAGTATTGCAGGACTTCCTTTGGCAGCACGTGGCTCGGTAGTGATCGAGCTGATCTTGTAGAGGAACCTTTACATTTGAATAATATGTTGATAAATCGATGACAATCTTCTCCATACCTATTACGAATAGGGTAGGGTAAACATGAACTATATTTGTTTTCAAACTGCTTGTTATGTAATAAGATTGAATCTCCCATCGATGGATAATGCTACATTGCCAAAAGTTTTTTTATTTCTATTAGCCAACATCCTTCAATATATGATGTTGCTTTTAATATTCTATTAGTTTCTTTCTATTTGTACAAAGTCCTAGTTATATTATCAAGCTAATTTTAATTGGTTGTGAGTTCCGTTCAAAGGTCGTGACACGTGTGGCCTTAAATCGAAGTGACAGCTTGAAGACAACCTAATAAGATACGTCAAGCCTTTGTTAATCTATTTTAGGCGGGCTGATCAAAACGCGAAAAACATATTCCTTACAAGCTAATACTTGTAGTGATCGGAAAATTGTAATATACCGTTTTCGCCAGTGGTATTAAAGAGCTCAATCCCGTTTCGTTGACTCCCGCTATTGAACGCGCCTAAGAGACAGTACCGACTATTCGATCGATAGCCATTGTGAATTTTATAGTAACATCACCAGATCCGACGTTTCGCCAAAGATGCTCCTAAAAGACAAAATGGGGAACATTATTCGATTTGCCACAACCGACTAAGTTTTCGTAAGCCTTTGATTCTCTCACTGCCGCAGTTCAAGTCTGCAACAACTTCTGAACTGCTCTATTCAAGTTACAGACACGCACTGAACGTATCGCCGAGTCGATCAACTAGACCCGGTTATAAAAACAGCTCGCTACTTCGTGCCTCATCATCCATACAGTCGATTAAACTTTCTTGAGATGAGCCACGGGACAGTTTTAATTAAGCTGACTTCCCGTACTTATCACGTTCTGGTTTATTCTAAACGTCCTGCAAATACTACGGATACGTTCTGTTGAATTATTGACACGCTCCAACGTAATTTTTACGGGACGGTAGCATATTTACGTATGTTATTTAGGTGCATGCGAAATTGCTTTGTGTTAGGGGTCTGACCGCATGGGCTCTAGCTACTCAGCTGTTTCTTCTGTCACCAACCGAGATGACAGGATATTTACGAGACTTTGGTTACACGAATGCAACTTATATACTATAGTATTCGTAATTAATTTCTTCATGCACAAATAGATGCCGCCAATATTTCTTTATCCGTTCTAGCTACCAGCACATATCGTTACTTATAAATTATTTAGTGCCCTATGGCTGTATCGATTTTGGTGTGCTTAAATCCGACCCTTTAAACCTTCGGCGTAATTACGCTAATAAACAACATGCAGTTACGGTCTGTGTATAGCACCCCCCACCTCCGCCCCACTCAGAGCTGATTTCACGATTTTGCGGCGGATAGCTAGAAAACTGTACTGAAAAGATATCTGTGTCAGATGGTCAATTGGCACGACAGGTAATAGCATATCATAATGTCTGTGAGCTCAACAGCAATACTTTAGGCGATAAACAAGGGCGGGGCACCTTGTCCTATCGGCGTGCGACTGGAACCTGCTAGCTTCAAGAGTCTATACAAAAAAATTCCGTGCGTGCGTGCGTGTGTGTGTGCAAAGCAGGTGCTGCAAGAATAACGTCGTCCTTGAATTAATCAAGCCCCTATCTAAAATCTGTGCGCTTCAAAGCTCTGTTATTGTAAATGAAAAAACCCAATGCTCATGCAGCTAACGCCGGGCAACGAAGACCTCCGGCTAAATAATTGAGTGCTATATCGAGCTTGGCGATTCAGCGAATCTGCCATGATAAAGAGGCGGACTTGTCACCGACCTAGGTGTAGTGTGATTATAATTACTATAATCACCATATGTTTACTGGAAATATGACGCACCGTACCATGTTCAACCGAGTTGTTCCGGTGGACCTTATCGATCATGAGAGACTTCACAGGCAACAGAGGCAGATTTTTCTGTTTCTCTAGACTAATCCTTCACCTGCAGTGTCAGCTTATGTCTTCGGGGCAGAAGGGGCTACATTTGTGGGCCGCCAGAGGGCTGTCTTTCAGCCACAAACTCCTAAAATACATAAACTGCTAGGTTAACGAAAGTAACCTTTTTAAATGAGACGTCGATTGTTTGCATACAGCTAGTGTGTACATATATGCATACATATATGTACACTGATGCAATGAGACCATCTGTATATGAGTGCTTCCTTCTCAGATCCTGCCAGTAATATCATTATTTTATCTAACTAATAGCAGAGCGCTCGTTGATTTGTTCATTATTGACCATTATCATGTATTACGCCATGTTTGTCGACAGTTAGACCCGCATGCGAAATGCCACTACCCAGGGTCGTGTATTGTGTTGGGTTTCGTATATGGATCCAGTAGGGGGCGACCGAGTAAAAAAGGAAATTCTGACATAATTTGTTTAATCAGCTGTGCCCGATAGAACATCATGAATCACATTAGAAGTATTATGCGCAATTTAAATCTACCTCCATCAGCGAACAACTACAGACGGCTATTTCACCTGGTATCTTTCCTTCACCCGTATCAGCAGTCGGTCTTCCTTAGACTCTTTGACACACAGAAGTTCCATTACTACCAGCGCACACTTCAATAGGCAGAATAATTATTGTGATTCCTTTTATTTTAGGTATAAAAACTAGCGATAACGATAGCAAGTCAGTGGTACGATACCCATCGATATAGGCCAGATATTGGGTAAGCGATATTAGCTTAATTGCAGCTTGCGGTCGTCTGGACATTGATCAGCTTCGATGCGTATATATATATATATGTGCTAAACTTTAATTACGTACGTAAACACTCAGAGCTTACTGTCGTCGGATACAGATACATCTATGATTATTAGTATATGGAACAAAACGAGCAGTCACCGTTCAATTCTCAATCCGTTTTCATATGTGTGGGGAGGGTCTCGATACGTGAAAGTCTATCGAACGATATATCGCAAAATGATTGGCACAGATCTTGCAGCCGGTGCCGCTTTGACCATCAAAAATTCCACATAATATTTATCTGTGCCTATGGATGTTTTCCTGAATCCGCTGCTGTCGGTATGTTTGTTTATTATCATTATTAAATTCGCTGTAATGGTTGTCGGCGAGATAGGTCTTGGTCCTAACTGGCAGTGGTAATCGTGATAACGATCATAATTATTTTATTACTAGCGCCCGCCATCTTTAGAAATGTGCCCACCTTTATGATACATAGTGGCCGTGGCCGAAAGCAACAGAATCAACGGTTTGCTTACGTGGGGCAGTTTGGGCGCTTTTTTTTACACGATTAGGCTATTGTGATCTTTTTTGCGTTTCGTGGTTTTTCTCACACTTGTTTCATTGAATTACGTTTTGACTTTAGCAATCGCTAACTAATTCGTTACCCAGCATATCTTGACCGCATGCTTCTGATAAGCAAACAGCAGCTATCAACTTTCAACGTCGAAAATCTTGCTTGATTTCCCTTATTACATCTAGTCAATGATTTTTTCCAATGCGTCCGTTGTTTGCCGCGAGCTTGGTTGGCTAGAGGTTTTTGACATTAGTATATATGTGCGTCAGCCATCGTTGCTTGGGGATCCATATGTTTCGAAGTCCACGTCAATGCCCAGCCCAGAATAATTCTAGGTTCATTCGTGTGTCCGTCTGTCCATCTATCGCCTGTTGTTAATGCGACGGTTGATTGGACGCCAGTGCACACGTACACTGGGACAGAACGCTTTAAAGGGTCAACAGCGTCCTGATTGATCTCTTTTAGTGATTTGGCGATTGTTGCATCAATCGTAGAGACTTAGCAGCTGCGACAGTTCCTGCGACTCCTGCTGCTGGCCGAGTAGGACCGGCATTTATCAGGACAGTCAAGCGTTCGATCGGGCTGGGCAACGGACGTATTATAGTCTGTGTACGTCTGAGTTTGTCTATCTGTTTCGGTGCGAGCACAAATTGCGTTGCTGAGAGGTATAAGCAAATCGGCTCCTGCCGCTGCTATGTGCTCGTCTATCATTACACTGTTCAATCGTCACAACTACTTTTACCCACTACTATCTGTATTAGGCCTGGGCTTTTTAAAAAAAAAGAACTCTTTTTGCTTCTACCATTGCCTAAATGGCGTTGTTAATTTAAACTAAATTAGAAATTTATTCAAGGGCTAGTGCTTAAATTTTCATTAGAATAATTCACGTTATTACAGAGTATTGTTATTGTAAAATTCAGCCCGTTCAAACGGACTAGGTGCTCGATATTAAGGGATACCGTCGAAATCGGTGCCTCATAAAGTGAACTGAAATAACGTGTGCACTAGCTAACGTTTCTCTCGGTTGATCGACAATTGATATCGACCGGAAGAAAGAACTTGAAGGACGGCGCAAGTTTAGAAAATTGTATGCTTGTGTATCGTCTCTATAAGGATCATAAAGAAGTTTGTGACACGCTTTCTTCCAGTCAACTAGATTATTAAGGGGCTTCGAATTTGAGATCGGCTATGGTGGTCTACTGTATTATGGCCATAGAGGAAAAAAAAAAAAAACGTATGCCATTTAATGTCGTATTGACCATGTAAACTTAAATGCACACTAACTGGCGAGAAACTTATTTGGGCGTTGTTCACACAAACATGCCGACCCGGTTCGTAGCAAAAATTGTACATGGCCTGCGGACTAGTTCTGTGCCCTATTGGGCGGCAGTTACTTCACTAGCAAAATAAACAACTATATCACGAAATGATAACAATAGAACTTGATTGATATCAATTAAGATACTAATGGCGCAATGCTGTCAGAGGCTTGTCAATAGGAAAGAAGAAGCATGTTATCGCTTGCTTTGCGGGACCCCATTGAAGCTTAAGCTAACTTTTAGAAACCCAAGTTAGCTCCAGCTTTGTGAACCGGAGAAAGAAATACATGAGTTTCCTTCTTTTCAGATCCTTCCCCGCAACTACATGATTTCAAATTAACAATTACATGGCGTATTTTGAGCATTATAATCTGTTCCTTCGACACGCGGCTTGCGATCCCCTTGTCAAACATGTTTTTGATTTCGTAACTAAGACACCTCGCACAAAACCTAAGGCCTATATACACAGTCGTGCATCATGAGGCTGTTCATTGTACAAATAGGCATTTAAAGCATATGCAAATAATGGCTTTTACAGAACCATTTAGATCTATTTACAATATTTGGTCTATAAAAGATTACCATTGATTCTCGATGTCATCTTGTCGTAAATAGTTGAAACACCTCCTTCTTGTTGCTTTGCTGATTACCTAATGCGTTTGCTATAGCCATCGCATATTTAACAACTCTTTACTATTTTTCCGTTATGAGATATGTAAAGAGGATTTGCCGCAAGAGGGCCTAGTTCCCAAAGTCGTATGCAGTATAGCCGGTATCTCAATAACTGCCCTGCAATTCAGGTAAGCATAGCTCCGATCACTCCGCCTTAATGACGGACCATTAGAAGGCCGCGACATATTCAATGGTGCTGCACTGTCACTTCATTGGCCAACTAAGTCCCTACCTTTTCACTCACAGCTGCTGCGTACGATAACCTGGCGTCAAATTATGCGATCAGTTTTTCATACCATTGACGATACTAGTCCATATTTCGACTATCGTAGCGAGCAATATCAAACCGTTGGATCGCTCGTCTACGTAAATACAAGGAAAACCCCCTACTTTTTTTTTCTGAAAAATATCTTCAAATCTTCTTGTTCAGAACCCCGAATATCGACGCAAAGTCTCATCGATTGGGCCCTCATTTACCTCCAACAAACAATCGTCAATTGTATTTTTCGGCTACTTAAATCACTCCGCCTCACAGTTCCCTGACCCGCTTTGAACGAAGCAACAAGAAGTTTCGTGGTTACTTCGTTTCACGAAACTTCAGGCACAAGTTGATTGCTACTTCACGTGGCCCGCCTGAAACAGTTATTCGCCATAGCGATCGGGTTTTGCCTGACAGACGCAGGGAAATTTGCGAAGAGTTTTTAGATAGCCGTCGCTGGCGTAAAACTGTGGCGCTGGTTAAAACAAGCGTACAAGTGGCGGCTGACGTCTTCACATACCTTTTATCGCTTGCAACTATAACGACAGCAACAGCTTCGAAGCAGTGATTATCGGTAATGTTTCACCTGAAACTCTTTACCTAAAACGAGTGACTACTGCCAGAAGCCGAAGTCGATGGTGCCTCAGCAAGACGAACATCTATGGTACCGTCTTATTAACAGTACAAAATCATGCTATAGCCTACGAGATACCACTCACAGATAACGGGCTGGCGTGATCCATGGACGACGTCACCATCGTCGACTATAGGACTGGCTTCGAGGGCTTTGCTGGCTGTATAAGCCTGAGGAAGCAATGGACGGAATGGCTATTGGCCAGTGCCACAGAGATTGGAGGTTTAAAAAGTTAGAAAGCAAACATGGCAGAAAGTGCTGCTTCACAGGGGCGAAACTTCGTTTGTTGATATATAACGGAGAGTGCCTTTTTCGTTTGGGACGATAGCAGTTTTTGCTTTTTCTGCCTTTTTTTAATCGAAAAAAGAAAGACGCATCGATATATGGAAGGAGCGTTTATGCCGAGGAGCTTTCATTGTCGACGGGCAAATTATCAGCGGCATAACCTGGCGACAATGACGCTTGGTACTATACCATCAATGACTAGTAAACATAACGACGGTTATAAATAACAACAACAAACGTCAATTGTTATCCTACTTTTCCAGGTCAAAATTGGCAGAGTTATAAGTGAAACATGGGTCGGTCACGATTGGTGTGGTCCGCAAAACATAAAAAAAATAGAGTCAAACATGGCATACTACATACAACAATACCTAATTATTAGTGTGGTGGAATAGATGAAAACAAAGCCTCGACAGGAAAACTATTTATAATGGATATAATAGAGTTAGATCCATTAATCGATTTTTCGTCTGTTGTGGGGCGCCTACTACAAGGAGGTACATGTAATACAAGGACGCATTGTACCACATATGTTACTTTGTAGAGTTGCAATTTTTTCCTACAGGAGAAAAGGGTCGTGAAATGTAACAGTTAATATAACTTGTGTGTAGTTTTCAGTGTACTTATGGAAACCTAATTATACCCAAAACAACTGATGAATATTCCTGAGGTAGCCTATAGCTTAGCGTGCATTGAACACCTGCTTGCCTGCAGTGACTAATAACTTCCAGTTTTCGTGGATAGTTTACCTTTTAAAGACTTGTTCCCGTTTGAGAAAGGAGCAATTACAAAATCAGGATACTATAGCCTTTTATAACTTCAAATTACGTACAGTTACAAATGCCATCTTGTTAACAGTGTAGATATCAGTTACCTACTTGACAGTGTACCGGCTTATTTTCTATACATTTTCATCTTTTTGATGTTCTTATCCATTCCTCTAACCGAGCATCTGCCATCATTTTTGATGCTAAGAATATCCAAACTTTTTACATCTTTTGTTATAATGTGTTGTTTCTTTATGCAAGTTTACGGCGTGAGCAACTCCGCTTGAACTATACACACACACACATATATATATATATATATATATATACGCTAATATATGTATATCTGTTGTCGATAGCGCGAAGTAAAAAGTAATATATATATATATATATATATATATTACTTTTTAATCAAAAGCATTTTACATACTCGTTATATTAGTTAACTTCGCGCTGTTGTATGCGCGGGTATTTTAATTTTTTTAATCCAGTTGTAAAATACCTCGTAAATCATTCGGATGACAATAATAACCTATAAACAACTGACCGAAGTGAAAAATATGCGAAGGGAAATTATTTTGAACGTAAAATATTGCATTTCCGATATAAAACAGATGTTTTTTCCTTGCGTGTAAACTTTGGACCATGATATTGTAAGGCGCCGATTCGCTGGTTGATGTCAGTGAGCTTGAGGGCTGTGTTCTACATCAGCTTCTGATCTGTTCAAATCTAAACGTTACGCGATTACAATGATTGGTTACAATTGCCATAGCACATGGTAACAATTCAAAATGAGCGCTTTTTTTGTTGTCTTCCCCGTTACTTATCGTTTTCTCTTCCGAATGCGACGGCGGCGTCACCGGCAGCCGCTTCCACAAAAACGATATTCATATATGGTAACGAACAGCGACCGCCCGGTGGCCGCTGGCGTCAATTACCGTATTTTTAATAACGATATCGTTTGCTACGTTTGCTATTTTAATATAGTGGTATTGTGTCGTCCCCTTGCGAACGTTAATATATATATATCTGTTGTCGATGTTCGGCTTATAACAGCTGCCCCGTTTTCTCGCGCGGGCATCGAGCGCCAAGCGCTCCGAGCAACTACTGCCCCTGTTAATACCTCTGTTCGCTACCGTTGCCCACTACAGATAGTGCCGGACTACCAGCGTAGTCTCGCCTTGTTACTCTCTCAGCCAGTCCTGTATATATATAATATATATACATATGATATAGTAGCTAGTTGAAACAATCATTTTCACACGACGCGTGCCGCCGCTACAAACATCACCAGCACAATCTGTAGTGGCAGATGAAATCAGCTACCGTAGTGATTAGACAACCGACTGACTCTCGTACTTTTTCCCTCTTGCTATGTGCGTGTCCGTATTATTTATACTATTTTTATAAATATTTCTGCATATCGATCTGTTTCTATCCATCCTATGTTTTGTTGTTTCTATATATAGGTAAATATATATTTCGAGTTTTACGTCCGGTTCCCAAGCCGTTAAGCATTGTTCCTCCGAACACTAGGCGAAGTGTGTCTACACCGGGTCTCGAACCTAGACCACCCCATATCCCTAAGCTCAAGTAGGTAAATCAGTGCGCCATAACGGAGCAAGTTTGATCCGTCTACAAGTCGATGCAGATAAGATGCGCGAATGAAGAAGGACCTAGAACTGTGCAGTTAAAGGCTAAAAGCATTGATGTCAAAAACTGCACAGATATAGCCTGATGATAATCATATAGAAAAACCGAACGTGTCAATATGCTGTTGCCTGCTCTCATGGTGATGGTAATGTGGCTATCGGATTGATTGTTTGATCCACGGCAGCAAGCGTGATGCGATCGATCGGGCCGATCTTTTCCTTCGTATTATGTGCAGCGTCTCCAAGCAGCTCTCTTGCGTTCTGTAGCAGTTTCGTGCGCTTACAAGTTCATTCCTAAAACATCAAAGATATACGATTCGACGACGACGACGACGACGACGGCGACGGCGACGGCGACGGCGACGACGGCGGCGGCGGCGGGAACGGCAACAACAGCAGCAATAGTTCTGAGGGGTCCGCCCCGCCCGTATCATGTAAACCTGGCACAGATCATCAAAATCTTCCATTTGTCATCTGTTTAACGCGCACATATATTACAAATGGTCAGCTAACGAGCCTTAAATATATGTCAGAAGTTTGGTACTAGTATAGAAAATAGCGCCACTGAACGACAGTAGGAATTTATCACGGTCGGAAATACCAGACAAGCGACAAGTGTTCGTTATAGTGAAAAGTGAGCAAATAGTGACTTTACCGGTGCCGGTACTGAGCGGTGGTTCCACAGAGCAACAACAACGACTTTATGCGACAGTTATTGGAGCGTCGAAGACTACATCCCGTTGGGCCCACGTTCGTCGGCCCCTTAGCGTCTAACGTTTGACCGGCTTTCCTGGCGTTTTGCTATTACCAGTCAGCATCGGCCAGTAAATCGTTTCTGCGATCGAAACTGATCCCGTGGTCAATTCTGACCGTTGTGGCAACGTCATTAGCTAAACTGCCATCGCTAGAGCTGAACCAACATGAGCTTTTAGCTATCCAGTAAACAAGTGAAGCGGTACTTCTTTAGCATCCCTAGATTCCGCCCTTGCTTTGCAGTTTGATATTTATACTTTGCCTACATTCTGCTGTACTAAGCAACTGCAGCATGGTTGCTCACTAACCTCATCGGGCGTCCGACCCCCCGTGGGAAGTGTACAGACAGACCGGTTGAACTTCACGTTTACTTCGAGCTTGGAGTTGGAAACAAAGCGCTTATAACGGAGAAACGAGCGCGCTTAATGCGAAAAGTTTTCACTAGTGGACTTTTATGGCGTTCGTTTTACAGTGAGTAATACACACGATAAAGATTTTACTTTTAGATTCCAAGCGAATAATCGAAGAAAATAGGCAACCAAATTATAAATGCCAGTGGTCTGCTGTAGTAGGTAATAAGCGTAGACAAATTATGCAGAGGGTATCTGTTACGTTCGTTATGTTTAACAGGAAAGCCTGCTCATTCGTATGAGCTTCAGGATCATTTTAACCACGAGCCATTGATAGGCATGATCATGGCGAAAGGGGCTGCACCCCTTCAAAAACAAGAATGAACTACCGTTTGGTAATTTAGATTATGCAGCGATAGCACATCATATAAACATGCTATAACAACAGATGCTATGCAAGGCAAAACAAAAATGAGCTAATAAGACGTATATTAAGATGAGGTTTCAAATTTGAGGTACATAGCACTCTCGCGAGCCTCACATAATGATTCGGGGCATGCACACGCCTAGAGTACCCTAGTGTTTATAAAAGTAACGTCTGTCCAGTTGAAGTGAAGGAACGTTAGCTTAAAGAAACTGAATTTGAGCTTTGCCATATTTGGGCTCATTCCGGGATGCCTTCTACCTTTTGGGCTTTTCGTTATGCCGTTGTTTTCTGTTAGAACTACTTCCCTAACGAAATGCTTATCTGTAGTAGTGGACGTGAAATTGGAAGCACCTATTCCGACAAACGTGTTCTTTTCCAAACGTGATAATATATACTACATACGTCGTTGTGGCCACCTGTTCCTATTTCTATGAATACGAGGCGTTTGCCTCCTGCGACTGCAAGAACAACGGCGAGAGTACTCCGCAATAGCGTGCAACAAAACACAGCTCTGTAAGTTTTTCCTTTTCCTATTGGTGAAATTATTTTCTCTACCGTTAAGGCCAAAACTAGAGAATTAACGTGGCCTTCGGTTTACTATTATCAAGGCCATAGCGATTTCAAGCGTTTATCGATTACGATAACTGTGACGGCTTGACTTCGATCTCAGACCCATAACCAACATACAATATCCTTTGTCAAATAT
Organism: Varroa destructor; assembly: GCF_002443255.2. Taxonomy (NCBI): domain Eukaryota; kingdom Metazoa; phylum Arthropoda; class Arachnida; order Mesostigmata; family Varroidae; genus Varroa; species Varroa destructor. Next base: position 24,730,858 of record NW_019211457.1, read on the forward strand.
TTATGTATGACGTTGTCGCCTGACAATCAGCGTTGACTGCCAATCGACCACCAGTTATCAAAACAAGTAAGATCAATACTTCATGCATTCATCATGAGATGCTCGTTATGCGGACTATGACAGCACGAGCACCGTCATTATATTGTCACAGACGACTGCTTCCGCCCCTTGTGTCCGCTGTTAGATAACTAAAAGAAACCTTTTTCATTGTGCCGTGTCGTACATTTTGTGATGACAGGTCCGTCAATGTGACTTATCAATAATTGCTATTATTGAATTCGTCTGCCTGGTAGTATGACTAGAGGTGCGTGGTACGTGTGCGCCTGGTCTTCAACCACGGTGAACGTGCCATACGTTTCCATGGCAGACACATATACGATAAACTTCGTGTTTATACTGACATAATCTAGTAATTGAGTTTATTCTAAAAGTACCACAGTGACACATTGGCTAATCGATGTCACAATATGCTTAATTTTTCGCTCCATTATTCTAAAAAACGTTTCTAGAACATGTTAATAAACACGATACAAACAAAGACTATTATTACAAACTCTTGACTGTCGCAAGGGTAAGACCCTAACAGAAATGTTATAAACGTATGGGCACGGAAGGGAGATGTTCGATCGCTAGTTGTTTACCTACCTATCTATCTGAAATATATCCATAGCGCCAACTGAACGCTCTCTTAATAGGAACTAATGTACAGCAAGTAGAAAATGCGGAAAATTAAGCACGCTTGGTTCACTTGTTGTTTAGGCTCGATTACAAAAGTGTAAACCTGGCACCGCTAAACGATGCAGTTTGTTTGTAGGACCAAGCTCTTCGTTATTTTCATACGCATACAAAACACACACAAAAACCATATGCTTTGAACCCCTTGGCTCTTTCCCCGGGCCGCCCTAACCGTCCACTGAATTACGCTCACCTATAACGGAGTCCACCGTCGCTGGCATCTTGATGCTCATTCATTGTTGCTGTCTCTTCTAGCGCCCCGTGCTTTATGCCCCGTGTGAGAATAGATTTTTAATTCAACGCGAACAAAGCTATCGACTCAATCAGTGCGTAAATGAATTTAATCCAAAGTGAGTCGCAACTGCTTGCTCTGAAAAAAGAATAAAAAATATTTTATTTCTAGGTAAATTGTTTATCTGCTATGTAATATAATCACCAATTACAGTTATTTATATCATACCATAAGTGTCAGTGGTAAAATATACATAGTGTGAACAAAAAACCTTGATATCTTCGTAGACAATAGAACACACAAATAGAAAATGAAACCCACGTAAGCCATTTAACCCAACTCGTTTCACCTCGTTCGTCGCCATATTGGATCTTCGCGTGCGCGTGTATTTGCGTACCATTCCTAGGTCCCCTACCCGACTCGAACGGAGCGTCACATAAATCAAACTTCTTCACCTAATACTAACATTGTTATAATCATCAACAATAAGTCTATCTGACGTCCGCATATTTACGACCATTTCAGTAGTAGTAGTAGTAGTAGTAGTAGTAGCGTTAGCTTTACTAAAAAAAAAAGCGTCGTCATTGCCACCTCGCGCTGCTTTGCCCCCACAATAGTCTGGCGCGCGTGTGACAAGACGGCGACTAACAACTTCCTTTACTTTTACAGCGTAATCGAGACTAAGTAGTGGCTATGGTCGGCCTCTGTACAATACGGATGTTGAGCTGGATGTCATCTATAGACTTTTTGCATTTGGTTGCAATAACAACAAAACGCACCGTAGCAGCTCGGGTATTCTTATGCCCAGGATCTTGAGATAGCCCAAAGATGACCCATACGCATACAGCGTTGACTGGCTCAATGTCTTAAATATATCTTAGATAACAACAATCACTGCTAACTAAGCAGAGGATAGATGAAATCATCATGTTAAACGTCTTCACGTTCCGTCTCCAAGGGAGCTTTAACCATCGAGGAGCTGACCATTGCCGCTCTAACAGCACCGAACAAATCAGATCCGCACAAGCCGAAACTGCTTCATTTGCAGAAAATTGACATTGCAAGTTAGTGTTTATTGGCTGCTGCTGTTTCTGCTATGGCTTGTTTACCAACGCAGTGAGTCAAACGAATGCTGGTGGCATGACATCAACAACAACTGCCAGTGGGAAGCGGAGGGAGCTCGCAGCTATTGGCTTCTCACAATATACTGCAGTGACTGTGTAAGATACGTCACTGACGTCCGGTCTTAACTCGCAAGCACAGAGTCAACATTATTTTTGTCCTTGCTTTGCCATTGGTGATCCCTGTTGTTTGTCAGTCTACCTGGAATCTTCGTACACCGTGTTCTTTTCTAACTAAAAAAAATACGTTTAAATAGCCGCGGCGATAATAGTACTTCCGCGCCGTTGAGCTGAACCCGAGATAACGTTAGGGCGGCAGCTGCTAAAGCAACAATGTAGGAAGATAGATCAATTGAAAAGAAACTTTGTGTCCTTTTTTTTTGTAAAGTGACCTTTTCACGAATGAGATAAACGTGCCGCCCTTCTGAAGGAGCTGAACAATAAGACGCTTTTTGTTAAATGAATAGAAAGAAAGCATTTGTTGTCGTCGCAGATTGCTTCGAGGCTTCCATAATAGCTTAGTGGGTTATGTGTTTGCCTGCTAACGTTAGAGGCATGTTCTAGGTTTAGGTTCGAATCCAAGCATAGACACACTTCGTTTCATGCTGGGGCCAAGCCTTCTGATGGAATGCCTAACGGAGACATCAACGTAAAATTCGAGACAAGGAAGTTGTTTCAAGGTCGTAATTAATGCTAGACACCAGAGATGAATTAATAGTTGTATTGCTGACGAGCATATAATCAGCCCAGCTTAGTTGACCCTAGGTTGTCAAATTAGTTAGACATCGGAATTGTGAGAAGTCATGGTGTTATAATATTTTGGTGCGCAAGGCCGTCTTCGGTGCTCTTTTTTAATGACGGTGGACGTAATGCTATAGGGTGATCATGTATTCAAAAAATTACTACGTATTTTAGGCGTATATGGAGAAAAAAGGTAGTCCTACTGCCCATAATGAACGTTTGATGCATCCGTTGCCGTCACAACACGTCCCTTAACCTAGGTTTTAGCCATATGATCGTGCTATCTATTTCGAAATGATTTTTTGTTTTCAAATTAGACTAGATATCGCGGCAACTTTTCATAGACGAGTACACTATACATATGTCTGACTGAGTTAGTGTCTCATTTTCAAAAGAAGTCCGTAATACCGGCGATCGTAACATTATTGTTTGTCTAAAGGCCTATTGGTAAAACTCACCTTTGTACAAGGTACCCGCTACCGTTATATAACAGCCGCGATCCAGTTTCTTTCGGTGGCACTTCAGTGAAACCTTTTTGGCCAACCGGCTGGTAACGAAAGAAAATCTCAATTGTTTATTTCTTTTTCACAAGCTTTGTGTAGCATTGCTTACATCATGTGGCAGACTTGATTGAACAGCTACTCATGTCGAACATTTCCGCCCTATGCGTCCCATTTTACTGAATCTTTTAGAAAATGAAGTGGAACATGACAGTGTCCTTACTCGCGATGCTAGTCCTGATGATGGCAGTACTGCCATTGGCTCATTGTCAGCACATCGCCCCCGAGGAGCTCGATCAGGCGTTCGCTCAGGCCGCCGCAGATCTTGCCGAGAACACACGGCTACAACAGAGAGCTGTCGATCTCGGCAAAATCGTCAGTGATATGGAAGCCTCAGCATCACGTAAACATCAACGGACGACGTATGCCGCTAAACGGGCTAAGGCCACCATCGATCAGGGTTTCCTCTTCAACGCCGCTACGCTTGCTTTGTTAAAAAGGTAAGTATGATTCAGAATCGTTTGTTGTTAGAGGTGCAAAAGCTACTCCTGGCCTGCCTGTCTGCCTGCCTGTAAATGTACGTTATCAAGTCTGTACGGCCTTGCCGCGAACCAAACAGCGCGTCGTCATTATCAGCATTCTTCAAACTGGCGCGTAACGTTCGAAGTATTTCGGAATTATTAGTTTGCTATAGCCGAGATTGTTGTTGTTTTTTTTTTTAACTACATTTCGTTATTGTTTATATGTAGTCGTGAAATATACTTAATTTGGAGTCATTGAGTTCAGTTCTTCTTGAAAAACGCTGTCGACTTATCAGCTTAGGTACACGTCTGTTCGCGCGTGTTTGGGCTGGGATAATTGGCAATTGGCCCATCCAGAAAGCGTAGAAGCTGCCTAGCACTCAGCAACGGCTGATGTATACGAAATTATATAATTATTTTATACCGCTGTTAATATTAATGTTATATTAGATTTATGCAAATGCGCAATTAACTAGTAAATAACGTTTATATGGCGATGTTGATGTTGGCTTTCTTTGCCACAACCCGTTCGCAACGATAATGCGGTTGACCCGATCAAGGGATCAGCCATTACTCCTGATCATAGTGAAAGCCAAACGTCTAGACAGACGGGTTAAACTTCCGCAAACGTTTACGCGGTACAGCAACGACAAGCTTTATACGTCAATATGTTACCGCTGGCAATCATCCAATGCGGTGATTATCTCAAGTACAACAGTCTTAGTACAGCAGCCGGTAAGTCAAGCTGGTCAGTATCAATGATAAAAGAATTCTGTCTATCCAGCCAAAACAGTTAGGGCAATATAATTATAGCGTACGATGCCACGTACAGCCCCTATTTGTCTTAACCGCTCCGTTTACGATTCAGCGGAACTTTTGGAAACGTGCAAACGATCCAATGGAGAAAATTAAGCAAAGAAACGACGACGCCTGTGAGTATCGTTCTCTAAGCAGACGAGATAAAAATGTATGATCTTCCGCTGACTTTTTTTTAGACTCCGTTAGTCCTATAATTTGGTTTTCAATAGCTCAGTGTTGCCCGGGAGCTGTTGCTTCAGGCCGATGTTGCTATATTGGCGAGCGCGATCTATTAGGTATGCTGGCATAAGGAATCATTTAACTAACGACCATATACCCAACAGCGGCTCAATTCTCTCATCTAATCGAGTTGCAAAACAATAGCCGAACCAATAAACAAACGCTATATCGAATAATAGGTCTCGCTCCGAATATAATCGAGGGACACAAAAAAAATTTCACAGCAACTACGATAAGATAGAAATTAGATTGAAATCGTAACATATACAATATATCGATACAATATATCTCGTGGCGCGTTCAGACCCAATTTCTTATTCGTAATAGAACGCTGTAGGTGATTCCAGCCCCACGAAGCTCAGGCCTTCCCAGATGTCACCTGTGATCTTGTCTATGCTGTAGTAGATACTCAAGACAGTAAACAATCTGTCGCTAATTGCTCCGCACGCCGCACTACAACACGTAGGTGCATTGTATACATCTAGATACCACGAGCTGTTAGCGTTTTATACGCTTGACGTTGTATCATACGACGGGGGCAAGCAGAGAGCTGGATAGTCACGGATGGACTCAGAAGCGCTCGCTCTTAAACGAAACAAAATATAATAGGTACCTTTTCCGAAGGCAACTACACAAACGTACCCCGAAATTGTAGTTGTCAAACATCTGTATGTCTCTACGACCATGGCACCGGTATTTGAGTAAAAAAACCTGGCCCGTCGCAGGATCGTGACATGTAGGTGTTACACGTGCAATTGTATGTATTGCGTTAATGACCACCAGTGACAATGATTTAAGACATAGGCGTCAAAACAAACGGAAGAATAAATAAAGAAAGAAGGGGCGTGAACATTGGCGGAGACGTTGCACGAAGCGCAGCCGCCCTTGGTTCCAAACTAGTTAGAAGAAGGCAGCTTTTTGCGAATGTCTCCGTGAATAATTTTCTGTGTGTCTAAGGGTAGCATGTTCTCCTACAGAATCATGCAAATATATGCCACAGTGGAAATGAAAACCGGGATCTGGTGAACTGCCAATTCGACGGCGTTTTGTCTAAGACGTGGCGAGATCGAGAAAATGTCGCGGACTTTCTTTCGAAACATTAATATCTATTGCTACATTTTGTGGAAATAATTCGTCTTTTATTGAATTTTTTCCTCATTTTCTTTCTTCCGTATCATCAAACGCTTACGACGTAAAAACTAATCTAGTATCTGAGATTTTAACGATGTATGTTCATGTTGGTCGACGACGACGACGTTTAATCCAACCTTACCCGAGGTCCTCGCAACAATAAGTGCTTTGATATAGGTTCGATAAGGCATTTTCCGACACTGCTCTAGTATGATTTTCACCACTAACATCTCGCACCGTAAGCTTTATTGCTGTCAGAACACAGCACCCTTTGATTTGAATGTTGACTTGGCCGGAACTGGTCATGAACATTAAGGAGCTGTGCTAGAACGAACGTTCCAACTTTTTAATTCAATTTTACTACTGGTAAGCCTCTCTGGCTTACCAGTAGTAAAATGTACCTGGTTAGCTCCCAGGGCAAGACGAAGTGTGCTTGTACCCAGTTTTAGACATAAACGAACCGCCTGTCCTCAAATTTAGGAAGAAAACACGTTGCCACTATGCCATCATCATACTATGACACACGCCAGGACTTCTACTAACTCGACCTGACCAGCAGCGTGTGAGCAACTGCCATACTTTTCATCGTAACCTTTTTGACCGCCAGATCTACCTAAGGTCGATCCGCGCTGTTGGCAACGCGATTCCATCTACTTAGACTGAGGGGATAATGACGAGGCAAGACTAGGGGCGGAAGAAGCTATCTTGCACAATGATATACTACTAAATGTTATCGTTGTATCCTTACCCCCGTTACCTCGCAACCCCGTTTATAGAGCTGAGCAGTTTCTGTTCGGTCCCGTGCACTACAGTAGACTTTGTTGGCCGTAAACTATAAAACTACTGGCCACTGTTGGCGCAATTGGCTGTTCAGTCCTCAGAGTGTCTCCGACTGCCGTAGCCGGAAAGGCTTTAAGTAAATAGTGAATACACAAGAAGAATTTCGAAATTTGTCGATATACCGGTGGAACCTCGAGGGTTGAGTTAGCGTTTGTTCGTGAAGAGATGTTGCCCCTCCTTTGTCGATTGCGCAATGCTCGATAGCGGCTCACGTATATCGTACGATTCGATAGACGCGGATCGGAATCGGGATCTACGGTTTTTTTTCTGATGAAAAATAGCTCGTTATTCCGGTCTAGAAAATATGATTTGAGCCAATCAAATCTGATCGAAAACGGTGTTAAGTGATTGTCAAGTACGGTTTATGGACACTGGCCAACAGGGTGAAAAGTTGAGCGCGGGAGATTCCGCCTCGCTCATTATTCGCTTAGCAGGAGTTATGTCTAATAATGATTTCTTTTTATTTGTATTTTGATTTCGTAAAATATGGACTTGCATGACAAACAGGGGAAATTTTGTTCAGCTACCCTATGGGCCTTAACAAGCCCAATTAGGCCCGATGGCGGCCACACAGTTAGAAAGTATTTTTCTGAAACGGTATCATCTTCCATGTAGTTAGAAGATCGCCAGCAATATTTGACTAGCTTCTTACTATAATGTACAGAGCGAATAGACCCTATATATCCATATACGTAAAATTGGAAGCATTTATATATATATATATATATAATAAATTAGAGCTTCAGTTGTCTCAAATCCGTCCAAGAATTTTCGTTATTTTGTAACACGTTTTCCCTATGCCATCTAAAAGCTCTTTGATATGTTGTGTGTAGTAGAAGTGCTCGCCCGCCCTCGGAACTTGACAGCATCCTAATAATGTTCCCGTCCTATACCCAATACGACAGACTCGTAGATACATATAAACATCTATACAATAACAGTCAGTATTCCAAGCCACATACAAATGTACGTCGTGCGCTCTGTGCTATCTTTTTCCCGCCTGTTGTTAGGATAGCTATGGCTATTGGCATGACACTGTGTCTCGCGGGCACCCGGCATAGGATAGATTTCTGCGCAAATGAGCCGTCTATATTGGCCGTAGTTCTATCGAACGAAGTCGATTGAAGTACTGATCACAATATTAACTAGTGACAGCCGGCGCAGCCATTACTGACGTACTTAACGGGAGAGTTGATGGAGAGCGAGGTAGCAGTAATTCACCTACTCATAAGCCTACAGCAGCAGAAAAAGAAATCATACAAGGTTCGCAAGCAACCATTCAGTAAACGATTCGACCAGATTGAATTGAATCCATTTACTATGTCTCAATGTACGTTTATGTTCCACCAGCGCCGATCCATACAGTACGCCTCAACGTGCTGAATTACTTGTTGTTGTTGTTGTTGCTGCTGCTGCTGCTGCTGCTGTTGTTGTTGTTGTTACTGTTGTTGTTGCTGTTGCTGTTGCTGCTGCTGTTGACGATGGCGATTGCTATGGTGATGATGGTAGTGGTGACACCGGCATTGTTCCGAAACAATAGCCCTAACGGAATGAGAAGTTTGAGGTGCGCCGTTGAGCGCTTGACTTTGTTCGCTGGCTGCTTGAAAGAATGGAAGAAGTATGAACAAAAGCGGATCAGAGTCGCTGTTTGGTCTAATGGTTCTCGCCTGCTGGTAGCAGACGCTTGACTAGTGCTACTAGAACTACTGTGATAGTCGCGTTTGCCGTAACGGCTGCGACTGTCAGCAAGGAGACGAAGCTACAATGCAGAGGCGACTGAACTAGGCTGCTGCAGACGCTGCTGCCGGGCCATGGGGCACGTAAGAAACGCAGCCAGAAATTCGGGACGGAGTTGAGCCGGTGCTGTGGTGCAGCTGAAGTCGATATTGCTACTGTAGTTTAGCAATAAAGTGTTGTTAAGATGCTAATGTTAATCAGGACGAAATGAGCGCCACCGTCAATTCAGCGGCAGAGCATTGCCGTTGAATGTAGAGAAGAGGACTTGATAGATGCTTAGTCAATTTAGTTGACGCTGCAAAAAGAACGACGCCACTACGCTATCTCGCTTGCTTCCATCGTTATGATTCGATGACGCCGCCGCCGCCGCCGCCGCCGCCGCCATCTCAGCGTATCAACAGTAGTAATAACATGGCTAATAGTAATGACAGGTGCAATCACACTCATCATTAACATTTCATCACGAATGCCCCGGTGGCAGATGTTAGCAGTAATAAATAGGTTTACTAGGTGTGCCATTACATTTTCTAGCAAATGATGAAAATATCTACGGCCCCCAAACCTACTGTCCTATCGCGACTCGTTAAGGTCCCTCAATAGGCTATACCATGATAATAAACACACCATACGATGTCCTGTTATTAGCCAGTTGAGTGGCGTTCAAAAGCGGACCAGGTGTTACTCTGCAATTTGATCACAGTGTAGATTTTATAACGAAAAAAACAAGAAGTTTTTTTCTCTGCTTCAATAATAATGTAAGCTGCTCCTGTCGTATTAGCTAATTAGCGAAGAAAAAATCAAAGATCCTCGTCAAAAATTGTCGTTTCACATACAACAACGTCGCGTGTGTGTGTGTGTGTTACCCATTACGGTATTTTAGCGCTGGCGAAAGTAGTTACGCGTATAGCGAAATCGATCGTCTGCTTCGTAATCTCCTAGGAAATTGATAAAAAAAAAAACTTGATATAAGGCGAGACAGAAATCATCATTTACAGGTCGAAAATGACTATGTAAGCTGAATAAATGTCTCTGTCGTAATTCTTGACGTGAGTGGAAAATGGACGGCTGATCCTTCAGCGTCCAGGTTAAAGCTGGTACCGAGTCGTTGCCAAAAATGGCTTTTAGAGAGAGGGGGGACGATAATCGACAGAAAATTTGCTCAGACTACGCAGAGATGGAGGGCATGTACGCGTTCGTACCTTCTTATCGAACTTTCTTATCCAGCAAGCAACGAATCCATCTTCAGAACGCTTGTCTGATTTCTCTCCCTCTCGATTATTAGCGAAACGTTATCAAGTGATCATATATAATCTGCGCATATAGTCTACGTAAATACGTAAGATCCGAATCTCTTCAGAGTTGTTCTCATATGTGTACGCTTTAAATAGAATTCAATATAGTGATATTGACCTCTCTCTGGAAGATGATCACGTTGAGCTTTGTGTCGAGGTCGCGATTAGGTAACGTCATCTAGATAGAGTTAAAGAATATCTTGTGATACTTCGCTGTTTTCCCCATAAAAAGGTAGCTTTTATAGTCTAATGATGTTACACAATATGAAGGGTAAAAAAAGGTAGGAGGCCCAAAGTTGCTGGCATATCGTAACTTCACTCGGATTATGGCGAATGAACTTCTGTTCGTTACCTTGATTGTACTGAAAGCCGACGATACAAGACTCAAATCTATATTGTAATAATCGAAAATGGCTATTCGTTCTGTTTGCGTATTGCGTCCAAAATTCTAAACGTAAAGGCCGGTGATAAGAAATCTATGGCATTGATTAGTTTTTATGAAAGTGACATTGGCAAAACAACGGAACTACGGAAAACGATACGGATCAAAAAACAGTGGGCCATTTTTGGCAGTCACGCAATTACGTATACGTTCTGCAAGCCGATAAACAACAGCTCGTTAGTTTCGTGCCTTTAATGATAACGAGTCCAAAGTAGGTTATTAATAAGAATATTAACAACACTGATACACTACAGTTTCATTATGATGTGTAAAAAAGTTCGCACAAAACAACCTCGAAAAAACTATAGCTATTGCAAGGTCGTTCCGATGGAGCGCGAAATCGGCATCCCTAATTACCCAAAACATAGTCGTAAATAGCTGAGGGTGGCAGATTCTCACGCTTAAGAAATACGTTCAACGTCTATCCAAAAAGAAGACAACCCCACAGTCACAGAACCCCAGTTAGAAGATCACCGAATTCGAAAATAAACTTTTACAGTATCGGCTGGCGACCGCTTGGCACTTAGTCTGCCCACCAACTAATTCGCTTGTCTTCGATACAACCCGTTAGTAAGTTGTTTGTTCTGAATTATACGTTGTTTACACTCAGTTATTGTCAATAGCAAAGGTAATCTATGAGGAACTAGCTCGTAGCAAATCCAACTTATCTGACACAATCTACGGTTTGCGCGTATTGTCTAGACTAGAATAGATTATAACAAAGACAGCAAGCTGTTTCGTCTAAAACGGATCATGACGTTGGTGGGGAGGAAGATGGCGAAAGTACCAGCGCGTCGACAGCAAATGATGACCCAGTGGTTAAACCTGTTGCAACAATACATAGTCGCTTATTCCCACTGTTTAGGCAGTGTTTCGCGCCGTCGTAGCTGCTGGGCCTGTGGGTACTGCGGGAGAATTTGCTTTTCTCACCACCTTTCCATGCTGTCGTTGACTCACATACATTGAATATGGCTATCGTCTCAGCGACGCTTTCTCTAGAGATAAGCACAATATCGTGCTCTCCATCTAATGTTGCAGATGCGTCATGGTATTATTTACTTGTTATCGTCCCAACAAGCGACACTTCCCTCTCCCGCTATTGATGAAGAGGGTACGATAACATCAGTTGTTTCTACTGAAGCTGTTATAACCATTGACGAAGATAAACGGGGGCATTAAAGGATGTTCGACTAGGTTACGCAAGGTTAGTGTGCCCAGTCCCACGCCGAGAAGCCATTAGAATTCTCCCAGGCCGCATTGGAATTAGTGATTTTGGAATACCTTGCCGTCAACTTAACCTCTAGGTGAGCATTATCTGGGTAATGTCCGTGGCTCGCGGCCATAAATGGCGACCGTACGTGACATTATCGAAAGCCATCAGAATAGATCACGGCACGGGCACTTAATAAGACAGGCATGCAGTTTCCTTCTTGTTAAACATAATTATAGTTCTTAGCCGACTAACATCCCATGATTTATGTGCACCGATGCTCTCACAGCGTCTCCCGTAGCCAATGTTACTATGTGTATGTGGTGTATTATAAGGTCAATCTTTTGTTACTTACGAAGTAATTTAGCTGCTGTTGTTTGTTTTTATTTTGTTTTGCGATTGCTCGACAATATGGTCACATCCTACGTTATTAGTGGTCGAGGTTTTTTCTGACGGCATTACCCTAATGTACGCCACCGATTCGTGGGGCTCACAAGGGCAGAGCTTCGTCGCGTTACATCAATGTTGTTGCCCTCACCAATAAAGAAATCAATGAAGTATTCGTGCTTGTGTGCAGCTTGTGATATTGCCATGTCAGTTACGCCTGTCTTTGTTATTTTTTCTTCCGCTGAAGGTGTAGTATCGCCCGTACTAATCTTCATGTCACATATGTTTAATAGAACGCTTTGTTTTTCAACTAAATACATCTACACCATTCTACTGAAAGCACGAAACAAGAAGTAGATAATTGCATATTACATTGATTGCATGATCTTTTATGTCGTTTATTCAACAAATTTCCTGGTCGACTAGTTATACTTCGGATGCCACTAGAGTTTTATAAAATCAGAATGTTTATAAAGATAGTTCAAAGTAAACGTAACTGTATGTATATATCCCGATAGATATGCCCAGGTGCATAACCTGTTATGATGACTGCCGCTTATCAAATTGTGCTTTTGTTGAATAAATTTACTAAACTCGATCTAAACTATAAAAAAAAAGTCCAAAAGTTACTGATCGTAAGTGTATATGTGTCTCTGAATATTTCTTTCCCTGAATATCTTCCTTTAGTGAAGTTCTGTATCCGACTGTGTAACTGATGGGGCTGTATTAATTGACCATTCATCTGACTATCATTGCAATGCGTGGATCTATTTTCGGGCTTTTGTTCTCTAATAGGGGATAAAGACTTGATGAAGAGTTGCGGCTTAGAAAGCCACCTTTGCTTGTCGGAAGCTCTTCCTCCACATGAAGCGCATGGCCTTGGCCAAGATCACGTCGGTTTTAAGCAAATCCTGTTTTGTATTAGTAAAAGTGTATTTAAAATATTTCACAGCAGAACGTAAATGCATGTTAACACTCCTTTGTTGGCAATGAGAACTTCTGAAGATGTTTGTCCTTCACATTTTATATCACCCAGCGCTTACATTAGGTTACCAAGCCGGCTATAGAGATTATATCGTCATTAGTGTTATCGGTGTTGCAGACCAATATATCACGAAAGTTACATAGTGAACTATCTAGTTTGAACAACTGAATGTAATTCTTATCTATTATTTACTTATGCTGCTAGTAAATTATATCACTATAGGAATAGAGTCAATTCAACGTAATCAGTAAAATATCGTTAGGGCTATTAATTATCGATCCTTGAATTGGGTTATTTGAAATTTAATTAAATAACATTTCTCCAAATATATCTTGACTTCGTTACTATTGAAGTGGTCATTTCGCCCGTGAGGATGTTGGCGGCCTGAGTTCGCTGTCACTTGACCATTCGTTATTGGCTAAGCAGGCTCAGGACAAGTGTAATGCCGAACAGGACATTGCGATCTGTCAAAAACAGGCGTTCCAGACCCACGATGGCACCTGCAACAACCTCCTTAATCCCCAGTGGGGTATGGCTAACGCCTGTCAACTCCGGTTACTTGAACCCGCGTATGAAGACGGTGTCAGCCTGCCTCGCCGTTTCATGAGTAACGGTGATGAACTTCCAAATCCCCGTTTTATTTCTGAAAAACTGCTTGAAATCTTAGGCGAGGAGGATCTCGACCCTCAATATACTCATCAGATTCAAGGCTTTGGACAGTTCCTTGATCATGATATGATTCTCACCCCTACGGCCCGTATCGGATGTAAGTAATCGATGAAGTATACTATATCGAAATAGCGTATTTACATGTATATTTTATCTTGTTTCTACAATCTACATGGATTTTCACAACAGAATACTTCAAGCTTGCGTTGTTGGCCACTTTCTCTCTTTCGAGGCAATCAATCCTTGAAGAAAATTTAGAATCCATTGCATTTCTCTTTCAGCTAACGGATCTATGCCCCAGTGCTGCCCTTTCGATACCAACCAGATTTCGCAATGTTTTCCCATCTATATTCGTCCCGGGGATCGTTTCTTTAGTAAAGTGTCGAGCAAATGTATGAACGTCGTTCGTTCTGGACCTTGTCCCACCTGTACTCTAGGCTACCGTCAACAAATTAACGCTGAAACGTCATACATTGACCTATCGAATGTGTATGGTCTCAACGATACGCAGAACCGTCAATTGCGCAACCTTGACGGTAGTGGTGAGTTAACTTCGCAGGGAATAGGCCTTCTGCCGCCTACTGAGACACCTATTAACGATGGTTGCTCGGATCTGCAGACAAACCGTTTGTGCTTCCGAGGTGGCGATATTCGGGTCAACCAGCAGATTGGGATAACCTCGCAGACGACAACGTGGCATCGTCAACACAATTATATTGTTCGTCGCCTTCGGGCCAGACATCCCCATTGGGATGAGGAGATCTTGTATTTCACTGCTCGTCGAATCGTTATCGCCCAGATGCAGATGGTGACGTACAACGAGTTCCTGCCTAAGGTCATTGGTAAGGAGTACATGCGTAAGTATGCTCTTGACTATACGGGGCCGACCAAGTATAACCCAGACATCAACCCTGGAATTATAAATGAGTGGGGAGTCGCAGCTTACCGTTACGGTCATGCAACCATTCGTAATTCGTTCTGGGCCGTCGATTTGAAAGGCCGCCTCGAGCGCGAGATTCCTATGCGTGACTCGTTTAACCGGGTCCTCAATTTCTACAACCCACTTGAAAACGATAAGATCATGCTTGGCTTTTCGGTGCAACCAATGAAAAAGTTTGGGCCTTCGTTTGTGACTGGAGTCACCAACGACCTTTATCGTCCGCTTAACGTGTCTTTTGGCATGGACCTGCCAGCCATCAACGTCCAACGAGGTCGTGATCACGGTATTCCTGGCTATACCAACTATGTGAAGCTTTGTTCAGGACTCAATGTGCATTCGTGGGAGGACCTAGCGCCAATTTTCAAGCCGAAGTGCGCTGTGGCTCTTCGAGATCTTTACGCGTAAGTGATTAAAATATAGTTACTACTGTAAAAAAAAAAAACGTGTTCCAGGGATCTCTTCAATTTTGCATCATCGTTGTTGTTGTTGTTGTTGCATCCAAAGCCATTCCATTGCTTCGGTTATGCCAGAATGTAACTATCGTAGTAATTCACCTTCTATTTCCCTGGCGTTCCTAGTAGGGTATTATTACAGGTACAGCCGACCTAAAGTAGGCTGTAATAAATTTACTGGTCGACTGTTCTCTATCGCATTGCAGCGCCCCTCAAGATGTTGATCTTTTCATTGGAGGAATCTGCGAAACGCCTCTCCCCGGTGCCATTGTCGGTCCCACGTTTGGATGCATCATCGGTACACAGTTCCACAATGCTCGATATGGAGATCGTTTTTTCTTTACACACGAAGGCGAGCACACTTCATTAACGCCTGAGCAGCAGCGCGCGATTCTCGAATCGACACTCTATGCCAAAATCATCTGTGATACCTCTGAGGGCATCAAAAACATACACGAGGACGTGTTCACGCAGATTTCGGAACAGTAAGTATCAGTCTCAATTAGCGTAAGACGATACTGTTAACTTCTCTATAATACCACGTTACTTCTGTAACTCGCTTTTATGTGTAGAATGTTTATGTAACACTATGGATAGAGAACATATTAAAACGATGTTGTCAATATACATCAATTGTGAGATGCATTATTGAAATGTAGGGTCTACATGATAGATTAGTAAACTCATACTGTAGTAATCCTGGTTGCAAATTAGTTAGGCTTCCTTAGTAGAATTTTGATACTCTCGTGGTAGCTGACACGTTCTACAAAGAACCGCCTTATAAACAAAGCTGACATGTAAAACCTGATCCGTACCCGAACGTCAAACCAGCCTGAGGATTAAGCTACGTCCTATATTTCACTAACCTTCTACGATCTGTCCATTCTTTCAGCAACCCGATCAATCCATGCAGTAGCTACCCTAGCATCGACCTGACACCGTGGGACTAAACTATAGACTCTGCGCCACGCTTCATAGTGTTTCGTTCCCGTTCCGAAACCCAGAGGTTAATGAATAGATGTAGAAGGAAAACTGAACACATTCATATAAACCCGACCAACCAAAAAATAAAATAATCGAGCGTACGTTAAGCGCGCAACCAACCATGTGAACACCTTCCGCAAGGCCATATAATACGACGGGCCGATAGGACTAGCCAATTAAACACCAGCCTGACGCTCATACAAACAGTGATAGATTTCATTGTGATTGATGCGTTGCCTCGGCGTAACGGTTCGAGCTACGAATCAATTTCGAGATGTCGCCAATTATTTTTTGTTATTACTTTTTGACGTCATGGGCGCTTTGCTTAGCAACGATTTGCCTGTTGTTCTAGGTCAGCCTGTGATGGCCGTCTAGGGGTCGTACACCTGTTGTTACCTCGATTGTTATCGATCCGGTTAGCTGATGCTGGAGAAACTGCTTACGAATTGTCAGTGTCTTATTCAACCTATTTTTGGTCTAACGGTAGTATGTTACAGTAACAGCAACTAATGATGTTAAAATATTCATGAGTGGGGCCAAAGCTGCGCCTAGGTAGGTAAAGCAGGGGGATCTAAATGACGTCAGCATTAGCGGTAACGACGGTAACAAAGACGCTGAAGAACGACAAAATAATGATTGACATTGGTGCCGACGAATCTCTATATAATTAGGCATCTGCTATTTAATCGCATCGATATGTAGGTCAATTTCATGATCGGGCCGAAAGCTATTTTCGCTCATCGAAGTACATATAAAAAAGCACCAAGCATCTATTTGGCTAAGACACTGCTGAAAGCTTGTTAGGAAACATGGCGGCCGTTGCTAAGTGCAGATTTAGGCTAATGAGAAAGCCAGCATTAGTAAAAGTATTGACAAATGTATTGATTGAAAGCGAATTGTTTAGGGATAAAATAAGCAATCACTTGAAATGAACGGCACCCAACACCGCATCGACCTGATCGACAAAGTCCAAATCATCAGGTGCTTTGGATAAATCTTAACATCCTCAACCATTCCTTTTGTGCTGCCCTGTGACCAGCAGCCATCTTTTTGTAGCTCGTTACTTCGATTTGAAGTTTGCCTTCTTTCTTGTTCCATACGATACTGGCTCTATAGAACCCGGATTTGTGTTATATATTAAAACATCTATCGATAACGGCATAAAAAAGAGCGTTCAAAACACGATTCAATCGGCGGACAACATACAAAAGCAATTGGCCGAGGAGCAAAAAATTGAAGTGATCAGTCGGTACCGTTTGTCTTCGTGTGTATATATATTTTATTAGTATGACGATAAACATGAGGGCTAAGTAGATGTTGACCTGTTACCGTCAAAATATTATATTGCGATGAACCTGAATAACGGTGCCGTTACAAACAGCGAGGCACAACAAAATACAATTGCATAGTAAAGAAGAAATGAGATCAAGACGGATACCCCCCTTCTTTGAACGCTAAGTTGATAATATAGTGTGGGGGTTGAATCCGAATTGTGCCAGCACAAAGATAAGGACAATGAAGTATCGAATGTGGTTGACTGACAAAAAACCTATGAGATGAGAACGAGTCGAGCTGACGTTAATATTCAGTATAATAATAATAATAATAATAACATTAATAATAATAATAATAATAACGATGTTGAAGACTGATGGTGGTTGTAATGAAACATTATTTATGAAAAAAAGGACGAAAAATATTCTATAATAAAATTACTAGATAAAGTCGAGCTTCGTCTTTTCGTATTGCTTTTTGGTGCCTAGGTTTTTGGGTACGGCTGACTCCGACCAACTTATTTTGTGCAGCTCATTCCATTCGGTTCGATAATTTTGTAATTTAGATAGGGAACTAAAAATATCCACATGGACTTCCTAAACTGTCCAAAAAAAGGTATGTTTAATAGGTAAATTCGAAGCAATGCTGGGCGGCAGTACCAGACGTAAAACTCTGGAGATTTATCCAGGTTCGGTAAATACCTGAGAGTGTCCGGTCATACTAGACATGAGAAATGTTTCGTCCTTAAGGTTCAGCTCGTTTCAAAGTTAAAAGTGTCGTACATATTCGTCCGCTGCACCTTTCGAAAATGTCCCCAAAACTCCTCCTTAGTTAAACTAATTTCTGTAACTTCAAAACTTCCTTGTGGACCCTGTATATTGTCATATTACAATCTAGGTAAATACAGCGAAATTATACAACGCGTCAACTGGATAATAATAATTCTAAAATTCTTCCTAAACCAGAACGTCAGGATCGTTACGCAAAAGGAGTTAAGTGTTTCTAGAAAATTCTGCACAAATAAAGCTATTATTATCGATTGGTATATAGAGCTATTTTTACAGTTGACAAAATCTTTGGGAGTATATATTTTGGCATTAACACACTGTCTTAGGGGTCCTTACATTGAGAAATTTATAAGTTTTTCGCTTATATCGACCACTATTGCTCTGAATAATAAAGATCTTTACTGGAATTGGAAGCGCATTACTAATGAGTCGAATAAATCGAATTCTGAAGTTAATTAGATTGTGTTTTATTTAACTTCATCCGTTTCTCTGTACGGTTTATATAAAAAAAAAAAAAAAAACTTTGTTTTCAGGAAAAAATGCCATAATCGATTGCATGTATTTGTAAAACAACAATAATAATAACTCGATCATGCCAATAAACGGTAGTCATTAAAATGTTCAATGTTTAAGATGGTTATTACTCGTATATTATATATATACGATATTATATATATACGATATATTATATATATTATAGTTATTACTCGTAAAAAACTTTGCCCATTTCAACTTGAGCTCATAGTTAGAGAATGCTTTTCGTACTTTACGTTCGATACCAAAGCCCTCAAGCACAGCTCCCAACTTACAGTTGGCTCCCAGTACGGAGTAGAGTCCTTCTACGGCCAGTTTAAAGCTTGCACCACCACGCTCTTTTGACTTCAGCAGGTAAACACGTTACTCACTCCGCTATCACAAGGACCCAACCTAACACTTATGATAACTCAAGTGAGACTATGTACATTCTCTGACAGTTTAGCGTACAACTGTGTGTTTACACGTGAGCTATCGCCGAAGTGGCCATATTTTACTTTACGATCCACCGCTGATTGGTCTCTTCACACCTGAATGAATTTAACTAGCGCGACCTCGATTTTATTAAACTCCAGTATTCCCCACCTAGGGAAAATGCATAGTACTCTGTATTAACAGTCACCGGCGGACTTACACTCGACCATGATTATGGTGGAAAAGCACTTCAGTAAGCGGAAGGTCATGTCAACGTACTACAAACGAATTTCCAGACGATTATCTTCAAGCTCTATAATGTCCAACACAGACGGGTCTTCGCAACTCGTCGTTTTATAGAAGCCAAGTTATCGTCACTACCGACCAATCGAAGGTTGAAGATTGTATATTTAAGGTTCACAAGCGCGCAATTAAGCGCTGAAGTTCATTTGGCTTCAGCGTTGCGATCAAATAAAATGAAAAGGGCATTACCGTCGTCAGCATCTCCAATTGCGTCATAGAATGCTTTGTGGGGTAAACCGATTTCTGTCGATCTATCGGATACAAAAAAATAGCGGAAAGCAATCTTGTCTTCGTTAAATTGGTCATTGGCCTTTTGCTGAAGGTCGCTTTTTTATACACTGGTAACACTTCTTTAAGCTAAAAAAAGTTCGCGTTGTTTCTTCGATGTACGAACGGTCTCCAAGCGGTGCAATTTTATAAGAACGGAATACGTTCATGTATTGGGCCAGCTAGGCCAACAAGTGTGCGGCCTGTCCCCTCCCAGGCAATATTCATCTCTTGCCATGCCACCGGCTCTCCAGGAAGTGACCAAGACGGCAGCGATTAATTTCTCCGCTAGTACGGCTGATGTCGTTATTAAACATGACATCAAATAGGGACAATTTATACAGGCAAGCCAAACAGGAATTTGTATATTCGAGGCGCGCCTTCGCGGACATCTACTGATGATTCAAAAACTAGCCAGACGCCGCTGTAGCAGATAAGCGTTAATAAAAGGTTAAAAAGGCATTACTTAAATGACCTGGCCCTTTTGACAAGGGAATATTTGAGATTTTTGATTAGCAATATGCAAAAATGTTTTGAGTCCATATTTGGTCCTGCCGTTAAGCTCAGACTGCCGCTCAGACCGTTGGCCTCTTTCAGCGCTAATCTAATTGTCTACGCACAATATCATGGGATTCGATTAGGAGCTCATTGAGACCGTCATCTATACTTTTGAAGTTCTTACGCTTTAACAATTCTCTAATTGCCACGTACTATCTATAATTCAACGAGAATCAGTCATAATATTGTGTAAGTCAACTAACAAAGTCATCATCAGCGTGCCAAAGTGAATTAGGTGCTGAGTAACTTTAACTACTTTAATATGTTTCGCGAAAGCAAGTAAGCGTCAGGTGCGCGTCTAGTTTAGGACGTTGAGCCTGTCATCTTACAAAACCTGTGCATACAAACCTCTTAATCTTCTAACAATATTTAAGTGGCTTGCCGAGCTATAGGCATAGATCTCCTTTATGTCCCTCTGGGCTTCAATCGCCTCGTCTAGCGGTTCTTCTTGTGCTATTTTGCTATAAAGCCTCTCGATAGATTTCTGGTTTTCGGCCTGCAGACGCACCAATTGAATCTTTAGCTTATCAAGGCTTCTACCATTGTCAAGTATGCTCCGTATACCCAAGCAGTTTTGAGAATCTTCAACGTGTGTATGTGCAAATGAAATAAGATCGGAAGCTCGCAATAGGAAAGCTGTTACAAGATTATTATCTCTCACAAGGGTGATGACAGTATTAAATTCTGAATCTCTCCATTTGTAATAAGTCGTGAACCCTTGTTCTAGTAGCCCTTCGGGCGACGGATCGACTCGGTTCTGTACGCCTAAGTAGATCATTAGTCAGTGTTCAAGCTTTCTATTTTAAAGAGTTCTAAGGCGTCCACTCAAAATATATCGGGCACGAAAAACCAGTCCACTGGGAATAGAAGTCCCTAGCGGTTGGTAAATCCCAGCCACGCGAGCGCCGCTATCCGCGATCGCCGATCGAACGCTGTCACTGATAGATGAGTTTCGATCTACTTGAACGCAAACTTTGTCGTTCAATGCCTTTTCACACTTAAATACAGAAACGTTTGCTCTCTTCAGTGTAATTTTTACACAATGTTTGGCCATTATCGAACATTTTGTCAACGATACCTTGGAGATCGCGGTCCTGGAAAAAGGCAAGCTTGGCGTTCTTGGCAGTTACCTTTTAAATTCGCCGAAAATGAACTTAAATCAAGCGTTCCCGAGTCCTGGAGATTTATTTCAGCAAAAGCTCGTCGTACATAGATGCGCGAACTTTATATTTATTTCGTATATGAACATAGACATAGATAGACTTATTGCAGGGTAAAGTGTATAGAAAGCCTGATATGCTGTGAAAACATTTCTAATTATAGAGATGAATCAAACGATGCTCTTATTATGCAGAGAAAATGCTTTGAATATTAGCAGGGAGCTTTCAGGTGTTTATATGGGAAGAATCCGGTGTTTATCAAAACACCGGATTCTTCTCATACGTGGCAAGTCCGAAATGAAATGCAGATGGACGTACGACTTGTTTTACTCTTCGAGTGTGCACAATCGCTTAAATTAGAAATGAGAAGATTAAATAAATTAAGAGAAGCTTGCTTACTCTTGATTTATTATGAATTTAAGTCTCGACATTACCTTAGAATATAGTTCAACACAAATCTAAGCTTCAATTCAAGGAACAGTATATTGAATTTTCTCTCTGCGTACATTTTTACGTTAAACTTTTCTAGTTCCTTTCAAGGTGTTAAGGCTAAATAATTTTCCCTTATTAATAGTCATGAATTTACATGTATTAGAAAAATATTATAACACAACACAACATTGTATGGAACGAAACGCTTATCTCGGAAGATCGAAATGTTTCAGATCCACCACCAAGCTTTCTATTAGGCTCAGACATTTTGAATAAATTTAGCGAGATTCAAAATTCATCAACGGAACTTTTTAATCGACTGGGGTTTGTTACAACTTTTTAAGAGCACCTTGCGGCGCAAACAGTCTTGCATTTACTCGCGATGGAGCTGTGATCATCAGGCGACTAACAGCAGCTCCACAAGTTTTCCCTCGTCATTGTCCATGTGAGTTGTCAGGTCGCGAGTTAGTTGTGATGGGATTTTCGCAAGTTTTACAACTCGCCAGAGGCATACGACAAATATCGTTCAATTGTTTGTCTACGATCCGGCACTCTACCGGATATTTTCAATTAGGTAACATTCGAAACTCGTTCGGGCCTGAAATCACCTAATATTGGTTCCTATCTAATAACCTAACACCAATCTAGTATTAGCATGCAGAATATCGAGAGCTGAAATTTTCAATGTTCTGCATACTAATATTTCGAATTTTCGAAGGACTCCTAAGACTCTGATCGTCTAGACTTTCAATTCCTATGAATGAAACTATTAGCTTACTTGACAATGCCTGACTAAGCTGTATTGTTTTATTCAGAGCACGTGTGATCTATGGTAAAAACATTTGATGTAAGGTATGATGTGAAGACAAACGCCCACCCGACTCAGTATTGTTGCAGAGGCAAACTCAGAGTGAAGATAGTTTCACACAGCCGATCTTCGTCTTTTATGACTAGATTACAGCAGTTATGCGCTATGGGTTAAGAGAATCACAAAAAAAAAGAACAAGAGGATTGCTTCATGCAGTTTGTCGAAATAAGCCTGCGATGTGAGAATACAAATTGCGGGGTTATAATGAGCAATGCACAGACTTACAGGTGTCAATTTTTTACCGTAAAACTTTGTTTGCGTTGCTTGTACTTCCGTTTTCCTCTTGTATGAAATGTTTTCCTCTTCCCAAAGACGGGAATAGAGCTGAAATCTGTTCGCCATGACCTGGTTCGAAGGTTGTTTCAAGGTATGCTAAGTTCGGCGAAAAAATATTTCAAAAGGCATAACTACCATTTCGATGACTGCACCATGTGCAATTGGTGCGAACTTACAGTATCGTGATTTCTTCGATCGAGTACATGTACGCTCTCTAATTTCCTTGTCTCAACTTATACGTCGAGTGAATACCGCGAGTCTAGATCCGGCTTTTATTCTGAGCCCCGCTGTCTCTTCCAGTTATCTAGCAATTCATAGGAATGATGTGGTACGTTTTGTGGCATATATTTGCAAAGCTTTCATTGAGACATCCATTACATCGGACTGTTAGTTCAGATCACACTAAACAAAAGCATGTTGCAGGTCAGACTTTTACATTATACGTCTAGATTGAAGGAACACGATAATGATAATTCCTCTATTCGGATCTGCCTCATTAAGCACCAAACAGTTATTTCGAAGAGAAAATTCAACGATCGACCGGTCCATCAGATCACTGAACAAATATTGTTATAGGACCAAAAATTTTGCCCTACTCTTCATGCGATATGGTCGTTAGCTATAGTCAAATCGTCGCCTTTAATTTGCACAGCTTTTTTTTTTGTTTTTTTAAATACAGCTTTAATTTAGGTCAGAAAGATTGCTTTGAACGCAGTGCATCAACATTCATAGCAATTGTCTTTCTTCAATTTTTAAAGTATATTTAGCAAGAATCTGTATTACTATAAGTGTCAGTGGTTTATTGGGCTCGCCGTCAACTTCAATTCATCTGTAAAAATCGTCCACCATTCGTTAAAATGAATGAACAGAACGTAACTACTAAAAATCACCACGATTTTACACGTTGCAAGGCGGACTTAGCACTGTTGCGGCTCTGCGGCGACAACTTCGACTGACCGAAAAGTTGACGCACTTTTGCGTTTGTCGTGGCTAGGGAAACAAATTGCCTAAAGCGTACGCTTACAGGACCGTCCGTCCGTGCGTGACCAGCTGATGTCTACGTCAGCCGAAACAGCGATCGCAAATTGTGACAGGATCGACGCGGTGTTGAAGATCTTGATGTGGAACGCAGTCTGCAATATTTTCTAACATGCGCGATGGAATAGTATAGTCTAACGTTTAAATTCAAGTGTGAGAGGGGCCTGACGTTATAGTTCCAGCTTTTGCGAGTGGTCTAATTTGCTGTAATGGAGACATGCGGCCAAAAAATATGGTGAATGAAGCCAGCGTGAAGCTAACTAAGTACGGAAGCTTAACAAAAAGCGAGCAGTGAAAGAGCCAGCCTGATCAGTGTACTCAAATGCTGCGGATAGGCCAAAAACTAGGTTAAAAAGAATGTATTTGAGTAGGATGCCTATGAAAGCTTGTTAAATTGCTCTGCATTTTGCCTTAATTGTTTGAAACGTTGGTATACATATGTCAAATATTGACAGACACAACACACGGCGGTAACGATTTATTTGACTTCCCCACGAAATCTTCGTTACATTGTTTACTGTATATTGCTTCTATAAATTTGAGTATCTGTGATGGGCGCTGTATATGTAAAATATTTTGCACGTGTGTTCGGTCCAAATTGGGATAAAGTCTAACGGGTTCTTCATCTGAGCGGGTATGCATTCATTTCTCGGCGACAAAGAGCTAGCTTTTTCTAGAACAAACAGCAGACCTACCATCGCGGAAACAAAAAGTTCCTCCCTATCCTATGAGTGAGAACCAACTGTTCCGTAATGTCGTCACGCCGCACAACCATCACCGAAATAATAAGGTTCCGTGGTTACACGAAACCGATGCTATTGTTATTGAGTGCACGGCTTTTAGAGGGCGACAAGCACGCACCCGTATGCTAAAACGATAAAAATACGACACAACATAAGCTGTAAGCGCTTGGCAACAAGCTGAATTATAAACGTGCATTTTTTCCAGTTCTGGTATCTCAACGGGCACTTTGGCGGCACTATTGACATGAAGGTGACGCCAACGGTTTGAATTGTCCACGGAAACTTCAGCTGCCATTAATGATTAATTTTGCTATCAAAGTTAATTTCCAATGGTCTGAATATTTCTTTTCCCATTTTAGTATCCCTATATAGCGTCGTCAAGAACTGGTAAAACCGTAGATCGCTACTGGACCGAATAACGACCAGCCATACGACTTTCAGCATGACGGGGCCAGGGTTCTAGGTCAGAGGTTGGCCTATTGCCAGCCTGTTCTGCAAACAACAACGCTTTTAGTTCTGCTCGAACCTATTGTGTGGGTGGTTCTTCATCTTAATTTTTTTTACGTATGCTTCAACTGTGTTTATCGAAGAGTGAACAACAGAACACGTAATGACACAAAGTTTTCTTTAACATTTTTGCTCGTACCCATTCTAAACCTAATTAGTGCTATAGGTTTACACGATTATTCACGTTTTATCTACAGGAATCTTGCCATTCTCTAAATTAGAAGCCCGTCCTGTTACTTCGTGATCTTTCATGATGAAACAAAATATAGTAATTATAAGGATACGTCCCCTTTCACCGTCATATGTGCATGCATGTAAAGTTACTTGACTCGCCGTAGGTTCCATACCGCTACAGTAGATGTTTTAACTTACGTTGACGCTATTATTTCTGGAATAAATCAAGTCTGGCTACGTCTCTGAAGCCGCTCTTTATAAGATCCAATGAAATGGCACAGTTCCAGCTCATAACAAGGATCCGTCTGCTATAGATATCATCTTGATCAATTATATACTTAGTTTACCCTCATGTTACGAGACTGAATAGATATGCTGTAATTAAAATAGATATTTATATCAACCTATTTCACTATTTTATATCAACATAACTCTATCGTCTGAGAAGGCACAGTTAAAAACTGTAGCAGATTAAGCTACTTGTAAATAATGATTTCTTAATAGAAACATTATGCGTTGGGTATGACGGTCATTAGGACCTCGCTTGTTGTAACTGTCCATAAAGTCGAACCTGCTCATAGAAGGCTAATTACGCCGGCAGTGTTTTGTTCTACCAGTAACTTGTTTATACGCTCCAATTGCTATGCCCTGAGGGGGTCCTATACAAGCTTTAGGATGATACATACTTCCCATATGCGGATATGTATGAATATAAAACCAATAGTAGTTAGCACCACACAAACGTGGAATATAAATTAATTTCAGTTAAGTTTAAGTTGAAATACTTTTTCGCGTGGAACCAATCTTTGAGTTGTAAACTCAAAATTCGATTCTACATGCTGCATGGTACTATATGTATATTTGCAACGTTAATTAAACAATGTTGTATGCTTGACGTTGTCAGCGACCATTGCTTCGCAATAGGAACTGCCTCTGAGCGTAAACCCTCTATGTACGCATAAAAGGATCTAAATTTTCAACAACTGCTATAACAATTGTTCTAACGTGTCTACGAACGGACGAATTCAAAGGCTACATACACCAGCTATAAACCAATGAGATTCTAACGAGCGTTAGACTTATTAGAAACTATTAAGCTCAGCTACAAAAAATGCTCTGCTCTTCCTACCCACTTTAGCTCGATCTTCTGGCCGTTGCAATTGCCGCACCGTATACCGGTTTGTCGGATGTTACAGAGGTTTGGAAGGACACGATTACACCTATGGAATAGCGATTGAGTTGGCATAAACACGGATCGCCAAGCTATTGCTGCGCCCTTCTCTAATATACAAGCTGCTCCAGTGCTTACTTCGTTGTACTCTACGTAAACGAAGCATACTTCAAATGTCCCTCTTGCCGTAGCGAAGATCGCTGCCCCAACTCATATCAAATATGGACGTCATAGGTACAGAATGGTGCTGTTTCTCCTTTAAGTCACGGTTATGGATACCCGCTTATGTAGACGCAGCTGTTATTCGGTGGACTGCGATATTCCAGGTCAAATTAATGTATTAGCGGTGAACAAGTAATGATAGGCAGTAAATATTTTGCATGTACCTGTATATTCAGGATTCAAGAAGCCTTAGCAATAACGAATAGAGTCAATAAGGGAAAATGATCGCATGCATGCGCTCAGTTAGCACTGGAAACGGTATATTCATGGAAGCATGGCACGAATTGCTTCAAACCGTCATGCTCTACTATACCCTTCTGCTATAAGGATGGGGCTTCCTATTTCGGGTAGCGCCAATAAGGATAAGTTATGTATACGACAATATAATGAGCTGCGAAAGCTAACAGCATTGATAAAGGAAAAGTTAGGAGCATTTTCCAAGAGCTAAGACTACAGATCTGAAACATGGGAAACCTGCCATGACTTGTACACGATTGTACCTTCTCCTAAACTACAACTTGTGTCAGAAATCTCATTATCTCTATCAGCCTTTCGAGGCATCGATTAAAGATAAAGCTTAAGCAACGTAAGAAGCCTCGGGCCTTCGTTTCTTGGGTAGTACTAAATTCTGGTTAACTCTTTTTTCACGACGAATATTGTAACGCCCTGTTCTTTAAAGTATACCTTTTTAATATGAATGAAGGGCGAATTAATCAAATAGAGTATCGTCCTACTCTGACTTTCCGCAGTTCTGATATTTATTGATAACGTTGTATGAAACGCGGGATTCAGTAAGGATTCTTGAATAACTGAAGGTACGGTTTGGCCATGTCCTTTTCAGGCAACTCAGACAGACTAGTCAATCTAACACTTTATTATAACGAAACATACCCACAAACTAAAACTAACGCTCTAGCAGCTCTTAACGGTTGTATTTGCATAACCAAAAATAATTTCCTTATCTACTGCTTGTTCGAGAAAATTGACGCTTGGCGTCACTAATTGGTCCCTATAATATATACAAACAAGAATTATTGCTAGCGTACAAGTGCGATAAATATAGGGGTTGAAATCGTTGCATCAAAATGAGTGTTGAAGCAGACAAAGTGTTAGGCTTATAATACTTTGTCGACAAATACCTTTTATACATTCAAGATACCGAAAACCGGGTTTTGATATAGGCTTCAATTTCAGTGCTTCGGTGTGATCCTGCAATGTCATATAGTAATCACAATTTGTACAGTCTATTGATTTACATTGTCCCTCGTTTATGGGTCTGTTCAGACTTATATAAATATAATCTAAATATAAAAAAAAATCTATTTCTTATTGTCGCAGTTAAACTATGGTTGGGTTAGATCCCTTCCAGACGGTCCACATAGACACACCAATGTAAGTTAATCATAATGAAACTTGACGGACGGGTACTTTGACAAGCGTATTTTTTTATACCTAATCGTAAAAGCTTATATCGATGTACAATTTTTATAGAAGTCTTTCACACGAACATCGTTGGTGATAAATAATTTTTTAATCAATTAATCATTTGGGCTCTATATACTCCCGGCGCTAAGCTTAATTTGTCCAGGCTTCTAGATACACTCATCAAACATTTCGTGTCTTATGTAGGAGACCCAAGTTACTCAATATCAATGTTCTTTTGTCTACCATTGGTATTATACTGCGCTCCTAAAAAATTTCTTCATCACTATAAAATTGATGAGCTATGACAACTTATTTAGTAAAACTTTGAAAAAAGTTTGCGCAATTTAAAAAAAATGTCTTTTTTTCTAAACAACCCTGGACAGCATACTTCCAAAATCGATACACTGTCACTCACATGTACGATCAAAAATAGAAAATTTAATTTAAATTAATTGCATCCTCAATGCTCAATAGCGCGACAAATATTGCCAAAATGGGTGTCTCATGCTTCGTGCCCTCCTATAACGCAGGTACATAAAATACAGATAGCTATAACGGGTTAAACAGCTAGATCTATTTATCGTCTATTAGTTGACGCAGGTTAAGATATTTAATAACATTATAGGCTTGGGTAGATTATTAAGCATATTTACCAGTGACAAAACGATGACCAGTCTAATAGCTGGAATGGTTCGATTTTTACTGCCAGTATTGATTCTTCTGGAAGGTCAATCGCGTTTAGTTTAGCGAGTTTTTTCTATTACGAACGGTACGACCGCAGTCGATGCTACGTTAAGTAAGGGCGTGCCACCGGGTATAAAAGTCCGTTCGCGATTTGGACTTCATCGTAGTTCCTTCTCACGACTGCATCAACATGTTCTTTGTGAGTGCAACTTGCTACTATGCTAAGTTACAACTTGAAGCGAACTGTTCACAGTACCTAATCTCACCGTGACCTCTGTAGACAGTAGACCAGTCTGTTTCTCAAACGTCATCTGTTGCTCATTTTCCACCGAATCCTATGACGAGACTTGTCATTGAATTTACCTTAACGATACCCTGATAAGTTTCTAAACAAGTCGTTCGTTTCAAGCTACGTACTCGAAAAACTCACCAATTCTTCTTTCTCTAGGTTGTCGCCTTTTTCGCCTTGGCTGTTACCGCAGCCCAGGCCACTTTCGGAGGTCACGGCCTCGGTCATGGATATGGCCACGCCTCTATCGGCTCCTCCTATGGACACGGATATGGCCATGCCATCGCCGCCCCCGTTATCTCCAAGGCTGTTGTTGCCGCCCCGGTCCATCACGTCGGCCACTCGCACACCTATTTCCAGAAGCATCACGTTGCCCCAGTCATTGCTAAGGCCGCTATTGCCACCCCTATTCATGTAGCCGCCCCCGAGGCTATTGGCCACGGGTACGGTTATGGTATTTCTTTTAGCCATGGACATCATGGGTATTAAGCGGAGATAGACTGATATATCTGTTAAAGCAAACCTAGTTGAATAAATCTAAAAAGCAGAAATTATCAGTAATAATACTATAGCCTTTTGATTTTCGCCAATAGCATCTATTACAGCCACTGAAATGTTTTATAAGGTCTTTCTTTAAGGTTTACTGCTAGTAAGACTTGAAATTCAACGAAACCAACCCTATAAAACATAAGGCACAGCTTTTTCGTTGACCGAATTAGCATTTGTTCCAGTGAAGCAATGCATCATCCAAGGCCACAATGGTAAATTCTTCACCAATACCTAATGATTTTTTAAGTATTGAGCTCCCATTTACTTTATCGAAATCGGCATCATTTGGTTGCCTCATCAGTTCTACAAAGTGGAGTTTGATCAAGGCCAAAGTCTGGTAACAAAATAAAAAACATTCCAGCAGCAATGCGTAGGATGTCATTGAATTTTTTTCTTATTATAGTTGTTAGCAATTCTACTTTCTTATCCTGACTGCGTATATGCTGTCGGAAACGGTTCAAGGTTATTAACATAACCCTAAATGGAACCGTCTGATCCACCGAGACCTGCGTTGTTAGTATTTATTATGTCTACGTAAATAGAATACGAGAATGAAAATTAGGTCAATTCACCTTTATCACGCCAAGGGGGCAGATTGTTGATATATTTACAATATTTCAGAAGAGTAAACACAGCGAGTATTTACGGTGGTATCATGTTAGAATTATCATACAGATAACATGATTCTATTTAGTGCATATAAATAATTGATTATGCTGTTGTAGTAGAATTTTCAATCTGACGATATTAGCTAACACTAAAAGGCAGTGCTCTTTCCGAGCTACAATACCGGTATCGGAAGTTATATTATGGAACTTAAGCCTGCTACCGACATACTGCTAAAGTCGACATAGCATTTATTTAAGTTTTCTCAAAAAAAAGGTAGTTTTTTTAAATATGACCATTTTTTTAGGGAACTCAGAATAGGTCCTAATGAACTGGTAAGAATGGGCTTGTAGAAGCCTGTATTGCAACAGTGCGTTCTTTCTCAAGCAATTACACATATTTTTAACAATAAAAATGTCATTTATTGAAATATCGAAATTTATCTACTTGTATTTAACAGGAAGGCATCTAATCCTTAGTTATCGATGCTTCACGTAACAGAATCTATATTGCGCGACGTAACTAAAACATTGTTTAATAAACAAAAAAAAAGACATAAAATATGCACCGTTACATCGTGGTGATACATCAGGTCTAATTAAAACTTATTAAATTAAGCCGTGCAACAACCAGTTGTTACAATAATTTTGTCATGTTCAATAGCTAATTGCCACAGTTTAGATTTCCGCCGATCTGTTTCGCCTCACGCAAGCAGTCCAAAAAGCTTTTCCAAATGAATAGAAGGCCTAGAGAATCGCTTTAATACGCGGAACATAAGATAACAATGGTCAATTCGCACAAAGTCAAAAACTACCTCTACACCTGAGATATTACTTAGCTCTGTGAATACTGAAAGTATTAGCATTTTTACACGATTGTTTGCGATGTTGTATTCTTGTGTTGTCCTCTTAATCGAGAATTATATAGATCGTGGTTTAATGATCTGTGTGCTACACCCAGCGGTAACAGATGCGCTATACAGATCAGTACAGACACGGCTAACCCCTCATAGCGAGTTTGCTCGTCGAATTGCTACGGCTGCCATTTATCGATACCTTTTTGATTTTAGCAGACGATTTTAGCAGACGATTTTCAAACCTTGTTCGGGTTTTTCGTGTGGCTGGCTTCTCATAGCAAATCAACATTTGTTGGATCATGGATTACTTATCTCGGAGGATTGTGTTTCGGTGCCTTTCTTTGTGCTACCGTTGTTATCGCTGCTGTTGTCTATGTGTAGGTCTATGTCATAACTAAGATTTCATGTTCAGCATTTAACCGAATTAATCACTAATGAAAACCATCTCATATGCGTTCTATTATTTTAGCTCAGTACTTAAGCGGAACTCCTAGCTTGTTATGTGCACAACTTGTGTATGTAAGAACCCTTTTAAATTAGCCACTCTAGACCACCCGTATGTCGGACTATGTCATATCTATTCCGTCCTTTGTCCAGCTAATAAAAAGTAAAGCTCTACTAAATCGTCAAATTGATAACTTTTTCTATCTAACACACTTCTACCGTCGCAGAAAATACCATTCTATTAGATCGGTTCTTGCGAATACAATACGACCGAGGCCATATGGTGCTCTGTACGTTGACGCATGTACGGAGCCATTTATGTTATACCTGGTCATTAGAAGGATTACAACATCAATCGTCATGTTTGTCATATGTCAAAGCTTTCAGTACAAACACATCAAGACTGTTTAATCAATGTTAAATAATGTTAATTGCTCCATCTGGAGCGCAACTTGATTATTACAATAAAGTTGTTACGGGGGTGTTCTCACACAATGCGAACTGTCTCTCAACGTCGACGTATCATTATGTTTTTTTGAATCAACCCTTCCTACCTACTTACAAAAATGTTTGACCTCCTAATTGCTACTGAAACAAATTCAATTGCATTTGTGATCGCGTGTCCACAAACATTCCCCAGATTTTAACAGGCTTTAGTAAAGTTAATCTAAAAGTATATCCCCTTCTTTCCGCTCACGTTTCTTGCTGGAGCCTACGCTGACGCGGTCGAAACTTCCAAGGGTTCGGCGGATCACAGTTACAGTCACCAGAAGAGAGGGTGCAGCAATCCCAGTTGCCCCACTTGCGGGCATAGACATGATATTCCTGCGCTCCTCGCTAAGATATAAACTGCTTCAGTGCCTACTGCGTTATGCACTACTTAAACGAAGCATATTTCAAATGTTTCTATTGCCGTCACGAAAATCGCTGGCCCAATTAGTGTCACATGGACATTACAGGTATGGAATGATGCTGCTTTTCGATTAACTCGCGGTCGTGAATATTAGATTACACGGATTAAACAGTTTACGCCGCCTAGTAAGGTAGAATAAAGAAAGAAAGACATGTATTGAGTGTTTTATATTGAATAACTGAAAGCAATTTAGTTAACCTATAGGACATATATAGGAAACCGGCAAGCGACATCCCACTTACTAAAGCTGCTAATATGATTTAGTAGTGGACAAGACTGTTAGAAGGAATTACGTGCAAACTTTCGACGAAAAAATAATTCAAGTGGAGTTTCAAGATACACATTTTTTGCACAAGCTAAAACTATTCAGCAAAAATAGTTTCGCAAAATACCTGATCGGCGCGGCGTTATAGATGCCAGTTCGAGTACTTTACGGGTAGGAAAAGCTACGATACATGCACTGGAAAATGTAAGCGAATGGTGATACGGAATTAGGAACTAAATGGTTTGGAAAGGTATACTAGTTGCTCTTTAGGTATATAGTCAATTCTGGAATATCGTGGTTATGAATCCGGAGAATGTGACATTCCTGCAGTCGCCATATTAAAATAGTCTTATTACTATTATTATTATCAAATACCAATATAATTCGTTTGGATCAGTACACAATGATCGCCACATATAACCAAATCAGACCATTGTCATCTAATATATTTGGACACATTAAGATATTACACTGTCCTAGATTATATTTTTTCACTTTAGTTTTTGTATACTCCTTATTCGTTATTTATACGTTACTTCTTTATAAACAACTTAGCACTTCACTAACTCTTTTTGGAGAAACTTTTTTAATTATCAGTATACATAACAAACTCAACTATGCAGATATCTGGACGAACGCAGTTAAAACTGCGTCTTTCAGCACCTTCCAAAGCAGCCTATAGAGGCCCATTAATAAAAAACAATAATATTCTTTTTTAAGTTAATGGCTATGGTTAATTTAAAACAATAAACTATTCCTAACGGAAGATACATGATCTGCAACCCCTTGTCAACAAACAACAAGGTCTAAAGTACGACCTTACGGTGTGTGAGTTGCATCGATGCTTCTCCACCGAGAATGTCTGTCTGTGTGCTATGTATGTATGATATGCACGGCTATAATAATAGATATTCATTTCGGAACGACAGATAAATTCTCCGGTCAGCCACCTTGATGAAAACCAAGTATTTACTATTGGCACATCAGTAATAATACTACAATTACCTTAAAGCAACGGAGTGATACGCGAGAATCCATTTGGTGTTAATGAGCATGTATTCGCGCTTTCGTCCATTGCTCCGGCTTGGTCGTCAGGCATCTAATCTAATAAGCGCGATCATTAATAACCGAACCATTCAGCATGTTGTATGGCAGCGGAAAGTTCTTGCTTCGTTTGTTCATATCATCCCTAATGTCGTTCAAGTAGCCAGGAAACGCAATAATTCCTGAATCGTACTGTACATCGATCTGGAAGCCCAATATGTTGGGTTGAAGACCAGGATGGAAACCCAACTCTATCGTTAATATCATTACGCACTTTAATATGGAACTGCTATCTGAAATAGGGAAGTCGATGCAATTTTGACACGTGTAGCGAGCTTACCTCGACGCGCTAACAGCAATCAACCAGTTTTTTTCAGATCGCATTCAGGCAGATTCAGCTGTCACTAAATCTCCTTTAACGTTATGGGTCTCGTTCAAATGGCGCCTACAGTCACTTATTTAGGAGACGTTACGCAGAAGAAATTAAAAAAAACGACTGAACTTATCACGCCGCTGTTGCCACACTTGCTACTTACTGCGCTTATGGACATCTACGAGGACAGTGGTATGTGCTGGATAAACTCGACTATTGAAACATTTTTCTTACAAAGAAGGCTGCACATAAGTTCTTAATATGCGGACCACTTATGTATAATGGAATCATCATATGTGTTAAACATTTACATAATATAATCTATAATTCATATACACTGACGGTGTATATGACGAGCTACCCTGGTCTATTACTCGCCGGTAATTATTTCATTACTCTACCTAATGTAATTACGGAGCCTTTAGTGTTGACTGATTGACCATGATTTTGTAGCGAACGCGAATCGAGTGGGCCTTTTGCCATCCCTTACGAGATGTTGTCATTGATAGAGTAAGCTAACCTATTGAGTGTGTTTCCGGGACGCTACCGAAGATTAACTTTTTATCTTTTCTTTTTTATATTCAACAGTTACCTATCCTTCTAAATAAAAAAATAAATAAATATTCTAAGATTATTAAACATTTTAAGATTTTACATGTTTCAGTTAATACTCTACATTTGTCGCTTCAGTT
The DNA here is from genome assembly GCF_002443255.2 of Varroa destructor. Classification (NCBI taxonomy): domain Eukaryota; kingdom Metazoa; phylum Arthropoda; class Arachnida; order Mesostigmata; family Varroidae; genus Varroa; species Varroa destructor. The sequence continues at coordinate 24,765,685 of NW_019211457.1, forward strand.
TCCTAATTGAAATTTATTTTTGATTCGCTCATTGAATTCTAGGCATACGTTTTATTCAGCTCATCGCAATCTATCGATTGGCGTTCGCTCATAAGGTATCAACGTTAAGCAAGCCCCCTCTTTTAGTGAAGATTTTTTACAACTATATGGTTTTTGTAAAATGAGGCTATCGTACTATGAACATTATCATTATCTGATCTCTAACTGATTTGCCTAAATAATATAATCAGATACCGTGAGTCCTTTACAATGGTTTTTCAATTCCTTCATCTATTCGAAAATGAAAGCAACATCGTAACGATCTACAGTGATAAGCGAAGCAAACAGCGTTCTTTCGAATTTTCGATAAATTCAACAGTAAACATGTTTATTCAAAATTGTTTTTGCCAACCGTTAAATACCATATGCTACAGCAAGCAACACTCGCTATTCTCAATAATATCAATATTTAGAATTACTTTTACAGCATATTACCTGAACCTGGTATACGGACAGTGAATCATGAACAACACTGAAATCTTTCCACTTAAATTCAGGTTTGTTAAATCTTACTTTTTAATCAAATTTAATCGATTCAAATTTTCCTGCACAATTTCGCTGTAGAATTCATCCTTCAAAAAATATCATCATGATGATTCTGAAAGGTGAAAGCCATTTGTTTATCATTAAATATATCAATTGCGTCAGGGATATGCATGGTGTATAACCATGCCGACAAAGTGGCTCTACTTGGATAATAATTATATTATGAAAAATTTCATAATTTTATACACGCAGCCCAATCGAGTAATTTCAAAGATATTAATACTGTGTACATTAACTGTAAGGGATATCGTTCATTTAAAATAATATTAAATAAACAAACCTCGGTGGTGCGATACATCGCCTGACTCTGTCAGAAGATTTCACACATTACTACATTTTTAGATAAATTGATCAAAACCGCTAACTCGATTATCACTTAAATGCCTATGTGCTTTAAGAACGCGTCAGGACACAACAGCTTGTTACAGTTTTGGTAGCAAAAATTCATTTCAGTTGGTCCTGATCTGATTGACAATGCCGCAACGAATTTAGCATAATAAAACTGAACCGATATTCAGGGTTCTTAGCCCGGGTAGCTACTAGATAGAAGAGTGACATTTTAGTTTAAATAAATAATAACTATGTCTGTCTATCGTATATCTGTCGACTTTGGTAATATTCCAACATAATGTATGACTTTGTACCTTCTGAATAAGGAAAATAAATTATTATTCAAAAAGAAAGTACATTATAAAAATTCAAACAAGAAATAAATATAAAACGTGCCAGCAGCTATGTCTGTTATGGCATAATAGCTGTAATCCAAGCGGTGCTAATGGCTAGGTTCAGACGTTTAAGCACATTAATCCACCAAATATCACATGCAGTGCTTTATTAGAAAAAAAGCTAAATGCAGCTCTAATAGGCAAAATGTAAAAACTGTCGAGCCATGTATCACTTGGCTTGTCTGCGTTTATAATCATATGGCTTAATGGTGAGGGTGTGTTATCCATGAGGGGAGCGGGAAGCGAAAACGACACTTTCAAATACGACTCACAGTATCGAATAGAGACCGAGATATAGACCAAAGCTAAGAATGAATGCGATGCAACATGCCAGGGAGATAACAACAAAACGATAACATCGGCAAGTTATTGGTTAACGACGCAACTGCGCGTACATCATAGCCGCGCGCCCCTAACCAATGGCTCTATCAAATCGATGTAAATAGAGTACAGACAACAGGTACCAAACCGAGTGACACTAAAACTGTAAAGAGAACGACCTTAGTCTAAAAAAGCGTTTGCAAATCGAAAGCAGCTCAAGAGGTGCATACTTCGTAAACTATATACCTGTCAAGTGGCTTAAATACAATAGGGAAAACTTCATTTTTGTCCAAGACCGGGAAGTTTTTATCGAATTACTTGATACCATTGTTATAGGTAGACCTCAAGTAAATTGGCATTTGTCTGACGTAGAGCTACATAAAAATATATATATTGCATCACAATTTTTACTTACTGAATAGGATAACTTGAAGCAAATTAGTTGAGGCTGGCTTCATCAACGTCTTTCGCCTATAAGTCGCTTTTTTTTTCATTAACACTGCAGCCACCAAAATTATTGGATCTAAAGAAATAAAACTAATATTATTAAAACAGAACACAGTATCTTCGAGGTTTCTTAAGTAATAGACAAGTGTATTTTATTTACGTTATTTTCCTCTCTGCCACTACGGAGGGGTATGCAAACTGGCTGATATTCAACATGGCCAAAGTATTTAAAATAAAAAACTTAGCAATTCACATTTATTTTTCCCTAGCTTCCCCTAATGAGCACTTGATTTCCTACACATTCGATACTTATTGAGACTTATGTATGTGATAATAAACGTTCAAAATACTATGTAAAGGCAGAGCCTACTTTGCGTACTGAGCTCAATCCACAAAAACGACGTTGACGAAAACGCGTTCGACACACACTTAGTCAATACGGTGTAGCGATAGCATTACTTTTCTGATAATTATTTGTTCTGTTCTTCAATATTATCTCACTACCGAACTACTCACTGTTCATGAAACAACTAACTGGATACCAATTCACGGATTCAATTACTCGGCCCTTTTGAGTTTCATCTTACCATTTATTCTCGGACAGTTCCTACTTCGACGCGAAACTTTAGACGTTTCTATTGATAACCAATTCTTTTTAGATATCGGCTGTATAATAAGCAACAGCCCACTTTAGGTTAGTGAGCATAAATTTCAGTGCTTTCGTCCATTCCTCTTCGCTGTTCATTTGGTATTTGATCGAATAAGCCTTCTCACTATTGTTATCTGTAATTGTGCCTTGTGACATACTGTACGGTAGCGTGAAATCGCTGTTTCGTTTTTCGACTTCGTTCTTAAACTGTGCCAGACATTCGAGAAAGGCGACCATGCCCTGATCGAATTTAACGTCGTACAAAAATCTTAGTCCGCCCGTATGGTACAGCGGAAGTCTATCAACACCTTTATCGCTGAGGACTTCAATGTGAGCGTGGTCGCCAAACGGAACGAGTCGATAATTTTCGAACGTAAAATCCATGCGCTTGGCTAGAGAACTCATCAAATGAACTGTCTGTCCCCAAGCAATGTTGATTTCTTTCCATTCAACCGGAATATCTGGAAGTCGGCCGAGACGAAAACCATTGATAGTACCAAAGTGTCCATCATGCCAAATGTGAAATGTGGCGTTAAAAACGTTCGTTTTCTCCAGGAGATCCAGTTGAGATTTCGCATAATTAAGTTGATTCTCTACAGATACCTAAAAGACAAGGAGATTTACATCAACTTAAATATTACACCAAAACCGATTACCTGAGATAAGTAGATTAGTATAAAAGGATCACCTTACTTTAAAAATTAAGTTTCAATTATCCAAATTGCTAGCTTGATTATTCCCATTCTAGTCGTGTCTATAACTACAGTTTAAAAATTACTACAAATGCTATTGTAAAACAACCTATTGTTGATAACCTGAGTTTTAACCATGCCATTCTTGTCCCAAAATTAAAAGCTGAGATCATTGGCATAACAATTATAACAGATATACATTTTATTTGGCTTATGTATATATATATATATATATATATATATATATATTGCAGTATAAACACATTGCTATAAACGTATTGCTGTGCATACGCAATGCACGTATCTCGTAAAAAACAAATAACCAACTTAGTCACCTTTTCATCGGTTGCGTTCATCCACTCTCGCTTGAGGTCCATATAAACCTTGAAATGTTTTTTCTCATCCTCGACTAATTTTTCCAGCTCGCCTGCTAACGCTTTCCTTTTGTTCATTACCTCCTCACGCTCTGTTTCGACGCGTTGCAGTCGTGCAATCAAATCTTGTTCTTCATCTTGAAGCTCCTTTAGCTCCATACCCAACTGATCAAGACTTTCTTCGTCATTCTCGCTGCGCTCGCTAAGGTATTTTTTATAATCTTTTACCTGATGAGACAGTTATAAGCATTGTGAGTGTTAATACAACGTAACTTGTAAAGAATTTTCAATTTCATTGAAAGTCGCATTCAATTGCCTCATTAATCGCAGTATCAAACACAAAAGTAATTCCGCTTTCTACCCATTTTTGGCCAATAACCTTTTTGTTCCATTTTTTTTACCAACTCGATTTGAACAACAGTATTGATAACCCTGCGAATGTATGATACACTATTTTGAGTGTCCTTCGCGATTAAAACATACATAGCTCTGTAAGGAGATCTCTACGACTTTTCTTATAAACGATAGAAATACAACTTTGGTACCAGCATACAGTGAATCAAAAAATATATATACACACACGTATGCAACCAACAAATAAATTTATTTCAAACAAAAAAAATAAAATAAAAGAATATCGACCACGCATGCCGGTCTGTCGAGCTATCCTGGCCACAGCTACACACCTCAGCTTCGGCAATCGTCAATTCATCTTCCATGAGATCCAGCAACGAATCTGTGCAATCCTCGCATAACGGATGCTCTACTTCCGATTCGTCCGTAAGCACATCGAAGAGCTGAGCAGTCATTTCCAGATGGAGAGAAAATCGTCCAGCCTCTGGATGGACATTGCTGCCAACGAGCATAAAGTCACCATTGCCTGCAATGCCCGTACCTGGTCCGGCTTCCACAACCTCCATACAGGACACACGAGTAAAGATATAAAGTAAATATATAATAGAGTTACCAAATTATATGGTAATTTAATTGAACCCTCGTCTGTTAGCAGTCTGCTTCAGGTCGGTTGCGATATGCACATGAAGGAAGACGTTAAATTTTTTTTACGAAAAGTGACACATGTACAAAATGCACCACATGAAAATTGTTTAAGCAACATCACGATTATATCCACAGGGTTAAGCACCGATACAATATGTTAATATGTATCCCCCATTATATTACTTGCATGAGCATATTATGAGAATCGTTCTCAGCTCTACCTGGAGCGGAGTAGTAACACGTCTGGTAACTCCATCTGTCGACTGCACGGGCGTCACCTGTTCGTTGTGCGCTGAAGGTTTGAGTAATACAATTGGTGCTGCCAGGTCCGTAGCGAGACGGTCATCAACGGCACTAAATGAAGAGTCGAGCTTGAGCGGATGGCCGCATCGCTGGCAACTAAAATTCACTTCGGCTTTATTTGACTGGTCGTCCATTATTATAATAGTCGCCTACACATGTCATTACAAAAGAGTTTTGTGCACGAAAAATGCCGAATGCTACGATTTCTGCGTACTCTTGTTCCGTAATCGAAAGATTTCCACAAGCCGTTACTGCTTCAATAGCATTAATTGACTTCATCAGAAAAATGGTTACAATTATTTGATCTAGTTGGTTTCAGTCAAGTCTGGAATCGGTGGCTCGAAAATTGTGGGTACACGGCCCTCGAGCAAATAGCCCACGTCGGTTTCAACTAGGTCATAAACTTCAAATTTGGCTGCAATGGCAACCACGTGATGGTTGCTGACAAATGAAGTCACAGGCCGAAATTTTAGAGATACACGGCCTTTAGAAATGTCGGCGTAATAGTAAATCAAATCTACGGGATAACTTGCACTCTCCGTATTTCTCAACGACTCAACAAATTCGCTCAAAGCTTTCCGAGCGGTAAAAATTGAGATACCCAGTTCAGCGCACAGGCCCTTGATCGTAACAGTCTCCTGGCAATCGTAGAGCTTCAATTCTAAGAAGATTCGGATATCCATTAGCAGATTTCCATTGCAGAAGCCTGAACTTGGGACGAAAACCTGCCTAAAATAGCACCATAATTTGAGAACATTGTTATGTTTCTTAACGGGTACAACAGGCACACTTAATAACAATAATATAAATACTGCTAAAAATATGTTCAACAGTAAGGCCGTATCGTGTATTTTGTAAAATTTAAATCGAAAACTTTAATCTTTTAGGTCTCCAACGTTACCCCTGCGCTATTACGATCGGTGTCTAGCAACAGCCGTCAAACATATTTGCATATATGCAGATTCACCGCTATAAACTCAATCTTACATTATAATATTTCTTTTATGTAGGAAACAATTTTTAAATAAATTAGTTGCATTTTCGCGCTTCTCTACGAAAGGCAGATATCACGGAAACGCATCTTTAAAAGTAAAATTCGAACTAGCTAACTCTTTACTGTGCGCTTTATGTGTCTGCTCAGTCTGATTATGTCATGTTCAGAACAATGTTTAGCGCACATCTTAACCCTTCCCGGTAGATGCCTATTCTACATTTCTAGGAACACAACTTCTTTATCTTCATGCCTATCCGATAAAAAAGGCTAATGCATACTTAGAACAGATGTTCCACCCTCGGGCTATTATCGACTTTATTCACGCTAATGATGTATTGTAGTTAGCTCACAGCAAAAACGGACATCCACCCGATGCTACGCTTACTACCACAGCACGTTTCAATTACTAATTCACTTAAAATCCTCAAATATAATTTCTGAATTTCTCCTACAATCCAAGTGATTGTTTTTGTTTACATAAAGTGCAGCTCGAAATATAGCCAACACATGCGCTAATTCTTCGCTGTGTCGATGGCACAGCTCGAAACACTGAACGCGATTCGCACTCCCTGCTTGTACCAGAGAACGCTCTATGAACTATAAAAACGCCTTTACTTTTATGTAAATCAAGATCTTCATTTATTGTCTCATGTGCGCATGAGAAATATGACTTTGCTAAATGTTGAATAATATTTAATTAGTACATTTGGACAACTATGGCAGAAGAGATTTCAGAACATCGCAAGTTGTAAGGCACCGAGGGTCGACTTGAAAAAACGTTCATATTGCTTATTTCCACACCTTCTGTGGCTCAAGAGATTTGTTACGTGAATACAATGATGATTGTCTCGCATCACATTCATCAATTCTTCGTCATCAATCCGTCAGTCTTATCATCAATAGGAAACTAATTGTGTTCAATATAATAAAAGTTAAGTTCGAACGTGAAATAAACAGCATAACAAAAAAAAAAAAAGATATAAATTTAACAATATATTTTAGGAAAATAAGCATTTAAGTGTTAGTCTATTTATCTCTTATGCATGATTTATAGCCTAGATTATAGAGCAGCGACGTTTGAAACACATAACAGCTCCAAAATTCAATAAATAATATAAAAGAAAATCACATGACATGCAAAATTATACCCTATTAAAAAATAAAAATAAATGACTTTGGTGCAAGTTCCAATATAGCAACGAAACAATTATTTTCTTGCATGTTTGTGTTTTGTGTAATGAACGTGAGTCATAGAGATAAGTAAAACAAATATTTGTCTTTGTTATACGCAGCGCGTTAGCTTGCGCTTGAAGATGACTAACGCCTTCAAAGGACCCCTGACATGAAAATGGATTTCTTATATAACGTAATTTCGAGAATATATTAATAACGGGTGTCGAAGGCTTAATCATTGTACAGAGGCTTTTTCTCTGTCATAAATACAGCACTGCCTGTCTGGCTGCCTTGTGGAAAGAAGGAGATCGTTACTATTTGCACTAGTGGGCAAATACATAGATATGCTGGATGATTTTTTACCATAGTCGCAAAACCAGTAAGATAGGTTAATATAGAGAGCAAAAATATAGACAACGATTCACGCAATTCTACCGCTCATTAAATTTTCTAGGACCTTTACGCTTGAATCCTAGTCTTTTCAAGAAAACGTAAACTATGATGTTTGTAAACCATTTTCAGAGTAAGTTTTTACAAACGTTATCGTTTAAAATACATTTATCCTCGTGGACAATTACTTAATTATGAAAAATAATTTAATATGTTTTTTGCATTATTTATAATTACACGATACGCAAATATATTCAGATTGTGCGTTCTCTAGTATTTCTGTTGTGCAAATACGGATTTTTATAGAAGGAAATTCGTATATTGCGGAAAAGAGTAGAAATTAGCTAAGTTAGTTTGAAAGGTTTTTTTGCTGTAACCGGAACTGCTGGCCTCAGCTAAACGAAAGCTTGAACAAGCGATTAGGAAGGAAAAGTGCGGAAAACGTAGATGAAGATTATCTCAGGTCTTTGTTAAAGGGCCTGTTGAGGCTAGCTATTGATGGAGAATGCGTTGGAAGAAGCCGTCGGACGAAAGCCATAACTGTCATGCGGTTGGTGAAAGCCGTGCATGGGATTCAGCAGGAAAGTTGTTTTCGGAATAGGAACTATAAGGCCATTGCTACACCGAGGATCCTATTCTTGCAGCAGGAACAAACAGCCGTCACGATACGGGAACGTCGAGGAATGACCTAAAAGTACTCAAACCTTGTACCTACCCACAAGCAAGTCCGTAAAGATAAAAGATACTTTTTTCTTCAAGATACATATATCTAAAGTGATTCATACTCCTAGCTATGCTTTGGTTATTTCAGATGACTCTAATTGATTTCGAAAAACGTGTCTGTGCTCCTCTCAACCTTGTACTGGAGGCTCAGACTTGCCTGAACCTATTTCGTCAGCCTGTAAGGCTACAGTAAGGTATGATTTACCTTCTTTTTGCAAAAAAATACTAATTTAATTCGTGCTTACTTAATCGGATGTATGTTAATATAAGCACCATGGTGCACCCATCTGGCTGTTGTATTTAGGGAAATGTCGGTAAGAGGCTATTTAGAAAAAATACAACCAATCAAATGATCTGAGTTCTGTAAAGTGAAAACGAGATTCGGTAATGCTAGAAGGAAAGGAATAATTTGAAAATGGTTTGATTTATTTAGTAAAGTATTAGTGGTCTAATAGCAAGAAAAATCGTTGGTCGCTTAGGCTTGCTCGTACAACGGCAATATTCTTGAAATTCATACATACTCGTTATGTAAGTAATATTAGGAAAAAGAAACAAGTGCTGAATAGTTTAGATGACTGATAATATTGAAATAACAGCAGTAATAGGCAGGACAAGAATAGGACAAGTCGTTGCATAAGAAAAAGGAAGACAGCGGACTGATAATCTTGAGTTATAATGCACTTTATGTAGAAGTCTCGGTACAGTTGTTGTTGTTGTTGTTGTTTGTCGCTTTAGTAATGTTTCTGCTGTCGTTATCCTCCCGCTGTCATCTCTTCGTGTGTTTACTGTGTTTTACTGATGTTCCATGCTATGCGATGTTGTTGCTGTGGAAAACGTCCATCTTTCTTTTAGCTATTTCCGTGTCTGAGACAACTGAGTTTCCTTTCGAGTCGTTAGCTTAGGGGACACCGCCAGAGATAATGGTGGTCAATCAGAATATCCCGATAATACGTAGCAGCTAATTGTTCAGTTACTGTTAAAATTCGACAGTCGATGCCTAAACCAATTGCCATCTGGAGCAAGACGGCTTCACGACAATTTTGCCGTTCATAGACCTCTCTCAGATCTATATTTTGCTTTTCCTCTTTTCGGCTATTTAGGGCCCGATAAATGCCGTAGCTTTCAGAAGCGATTTTTTTAGCCATCGTTTTAGAGTTCCATATTTATTGTTAACACACTTTTCTTCGTAAACCTTACGATGTCGAATACCGCCTCCTAGTATTCCAACGTATTCTTATTGATCTAGTCCCCAACGCATTTCGTCTCACTTTCGATTTTGTTTTGTTTTTTCGTTGTCAAATAAATGCTTCTAAATGCCTCTGGCGTTTTGGTTTTACACGTGCTTCTGGCGATCAGCGTGCGGTTACTTCCACTTTTTCTATTCTTGTCTATGTTCTAGACGAGTATTAAAGCCAATTTTTTGTGGTTAATTGTTAGCGTTTGTAAATCTGTGTATGCTAAAAATAGCCTTTCTATTATTTTCATTACGTTAGGTATTCTTTTCATGTGGTTTAGGGTTTGCCCCGCAACCCCCGTCGCCATGTCTATGTGCATGTATATCGTGTATTGGTCTTGCGTGGCAAGATAGGATGAATCAATACCTTTATTGTATCTTGTCCTCAGACAGTTGATCAGATAATATCGTGTGAAGCAATGATCTTAATTACATTTTTTTATAATCGGAATCTTATCATATATATTATATTTATATGTATGCATATGTATATAATAACCGTTGCAATTTGTTTCGAGGCCAAGGTTGTCGTGGTTACTGATATGTTAGGTTATAGGGTTATTGTTGTTGTTGTCTTTGACGAGGAATCGTATCGACTCTTAGTGCTGAATATGGACAAGGCTAAAAGGGAATCGGCGCGCAAAAGCAGCCTATAGTCCCTTGCATGGAAATATTTGTATGTGTGCATGCATAATGTGTACTGTTGCAAATTCTTGTGTATATTAAAATTACAAGAGCACACAGGGCTCCTCTGTGCCGTATTTTTTTCCATCTGTGATACTTTTCCCTTTCGTTACGAAGCTGTTGTAATATTCAGTTCGTAATTCCGTCGTTATGCTTATTGGTGTTCTATGATAGTGAGTTTTTCCTTTACTTGTACACTTTTGTTTCTTACTATTATCAATGTTTTTTTTGCCTACAATGATCCATCAACCATCGCGTTTGTTCTTCTCTAATAAGCCACTTTCATTTTTAAACATTTCACCTCCGTCTCGTCAAATATTCGACAATCGATACGTGTCAATCAATAAATCGTTCCTTCCTTGACGCCAAGACAGTTTTTCTGAACGCTTTTTTTTCCTTCATTCCAGTCTACAGATGTATTTTGTGAGTCTAGATAATTGCATATATATATATATATATATATATATATATATATATATATATATATATATATATATATAAAGGTATATATGTATATATATATACCTTTATGTGTGTAGTTCGATACCTAACGCTAACCCAAAGTACCGCACATCTACGCAAAAACTATAGAGGATTCAGTTCCCAATAGGGAGACAGAACGGGAGAACGCTTTACCCAGCTGGGAGGGTGAAAGCGCCCTTTTGCAGCCGACCATTCACAACGAACTTTTCCCTTCTTTCACGTATGTCATCGACAAGAAATGTGATAACACAAGTGCTCTGTCACTACTTTTCTTTCTCCCGTTCACGGTTTGTATGACCTAAAGTACGCCTCTCCTCAGTCTTTTCAATGAATCCCTTCCTTCCATTCACTCCTACTAATCTACTAGTCGTGTTCCACCCACCAGGCTAATGTCAAGGCACTTCTCCACGGGCTAGAAAATACAGTGTGACTGTTGGACAGACGCGACTTCATAGGAGAGAGACATTACGGAGCCGCTTCATGTTCGTATAGTCGGTCTGATATTCACTGCGACTGTTGCTGTTAACAGTGTTGTGGTCAATCGAAGCCTCTCGGGGAGCACGTCAGCATCTATCCGTCATTTTCTTGCAGACCATCAGCGCTTAGCTAATAGTATTCAACATGAAAATATTTTAGCCAACCATACTTCGTCTTTCTTGCTCTTTAGCATCCTTCAAATGATCCTTTTCTTTCCAATTAGAATTAAAGTGGTGTGTTTTCTTTCAGTCCGTTAACAATAGCATCATCATCACCATCAGCATCAATATGTGTCAGACTAAATGATAGTATTATTATTATTATTTCAGTATCGTCAATAGCAACATCGTGATCGGCATATTTAATCTGTCTGCAATACTTTTCCCGCGCTACATTTGAAATTAATTAGCTTCTGTCCGACTTTGCTTAGTTTATCAGCGTTATCATTACCATCATAATCATCGTCACCATCATCGCCGCCATATTAAACATTGCTATTAATTATGATTATTATCTTTCTGTGAATGTGGTCGTCTGCCTGCGGTTATGTATGCGACTCTGTCTGTTAGCGAGCACATGCATCATATTCAAAAATCGAAAAAAAAGGGTTCAACTACTCATCTAGATCATTTCTTACACTTATATATTCGTAATATTTGTATATATAATAAGCTTATGTGCTAGCACGTTGCTCGCGCACAATTCCACATTATTATTATTATCATTAGCATCATCAAACATTACACAGCCTCTAACGTATCACCAGCGCCGTACATATTTTTCGTAGAATGTATGCCTGGCCTTGTTTTATTGTTAAGCGTAAACCATAATTGTGATATAGTTATCTATTAGTATAATTTATATATTTTTCATTCATGTGCAATGCTATTAGCAGTTTGCGGTGTCGTCCTCCGTCGGCCGATGGTGTCACCTTGAATAAGGTGATCTAGTTCAACATCACTTTGATAATAACGCGATAATTCTGCTATCTTCACTTCTCGGAACATGTCCGCGGTAATGATCAGTTATCAATAGAATAGCAAATGTAATAATAATAATAATAATGTGTGGATGTGCAACGGTAATACTTAGGTTACATTTGACCCCTTTAATATTCATTATCTTGGTGGGTGCACAAGGGCAGGCTGTCCACTGAAATACCCGTTAGGCTTCCCGATCACGTCGCAAACCCCTCGAAAAAATCAAAGCGACAGATAAACCGCCTCCTAATGTGACTCCCAAATATACACGTAAGGAGATACCATGTAATATAGTGTCACATTTTTCTTTCACGTATCTGCGTTCTTTACACACTTTGGTACGCATAGCGTGGACTGCTCAAACATACCACTGCTTTACAATTTGATCGTTATTACACGCCCATTTCTATTATTGATTATTACGTGTCACTTGCGAGTCATCTAGCCAAAGCTAAAGATAAACATCGTTTTTTCAGGGGTTGCGACGAAGTCTTTTTCATCGGTCGTCTCTGATAGATATGCTATCCATAGTGCGACTTTCGGCCATTCGACAAGATATAAACATTGATGACAAATAAATAGGTAAGCACATTTTCGAGACGCCGATTGTCGCCTTTGCCATTATACATGTATATATTTATATACTAATAACTATATATGAATATTCAACACGTTTTTATTATCAGCTCATGATTATGAATTAGCCAACGTCACACTTCCGTTTCCGTCCGTACTTTTCGTATTCTCATCATACCCGTCATCATGACAATTCTTAGTAACGTCGCGATAGGCGTTTCTTATATGGGTTACATAAAGAAGTATTCACTTGTTCGACGGCTGAATTTGGCAAGGAAGAAAATGTATTTCCCTAGTTTCGCCACTATAACAATAATAAGAATAACCATCGTCATTATTATGAAACCAAAATTTCCTCTCCGTTAGTCAATGCATGTTCGCAGGAAACAAATACATGATACAATGACACGTAACGGCAAGACACCGAATCTGCTGCATGGACCGTCAGAAACCATTTTTCCCAATGAACGCTCAAGAAAAAACACTTTGGGCAGATTTAACTACCACAACAAACCTAAATAGCGTCAGCGCTGCGTAATAGTTTTATCATGTATTCTAGGCGTCCAGTACTGTTCTCTATATGAGTTTATACGACCAGTCATTTGTCGGGGACCGCATCTCCCTACACGAATTTCACTATAACGTCAAACGGATCAATTGTATGTTTACCAAGATCCTGTTGCCATTCTTACCATTATTATTATTCAATCAACCCGTTGTAGTCCTATTTTCCTCATTGTTGTTATGATAACAAATAACATAACGCGTGCACCCATTATAATTGTGTATATAAATTATCGTACAACAAAACTTCACATCACCATATCCTTTACCATGTGCTGTCCAGTAATTGTCGTTGTTTGTATTTTCCCGCCTGCGCGAAAGCCCATCGTGGCGCGCCAAGACTTGAATTTTGCTAGTAGCCTACGTCTAGCACCACAATTATCTCTCTTAATCATTAGTACCGATATTAATGTCTATATAATCCTCACCAATACAGACTATCTCCTATAGTATGATGATCACATTAAGCATAATCATGATTTACAGTTACAAGTATACAGTTAAGGATCAATTAACAAGTGCTCATCGCATGTCAACCTCGAGGCGGCTGATGGACGGAGAGGTCTAGCGCCTGGATCAGATCTTATCCTTAAAATTCAGTTAAACGAATAGTAATTAGTACTGATTAATTATGTCAGTGAGTTTGTCTCTAGACTTTCAGAGTACACGCATCTATGCGCGCTATGAATGTAATGCAGAAATTCGCTTATCTTGGCGCCTCACGCGGTGGCGGCTATACCGTAGTCTATTACTGTTATGTTGCCCTTCCTTATTGGTTTTTCTACTGAAAATTAAAAAGAAACTTAGATGAATTTATGCTTGTCAATTCACTAGATTCAGAAACATTACGGCATCCAATCCTTCTCGATCTCTTTTCCACTCCACCTTGCAACGTCACATTCTTATTTACTTAGATAATGTAATAACAATAATCATAATCAGAAAACTTGTTATCGCAATGTGACAATTTTCTGGTGGATCGCTTCATCTAATTAACGACAGTATAATTTGTAGTGACAATAATCGTAATTACGCTCACATGCGTACACTTCTTTCTCGTACTTTTCTCCTCCTCCTTACTGTGTTTAGCTCCCGGTTTTTCTTTCGGTTCGCACATCCTCATTGCTCGAAAGTAGCGTAAGATTCAACGAGCAGATTGCTCTTATCGCTTTCACACTTGGATGCAATCAAGTCTTTTTCTATGTAGATTACTAGGGACAACTTGCCGTTGCAACGCGCCATGTTTGGTGTTTGTTGTTTCAATAACATGCTCTCCATATTTATCACCATCGCATCATCAGTGTTATTTTTACAATATTATTTATAACAATAGCGCACTAAGCGTATTGGTACGAATAAACTTTCAAGCTGCACCAGAATTTGGTAAAATGTTGTTTTGTATGGAGTGGTTATGGGTCACGTTGCGTTAACGTCACTATCCATTTTAACGTGTCTCCTAGAATTTGCTTTGCCTAGAGTCAGTTTCGTCGAATGCAACCATCAACGGACTCTACTATATCGTATCAGAAACGCCATCGTTCTTGTCGTGGCAAGAATCATATTGTATTTGTTTCGTATTTCGTTGTAAATAGGTTACTTAGTTGTATTGGTGTGTACGGTAGCACCCAATCTAGCTTGCTCCCCGCTTTGCTTCTTTTCATTCAATTGCTGCTACTGGCTTGCTTTTCTCCATATGTTTAGGCCTGTCTTGACATGATCTTTGCACTGTTATGCGTCAATATGCTTTCAAGTTATCTTTTATACTGCAGCCATATTAATAGCCATATTTTCAGCTCATAAACATCATCAGCATTAATTATAAACAAATGGTAGGTTCTCTTTTGTTCTTGTTCTCGTTTTAGCACATTTATCATCATCATCATCATCTCTATAATAATTATCATCCTATAATAATTGTTATTATTGGCATCGTTATAGCAATAATACATTTTGACTAGGTGTGATTTGCCTCTTTTGTCAATTCCCTAATCGGCGTGTCTGTATCTCTTTGTCTTTGTGATGAGTCGGGGAAATCTCTAGTCTTGTTCCTTTGTCAACTTTCCGAAGCTGTTGCTATCGTTTAGCCGGCCTGTCCCCGTACGTCCAAAGCCATCTTCAAAGCGCACGTGTTTACCGGACTTTTTTTTCTTAGTCTTTCTTTTTCTTTGATATTATCGTATGCATATGTATCTAGTGGTTATGCTCGTCAACATCGAGGTTTGCAAAGAGCGTTTATAAGGTTTGTAGGTTCGATAAGATTTACTGCTTACGGGTGATTAGGGTGGGGGGGGGGGGGACAAATCGGCGTCTCAGGCGGGTCAGCGTAGACGGGAAGGTTTTCCAGGCCGAAAGAGGTTCGAAAAAGTCACAACGCGTTGGGCCCAACGCCAAACCCAATTGTGCCCAAGATGCCCCGAAGTCCAAGTGACTCGACTGCTGACATCGACGTCATTATTTACCAAATGGAGCTCTACGGCGCAAACTCAGCACAGCGCACAATTCGACCCCAGTAGCAGCAGCCGCCGCCGTAGTAATGGTTGTTTTTGCTACAACAGAGACCGCATGATGCGTTGAATTCGATATTATCAGCGTAATTAATCCAGTGAGAAAAGATCAATGAAATGTTCGGGGACACGAGAGGCCGTTGACCAAAGATTCTATTCAGATTGGCTAGAGACGCAACAGCGCAATAACGTAGTCAAACATTTTAGAATAAAAAGAGAACTTCAAGTTAGGAAGCCAAGCTGACATGTATTCTAGCCAGGTCACTATTTCAGGAACAGCACACTAGCGTACCTGATCAAGAACCCTTCATTCGTAATGTGTCAATTGCAATTTTGCAACCTAAACGTTTTACCTGTCACCTGCTCTGAACAGTTTCTTCATAGACAAGAATGCTATCTGACGAAAATCAATAAACGAGTCTGAAAAATAGCATTCTGATAGAACGTTTGCAGTCCCTTCCCGCAAGAAGTTAGTGTAACAATTTACGAGCCAGTGGAAATAAAACAAGCACATAAATAACCATGATATCAATCATTACATAACGAGCTATGCGAGAACAAAAGCTTGTCCATGATTATGGGCAGCGAGCAAAAGTTTGAAGAAGTGCGACTTTGAGAAACTGGCAAAAAGTACTTCTAGTCTTAGAAACCCATTCTTCGTGAAACGACCCACTCGACAGATGGGCAGATTAACGGTTTCATTCGTATAGCACCCAACATTTGGCTGAACTGGATATCGTAACCATTGGACTACGACGTAATGATTCTCGTTGTAGTAGCTGCAGCGAAGAATATTCCGAGTAAAACACCACAAAATCAGTAGCTCATCTTCCTTGTCTTTCACCCGAGCGAGCCGTTAATGTCTCCATTCAAGTATCTGCTTTGGTTGTTATTGATTATGCGGACTCTCCTGTTAGCGGCGGCAAGACGATATTGGCTCGCTCCGGAGATTTATTAATAACAATATGGTTTAGTTAATCTTACTTTTTTACGTTTGTCTGTTTCAGTGTCTCGGTTGTAAGTTGTTACTGTCCCCACGTTACTGCTTGTATTAGCATGTACGAAGAAACGTTATATATATAGACAACATTTTAAATGTGAATGCATTACTTTGCATTTTGCACGCTCGTTTTTTCATGTCTCGCAGTTTTCCTACTGCCCCTATTATTATTATTATTGATTTTCTTGCTTGCCGCCGTATATCATATACAACGCGGTCTTATTACGCTATACGCCATTCGAGCGAATACTGTTGCTCTGAAAAGAACCAGAAAAGTAGGCGAAATACAGAAACACTACCCCAGAACGAGGTGACGCGGCGAGTGATCGAATAGCAGGGGATGTGAGGGATGCTGCTCGATCAGACATCAGACTTCTGGACGGCGAAACGAGAGATGTCCTGACATCGATCGCCATATGACAGTCTCTCTTTTCACACCAATCAAATCATATGTATATAGAAGTAAATGCGTAATAATATATTTCATTTGTATATGTATATATATATATATATATATATATATATATATATATATATATATATATATATAGATGTTGTGAAAGAAGCGGAAGCGCAAAATAAATGAAGTGAATGGGTGGACTTGTTGATTATCCATAACGACAACAAAAACACAATAGTTGCTTGTTCAATCGAAATCATGAGCACAAAAAAGACGACGATTCACAAAAGAAACATAATAGGAAAATTTTTCTTTTACCTTAATGAAGATGATATAGTTTTAATAAGAGTAATAACAATAAGTGCATGCTGCATTGGACAGAGACGCAATCAATACAGATTTCACAGTACGCGTTGCTATACATACGATCGTAGTGTGCGGATAATACGAAGCGGATCGCTACGAGTGAGCAGTTGGACAAAATCCATTTGCGGATCGAAGAGGACACTGTCTCATCATGCTGCTATAGAAATTCATTAACAGCGTCCACAGTTCAGAAATTATTTCTGTTTCTGTTTGTACACTACGAATGAAATTTTGATATTTTGGCATTTAGGTATCATTGCGCCGTAAATGTCACTCAGCTGCGTATCTTCTGCAACTTTACAACGCCCTTGCTTCGTAAGCATTCTCTATCGACCTGTGGTCATAGCCCCTAGATGGAATACTCCCTTTGTTCGTCCACTATACAGCTGTCTAAAAAGCAAACTATAATATTAGCGATAGCAATAATCATAATTACACACTATTCAAATTAAATTCGCGTGAACGTATCGGCCGTCTGCTACAAGTCCGCTGGTTCTTAACATCTGCTGCTGTTTCATTTTTCGTCAGCCTATCCAATCGATTGCTTTTACTCGAAGTAGGCACATCTATATATTGTCGCATTTCCGTCTTTTTTTCAATTACAGCCACAACTGGCATGGTCACAACTTCTTCACGTTAGCATGGCACCAATGGTTTTTCCGTGCGTACGCAGCGCTTAGCATTAAAACAGTGTTCTGACCTGATTAGTCTACACCTAACGTCGTGAACATGCGGCCTCTGATCAGACTTTCTTAGCCCACAGTAACTTGACGATATGGTCCGGTCCATGAGAAGTCATAACATTATATATATATATAATGAGAAGGCCTCATGTCCTTTTAACGCCCGACTAGCCAACGAATGTTGCTTGTTTGGTCCCTTGTGGCCGTTGCTATGTAAGAGCGCGCGTCAAGGTATATCTTTTATGTTTCGCATGAAAGCTAGTTGGGACATGAAGGGCTTCATCACTGGCGACGTAAGGGGTGGGCTACGCTGGTGGGTTGCATGGTTTCGGACCGCTGGAACAATTCGCCCCTACCGTGTCCTGGCTGGCGTAGGCTGACGCATATAAACAGTTTGGCTTCATGCAGGGCAACGCTGAATCATGCCAGCGTGTCCGTTGTCGCTGCCATTGTGTTTCATGAACACTAGCGCGGTCCATAGGTAACCTGAAATGGGCCTGCCTAATTGGGCAACGATTTTTCCGTCTAACGTTGTATCTCGTATATTAGATTTAGCTAAATGGACTGGGCTGAACTTTGCGGTCGTGGCTGATCGGTAACAAGTTGCTGTTGTTGTTGTTGTCTTTGATATTGGTTGATCTGTTGATTGATGGATTACGTTGGTTGGTGGTAGTAATAATTGATGCTTTTAGATGGTGGACTTTGAAAATGAGACGCGCAAATGCGATGAGTCCGACAGCTGGAAGTTGTGCATTTTGATCAGAGCGATAACCGCCTCCTCAATTGAGGGTAGTTGAAGAAGCGCCATCTTGCGGTCCTTCGGGAAGAATTTAAAGGCGACGATGTTGCCACAGCCTAAGCTCGTGAACGACTCCCGAATCTGTTCCTCACTGCACGTAGGCCTGCGAAACATTATTATACACATCAAAAGAAAGAGAAACAACATATAGAACAGGTTAATAAATGTGTATATACATATGTAACTGTGGATATACTATTTTGTGACATTTTACGGTTTTGAAATTGATGCCGTCAGCAACAGATGCTGATTTGGTATAGATGACTAATTCTAGCAATAGGTTATATTTCCTGTTTAAAAAAGCTCAATGTATCTATACATTCACATCCATTACTGAGTAAATTGTACGTAAATTGTCGTAAACAGTTCCTAGAAAACGTGTGCATATGTATGCATATAGATAACCTTTATATATATATATATATATATATATATATATATATATATTATATATATATATATAGATAACTAAATTATTTAAAAGCCTAGACCCGTCGGCTTTATTATACGTACGGAATATTGGAGAGATGAAGTGTAGCTGAAGGTGGGTAGATGTTCTGATAGTTTTTCGAACCTGGCTTCTTGAAACGATGCAGTGAGCTACTGATGTAATCCTTGGTGAGGCCGGCATCGGGCTGTCCTTCCTTGGGCAGTTGCACCATATGGTGCTTTGAAGGTGTAACGCGTAACTGCTTGCCGAACAGCTTAATCTTATCCAGGTGCGTCATGGCTAGTTGTGCCTGCTGCGGCTCAGCCATCTGGATAAGTGCGCTGTCCTTCTTGTTGAACAGAATTTTTACGCGGATCACGTCCCCGTACACTCCTAAGGTCACGTATAGAAGGCGGCATTTATTACAATTACAATGTTATTGCGAAGACCATAAAGCTGGAGAGGGATCAGTAGGAACATGCGTCTTTGACGGGTCTGATATCCGAATGGGAGGCCCGTAGCCACAGGGCTGAGAGCCATCTCTTAATTATGTCACGTTAAGGGCTCTAGTTTGATCGAACGATAAAATTTAAATAAAAAAGAAACAGGTAAACGGGAAAATAGTAGCGGTTTTGAAAGCCTAAATTGACTAATAAAAAGTTCCACTTTCTCTGGTCCACCGATTAGATATAAAACTTAGATGGCTTATCATTACATTTGACCAGAGATGTGGAAATTACAACGATGAAGCGGATGTCAAATAGATTTTTATGTTAGTTAAAATACTTAGTAATAAAAAGTAGGAAAACGGAGTCTCGGATAAGGAGCGTAGGACTGTTATCGGTGAATATCGAGAAATTCAACAGTACAACAATATACAGAATACAATAGAACCCACTAAGAAAGAAAGTGGTAGTAGCAATAGTATAATCTAAACACTTTCTTGGCGGACAACCAACACTAAATATTATGACATACATGTTTAATAACTATGCTATGGCCTGCTACAAGTTTACTATGATGGATGTTAGGTAGTCACAGATGTGTCATGAAATGAAAATAAGCAGATGGCTAAGAATAAGCCCAGGGGTAACAAAATTAGTTGTGTGTTCTTACGATCATGCATAGATGCGAGAATACAGAATGTAGTTCAGTTAAACCAAATAATAGATTCAAGCTTTTATTGCTACTAGTCATGGCTTTGTGTGGGTGGGCGTTTCTTTTTATGACTAGATTTTATGCGTACTCCTCCCTATGGTCGATAACGTATGAAGTACAGTCAAATGAAGCAGACGAGCCATTATCAGATGACTCCGAAAAGTCCCACGGAGGTAGGCCAGATCATTGAATGATTGGCTTGAGATATGTATGTATATAAACCTTCGCCCCTCACCTGATCCGGATCATTCCTTCTGTCTGTATGTGTCTTTGTGTCATTAAACCAAACTACCAGATCGATCGGGAGACGAGAGATATGACAGATGTGATGGCAAAATGAGGATTAAAAAAAAACAATACAAATAAAAATCGACCGAAAAAACGTACCGAAAAGCGTAAAGAGGGCGTCTGGAGTGACGGTCTGCAGCAGGCAGATGGCGCGAAGATGTCGAGTTCGAACCGTATGAGTCGAATGTTGGTTGGGTGGGCAAGACACCACACACACACACACACCAGAAAAGGATTCAGCAGCAGCAGCAGGAACGACAGGAGTAACAGGAGATCAGGGAACGTTTAAGTGAACGGCTAAATTACGAACTAACTGACGAACAAGTGACCGATTGATCGATCGTTGTTTTCATGATTACGAATAAATGCCATTTTTTTGCATTTTAACGATAGTGAATAGCGGAACAGTACATGTCA
Organism: Varroa destructor; assembly: GCF_002443255.2. Classification (NCBI taxonomy): domain Eukaryota; kingdom Metazoa; phylum Arthropoda; class Arachnida; order Mesostigmata; family Varroidae; genus Varroa; species Varroa destructor. The sequence continues at coordinate 24,787,103 of NW_019211457.1, forward strand.
TAGAGAACAGTAATAATGGCGGGAATAGCAGCAATTATAATTATAAAGAAGAAAAGAGGAATGAATAATCGTCAGATAAGGTAGTGACTGACTGATTCATTCATTTGTTGTATATCTGAATGGGAATGAAACATCATTTTAATTAGATATTAGACTTCTACAAGCGAATCCAACAAATTGGAGTTTACTCACGATTTTCTAGTACATGTTGGAAGTACTTTCCATTACACACTTGATTCTGCGCTCTAGCGACGTTGGGACAGCCATATACCTACCATTCGCGCCCGCATATACATTTTCTCTAACCGATTTTTTTTTTTAGTTTAGAAGTAAAATCGATAGCAGGAATGCTGGCCCACCAGCTGCCATTTTAGGGCATGAAAAGCTTTTTCATAGATTAAATGAAGAGAATAAGTAGGTTGAATCCGACGTTGGTCAATCCACAAAGTAACTCATCTGTGGCGATAAGGTCTAACGTTGTCTTCGAACAATCAAACTCCGTCCTTTAGGACCCACAAATCCCTCGACAGACTCGAGATAGCAAGCTGCATTGATTGTTTTATTTTCGCGAATATATCATAGTAGCTTATAGCACTGAGGTCCGTTACAAGTGCGGTTATCATCACACATACAAATCTACTCGATACTAGCATTAAACTTGATGTCTCTACAAGGCGACGCCGTTCTCTTGCCTGGTCACTCTCCGGCTGGTGGATGAGGTTGCATCATGCCTAGCCTGTGGCGGCCATATGCTCCAGGAAGATTTTTTATTGATTAAAGTTTCCCAAATTGCACGTAGGATACATCATAGGCACCCCCAATTAACCTCGAATCAATTCACGTCTTACGCATTTTCACTATTTAGGTTATAATTCCGTAACGCGTTACACGTGAAATGCCAGTTTTGGTAAACGTAGCTCTTAGGTTCCAGGCCAGGGAAAAGCCTCGTCGACTGCGATAGCGCGTCTTTGTCCTTCGGATTCCAACATCCGGTCACTTCCTCGTTGGTTTTCAACACTCCAATCTTCGTTCTTGCAACTATTGTACTATTATTTACTACTATTGTGCTTTCGGTCAAAGCGAGTTGCAATGCACCGGCCTTCGAGGCACAAAGAGTTGACAACTGAGCGCTGATATTCTAAGCTAAAATACTTTTCCCTTCTAAACTTATTTCTCCTTGAGTAAACTCAATTGGTTCTTATTTACAAATTTTCGGAGAATGAGAACATTTAGCAACTAAATTTTGTCTGCTAGTGGTACTAAAAGTTATTCAATTTCAAAGTCCGCCGGATTTGCTTGTAGCAGCCCAATAGATTGATTATAAGTGTATTTTGTAAAATCCTTATTTGCCATCCTCTTCACTAATTAACAACTAGAACAGCCTTTGATTGACTGGAAGTAGACAATTTGACTGATCATGATATAAAAATCAATGTACTAATCGTATTCACTGTAACTTCAGATTGAAGTTCGTTCGGCCAGATGAAACAATTGAAAAAAATTTAATAGGAAAGCGATAACGACACGTAATAGATATATTATCGACGAATAATAATAATATGGAGATTATTTCGCTATATAAATACAACCTATCCAGATATCTTGCGCTGGTGAAATGAAAATCGTGTTGTCAATGGCGTAATCTATACCAACGCACGAAAAGCCTGCCCGTCATGCCTACCTTAACACCACGGTTAGGCCTAATGAGAACAAGATTTACCAATCGATCAGTAATTTATCACAGTGGTAGTTGAATGACGACAACTTATGTGATCAAATTTAGAGGAAATGGGTTGTTAGAACTGAGGATAGAAGGACAGCCATCATAGAAAGAATTTTTCTTCTAAGAAGTGATCGAGCGAAATACGGGAACGGGTAGAGATCACCATATATATACATTATGTATATATATACATTATATGTGTGTGTATATATATATATATATATATATATATATATATATATATATATATGACAGAAGATAAATACTTAGTACAGGGTATAGCTAGAAAAAAGAGGGGGCACAGAGAGCGGTTCGTCGAGAGGGGTATGATAGAAGAACAACAACTGGCAGAAAGTATTTGTCACTAAAGCGGGCTCAGAACGACAAAAAAAAAGCAGAGCAGGTCCGCGCACCTATAGATCCGCTAGTATTTTGCAAAAGTACGTGTAAAAAGATCAGCGGAAGTCAATGTTAAACAGAAACCATAAAATAGAAGCACGAGCGAGTAAGTGGATTACATATAATACGATGTATAAGAGTATCAATGAGCTATTTCTGGGGGCGCAGGGAGAAATAACAAGTAATTTTGTTTTCGGGTCACCTAATAAGGATGCTCGGCACAAAGAAGGCCATTAACGAAAAGAAGATAATATTCCTAAAGCATTACCGTCTTACTAATTTTAGGTAATAGGTTGTGTTGTTATAAGCACCTGCTAAGCACAGCTTGGTAAACTCAACGTATGAAGCCGATCTATCTATTTTTGTAAGGGATTTCGATTGTATAAAGCAGACGGACGTCTAATGCAGTTTCTGAAGACGACACTATCTCCCAAACACTGCATCTAATTGCTGGAAATCCTGTTCGATTAGCTCATTTCTAATTATTGAAAATTACCTGTTCATTGAGGTTCGAAACAAGCAGCACACACGACTGCGGATTGCCAGGCAGCCTGAGACCGGCAACTCCAAGGGCCTGAGCGGCCGGATTAAGTGCGAACGAACCCAGTCCGGGTAGACTCTGCATGTTTGGTAGGCCCTGAAGACCCTGTGTACCGAACGCTGCCGAAAGGTGCGAACTAAGGCCTGCGAATGGCGAGTGTAACATGCCAAGCGGGTTGGCTAAGCCCAGCGTGTCCAATGCAGGATCCCCTGTAGGTAGTGACGGGTTGGTGAAATCGCGGCTTTTGTCGTTGTTATATTTTACGTTTAGCTGTTGTAGCTTCGAGTACTCAATACGCAGAGTACAGCATCCATTATAGATGTGCTGGCCGTCCAAAGTCATTTTAGCGGCCTGGGCGGCCATCGCGTCCGAGAACTGAACTAGCGCCTGGAACGTGTCTATAAAAAAGGACAGGAAAAAAATATCAACTAATTAGTTAAACCAATAGCTTGAAAAGTAACTTGAAAAAACAATTAGCGACTATAGCAGTGAGAATCCTTTATTTATTAGAAGTCTCTTTCGGTATTGAAAAGTAGCATTGTAAATAATAAATTTCTTGAACAGGCATTGAATAATCACAGTCTTTGATATAGGTACAACATATTATAGTCTACATGAAAGCTATGTATTACAAATTTAGCTCTATTATATCGTCCGAACAAATTATAAACTTTTATTATTATTCACTGTAAATAAGGCAATCAATAAATAGCTTAACCAGCACCACCTTATGTTTTCTGCAAAATATTGCAGCTATGGTATATATTATAGCCGCAATGCTTCAGGGACTAGCACTATCCTCAGAATTGTTAAAACTGTATGCGTTATTGCTTTTTTTTTTTACAAATAAGTTAAAGCCAGGCCAATGGGTCTATTGAACAATTATTTTCCACATGCGTCGCACGTTCCATAAACGACACTGGCTGCGACGTTGCCATAAACTTGTATCAACGCAGTCTCGGATAAATGCACGGAGCATTTGGCATATTGAAGCTTTGCTCACCTCTCACATCTTTTTGTCTAGTTGCACCTGCTTCTTCTGATGGTTTCGAATAAAAAAGGAACTAAACGGTTCCAGCTAAGTGAAAGCTGCTGCGGTAATGGTTACTGCTACAAGAGGAAGCTGCCTGGCGGCTAGAGCAGCAGCAATCGATGCTATTCGTTTGGAGCACTTCCTTGAATTTTCACACCACAGTTCCTTCGATCCATCAACCTGTACCTCAGGCGGACCCACTAGCTGAAGCCCGTGTCCTAACAGAACTCACTGTAGCGACCACTGGCTCCGCATCAATTAAGTCGATGGCCTTTCTTTGGGGCAGCGGGCTTATAGCATTGCCAAGCTATGTATTTGTTTTGCTACGTGCTACTGTCCACCATTGCCCCTCTTCGCCCGTAAAATTGCCTTCTTTTCCTGCATCGTCGTCGTCGTTTGCCGACGCAAAAACTCCCAGATCTAACCGCTTTAATTAGCTTTCATTGTAATGCAGCAGGCTCTGCATGCAAGTGAGTTGGCAGATGTCAACTACTTGATCATTGTCGAAGCCTGAAGCTGTTTTAAGATTCGCTGCTTACGGGTAAAAAAGCCTAACGGACGATTAGTTTATAGACCAGTTTGTCTGTTCGCTTCTTTAACTTGTGCGCCGCGATATCATATGAGTAGAGTACCATCTGCCGCACGTACTAGAAAAAAAAAAACTAGTACAGACGATCGAGGTGAGCAATAGGGGGGAATTGAGTCTCGGCACGCCTCTTGCCGGCGAACGCCAGCAAAACTGTGGCTGTTATTCGGGGCTGAACATTGAAAGGGAGCCAAGGTAATATTACTAGAAAAGTAGAGGCTTCTTGTTTTTCCTCCACCGGTTTCTCCTAATATAATGTCGGTCACAACGATAGACCTGGAGCGGCTTTGGTGATAACAACAGCAATAGCGACAGTAGAAAGCGCAGGACCAATCGTAAGCGTTGCTGGGGGGCGCGGCCGCACTTGTACTCTTTACAGGGCTCGCAATACTCTCTCTGTCGAGCGATTGTGCGTCGGTTGACGCCAGGGAGTTCGCTATGCAGATATACGACTCCGGCTTCGGCTTTCCCAATTGCGGAATAGATTATTCCGATACTCTTTACTATAGAGACGTGCGACTGCAGTAGCGAGTGCAAAGCCGGACGTGAAGCCGGGTTGGCTTGATTTGTTCATATGGAAGTCTTATAGGGGAATCAGACAACATTATCGTTTTACAGCACTAAGACATTGGCGTGGTTGTGTTAAACTTGATAGAAATCAGGGTGGGTCATCGCGAAGGGTCGTAATGACGTCTTCTTAATATTACGCGTCTGCGAATGGCTTGTTTTTTTAACTTTGCCGAAGATTTTGGCTATATATACAGTCACGCAAACATCTACAACTGCATTTCAGTTGACCAATAGCAACTGTGGCATAATTCGAGTTTGATGAACTAATCGATTTGGCTACGGCAAGCCTGCAAGGTGAACCCCAGCGTTCCTGTACATTGTTCCCTAACCTCGATACTAATGAATCACTATGTTACAAACATGGAGTTAAAAAGGCCAGTAAAAGTAGTTCAATTCAATTCGCTGCTGAAAGTCTTTGATCTATTACTCACTGTTTTTGTTGAAGGTCACAATTTTGAGCACCTTTCCTATACGGCTGAAAATCTGAAATCGAACAAAACGGAAGAAACGTGCGGTTAATTCAGTGGAATATAGAAGGGTCAAACAGCAGGCATGAAACAGAATGGATATACGAGTAGAACCTCTCTCTTACCACCCCCAGATCGAGCTAAAGTACGTCGCATTGCGCAGTGTGCAAACGGCTTGTGGCCCGTAGTCTGACTTTGAATTTGTTCCAACTTAGATGTCCTAGCTTGACGTCCACGCCTCAACTGTAGTGAAGGTGGCAGTGGCAGTGTTGAATGGCAAATTGGAGCTTGGTGTGGGCCAAGGATAATGGCAGGGTCCAGTACAAAAGAAGCCAAACCGAATACAAATCTGCATCACGATTCAGTTCTTGATGGTGGTCGAACGACAGGTTGAGTCGTCATGTAACCAAATGGGGGGAGGTCACCACAGCATCCAGTGCCGGCGAGCAGGCGAGCAAACTGTGCTAACGTGAGAACAATATGAGGGGGCAGCCCGCAGACGGAAGGTGCTGGCCATAAGGGGCTTAGGTTAACTCAGGGCTGCGATGGGGCTTCAGTTGCCCTACTTCCCTATGCTTACTTGGCTACTATTGGATCAGCTCTTAGCCTTGTCAGTGGTCGGTTCTTTTTCGCTGTACTAAGACCCACTCAGCCAGCCAGGCGTTCAGCACCCGACAGCCAGCTGCCACTTGGACTTCGACTATGCTGCTTTGATTTTACGTTCCAGCCGCGACTACGCTGTTATCCACTGCAGTTCCTACAGTAACGTACTTTCCAGCGGCCTGGATCCGCCTTCTCTTATGTCGTTTGTTGCTAAGCCAAAGCATCGATGAAAGCACAACGGCCAATGCACGCAAAGCACGTACGGACACCGATTCAGTCTCAAAGAGACTCACCCTATCCTGGCCGCTACTGACCTTAGGGGCCCCATCTTTGGACCACCCGAAAGCTTGGACTAGTCTTTCTTTCCATAACGGCTTTCATGACGGCTACAGTAACAATTTAATTATTAACTTCAAGTATATATCGCGTTTCAGTACTGTTATGCCTACAACGAGAATACTACGGCATCTAGAAAAAGACCAATTTGTTATGGATACGGTAGGTGCTATGCAACAAAGTCATGTTGTTGCCGATGTATTATCCTACGATACCATAACATTCACGATGATAAGAGTCCTGCCAAGCATGTTAACAAGGACCCTGCAAGTATTGCGGCCTTTACATATTTCACTAACAGTGCTTAATATTAAGTCATTAATAGTTATCATACATAGACTTAGTTTCAGGTCTGAATTAGCCAGGTTTCAAGTTGTTACACGTGTTTAGCTAAGCATCCGTTCAGACAGCCGACTCGGTCCAGCGCGAAACAAAATGTAAGTCTGCAAACCATCTCAAGGGTCACTAGTTTTAATAGGTAAACCGTTACCAGTGCACCATGACGAGGAGAAAAGTCTGCTACTATCATTACGGCAATTCATTCTCCATTTTTTTTTTTTGTCCTTACATTATGAAGAAGTTCCAGTGAAACGGGGTAGACTTGGTTTTCAATCATTGCCCTCAAGACGGTATTTCCGGTTCCGACGGCATTATGCGTCGGACTGAGATCTCCGGCGATATCTCCATTTGTGCGCGGTGAAAGACCGTGCTGTTGTTGGAGTCCCATGAGCGCTTGTGCAGCTGCCAGCGCCACCTGAGTTGAGTTCAATAACATTGAGTTCCCTACGCTATTGTCATTCACCTTCAGCTCGCGGTGGTTCGAGTGCTGCGCATAGATCGTGCGTCCACGAAGTTGAGATGAAGTCTTGCCAAAGTACTCAACCATTTGAGCTGCCGAAGCCTCGGATTCCATTTCGAGGAACGCCTGATTTTTGCCCCTGTTGAAACAATAACGCAGAACAAAAAGCAGCGAAGCTCATACTTTAGAATAAGAAATTAAAACATAACAATATATTGGGATGATAGTACATTCATCTTCTATGCTTATGGCATGGTTTATGATTTGAAACGAACTCTAAAGTAGATCAGAGGAATGAAACTGTCCAGCAAAACAATCTCCTATAATTAATCACATACAAGTTCTATTCAATTCTTTAGGTAGCTCCTTCGTACTCTTACAATTTACATTTACCATAATTACTACTTGCAATAATAGCAACGACTAACAAAAATAATAAACATCACACTGCACAACCCTAAGTGTAGTAATAATATATTTTTTTGAACTTTAAATCCGGTGTTGGCGCCGTTAAGCACTGTTGCTTCAGGTTTCGTAAAGCAAAAAAACTGGGCTGTCCCGGATTTGAACCTAAGCCCCACCTCACGTGTCCGTACTAACTAATAACACGTTATTACTGCACCGTCACTAGTCTCTAATGTAGTACCCTAATATTAGTAACCTCAGCTGAAGAATGTTCGTGATTTTGCCGAAAGGAATTCCAAGCTGGAGGATCTCCGTGTCTGTGGCATCGTTTGGTACATTACGGAGGTGCACCACTCTTGACGCGTGCGGCGGCGAGGTGGCTGGAGATCCGGCTCCGGCCGTGGTCTGCGCAGGCGATGTGGCCTGGACGCCGCTACCGTTGTTATTATTGTTGAGATTTGTACTCGATGTGTTATTAACGGAAGCATTAGTGGTGTTCGTGTTGTTATTAGCTGTGGTCGTATTGTTATTATTGGCTGTGACGAGATTGTTGTTGTTGTTATTCTGCGCTGCGGCCTTCTCCATTCGAATCTGCAATGAACGACAGAGATATGAACAGGTCAGAGAACGTTGCCATATCAAAGCGAACAATCAAGGAGCTAAAAAGAGGACGAAGTACAAACGCTCGTTATCAATTATTGTCATAACTTTGAAAAAAAAAGCAAAATCGTAAAAAATCAGTAAACGAAAAGAAATGTAATAATAATTATGCTCTGCACGTCGATTCGAACAAGGATATATTGAATGTAGAAATCGTATTGAATGGGGCCGAGCTTACCGACTGGAATTATTCAGTCGTCAAATTTCTAGACAAGGGTTATGAAAATGTATTGTATTGGAATGAAAGCTACAAATTATATTTCGGATATCCGTTCCTCTGTCGGATGCAAAATATCAGCAGATTTACGCAAGACGATTCTTCCTTGAATTCTGCAAGCTCGTTTAGTCAAACGTTGTCGTAGTCTGATGTCATAAGCGAATTGTGTTGGCTCCCTACGTAGATTAGAAGATCTTCGGCACTTTTATCCACTTGTATATCAAACTCGAAGGAAGCGATTGGCTGTGCCACTGTCCGACTTCGGGTATGACAATGCCCGTTCGATACCCTATCACACGCCACAAGCTGATTTCATATAATATAAATATTCACTTAAAAATAACGATGGCCTACTATCGTCCCTTACCAGATCACATAAGTCGTGCTATGGTTTATGTTGTGTTTGATTAGCCACATGAACAACCGATATAAACCCAACCAACATTCTCACCCGACACCTATGTCCCAACCGAAAGATCGATCGAGATACCTGAACTTGTCCGCGTCATCTTCTGAAAACTCAATGGGAGCACCCACTAATGCTCCCATTGAAACATCCTTTTAAACTTACAAATAACCCTCAGTCATCCACGAACTTGGACCCAGCACAATCATTGATGCTGCCGCCTCCGCCGCTGTGCCATCCACGAGCAGAAGTACCATTTATTGCGCTTGTGGTACTTACTGGTGAGTACCGACTTTTTTGTTTCAGCGGCTGCTTCCGAACGCCTTCTGCACGTACTGGGCTGTCTGGTCATTTGTTTGTACACAAAGCAGAACGAAGCCCTCTTTCCATCTTCCATTCTTAGGGTGCGCAAAAGAAGCACCACTACGTAGTACATAAACAACTAGATGGCGCCGGGGGCCGTAGCAGCGTCATCATCAACGACACCAGCGACAAGAGCAAAAACTGGCAAACTGGCTCTGCGTCGTGTTGAGCGCTGCGTCGCTCGTCAGTTGTGCACAAATGCTGCTAAAGGTATTTATGCAGCCACATCGCATCTGGCGTATGGCATATTGAAAAAATGAGATGCGCTGCGCTTTCTTGTATATAGAGGGAAAAAAAGTACTTATAGTGTCCTGTGGCAAGAGGTAATTACGCTCCGGACGCATAGTATGACGAGGTTCCATTTGGCCTACCATCTATGGCATTAATAATCAACGTACAATCAATTCAACTCGATAGAACACAGGGCGTAACAAACGCAAGCAGATAGCCAAGAAAAAAAACAATGACTTTGTACTGGTAAGGGAAACAAATTGCAATGCACGTCTATGATATGGAACGGCGAATTAATTGTCTACGTGGGATGCAGGCGACGACAACAATTTTGATGTAGAAATGCGAGAAAAATTGATTTGAGAAAGGAACAGCAAGTGGCTCGATATGAGAAGAACTTAGACGACGAATATTATAAGCGTAGTATCGTCTCGCCACCTCGAATTTTCCGACAGTAGCATAAGCAGTCGCAGCGTCAAGAATATGTACTATTTTCGTCTGTCAACATTGACTCAAGGCGTACAAACGTATATATTCGCCAAAGATAAAGTACATTCGCCGAGAGCAAGCGGAACACTCACCTCCAATCTTTCAGTCATGCGAACCCACTGCCGAAACACTTTCACATCATACAGGGGCAAAAGACCGTGTATACCGGCAGCTAACGATTGGTCGAATGACAAAGCTGATACGAAGCGGAAACTGAAAAAAAAACAGCATAAGCTTCTCTACTTAGAGGTGCGACCACCTCAACCAACCTGCGCAGCTCAGCTCAGCCCAGCCTTGTCTGGTTTTTATTCGAGTCACTGTGTCAGCCGCCACTAACAACGGTGGCAAAGGCAACATTGAGGGTTGCGATGTACACGTTACCGCCCCAGTCACTTCTACTGTTCCACTATTCTACTTGGGTTCTCCGACCCTGTCCCAGGACCTAAATGACAACCGAACCTCTGCCCTGCGAGAGAAAGTCAATCCGAAATTCAGCAGCCCCTAGCATGCCGACGCTACAACTCAGCTATATCTTTCATTTGTTTTTCATATTTTTATCTGCTTGGACCGGCTCTTTTGCTTGTCGTCACCTTTGGCGAACCCGGCGTTCCCGAGCTTACAATTTTCTAACGAATATTTCCTCGGCCGAGTTACGGAAACTAGCTCGCTGCAAGTAAGCTTGATCCTATAAGCTTTATAACCCTTACAGTGCGCAACGAGTACGCAATTTGAGTAGTAAAGGTAAATAAAAGTTTATAGTGACAGCACGCGAATATATTATTCCTCCTACAACAAACAGAAGTACCGTGAGACTTGAAGGTTTACCTTTGTATAGTAGCCCTAAAATGTTAGGTATATCAAAAAACCAAAGCAATACGATGCAACAGGAACGACGCACAGTTTTCGCTCGCCCTGCATTGAACAGGCTTGTGCTAGCTTTCCTTCGTTTGTGTTTTGTTGCTCCTTGCTTCTTCATTCGCTGGCTTTTCCTATTACTTCAGTATCGGGCATCACAATCCATGAAACGAAAGACATCTGGGTACAGCAGCGACGAGGTTGCCACCATTAGCGACTACGAACCAAAGTTGTGTCCTCTCTTCAATTCCTATCTCGTTGCTGCAATTCGTTTTTTATATCTTTTTCTCTGCGCGGTTTGGCCGTCGGCGACAGCGGTCATTATCGTCTTCGCTTTGGAGCCGGCCGTTCGATGTTTTAGACCCCAGTCGCTTGCTCATTCGGTGGATCTGTTTTTTTGCTTCTCCAGTGTTTTCAGATTAGCCGTCATGATTTACCCTATCCTGCACTCTAGACTAATGCTACAACTTAAGCCCTGCAGCAGGCCGCTTTAGTAGGACCTCTTTGCGAGCTGGCTGTTTTTCCTATCTCCATACTATCAACAGCAGCACGAGCTGTTCGTCCCGAGTTTTTTTCTATGTATCTCGCTGCTGCAAAGAGGCACTAAAGACTTAGTGTGAAATAGTTTGCTCTTTAGGAAAACGAAAGAGAAAAGGTAATACTAAAACAACAACAAAAGTGGTCGTCGTGACGAAAAGAGAAACTTTCCACTTGACTTCCAAACACCAGCGTAGTCGAGGCAGCTTCGGCATCGGGCGAGCTTCAAGGCTACGGGAACGCGCTTCGGCTATAGCAGTAAGCGGAACTAGTAAAGCCAATGTCTTTTAGACGGATCTTACGGCGTCTATCGTCAGCCTAAGCTATGGGACATTGCCAGCTGCTGACTGACCGACCGACCCAGTGGCAAAGGCGGAGGGAATTCTTCACCCTATAGAATTGGAAAAAGGACCGAACAAGAACGAAATAGGCTTATACACACGTTGTTGAACTGTCGGTGCTACGTCTATATGCAGGCAAGAAAACAGTGGTAGCAGCAGACCGCGGGACAGAACCTAGTGGCGACTGCTGTTTGCTATGCGTTACTTCCCTTCCTTCTTAGTTTTCAGTTGAAACAATGTCAACTTTATTTCGCAACCAAGGACAGGCCTCGGGACGATTGACCCTGACCGGAAAAAGGCTCTTCGTCGCAGGAAAACTTGTTTCCAAAGCTACAAATTGCTTTCGCCAACAACATCAACAAGTGTAGCAGCAGCCGGGCAAGAAAACGCTGCTGGGACAAACACAACTTCTATTCTAGTGTACATCATAGGAAAGGTCACACATATAGTTGAGTGTACGTCGTCGACGATCCGCAATTTATCTATTCATGTCTATCTCATCTTCTCCTATTATGTATTTCTACGTGTTGGATGCTGGCGTTACACTAACTTGTAGGGCCCGAGGAGACCCCTGCTTCTATGCTTTACTAAGGCACTAACATTCACTTCCGGTGATAGACGAATAATTAACTACAAATGAATACGCTCATATATACAAAGCTATGTAATCCAAAAAATCTTCTTGTTTTTGACGGAAAAGTTACCGTGGCGTTTTTTTTTTCGCCGGCTGGCTCGACTAACTCGTTTTTTAGCTGCCTGCCCCTCTGTAGTTGAGTTTGTGGGTTAGCTTGCGCCGCTACTGTTTACGCTTTTGACTTCGGTGCTGGCAGGCGAAAGTCTGCTTTGTGCCTAAGAAAACAGGAATTAAGTGATATAGGAGCTTCAACTCGGTATGGTCTTCCACTATAGTGTGAAGGTGAATGCGCAGCAAGGTAATTTGTGCTTCTGTTTTTCGTTTCTGCGAAAGAAAACCCAGTCGACAGTGCAAGATCAATTTCCCCCATTGACAGACTCTGCCCACCTCGACAGATCCTTCGGCAACCACGAAGCCCCAGTGTGTAACGCAAAACCAAGTGGACATACGACAAATGCACTAAAAATTTAATTGAAGCAAAAATACGTACGACGGAATCTGACTTGCTTAGGAAGCCGAATTAGAATAAAATCGTCTGCAAGCGGCAAAGTGACTGACTACTGACGTATTAGGCATTAACAGTGATAACAATAACAAAAATAACGAGTAGACGATGTATAAGTATGAAGCCATTTTTTTTCACGTACCTTTTTAGCATTGTCATTATTGGTGTCGGTCACAGTTCCGATACCGCCGTTCACCGTCAATAATTCATCTGTGCCTCGCTGCAATTTTTAAAAGAGAAAAAACAGAGTGAGACAGACATAACTGACATCTATATATATATATATATATATCATCTACTAACAAGGGTACTTAAAATTAATAACATTTATGTTAATAAACAAAATATCGGTATATACCTATATCGACTCCTTATGAATTGCCACTATTTTCGTATCTTTCCTGCCCGGAAATAACATTCAGTGCTCGTCGTTATGTACAATGCAATGATTTCCCTGGCTCTTTCGACTACAGTTCATTCAAATATGTATTTGCCCTTTATTAGTAGACGAATGTCGATTTAGAAGTATTCGAGCTCCTATGCCTACTTTCACTGACGATTTTACGCACCCGTCTGTCCACCTAAGGTAGAATTATGTCCAGGTACGCGGACCTCAAAATCTATTACTTTTCTGCATATCGAAATACATCTTATTCCCAAGTTGTTTTTTCAATGGTAATTCGCCAAATTTTTCTCCGTATTGTCGTTATCTAGCTTCTCCTATAACATATTTGACAAGGTGGAAGATATAACTTGGCCTATTAGCCGTAAAAAGGCCGTCCTCTATTGTAGTATCTATCGGTTCAAGCAAACGATTAACCACAAATAGGTGAAGGCTAATAACCAGGTAACAACTAGCAGATTCATTTGGATACCATTACCTTTAACCCATACGTTCGAAAATACACAAATAGGTACATGCTTTGTTTTATAATTAGGATCATTCATAATTAAGGACATTTCACGGTGTAGAATAAGTACCAACGTCCCCTGACTACTGAGCGGGGGGTGTTGCAAGCGAAATATTACAATGTAATCCTAAATGTACTTTGGTAAACCAACATGTTAGTGTCGTTGTTACGGCACGTACGATATTCCTTAATATTTGTTTATGTCTTTAAGGCTTTTCCTATTCAGATGAAATATCTCAATAATCTTCCGTTCAGCGCGTGTCTTGTGGAGATTTCATACATGTACCTTCGAAAATGGATATGTTCGTGGAAACTAGTTGCGTATTCAACAGTCAAACTATATACATCAATTTCTAAAGATAAATATAGCATAAAGACGCATGAGTGACGGCTGAGTCTTTTAAAGCAACAAGCTTTAGACGTGGCAAAACTTCATATGACCACTATTTGTCGGTTTCGACTAATATTAGTTGCTCCCTGTCTCTTTGTTGTTGTTGTGCCTTCTTGTTCATACAAGAAACGCCATAAAAAAGAAGTCGTTATGCTGACGTTTCTGTGTTTCGTTCGTCAATCTACTTTATTACAGCTGATATCTACCTGCTCAAATCGGTCAGAAGAGACTTGATGATCGTCGTTTTTGATAAACGATCTCATCATCTGAATACAGACTATCGTTTGCATGGCTAACCGAACCCTTACAACGAAGCTTTACCTATCCGGTGCAAGAATCAAACATTCGAATAAAGCGTGACCTGTAAACAACCTGTTTTACACAGCTTGTCCATACCCGGTCAAATGACTAGGATTTCTGATCCCTGTTTGGTTGCAGATGCATAGCGCCTGATAAGGAATAGGTTCTTGTACTACCATAATGTTACTATAGTTTGCCGTCATAAACGAGGGCTTCTTGTATGGCTGGGGCAAATTTCTTAGCGGAAGTCGTCATCGATTCGAATATGTTTTCTGCCTAAAATATATTCTCTTGAAATACGCTTTTTGATGAAACGTTCAATTTTCTGCATATTTCCATAACGATTTTTACAGAACATGTAATAACCGCTATTACCTTGTATTCATTGCATGTATACGTTTTATACATGCTTTTATCAAGTAATTCTTATTACATCACTAGAGGTATTACCGCATTAATAAGAGGCTTTCGGCAGACATAGTGGTTAGCTTCGTCCCACCCATGTTCCGTAAGTAGATATACGTACAAAAATACATCAGTATACATTGAGGAAAACATCGACGGCCTAGCATTCGGCTAATCCAACTTAAACAAAATTCAAAAAGGTGTGTCACAATCAGCTTAATCGCTCAAGTAAAGAAGAACTTCCAGTTCAACTTTTGTGAAATTTCTCCAAGTTTTAACCTAATATCACATGGTTAACGTGAACCGTATATGGTCAAAAAGTGCTATTATCAAATTGTTATGCAGATAATACGATAGAGGTACACTAGCTAGACGGCAATGGTCTGGCGCGAGCTGGACAAGTTCAAAAAATTTGCACATAAAAAAAAAATTGTAAAATCTCATTACGTGAGTGACATAGATGGTTAGTTGATCCTGAAAAATGCCCCGTGAAATATGCCCACTTAATCTTTTAGGTTTGCCGACTCCCAAGTACAAGAATAAAATACTTTTTTTTTTTTTTTTTTTTTTCTATGTCGCGGTTAAAAAAACAAAGTATTTCACCAAACGACATTTGGCATTGTCATCGTCGTCGTTGACCAGCCAATCGTTCTTTACTATCACTGTGTTTCCGTACTGGCACTAAAGCATTATGAATGCTTTCGAAGCTATCAACTTCGCTCTGAAAACTATCGAACGCTCTCCGTGGCGCAAAACGAATTTTTCGTTACGTCACCGAAAAGTATTACTCATACGTGTACTTTTATCATGATGATTGTTAGTTCTATACAAGTGCCAGCGTGAGTTCGCCAAAAACGGCACAGCGTCGATTTAAAAGCTGACCAGCAGACAATTGAAGTGCTCTTCTAACTAGTAGCTGTCTTCAGTAGTTGCTAAGGTAGCTAGCCACCACTGGTCGGCTACAACATATTAGTCAGCATTACGAAAAGGCCTGCCTGCAACATTGCTTCGCTGGTTGGAGATACGAACCGAATTCCCTTTATCTGAGTCCAGGGAGGGATTGGGTACGAAAGTTAGCTTCTAATTGTATCGTGGTTAGTTGCGTGAACCGCAGCTGCAATGAGTGGCCCTGTACCCGCTCCACAGGGAGTGATTGCTCTTGTCGGTGACTTTCATGTATGAAACGAATCGCTCGATCGGCTTAATCATCGAGTCCACCGTTGGTGGCGTTCTGAAATCGATCTGAAGATGCAGCACACTGCTACTGTTCCTGCAGCCATACGTGGGGGTAGCTCACATGTAAGCAGGCCGTTTGCGCGCACGTGACAATCGTAATGCCGCTGCTAATTTTTAGACAGGTCTTTTCATAACAGATCCGGCGAGTGAGCGAAACGCAGCAGGAACATAATACAGGTGATGAAGGAGCTAAAGGTTGTATGTAGAATGATAAAAAAATGGCCAACCGCTGCCGACTTTCAATCGATTTAGAACATGCTGTTGCTTCAAGATTGATTCCGGTGAGCTGTTCTCATGCATTCATCCACTAGATATTGGCGCGAACGTCCATTACCAACGATCTCGTATAAAATAGTATAAGCGCTTCTGAGACGATCTGACATTTGTGGCTGTCTTGCCTAGCTTGGCAGCTAGAGAAAATTGCAAAGGAGTGCGTTCCTCTCGAACTGCTGAAACGCCCGCAGTACTACAATATAGCGCTGTTTAATCTTCGGATTTATAGATTGCAATTCAATAAATAGAAGAAGAAGAAACAAAACATCAAGAGATTACCAAATAATTCAACCCATACGCGGATGTGTATACATATATATATATATATATATATATATATATAGCCCACTGTACATCGTCATGTGCGCAGATTTGTACCTAGAATTCGTACTTGGTACGCCCTGTAACCATCACAACATATTCGATGCGTAACGCAAACCGTCATATCGCCGTCGGGACGAATACCGGCCCAGGCCGCCGCACATACAGACAACCAGGCTAGAATAATGCAATTTTACAGAGCAAATATCCTTTAGTGAAACCAGTTGCGGATATATAAACAAGCCATGATTTACGTTACAGCTCTTCGCTGCGGCTGTCACTTACTGACCGAATAGGGCCACATCACCCGTCCTTTCAGTGCACCAGATTTTTCCCTTATTAGGCATAGTGCACGTTCACACGTTTTTCACCGAAGTACATTCAAGCGCTGAAATATCAGACCCGCATGTGAGAGCCGATTTTACGATATAGACACAGTTGTCAGTGATGATTTGAGGCAATTAATGGCTAATTGTTGCCGGGCTTCAGGGATTGACCTCATTTAGCGATAGCTTACGGCCCACTCCTGGTTACAGAGGGACAGCGATAACTCCAAAAACACAGTACTGTCCTACTGCGCCGTACGTTGCTGTGTCTACGAAAATGACATCGACCGTTAGCACTTAGGCCACTGGCGTGAGTTGGCTCGTCTGGTGGGTGCGGGCGTCTTTTACCGACGACAGCACCGTCCTACATGAGATTTCGTGGTGACTAGCAGTATCTATATAATAACCCTCAAAAATAAGCCTGTTGGGACTTCTTTTTGGCCTTGTAATTTTAGGGCCTACAGCTCGACTACATTTGCTCTCTCGCTATCTACTCTAAAACTTGACGCCTCTACCGCCTAAATGGGCATGTGCTATTAGACCAGCATTAGCTGTCGACGGGACTGAGATCAACAAAGACGCGTTGTTTTTTTTTCTTAGCTTAGGTCCGACCACCATTTGCGCCTGTTGTAGCTGACGACCTGGCTGGTTTCGTTCATTGCATACCTTTTTCTCTCATACTGTACGTAATATTCATAATGAAATATATTGCTATCGATTTCTTATAGCAGCACGGCGAGCCATATCAAAAGAGCCAGTCACTAGCGCCACCACTAGCCACTAGTGTTATCTAGTCGTTAAACAAGCGTCGTTCATAGACACTGCCAGCATCCATGGTTTACGTCGATAGTTTTGCTAATTCTGGACGGCAAGCGATATGAACCGTTTTATCCCGCGTTAGTTCTTATGGGCCCGCTTTTAATGGGATAAGGACCAGGCCAAACCAGAAATCGTTATGCAACACGGGATTTATAGCAACGTTCTGTCGAGGCCTTTCTACGTGATTCGCGGTTTTCCGGTCGACCAGCGATGAAGGGCTTCGTTTGGATCGACAGCGCCGCCATTGCTGTTCAGTTTGTTTTGATGCTCATTAGACTATGTGATCTCGACAAGTTCCTCACATGCATGCATATTTCCCCTCTGCCATGTCCCCAGTATCACGCATAATACTTAGTGTATATTGGCGGAGTTACATAGCCCCCTCTCTCTCTGTCTCTCTCTCTCTCTCGAAGAAACCAAAGGGCGCCTGGCTGCCGCCGACGCACACTATCATCAGTTTCGTGATTTAATAGCTATCTTTCCGGTAGAATTCTTTAGGGTGGAAAATGATTACAGGGAATGAAAGTTGGATGGAAATAAACTGAATGTAACCAAATGGTAATCTTGAATGGAATCAGGAATTAAGCCTTGGGGCCTCGAACGTTTCTGCTGCTCCGAACTCGCATGCTCCGATGTGTAACTTTTAATGTAGTCTGCTCTGTTGGTGGACCTCGTGACGAGCTCGGACAATCGAAGGTTGTTGTGAAGGAAGAGAAGCTATTATTTAAATAGACGTTCTCAGAAGCGTTCACGTTTCTCTACGACTAGCCATAACAGTTACATCAGAAATAACGACAAAATACATTTAGCATTCTTTAACAATACGATTCTATGTACGCCAACAGACGCCTTTGAACATATCGACACAGCCAATGGCTTAACGTGGTTGGATCTTATTAACTTATTCGCTGTCAACTTCACTTATCGCCATTTTCTATATTCGAATAATTAAATTTGCAACAACCGGCCATAGACATAATGTCCTTTGATCGCCTTTATACCACATAGTACTACATTGCCATTTTATATAATAATATCTTATAACAGTATACAACTTGTGGTCACCGCATCATACACAAGGCGTGAATCGCCCCAGCGCCCCCCGCCTTCTGCCTTGTCCTTTCATGCCAGTTAACGAGACGCGGTTGGCCGGCGGAACTGACCACATCCAATTTGTATCTGGGCTTTGCAATCGCAATAGTGCGGACGACAAAATCTCCATCGGTTGCATCGGCACAGGCCATAATCTCGGCTGTGCTGGGCTGGCCTGACGGCAGCAGCGCTAGTGGCTCCATGTTTTGGCAACCGGCTGCAAAAGCCACTAAACGCAATAGAACGGATCGGATTCAACAAGCTACTACCATGTGGCTGAGGCCACGTCAGCAGGGCTGCTGCTTCGTGCTGCCATCGCCGCTGTTTCGCAAAGAAACCAGCTAACGACAGCTTACGCGCTATTGGTGTTTGGGCCGCTGCGCTCCATTGGTACCACAGTAGAACCAGTTTTCCAAGGACGCGCGCAACTAACGCTCAGGCAGAACGACGGAAAGCGTATCATCACGTATGGAGACTAGACGAAATGATTGTTCCCGCTATACTTGTTAGTGCTTCAGTATGCTCAGCGCGAGGCCGATTGTATGGCCTTACACCTAGCAGTGGCTTAATTACCGACGGAATCAAGAGGTACACAAATTATCTGTGACGATGGTAATAGACGGATATTTGGATAATATCACTAGCAATCTGATAGACATTCGAACTGCGCAGGGGTTAACTACAAAAAGAAAATGATACTCGAGTATCGAGATGTGGCTGTGTAGAAAAAAGTCTAAATAGGCCTGCTTATGCTCCGAAACCCGCCTGAAAGTTTGAAGGTCGACATTAGGAACGATCAGAGGTTTACGACAACAACCTTAGCGACATAAGAAAAAGCAAATGAGAACTTTTGGACAGAAAAGTCACCGGCGGTAATTCAAGGTCAGAAATGATGCTTGATGGTTCGGATGACGGCCTACTATCAATTGGGCATGTTCCGTTGACGGATACGGAGAATTTTGAAATCCCATGATATTCGCTATTAGATTATACGTTCAACGTAACCGTTGTAATTACTCATATCTTCAAGTGGTCCATTGCAGTGTGACGTACAGATAGACTTCTGCCATTTTTCCCTATCTTTACTGACACCATTAATGAAGGGACCGACGCCAAACGTATGTAATCTACAGTAATCCAGTACCAATTAAGTATCTAACATGAAGCGAAACTGACAATGCTATCTACCCGCATGGAGGGTAGAAATGGTAGAATTGATAAAATCGTATATACGGATTTGTAAATGATCGATTGATGGAACCTGCATGTAATGATATAATCAATAAAGTGCTTTAAAAATCGGCACTAAACTAGATTAGCAACGAAAGCTGGAGTCCTATAAATAGTCCTATAAAATAGAGACTGTGTGCACATGTGTATGTATAAATATATACCAAAGACAGAAGTGAATGGGATTTTTGGAAGGTAGCCTTAGGCTAACGAAAAAATTACTGCGAACCTCATGCCTAAAAGAATTATTTTTTTTTGTTTAAAAAACAAAACGTCATCCGTCTCATTTCACCTGATTCCGCGCACAGAACGAAAACAGACCAACCTGAACACTGACGTTGACTTTAATTCTTACATATGTGAGGCGTAAGCACTAATGAAATATTTCCTTGTAATAGTCTCGATCCAAAGACAACTACAACAGGAATACTCAAACAGAAATTACTTAAATTTTATCAGTTATGAATATGTTGTAAAATTAAGCTATCCTGCAATAAGATTCTGCATTGGACGTAAATAACAAATACACGTTTAAAAAAGCGGCAGCCATTCCTAGTGTTCCCTACGATGCTCAATAAAGTGAGGCTCTGTGGGACATGGAAAAACTCAATGGTTCGAGTTCAACTTCAGAGTTCGAGGAACAACACATCGACTTCGAAGAGCGCGAAAAGCGACGCTCGTGTAAAGGGCACGAGTTCATTATACGACCAACGCAGAACTTCACTCAGTTGTAATTCCGCCAGCTGCATCTGCTAACCCCGAGCACTCCATCCTAGTGTCTGGCCATTTGTCATTTACGCACATATCATACACAAGACAGCGGTATAAACATTTTATAAATCCGGTACTCGACCCTGGCGTTCATTGAAAAGGGCAAAATTAAAAATAACGAAGTCTTTTGCGAAAAACTCGCCTCTTGCCGATCACGTGTAATCAAACCATCAATCATAAGCGTAACAAATAAATCTATCGCGATGTATTGCATCCGTGAGGCCACGGCTCATTTTTGCGTACTCATTCACTCAACATAACCGAGCGGACTTAGTAACTACCGCAGGGAGAAAAGTTCCATCCATATGTGTTTATCCCTGCGATGCCTTCAATATCCGGACGACGCGCCGTCTACCGTGAAAAAACGGAAAAACAAACTGCACGGACTCACAAGACTTTACTATCTGACTATGAGTTCGCCCCTTGCTACTAGACTATGTAAGGCGGATGTCGAGACACCAGATAAAACATTGTATATCGTGATGCGTCGGACCCTTGATCTTGGTTTGCCCTATGTTTTGATTAATTCGTGATTCATCACTTGCCTCAGTAGTTACCAAGCGCGTAGTTGGTATTTTAGTATAAGATCATATATTATTAACTTCCATATTTAACATACCTGTATATTTAGAAGTAAATTATTACATAACATGAGTATCATGTTTGTGTCGACAGCATAGGGATGCTCTGCCAGAAACTTGTTGCCCGTAATTCAGTGTAACCTTTATCATTCAAAAAAAGCGGCGTGTTAAATGAAGAGTTCCCATAAAGGCCTCTTTGTCGTTCAGTGCTTTGTCAAGTACCGTCATGACAGATCCAGTTCTCCATACGCAGCCCGTTGATATAGGAAACACAAACGAATCTGGAGGCATTTAGTGCGATTCGCACAAGGCTTGCAATAAACAGAAGAAAAGGTAATCCTGCAACACTTCAGAGGCAAATATCCTTTGGAAACACCTTTTCACGCTATAAAAGCAGGCCTTATTTAGAAGAAGAGTCAGCCGCGTGGTCACCTCGTGCGTTGTATTAGATGGCGCCAATCATTTAAACAGTTCGTTTATATGAGGAAATATTTACCTTCTTATTTAATTAGCCCTTCGTTAACCCTTCACTTATAGTCCTTATTTATTGACGTGGCTCGTCAATATTAGAATATATCTTACGAACAATGGCACAGCAGCGGCTAATATAGATATCTAAGATTTTATAGAAGTAATACCAGTGGTTCGCAACGAAATGCAGAGTTGTGAGCCTTGCGGCTAAACGCTTATACGTTTACAGATTCAATGGTACGGGAGACTTCTGGAAAGCCCGCTATTTTTTATTATTTTCTTTTAATCTTGTACTCTTCAAAATTAAATGAGGCCTAATTACAAGCCTAGGGGGTCACTCAGGTGGTAAGCTTTACCAATTCTGGTCCCCCCTCTGAAAGGTCCATGCTATAGATCTATTTTCGCATATTAGAAATGTGACAACGGTGTAAACAAACGCCTAAAAATGTTCTTTATATAAAAACTGTTTTTTAAGGAACTACTATTTATTGCAACAGTAAACGTATACTGAAGGATGTAAAACAGTTAACATACAATCGAAACAAATTTTTATTCGCCGTTCTTCTTGGAGTTTTCTATTTAACTCTTTTTGTTTATTTCCTGTAAAGGTCTATGTAGGGCTCGTAAGTGGTATCAATAAAAAGGACACAGGGATTCGTACGCTCGAAATAAAAGGCTTTAGGTAAGTGGACGTGCATATCGCCAAAGAGCTTTTTCGCCTTTTAGGAAAATTCATACACCAGATGGCTCTGCTTGTCAATCTATTCAAAACCTCAAGTCCCGACAAAGTATATAAGTGTTATTAGACATGCATCTATGTGTCGAAAATGTATTCACGACCGAATTTTCTTGCCCGCGTATGCTGAACTCGATCGAGCCGAACGTTCATACTACACTTACGCTCTATGACAGAGAAAAGCTCGATACTATGGCTGTTGTGGCCAGATTGCGCCTGCTTGATTGACGAGCCTTTTGCACGCCAAGTTTGCAAGGTAAATTCTGCAGACCATAGAGCTTCTCAAAGTAACATAATATCTAAGTTGCATTTTTATGGCCAAAGGTATTCACCAGCTTTGATTAAATTGGGTTTAATAAGCCATGCGTATAAATCTACTACATGCGTAACGCGATCCTAGCGTCTCTTATGAAAGCGCTTTGTCTAGCAAGCAGTGGCTCAGAGTGTATGCTATTAATTCAGTCCCAGAACTGAGACTTGCTGCATGGCCGTTTCCCTCCCGTGCTGTACTAACGTCGTCATTATCATTGTTAGCTACTGTCGATAGTCCGTTCGCTAGTTGGAAGTTCCACCGGCGTGGGAAGCGATACCTTTCGTGTCATTGGCACGCTACACTGCTGGCAAGGAAGCGATGTCCGCGGGTCGGCACAAGGGGGTAAGGGACATACATACAAGTCGAAAAGCATCTAGGAAAATCCCTCATGATAACATGCCAGAAACAATGTCCTTCGTTCAAACTCCGCTATTCGCTGCCACTTAGAAAACGCATAGTTATATGACAGGTTTAAGTCTGATCGTGAACGAGTTCGCGTAGGCTGTGCCCCATCGAAGTAGGCCACCGTGCAAACAGAACGATGGAGCAATGTTGTAACGTAAAACAGAATCTTTGCTACTCGTTTTGCCCCCAGCGGAAAAAGCCAGCTACGGTTACAGCGCTCTTGTCTGGTACGCTTTGGTTTGTGTCGCAATGCCTTGCCTTTTTTTTGGTCTGTCCTAGCCTAGGCCTAGAGTCAAAGCACAACAAACTAGAAATGACTGATTACGCCATTATTCGGAGGCAGTGGTGACCGCTGCGGCAGTGGCACCAGCAGCGACACTGAGTCCAAATCGGAGCCCAGCAACAAAAGCCGCGGCGGTGGGCAGCTGCCGTCCCGTTGTGTAATGGACGACCCCACTGCATTGGCATGTCAAGAAGTCCCGTAGACGACCAAATCCGTCTATTACAGGCGATTGCGTCCAATTGTGGCAGCAAGCAATATATTATCAACTTAGATATAGAACGCCATTGACTTACCGTTCGCTACTGCGGCGAAGGCGATGACAACGACATCGCTAATGGTTGAAATTACATGGGCTTGTTACCCCGATAAGGAAAAGTCGAAATGAAAAGAAGTTTTGAAACACCCTGAAGCAACTGAAGACGATGAGTCCTTAGCCGATAGTCACATGCAGTACCATTTGTACTTGGTAGTGAGGAACCTTTAAGTTTTCTACGTTCGATTCTCCAAGAAACCAACAATAGTGAGAATCTTGATAAAAAAAAAACGAAGCAAGATTCATGAAATACAAGTAATCGTAATTAATTTTGATTTTGATATTATTTTCCGTTAGGTTCTGGTTGCGTCCGTTGAGTTCGATGGTCAGCAGTCGTAAGACTACGTTACGAAAGCCTAATATAATATAGACACTTACCAACAGCGGTTGCGAAGCACTAGGGCTATGTGGAAGGTTATTAAGACAAGTTTACCATATTTGCATTTTCCGATACTTATTTGCAAGTAAACTAATGCTATGCATTCTGTATTATTAACAGTTTGTCTCAGCTATTCTCAACGATGCGACTCATACTTTCGTACAATTACTTTTTTCAGTAACGCTGCAAGCTCGCCGTAAGCCCATTACATTGATATTGGTTGGCATCGCGCCTTCGGGTCCTTCTTGCACCGTATGTGCTTTATTCTCATTTCGTGAAGTCCACCGCAGACAGACTCGGTCATCGTAATGCGACTCAGTGTAGCGACGTATCGATGTAATCGCAACGGCTTTAGATAGAGCTATTGTGGCATCAGCGAACCTGTTGCTTAGTCATCGGCAACAGCAGCGGCTGTAGGCAAGATAGTTAGTGCGTAATACTTAACACGGATAGCTGCCATGTTGTGCCAGCGAAGAGTTACAGTGAAGGCAGACAATTGAGAGTTCGTGACTCTACGCGGAAAGCCTTATTAAGACCTTGCTATCAGTGGTCGAGTTCCAACTGACGCTACGCGATTCTTACTCGGCAAGTTAACAAAAACCCAGCCTCCATAGCTGGCACGGTGTCTATGACTCTGCACGTCTGCGCGGCCGCCGCCGCCGTTTACGCCGATCATACACTCGTGCTCGTTCCTTTGCCTCCATACCTTCTACAGTCGACTGCTCAGTGCTGCTCTGCTCAGGCACCGTCGGAAGAACCATTGTTCAGTATTCGCGTCCTGTAATTAGACAGTTTATGACGGCTAGATTGCGTATAGCATATCCATAAAGGTCACCGCTGTACCACTAAGCCACTATTTCGGGCCGTTAGTCGCGACCTCAACAACAGTGCGCGACGTCGGGTATGGCGACGCATTGATGAGCTGCTGGGTGTTCCGTAGTCCTTACGTAGGCAACAAGACAAACAAGCCGACAGATAGACTCGCGCAAGCCGTTTCATCATTTTACCAAAATAAATGCTATACGGCCATACGGCAATACGGCTGCAGGGCCCTGCATCAGTTATTTGAGTAAAAAAAAAACTATATATTGTTAGGTCATATTCGATTATGTTCGATGTTTTTCGTTGTGCTTAGCACTCGAAGCCAACGGCCGTTAACACTGTCCGTAATTATAAAACGGTTTGTACCCGTCGTACCTGGTCGTTTTACCCATCATGAAGGGTGAACGCCGACATTAGCATATACATTATAAGGTCGATAGGGGCAAGCAGATATGCTATCGGATGCACAGAGGGAGCCGAAAGGCCGCTGTCCATCGTAGAGGCGAAGCTTATCATACGCTTTCACTTTATTCTATATTGTTAACTCTCGATTATTACCATGGCCTTTATCGATATGATAAGAGTGATCATCTGCCGGGTCTGAGATCAGTTATTATCAGCTTTACACCTACACGCACACCTCGTCACTCTGACAAGAGTAACGTTGATGGTCATCATGATTACTAAAGTTTATTCATTTTCCATCCGTCCATCGTGTGTCTCTGTCTACACTTACATCAACGATGAAAACCGGTACTATTCTACTATCCTATCAATGAATGTTATGCTTGCAATGAAAGTCAAGTTGACACACACAAAGTAGATAAAGCAGGAGAACAACATAAACTACAGCAAGTTACACCGCTCATGCTAGCACGCCTAAGCAGTGCTTTCAGCCATTCCGAATGGCTGAAGTCATAATAGATACACAATAGCCTTGACGTGACTGACTATTTGCAAGTCCAAAACATGAACGCTTTTCCATAACAACAGCTAGCCCAAGCCAACGCCGCGTAATAAAACAGTCAATCCATGCTCGATGCTTCTGACGTCCACGATTTGCCACACAGCATTAGCAACAACTAACAATTACCTGTCTGTCACACTGGCAAGCAACGAATTTCGTTGCTACATGGTCGCTTCGTCATCGTCCCATACAATAGCTGGAAATGGCCAAGTAAAAGACAGAAAGATGAACGCTCGAGGGGGCGCCACCTACTGATCTGCAGGCTAGCTAAACAGACCAACAGGCGTTCCATCCCGACTCTGGATCTGAGTACCCAAAATAGTTTTCCAAGACATTTAATTCTGTCCTATCTTACCGCATTAGCTGGCCATTGAACCAGTATTTGGACTGCGTCATGACTGCTGTCACATCGACGTCTACCTATTATATCTGTTCATAGAAGAAACACGAAGTGTCAACAAGATTTGCGGAGCAACCGTTTGCCGTTTGAATTGCGTCCTCGTGTATCCCATTTATCGTTTTTGTCATCCATCTGTGGGCGTACGGTTTACATTTCCCGACCAGCAGTTGCAGCTTGAATCGTTGGGTACTACACCTCACGCTGACCGCTGTTAGCATTAACTGTGTTGGCAGTACTAAGCAGGCTCCTGTACTCGAGTCCAGCCTGGGATCTAGCTCGAGACTAGTTGCATAGCGATATAGCGCAGCCAGCATGTCGCTGCCCTGTATTCCGACGCGAACCTTTACTGCAGCCAATCTTCTGTTGGCTCTTTTTTTAACGAGCGACATGACGCACGGGATGACAGTCATCATCGCGCGTTCTGCGAATCTGGTGCTGTTAATAACTATGTAAAGCCAAGTGCGTCTCTTCGCGACTGCTGTCCACTCCGTCGAAGAATAGCGGCCAACCAGAAAGTCACGGTCCACGACCTCGGACTAGTTGGGCGCTTAGGCTAAATGGCGTGAATCACACCCATGTTATTACAGGATGCTTGCGAGCCGCGAAAGAGAATTGCAGTTTGCTATACTAAGCGGACGATTGGATCGCTACTCGTTGTGGCCATCCGCTTTTCTCGGACGCTCGCTTTAACAACGTTACGAAATCGCTTTCACAGATGTTAGCAAACGGGCTGGTGCCCACGAGCGCCGCGCCGGAAGGAACCTTACGCAATTGTCTAATTGTTCACATGGCGGTTGAACTGTTCCAGCTACTCCTATTGCACTCATCAGTAACAACAATGGTGACGATAACTCTACGTTTGTATTTTATCTATAGCAACACATAAGTGATACCAGAAAGAGACGTTTGCCTCGGGGCAAGATGAATACTCCAAAAACCCATTATGTATCAATTCGCAAATCTGGGGTGTTACTCGACACCCGGCCGTCATCGACGGAAAACTATTAACGGCATTTTTGATGTCCACTGCGCGCTGTGTATATCGTGCATAACGCTCATCACCATAACGATAGCTAATGGAAGCAGGGGCTTCATGCCTCGAGTCTATCTACTGTCACCCGTCACCCGTTAGATAACTAGCAATCTGCTCCTATATTCTGTTTAACTGGCTTTTCTTTGCTCGTTACTTTCTACCGGTTACAATAGCCGAGTGCCAAATATGTCTCAATATTCCCAAAAGAAAAACAATCTATTTATTTGACAAGCTTCTTTTTTTACACAGTTCCTATGTCGTGGTGTATTTCACTCAGCTGCGCTTAGTATGCGCGTATCTTAGACGCGATCAGCTCCGACTTGCAGACAACTGCAAATTAAATCTATAATAGGTTTTCACATACATTGTGGTAACTTGCTGGATCCTGCGCTTTGTTGATTCTCGCGGCATGCCATTTCCCCCCTTGTGGATATTTACAGGGAAACAGCACTTCTTTTTTATTGTGTTCTTGTTTTTGTGTCGTATTGTGCTGTGTTGTTATTATTGTTATTACTGTTGTTGTTGGTGAAACCACCAAAGCGATGCCGCCAAATCGTCGTCGAAACAAACAACGAACTGCTAGCGCCGAATCAACAATAAAGGACAGCGCCGTGAGCTCGTTATAGCGTGCCAGTTCATATGGTATAAGTTGGACAAAGCTGAGAGCGTAAACGAAGGTGAACTACCAAGTCCTGCTTTTGCTCGATGGCTGGCGAAGAGCCCTCAGGCGACGAAAACCAAGACGATAAAGACGACGATGGAAATAAGACTGATGCCGCAGGAGAGGCGAACAGGCGCAACGGGAGCATAGGCGGAAAGAGCAAAAAAGCACTGGAAGGGAACCATTCCGACAGGAATGAGCCAAGGTACATACAGGCAACAACAATAACAACAGCTTAAGCAACATGAGTAAAAAAAGCACTAGCTATCACTGCTGGCGGTTTCATTGCTTCCCTTTCGAGCGGGAGTTATGCGCACAGCTCATAGAACCGTCACTATGAACAAGTTTTTTCTATGGGGCAGCTTTACTCCGTTCCGATCTACCGCCGCTGCCATCAACAGCCATTGCAGTGACAGTAGGAGCTGATGGGTTGACGCTCCGTCAGTTGCCCGGCCAGTCGCCGATTAGAAAGACAACGATTCTGGACACCGTGGACGTTGAACGGCGAACCGTTGAAGCCAGCCGAAAAAAACCCTAGCTCAGACAGAACGATCAGGGAGAAACAAGTCAACCGGGAGACGCTCATTCTTATTCAAAATTACTCTTCATCTTTTTTACTTCTTCGAAGAAAGTTATGTTCAACGTGTTCTAGACGACGTCGCCATTACCTATGCGGTGGCAAACAAACAAGCACACAAAACAACAAGGACAGACGCCGCTGATTATAATGCTACTGGAGCACGGCAACGTCTTCGACGCTAGCCAGCGTCAGCGACGAAACGTCTGGCCAAGACCGATCGACCAAATCGTACTTGGCTGGGCGGTAACGACCTGAATGGACTCAAATACTCCACCGAACGCTGCTAGCAGCGGCTAGTAAAACCAGTATTCATCTGGCGCGCACAGGATAACAGTCCGTAGCGTCTGAGGAGGTCCAAGGTGCAGGAGCAAAAGCGCCAGGATGCAAGAGCTCTAATAATAGTAGCAGTGGTCGATAGCAAAGGACAGTGTAACAATGGCATTCGCCAACCAATAAATTCAACCGAAAAATTCACTCGGTGTTGTGCTTGCTCGTTGTTGATTTTTGCCAATGGACTTAAGCCGCTCAAGAACGTCCAAAGCACGCCTAAATTATTAAAAGCGTTCAATTCGATGTACTGTAGCTGGGATAGGTTCTTTCTGACATCTCAAAAATTCTACAGATCCGGGCGTGGAGTTCGGCACTCACTTGAATCCTCCATACCACCACCTTGATGGTAAGACCGAAGAACTAACTGGGTGTGACCACAAAGGACAGACACTACACTGTCCATTGCTGAGAGCGAAACAGCACTCCTTATGACCCTATCAGTACTGGGCGAATTTTACGACGGGTTTTATATTGCTATTATGCTACGCTTTAAGCTCACCGAGCTCGATACAAGCAAGTAAATAAAAGAAACGAATAATAAACAACAGAATTGATAATAGCCGTTAATGCGTAAGTTGCACAGCGAATACCACCCTAAGTTACAGAACGGGACACGTTTGTCTATCGGAGGCGCTGTGCACAACAACAGTAACCGATAGGATAGCCCACATATGATTGCGTAAACTGCTACAGCCTATGTCTAGCTTGTGCGGTACACTGATCAGGTCAAGCTAGCAGCGTTTGGTCGCAGTCGTCATGGGAGAGGACGGTCGAGCCGCGGACATCGGCAAATCACTAGCTGCTACCGCGGTCGCTCGTCGTCGTGACGCTTTCGAGGCGTCACGCACTGAACGCTGTTTGCCAATCGACAGCAGTATCTTTCCGAACAAAAACAACATTCAGGCGGTACACATGAAAGCGATCATACTGAAGGAAGTCCGCTATTGGCAGATATGCACGCATCCGTAAGTTGGACGTCGATGCTGGCTGTGGTGCTCTGTGTGGAAGCGAACAACAGAGATGCCGCCGGAATAACTATGTTTCGCGAATCACCGGGCATCGTCGAATATCCAGCTCAGCTTGACCCGTGGATGGACCACCAATTTCTGCCGCGGACATTCTGACTGCACGAGCACGAATAAAGTAACTCGGCATGAGTCGTCGTCAGCAGCAGCAGCAGCAGTAGTAGTAATATAATCAGCAACATCGTTAACTGCAACGATAACGGCGATCACAGAAACAGCTTCGAAACACAGGAGCTAGCCAGCATTGCCTCTTCCAGAGTCGCCGCCCGCCACGAAGGGCACCCGACTGCCGCCCTTCGCCCAGCCATTGCTAACGTTCCCCTGTAGACAAATGAACTCGGACGGCAAAGTCGCGTTAGCCTTTACCGCCACGTACTTACGTGCAGCCATTCGCTATCTGCAGTGCCTGTAGCGGCTATTCGTTCAAATGAGCAAAGCCAGATCGAGTTCGTCGTTGTAGTCAACGTCCGCGGTGGACTGCCCTACGTTCTGCCGAGTCGATGCATTGCTACGCGGCACCACGCGTGGCTTGCTAAGCAGCTTGCGTCCGAAGATCTGCGGATGCCGTTGCTACTGACGTTGTTGTCGCTGCTGCGCATGTGGCTATTACAGGATTTCAACAACAACCAAAGGCCACCTCGGCAGAGATCGACTCGGTTACAGCTGAACCACAACGGCAAAAGCAAGAATAACACAGATATGTAACCAGCAAACGAGATAAGACGGCAAACGAAGGATCAGCGCCGGCTGACTCACTAGCCGGCTCGGCTCGGCTCGGCTCGCTCGCTCGTTCGATGGATGGATGGATGAATGGATGGATGGATCGATAGAAGATCGTCGGATGTGCGGACGGAAGAAAAACAGTCGAAGAACAGGAGTTCAAAGAAGAGCCTCGTCGAGCAGAATACTTCAATGATTGTTGCTGTCGGGACGCGTCGGGCGCGCACCAAAAACTACAGAAACGAATAAGATCCAGACACCAACGCCACGTTCGTCATAGCCTCGGGATCCGATAGTAGTGCTTTGTTGCTTAATTAGTCTTTGGCGTCTGAGCATGGGAGTCCAGGAGACGGGTTAGCTAGGCACACGCACGAAGCCTAATAAAGGATTCCTTATAGTCTGATATCGATACTGATAAAAACACTGATGAAGACGCGTCTATAACCTCATCTCTCGCATTGAATGAAGTCGCCTCAAAGCCGAGTCGGTCGGACGCCACCGGAACCGAAACGGCGCTCTGTACTGTACGACGAACCACCTTCTAAATGAACATCACGCCAACAAAATCGGCAAAGTGCTGATAGCGGATAGATATATAGCGGAAAATGTCAATGCCTTATAGCCTTCGATATCGTTCAATAATTTGTCACAATTTTAGCCTGTTACCGTGCGCCACCGACGAGATTCGCTGAGCAGAGTGTTCCCAAATAGAATGGCTGCAGACAGCATGGCAGACCCAAAACATTTTCAAAATTGCTCCGTTGATTTTCATATGCGTTATTTTTTAACCTAGCTGCACGTACCAAGCATGTACGTGGCACGTAGCAGGAACCTATATATATATTCCTTCTAAGCGCTTACCTGAAAAAAATGCTTACGAATGAAAACGACATTAGAGAGTAAATCTTTTTAGTAATAATCTACTGGAAATACCCACACGGAACAGTTGCTAAAGGTGACTTTTAAGCATAAGTTATTTGTGTACTCGTTTTTGCTTTGCAATAATGAGACGGTAGTTTGTCGCACTAGATTCTACATAAAAACAGTGCATGTGATCGCGTCCTGCTTTGAATAGGCAAAGCTATAGCGTCCCCGATGCTAGGTTCAATTGATTGCTACAAAGGAACCGCTGTTACAAAAACGATATGAGACGCTATGCGTAAGACACCTTACTGTTCCTTTTGTTTTCGAAAACGAGCACCACTCTCACGTACGTGTTGCTGTCAACAACAATAACGTGTTTCTATGCCACTTTGAAAAATTTGTGCTGGATTTTATCTAATGATCTCTGCACTGGGGTTTCGGACTAGCCGTCATACGTCGACGGAAACGAAGCGGTTTACCGTCAACGAACTATTTCCAGTGAGTCGTCGAATAATGCATAGAGTATAAATTTAACTCGTGCACGACGACATATTGTCTAAACACGTACACGCAGGCACACACTTATTGCAGTAAGCAATGGAAATCAATACCAATCGAACAGCTAGAACGCTATCTAGTTGAACCTGCCGTAGAATGTGTTCTGAGATCGACTTGAGGCAATATGATGCCAACGGGTCAATAAGTTCGTGTCTGATTATAAATGTGCATACGTAATGAATGAACTTGTGCTTCAAGTTATTTAATAAGTTTATTATTTAAGCGTTTCCGTAGTGCATACTGTCCTTGATTATCAAACCTCTCTTAGAACGAAGCTGTTATAATACGGTCCAGAAGCTATTCTGGTTCCGAAATAATGGCCAACTTTGTTCAAAGACTAGGGAAAAACAACGTTAGTTAAGGTATTTAATACCGCGATGCTGAAAGTTATTCATATATAGAAGCGAATTTGCCAGCAGTATCAGGTCTGTCACACCAGAACAAACTTTCGCTGCATTTAAAAACTGAAAATGTCCAACAGTTCCAAACGTTCTCAAATCTATCTAAAATCTTCAAAGTTTGTAAGATAGTTATTTGGCATATAAACAATATTTCTTAGACAACTCTTACATTGTTGTTACAGTGGTAACAATGGTAGTAATCTGCGCCTAGAGTAAGCATTCGTAAGGATACACACAATTGACGACATCTTTATCTGTGGCTGTCAAATGTTACTGTCACATACCGAAACAGCCTCTATTGCCTGGTCGGCTTGGGTTGGCACTTGATCGCGCTCGTCTACTCCCTAAACACCTATACAGACTTAACCAGTCGTGCAGTCAACAGTGGGGTGTCATCCAGGGAACCAAAAACTTACGCTAGACAACCTACCACAATACCCGACCATTCTGTCACAAGCGTGTCCAATATTGAGTATTTGCTAGCAGACAATAAACGTACGAGGGCAAAAATACCGCCTTAATTCGAAGAAACGAACGAACTACACTGAATGACCCGTAGTCGCTTGTTGGTTCGTTTGCGATAAACAACATTCTAAGTTTAGGACTGCAAAATCAATATCGACGCCCGCGACGAAGGCAACAAGCCGAGGTATGCCAATGTCGAACACAGCGCCGCCACAATGACAGGCTAAACGGACCACCCCGCATCAGCAACACTAAAGCCATTAAAAGCTAACATCCGCTGCCTGACAGTGCTATGCCTCGTTAACGGACACACGGTCGATAAATTCTATAGATCAGGTGGCGTATTTTGCATTCTGCTTCTGAACATTAGAGACAATGAAGAAAGCACGTTGCGGGTATCTCTTCTTTGTTCTTGCGGCGTCAAAGAGCAATGGACATGCTACAGATTATAGGACTAAATACAATATCACTACTAAATTCCTTCACGCGCCGTGCGGTGGTCGCGAGCGGCGGCGCGTCACTTTTCGCATGATGACAACAGGTGCACGTCGAACAGCGACAGTGGCTTCGCCAGCAGTTTGACGGCCGAGAATTGTAAAAGGGGACTTTGTACGAACCGCTTTCGACATATTAGCTTTGTACATTGTATATGTATTTTATGCATATAGTGTAAACATGCATGTTGCTACTGATTTTTGGTTCGCGGCCATGGTCCTAGTGGGGTACTGTAGTATGTTCAAGTATTATAAAACATTTTCGGCGACCAGGCCTTGCAGTGGTGACACGTAATACCGGCCAGATGTAATCGTACGTAATTGTCGGCCCTAGGCATTTTATATGAAAGACAAAGCTGCGTGTGCGATTGTCACACAGGGAGAATCTTACTACCGGTAATAGGTGTCTATTTTTTAATGAACATATACCATGATGCATTTACTTACACGAGAAATAAGCAAACACTTAGCAGTGACCAGTTGATCATAAGTTCTAGTTTGTTCAACTGCAGAGTCTATCAATGTTCTTTGTTGCGAGCCTGCAGAAGGCACAGAAGTCGGATTAACAACATGACTCGACGGACCGACCCAACGAAGCATGCAAAGACCCATTGGAACACGGCCGTTATCTGGTCATATCGAAAAACATCGTCATCGAAGGGAAATTCTGTGTGGCAAACTACACCATGGACGATGTATCATTAGCTATTATTCGTACTAACAGATAATATGCTGAATTCGTCGTAGAATACAAATATGAAACAAACACACAAACTAAATACGCAGTATTTACCGTGAAGAAACATGAAAAATACGTAACACGTTTCATTATTATTTGCATTTTATCAGCAATTGTTAAATAATAATAAGTCAGTGACCTGTTTTTTTTTTCTATTGAAAATGCAATTTAGAACAGGACAATTTTTCTTTAATTCATTTTTATACATATTATGAGTTAATGAACATTTTTAAGGTTTGCCTTCTTCTCGTACCCTTGATCTTCAGAATTCAAACCCAGTTTAGCTTTTTCTGATCTTCATCCATTCTACCAGGCCTTTCAACACAGAGCGGTTTAGAGGAAGATTGATTTGTCCCGTTGGATGCCTGCCAACGTGTATCAACCCTTTCTGCAATTTCTTCAGGCAAGGGTCCAGTAAACCAACGGGCATCACTTGTGGTCTTCTCATCAATCCAAGAGGTTGTTGACAAGGCAGGCAAATGTCTATTATGGTACTCTGGCGAAACTTCGCTAAGTGCTAAAACAACAGTGTACCCAGACAACATCGATGTTAGCAACCGTTCCACAAAGGCCTTTTCTGCCAACTGGCAGTTTTCTAACAAAGTTTGAAGCAATGGAAAAACAAATCGTTTCTACTGAAATAGTAACCGCAACAGTTTCATGCAAATGCGGAGTAAGTTATAGGCCATTTACCAAGTAAATATGTGAGATTTGTCTGGATGATTATTAGTTGCTGGGTTGATTCCCATCAGTTTTGCCACTGAAATAGTATCGTCTACACTCAGTTGTGCCGACGTTCCGGCTTTCATGTAGCGTCCTGCTTTGATACATAAACTTTAATAACAATACTAACAACCATAATAATACTCCATACTTATACACGTATACGTGTGAGCGCTTCCCCACGTAGCAAAGCTTCCAGGTATTATATAAACGAGAATTTTTTATTATGCAGAGCACTGTAGACAAATACGTGCGGGAAGACGAACGGCAGACGGGGCAACTAACACCTCTTTTATGTTAATTCGCTTTACCAGTCAACCGTGTTGGTAAATGATATTCAGGCAGGAAAGGTCGTGCGAAAGTTTCCGTAAAAAGAAAAAAAAGGCAGCAGGACCAGTCGAGTTAATCCGCTGAGCATGATAATGCATACGGAGCCAATAAAAATGGCGGTAGAAATGTAAACCGAAAAGAAAAGAAAACAAAACTAGCCTAGATCAGAGTGTTTCGAGTCCCCCTACTGATGGCTCCCCTTGTTTGGCGGAGCTGTGTTCGTTGGGATAGGCCGCGGAACGTTTCCTCATTAGGATCGGTTGTGTCAGAATCACACTAAGCAAGCCTAAAAATTAAATCATTCTCCCAGAGAAAGCTAAAAGGAGTGAAACCGGAAGTGTTATATCTACTTACGTCAATGCCTTTGGTATTGTAAGTACAATTTTATACTTGGCGTGTTGTCTTCTACCCTGCGCATTTTCAAAATTTATCATTGATTGTTAGAAATTCGCACGCACCTATAAAGAAGCGACTTGTGCACTAAGAGTTTCTTTTTTTTTTTTTTTTTTTGAGAAAACAGGAGCTTATCACACTCATTGGCCATATAGTACAGTCCTGAGGGAGCGTATAGGCGTTAGCGACAGCCAAACTTATCATTCATTGTGCGGATCAATGAACGGCTGAACCGATCTAAATCGATTCTATCTAACAGAGCAAGTTCACAGCAGGACAGAACGCCAAAACAAGCAACCGCAAAAAACAATAGAAATAGCAGTGGGACAAAGCTTGAAAGAAAAAAAAAGCACAGAAGAATGGGGCAGGATGGAGAGCGCGCTCTCAGTTGACGTTATGCATTCCAGCTAACTTCATTATCAGCTGCGGCTTTTTCACTGCAGCAATTAAAGAACGCGAATGTGTACGAGTCATCCGTAGTACTTAGACTGGGTAGAAAAAAAACTACGCAGAGAACCACAGAAGCCAAATAGACGCTGTCTGCTTGGTCGTTATAGGAGGGCACAACATTATCCACGATCAGGGCCACACAACTATGACCGACGATTAGAGCGACGCCAAGGTAGGAGCGTTTCACTTATCGTTGGGCCTCCTTCACCTACGCGACTTCTCGCTCAACCTGTCGATGATCGTTGGTTGCCGGAGCCCAGAATCTTGACGGAAAAATCTTTGCGAAGTCAGTGTCACACCAACCGAATCAGCCCAGCCACTGTCATACTTAAATTGAGTATCGCGTGAAATCCAGTTGCCCCGATATCTGCCATGCTACTGTAACTTGTAGCAGAAAACATTCACAGCAAGCAAAACACTAGAACGAAAAATAATACTGTAACCTTTCTTCCTATTCCAGCGGTGATCTTGCGGTTACGTCAGCTTTTCCCGCTGTTAATCGCATAGTCCCGTAGACATCCTTATGCATGTCTGCGACCCTGCGCATCCTTCCTCACGTACGTCACATGACTCCCCAGACGATTTTGTGGGTAAGAGTCCTCGATGATGTTCCGGCTTTTTTTGCTTCTCTCACCGGCATTGTCCAACCATTCACTTCAATACAGTTAGCCCCGCACAGTTGTTTGCCTCGATCAGAAAAGTCAGCAGAAACCAGTTGGGGCCGCAGAAGCAGCAAAGTATTTTCTGTATATAGAAAAAATTCCTTTTTATTTAGCGAGAAAATAGGCAGCCAAGCCAGTGGAAGCTAGCTATAGAGAAAAAAACAGTGAGCAAATGATCGGTTGGTTGGCAAGCAAACGGCCCGGGGCATAATCGCGCAACGCTCTCTTGCGTCGCTGCTGCCACTGGCCTCGTCGTCGTTATTAGTGCGGCCGTTCATTCTTGTGCGTTTGCTTCTGTCGTTTTCCTCCCTCCGATTCCGATCTTCCCTTATTTTAGAATTGCTGATTTTGTGCAAAACAGCAGAGGCCCGGAGCCGCCACGACGGAATGGCAGCTGCAGCAGGCGCCTGTCGCAAGCCTTCGCTAGCGTCACCGTTGCCATACCGCCGCTACGCGCTGCTGTCGCTGTTAAAAGAGCAGCAAAAACACTCACATATAAACACGTCAGAAACAATGCGAGATTGCGTTAGAGAGAAGGAAAGAGCTGGAGCAAACTTATCACAGAGAAAAAGGAGGGAGGAGGCGACCTAGTTGTAAACAAGGAACTCAAGGCGCAAGAAAAATTTCGACAACAGGCCAACTCTGCAGAAATGATAGAAGGAGACATCCTTTGGCCACGACCATCACTTCCCTCTTTTCACCCTTTCTTCAGGCTGGAGCCACCTTCCATGACCTACCTATAACCGTAAGAAGCCTCCCATGTTGTCCGTAGCTGAAGCTGTCGCCTGTCTAGGGCGCTTTCTTCCGCTATTCTATTATTAAAATACCCTCAGATGGGGTGAAGCCGGCGGTGACTTTGGATAGCGGCGATGTTGGGGGAGCCATAAAACGTTTTTGTGGACAAAAAATGCAGCCTGTTCGGTTTGAGATAGACGCAGATCTGTTGTAGCATAAAGTTAGATTAGTAGTACAAAAAGTTAGGTTTTTTTATTCTTAATTTTATCTTTTTCTTTCAAATGGATCATCAGCCTCGAGTTGGCGATTAATTTAATCAAAGAGGTAGAGGCAGCGCGAACACAAGTTTCGGGAAACACAAGCTCCTCTCAGCATACATGTATTTGTTCAATCGTTTGAAAGTAGCTAGCTCTTCATCAGGTTTAACTCAGCTGTGACTATGACCCACTAGTTTTTCGAATTTTACTGGTTTACTGATACGGTATAGGACAAACTGTTGTTGTCGTTGTCATAAGCGCAACAATGCTGCTGTTAAGCCCAACTGCTACTTGGTATTGGGGCTTACATGCGGAAGCACCTCACTCTTGAGCTCTATAGGGGTTACAGTTTCGCTCATACGATCAATATTACCAGTGAGATTATGCAAATCTACTCTTTAGCGTCTACCCCCCTTATTCGAAAAATCGATATTTTCTTAATGTGATTTTTTGTCCGGCAAGGTCAATATCTGCTGCGACGCTAGCTGATTGTTCAAATATTCCAGTCAGAAAAATCACTGGACCGATACTAATACTAGGTGATTTGACCTGGCTATTTGAAAGAGTCCTGAATTTTCCACCGTTGATTGGACAACGACATATCGCAAGTATGACAGGCCAAACGAAACCAATGGCGGTTCCGCGATGCAATGGCCGAATTAGCAAGGTTATAGGAGAGATGAGCCGACGTCGATAACGAAAACAATTACTCGAACCTATCCGGCTTGACAGCCACGCGGTCATAAAAGAAAATATAGCAGTACTAATCACAATAACATAAGAACACCGTAAAATCATTCTGCCAGCAGGTACCGACGAGCATGTCTATGTCACCCATAGTACAAGTTTTATCTGATGGATCTTGTCAATTCTGCTGCGGTCGATGACTCCCAGCTAGGTAAATCGTTGTTGTTGTGGTTTATTTCGTAGGACTCTTTGTGTAGGCATTCAACGTGGGGTGCGGAGGCGTCCGCGCATAACAACTGAATTGCTGCGGGTATTCGCAACGTCCTACGCTAGAAAATTACCAGCAGCAAGGCTGATAGCGAATCGAACGATAGGATGTGGAAAGAAACCTCTGAGGTCGAAAACTAGCAGAAGCCAGTGGATTAAAGGTCCCTTCACATTGTCAAATCTGGTGCCGTTTTTTACTTTCATGTACAGCTTGGCCTAATACGATACGGACGTTGTTGCATTGCTTTAAGCAAAAAATGCGATTACATGGGGAATATCGTTTATCGATTTAGATTTCCACGAATCAGCCGAAGGTAAGCCGCCAAAATATTAATATTATATTGAATCAATACCAAGTCGATAGTGCCAGCTACAAAACACTCATCCTTCTTGCAATGAGTTTCGCTGATTTTAACATGGCTCCTAATGCTTGACCTCCTGCTATTTGCCGTCACCACCATATTTCTGTAGTATAAATTATATATTTACTTAATATGATTGATGTGCTTGAACTTCACCAGTAGTCATTGTCACGAAATACCTTTCTTTGCCGTCATTTCAGAAATGCCTGTCCAATTCGCCTACCTAGACAAACGAGCAGGCCGCTGTAGATTTAAAATAAAGCCCTTTCGTCTTTTTTTTTTTCTTAATATTGCCGCCACCGACTGCAAAAACTGCCCCACAAGCTAACGGCTGGGGTAAATAACACGGCTAAAATGAACGGATATATGCACGGGTAATTTTTGCTTATCTTTCGTCGCCGCATCGGTATATGCACTGCCCGATCACCTGGCTGTTCGGCATACGCGCGCTATTACCGTTGGCTTGCCTGCACCTTCGTGACAGCTGTACAGTTGTAATTACAGACAGTTGTAATTATAGAGCTAACGCGTGGTAGTTGTGCGTTACACTGCTGTTTAAGTTCTGTCTGTGCCAGTTAGATTAATAGCCACCAGCTCAGTTGTCATTAGAAGAGGTCCGGACACGTGTGCATCAACACCTCGGTCACCTATGGGGTTTCGTGGGGCGAGATGCGGCGATGTCGAGCAAAAGGTCAGCGGGAAAAATGGTGGCGCTTTGAGATGAAAGTGATAGATATCCTCGAGACAACGATGATGATCAAGAAGATGAAGACGCAATTTTAGATCTGCTTGACCACTACTTTTACCTCCGCTGTGACCAGTTTCATTACGGCTGTCATAGCTGTTACCAGTGCGGCTACAGGCAACCGCAGACTGGTTGGTTGGCCGAAACGCAGTCGCCTCCGCCAAAGTTATGTTACGTTTACGTCAAGTGCCAAATAAACGTTTAAACACAACAAGGCTAGCAGACAGGCAGTCAGTGAGCGTTCGGCAAACAACGTCGTAATACGAAGGCCGCCCATATGATATCGTTGTGGTCGTAGGGCTATGGACATCTTCCATCTTTGAAAATATGAACCAGTTGACGTACTTCAACCAAAAGAAGAAGAAAGGCCCCGCGCAACTGCGTCAGGACTTACGTCTTGACGTCAGCTCCTAGTCCGTTCCTCTGGCCATACGGTGACTGGCAGTCACTCGTCACTTACGGATATTAGTGCCGCCAGAGCGCTAATCATAAACGCAACAAAACCGATAAAATCGAAATAGAAAAGCGACTGACTGCATCTTCCATCCGTGCCGCCTCGTCTGCTGTAGCTAGACCCGAGAAGGCTACTTGAAGGCTCGAGAAGCATCGAAAAAGGAAAACGAAGTTGTTGGCTAAGCTAGGCGTACCAGTAGTCATCGTATATCAACGATGATCATGAATCTCAGTGGTAACGGGGTACAATGACTACATGCAGGTGAACCGCCAGAAACGGCTGTGGCTAACAGTTCCATATATGTCAAGCTTCAATAGTTCCGGTAGTCCGCCTTGTTTACAGTCCTTTCCTTATCCAACAGGCCGCTTGTTACTTCAGATAATGTCGACGTGTCATATGAACGGGACAGCTGTTGACGCTTTACAATACAAGAGCACAACAATAAATTTAAGGTAACAAGCATGCCTTTTAGGCTATCTGCAAACGCAGGCTATAACGGATCTACGCAATTGAAGGCAATTGACGTATCTGCGTAATGGTAATCTCTGCGAATCGCCGGACACATGAAACAATTATATAATAATAATTATTGTTATTACCTGCGCCTACCATATAGATACATATTACAGCCTTGTGAATATGTTTGATTTGTCTCGTATTCTGTTATTGTTATTGCCATATAAAAGGTAAGTTCACAAGCGTCATTCGAAATAAGTTCACTCGAGAGGCACATAGCATCCCGTTCTTAATAGTAGCCATCGAAAGTTCGTCCGTACGGCCTCTTATGATCGGATCGTGTGATGGCCATTGTCTACGTTAGCGGCTGGCAGATAGATGAAACGAATAAATTTTCCCGCCTAACGCCTAGTAGCTACCCAGCCAAGGAACATTTACGCTAAGGCCCTTACCGCTGTATAGTAATGCAAAGCATTCCTAAGATACTACTTTAGGCGAGCCTAGCGTGGCCAACAAAAAGAACGAGTTGGTAAATACTACTATCAGACAACTGCGAAATATACGATGCTTACTGATTGATTGACAGAAGTTTGCGAATCAATAATTCCAGTGAGCCACTTCATGCTTAACTATCAATCATTTACAGACGCCCTTAGAGTTATCAGCTGTAGAAAGGTTTTAGCTATAAGATCTGTAGGCAGCATCGTAGGTGTCGTGTCGCCCTGTTCATAGGCGCAATCAGCTGAGCCTACTACTTTGGTCTACTGCGATTGGTCAATCACTGTTCAGGCAACATCATGTCCATTTAAACCATCCCGAGCGCCATTAACAGCGTGTAATTAAGCGGAGCAAATGCGTGCTCTCTCATTACGTACGATCTACGTATCGTACCCGTAACCGTTCGTTTCATACAAGCGTGCCGAGCGCATGAATACGCACGCTATGCATGTGAAAAATATATGAGTGACTAAATCATCATCGACTGCCCAAAGCATGCCCATCGGAGCCTGAAAGGGAAATAGATGCTGTCTAATCTGCGTTAGGCCATTTCTACTGATGAACTGTTAGAAAATAATACAATCAGTATACGAGAGGGAACAGCTGATCCGCCAGCCAATAAGAATGGGGATGGTGGATAAATGTGAGTGTTTAATCCAGTCGGTACCTCAGAGTCGGCAGTAAAATTACATTATCGTTATATACATATGAATAATCAGACGACGTTGTATAGTACAGATACGCAATGACATGATAATGTATACGTGAAATCAAGTAGCAATATAACAGTGGTAAATGAGATCGAGAGTGATGCCTTGTAGATAGAAAAAGAGTGCGACATTTCTCATACATATTACTGTCCCTTCCTATCAAAGCTTCGTAGAACAATGCCTCCCCGCAGGAAACAATGTTCTTAGGAAGACAAACTCCGAGGTAAATGGGGCAAACAAGCTTCGTTTCGATCTAGCGAACGCAGTGTGTGTGGAGGCAAGGAGAATCACACGCATAGGAAGCGTTCAGCGAAGTCAAATCCCTACCTCGGGCCCCTGTCCACCTTCCAACTTGACAGTACGACGAGAATATTTAGCGGACTACAACCAACAAAACGAGGGACAAAAGAGACATTTTAAGAAGCAGGTTGTATCATCCATGGTATTTTTAATCGACCCAGAGCGGCGTTGGATTGCGGGTATTTTTTCACCGGACGAATGATGACTAAAAACGTTCATTGTGGAGCTACCGCCGGGTGTTTGTTGCTAAGACGAAAAAGACCATGGTATAATCCGAACCAAGTGAAAGCATATGTCGTACCCAGAAGTGCAACTTCAATGATTATGGTTACTGGGATTTTTACTCTGCGCAACTGTAGGAAGGATAAGGGAAATACTTTACTATGAGAGGTGAAAGGTGCTGTTGAAAGAAAATGCTAGTACTTCGGCTGAATGACAAAGTTCTTCGTTGTTCTAGAGATTTTTGTGGTTTTCAAAGAGCATCAGCTTCTTATTAGGCGCGTAATGTAATTATTCTATAAACTTAAAGCAAACGACAGCGGAAATTTAGTTTGTATTTTTCATAAAATACAAACTTTTGCTAAAAATTGCTAACGATATCTTTACCATGATGTGTTTACTACTAATCGATTTCATCCGAAGATCGATTAATGATCAATGTCAATAAAGCAGGCCATAAGCAGCACTTGAAACTGCACATCCTGCACGGATATCAAACCTCATTTTCTCTGAGCGGATCGTTCACACTTAAAGATGATGGCACACTTTCATGTGGCGCTTATGACACTGATTTTTTTTACTGCCGTTTTCTACTATCATTATTGTCGAACGATCATTTCTAGTCCTACTGATTGTGCGCGCCTGATCTGCATCTCTCTCTAAAGCTACTCTTGAAGCGCACGCTGCAAGTTTTCGAAATAAACCTAGAACAACCACAAAGGTGAGCACCAACAATCGGAATGTTCCGAGTTACACGTCCGGTACCACCACCAAACACTATCAGATAACGGAAATCGAAAACTTAGGTCCTTTCAGGGACTATATTTGCTCCATACCGAAAAGCAGCGTTAATTAATGACTGGAAAGCTAGCCGATGTTCAGGCTGGTAATAATTATATGCACAC
This sequence comes from Varroa destructor, assembly GCF_002443255.2. Taxonomy (NCBI): domain Eukaryota; kingdom Metazoa; phylum Arthropoda; class Arachnida; order Mesostigmata; family Varroidae; genus Varroa; species Varroa destructor. Next base: position 24,830,571 of record NW_019211457.1, read on the forward strand.
ACACATATAATATTTTTTTTTGCTAACTGGCGACGTGTGCTTTACTGTACTGTAAATCAATTTTCGTCGTACTCCCTATATGAAAGAATTCACGCTTGTATCAAAGGCGTTTCACGAAATATTCTGCACGCTGTTTTCGTGACGGATGTTATCTTAAATCTGCTCATCTACTACTCTAGAGGACGTCCACTGCTCTGACGGCGTCGATACCTTCCCATTAGTGATACGTTTTACCACGGCTTGCACTATGCGAAATTAGCAACATGTTGTCATGCCCTCTCTTGTCCTGATTTTTACCATTACTAAATAGGAAAACTATCTTCGCCTTTAGACGAATCAATGCGTTTTCGCGCCCAGTTGCATCTTTCTTTATCCGTACGTTCCTGTGGCAAGACCCGATGCTTCCACCGGACCGCTTCCGGTCTCCTTCATACAGTCGCAGGCATTTCGTCATCGGCACCAATCTTAGTGCCTCCATTTTACTAAAAGTTAGTTCACTTTTCCTTGCCATTCTAACAGCTGCCACTACCGCCGTCCTTGTCAGGAGTCTGCTCTTTGCCGGCTTCCAGCCAGGCGACCTACCATTGCGTGCTTGACTGTTGCATCTATCTGGTCTATTCATTTGTCTACGTCCATAGCCTGCCTGTATATAATCACTTCCTTGTCTGTTTGCATTATCGTTACATTATTTTATCATATTGTCATTGCTTAGTTATGTTCTATCGCTACAACTATGGCCTTGATGGCCACACATTTTTCGGGTTCTGCTCATAGTGTCAAAACAATAGCAAAACAGCAATAGAAACACTGATATCATTAGTGCAATGTTTATGCTATAAATGCCCACATTTCGTTGAATGTATATTGCGTCCATCGTGGCCGCCGTAACGCCGTCTTCAGTGGAAATAGGGGCTGTAGAAGTGGCTATTGTACAAATGTCGTCGCTCTTCCGCAGCTGAAATTCTAATCTCAACAGTGACCGAAATACAGAGCGGAGAAGTTCGTCCAGCGACTTGCTCTTCTGCAGTACCAACGCGAACTGACGCCAACTGCTTTGTCGATAGCCTAATTGCGTCATTTCTTTCTCTGATGAAGACATCGTGCTATTTACCTGAAGTTGCCGCTACTGCGGAAAGACCTTAATATTGAAGGCGATAAGAATTCTCCTGCTGCTGACTTCAGAACTGAGGTAACGCGGGACGCAATCTAAGGCTGCTTACACTGCTAATGATGCCCACCGTTTTTAGCTAGCAGTTAAGCAAATAGAATGTATAGTATGGCGATAGATTTTTGCTGCTCTAATCGTTATCGCTTCCCTCTTGTTTCTTTTGAGGATAAATCCGCTATCGCCACTCCCAACGTCGCTATCTGCCACAAATATGTCCATTGACAAACGGTGAGGACGGCCCGCTCGCCCACGCAGACATACGCAGTCTTGATCCATCTACCAATCCTACTGCTAATGCCGCTTATACTCAAAAAAGATGCCGAAGTTCACACAACACTAATATTGAGCGAAATGTGTATTACGGTATAGAGCAGACATTGTTCGCAGCGCGCAGAACTGCAATATTTACCATTATTTGTTTTGTAGCGGATAGCGATCCCCGAACGGAAGAACAGCATGTTGCTATCGGCTCCAACGTAAGCTTTTACTGCTATCAATGCACTGCAGCAAAGTGGTGTCGTTTGCCCTCACCGTTTCCGGGTGTCGGTTCGGCTATGACCAATCGATTGTTGGTACGGACCTAGCCCGAATCTGGTGAAGTTTGTCATCTTACCTTCTTCATTGGTAATTCTTTCGTTCAGTCGTTGGTTTGCAATACGTATGAAGAAGCCTCGACCGGTAACAACGGTCGTCGTTGCGTTGAATAGAAAGCCGTTGTCGTGATCATCTTATCAGGATAAAGTGACTGGACCGTCAACTAGACGCCCGCTGAAGTCTATGTACGCTGTTCGCAATGGACGGACATTGGGCGCTCACACAACAGAGAAGCGATAAACAAGCAGGGCCCAATTGCTTTCTGCAGTAGCAGCATTCAAGTACATGCGCTTTTCCTATTGACAGTTTAACATAGGCAGACGTTCGCTAACGTGGCAGCTGCAACAATTGCCAATAAAGATTTTGAAGATAAAACAGTATTAACGTGGTCAGCATCACTGCCACCAAGAACAGGGCAGGAAAGACGGCACTGTAGGCAAAAAAAACGGTAGCCACCGCCACCCTCGCTTCGCAGCTATTCGTTCGTATACCTTTACTCTGAAGTCGTGAAGCATGCGTCATCAACGCTCACATAGCATAACGATCCAAACGGCAAAGGGGAAAACCGTGTCGAAAAGTACGAATGCAACATCCACAGACCACGGTAGGGTGGAACGATGGTAAAAGGCTATTGGCCAGGAAGCACACTGGCCTTTGCTTCGGCAACAGTTTGCCCCCGAACCTCACATCGTCGGCATCGTTAGTATCGTCACAGTCACTACTGCTGCAGATACATCGATACACCACCTACAAACGTCAAACCCTTATATATATACTGCTTAACCGGCTAATCGGAAGAATTCCTACTGCTGATGCTGTCAGTGATGCAACGCGGTGACGGTGATAGCCGTGATTTCTCCTTATCTTTCCATTTATTCTCGGTAACAGGCTGCATTGGACACAGACTAGTTCTGAAAGCCACGATCGAGCCTTCATTGGAACTGGGGCCGGAACTGGCGTTGTTACGCTGTTACAGAGAATGTTTAGCCAGCGTCCCTAAAGCAGGCAGCAAACAGCTCTGGGTCTTTGACAGCACGTTGGATCATGGCTGCTACAATACCCCTTGTGGCTTGTCGCGTTAGTTGTGATTGTGCTCCCGTTGGTCGAATGAACGTAACGTTCGCCAACTGTCTTTACCATACGACAATAACAAGCAGCTGCTGCACCCTACAATTGGTGGCCAAGCCCGCTGCTATCGTTCTTACGGAATAGCACGAGCAACTAACAGCCTACGCTGCTCAATTGTTTTGGTTGATCCTTTGGATTTTCCTGTCAGAGCCTTTGGTCACCCCCAAAATTATCCTATGATGTTGAGCGTCGCTTTAACCTTTGATGCGCCCCATCACTGTAGCAGCATAACCCAACATAACCGAGGCGATAGCGACGATGATTATTATCATGATCGGTGTCACGGTATTCTACCATGCTATAATATAATGCTTCCAGTAGTATAGAATTAACATGGTAGGATATGACTGGCTAGAAAGTTCTACCCAGCTAGAAATCCACCTCGATACCGACCAGTGCTTAGACGCCTCATTCCCTTCCCTTCGTAACACAACTATCCGTTATTCTCGCCATCAGCATCATCACTATTGAGTATGATACGCGTAGCCCCGCCACAAGGGGCTAATCTCTTTATGAGGGACGTATTAACGAAGAAGCAGAAGCAGTGGGTGGGGATATGATAACCAGTCGATAATATTATACCTCCATCCCGCAGCAGACGTCGCGCGAACGTAATCCAAATGATATAACCGCAGTGACAGCTCGATATGTAATATATGGCTCTCGACTTTTTTCCGTACATAGTTAACATCCACATTCGATTTGACAGACAAAATGGGGTGACGTCCAACTAGCATTTCTACATTTGACATTGTCGATCTAACGAATTTATTGATCTTTGGGAAGCGAGACGTCAATCATTTGGTCATACTTTAGCTTCCAGCTTTGACGTAATTAATTCGATCTTTTTGTTTCCCCATCCTATCTATAAATGTATTGCATTCAATGTTTCCGAATCGTACTTCACGTTAATTCAAAGTGTAATCAGTACCGTCACATATTATTTATACACGTATTCGTATGGGTCGTTGAGTTGCTGAAACGTGGCACTATAGCATTTAGTCAGATACTGAGTATTTACACTACCTACGCTGTCTCATCTCACTTCACGCCCACCGCCACTTCTTGTATCATGGGCTTCATTAAAGTTAGCCCCGCGCAATCAGTTCTCCGTCCCCGAAATTCTTCTTCCTATAATGCCTATTTTTCGATGGCTTGCCCGTGCCAACATCGTTCATCACGTGCTATTGTCTCTAGGAAGAAGTCCGATATAAATTTATATACGTATTCTTGCATGGCTTCAGGCTAAGTAAGCAAGACGTTCGCACATACTGAAGCACTAATTTGAAGCCCAAAAGACGTTGCACTGGAAGCAGTATATATGCATACATTTGGAGTGTAACTCGTTCTATTTTTCCTGGGCTTTTTTCTCTTAATTTCGTTGTATTTTCAGTGTGAATTTTCGGCACAAGCAGCAGAAGCGCACTCGTCCATTGCAACAACAGCAGTTAACTCGAGTTCTATTCGGGTTTCGTTTGCATCAACATCTGCGCTAGCTAACTCGAGGCCTACCCAACTGAGTACATTCTTCTTTCCCCCCTCAAAGTGTCGTCCTACTTGAAAGCAATGTTCCACCGCTGACGTCATTGCCATCCACAACTTGCCATTGCCTTCCTAAGCTAAAACAAAACAGTGTCATCCGAGAGAAAAGCAGTAAGCTTGCAATGGGTAGGCAAGCACCAAAACGGGAGTCGCACTAACCTTCTGGTGAATCTACGGCTGCGTTGTACATCCGAGTCTTTCGTTGGAAAAAGCTGGTAGAAACGGCTTCTCGCCAAAAATGTGGGGGCGCTCGAATTTTTAACGCCTTAGGTTGCTGCCCCTGTAGAGGGGGACTGTGAGCAGTTCCAGATTCTACTGACTGTCAACGACCACGGTGGTGAATGCCCCGAAGTAATCTATTATAAAAATGAAAAAAAAAAAGCTATCGTCCTCTTCAGAAAAAAGACATGAAGCGAAAACGCACCTAACCATTCTTCACGAAACCAAGTGAGGAGTCCTTCGGTTCCCAAAGCAGCTGATGGTTTGGTGCTGGTTAACCGCTTTGTCTTACCGCTCCCAGTAAGGCAAAGTTCCTTGCTGGTGGCCTGCAACAACATAGCTCGTTTTCTCGATAGTTTATTCGTGTTTTTCGATGTGCCTTTGTGGCCGTATAGCTGTACAGCGCTTTTGCCTTAGGAGACAACTGAGTGTCTTCCTGTTATGACGACATAAGCGAGTGTACGGACGCAAGCGGACCTGCTTTCGCTAGACCATTGCTCGTGTCTGTATTGTTGGTAGTTGGATATCGGCTATCGACCACGCATATTCGTTATCGTCTTTTTTTTAAAGGACGCCGAGAATAGGCACCAGTCTAAATGCAGCAGCGTTGTCACTATTGCCTTTGTTAACATAAACAGTCACTGTCTGCGTCGTGTTGCTGGCCGCGCCTTACCAGACAGCATTCGCAATATGCAGGCCACTCGACCTGCCTGCCAGCAAATCCGGAGCCTAGTCCCAAGACCTACCACTAAAGGGCGACTCCTGCTTCAGGGAAAAGTGACACAATAACAACAGGGTGACCATCCATTCTAACGGAATCCAATGGATCAATGGGACAGTTTCGCTTTCCATTCGAGGTCGTAATCCGAAGTTGGCTTGTGACAATCGTGTATCATACTATGACAAATTCCATACAGACGGCTCACAAATCTATACGCAGTCGAGCTACGCAAGGGACCGAGCAGCTCTTAACATGGCGACAGCAGCAGTATGGAGTACTTAAGCTTTCAATCCTGTACAGAACAGTTCCCCTGGGTAGATATGTTTTTGAACAGGAACACTTTTCTGCGATAAATAGCAGAAGGTTAATGAAATACGCTGACAAACCAAGGTTGGCCTGGTGGATACTGCAGGGAAAACGTGCATAAAAGCTGAAGTTCTAAGTAATCACCACGTACTTGTTTTGAAATATTATCAATCTATTACGCATTCATTTGACAGAATAAAATTACATTGAGCGCAACCGACGTCGTGTCGGCAAAAACAGCTGTCGTTGGAATCTATCATGACACCGTTTTGTGTTGACAAAGTCAAGCTGCTCCTTTAGTAATTGAGCGTCTTAGCCTATCTAGTCAATAATGGATTCCTCTATTGGCTTAGGTACTCGTCAACAGTGCGGTACAAGTACTTCTGCCGCTCAATACAAATGAAGCGAAATTAAGCACATGCACAGTGCATCTGATCGTTCCATCGTCGTTATGTTAACTTACGATATATATCTAGTGGGGATACTTTTTGCAGTTATCGATTGTTTTGTATACAATATAACATAGTTGAAGTTGGACTATACGCAGCTGCAAAGGTACATAAATCGGTAACGTTGTAAAATACCAATACCTAATGTCGCCCACAATACGCTAAATTTTAAAAATGCCAAGGGAATCAAAGTTAGAACTATTAGCAGGTCAAAATATGTAAGCACTGAAAATAATCATAGAGTTCAAAGAGTCAAAACATTTTCAAAGACTAACTATTAGAGCCTACTGAAGCTATTGAGCTATAGAAGAAATTGAGACCCCCAGAAAAGAGTATCAGCTTCTTCAACGGCTATTAATGTCTGTAAGAAAAAGTTAGGCGTATCAAAAATCGCTTGTCAAGCAATTCTGATGAATTTTCCGAGGCCGTAAAATCGAAACCTTATTGAATATTCGTACAGAACTAAAGGGTAAAATAACATCTGACCATCGCTTATGCACTCCCTATTTGCTATTTAGTTTTTTTAAATAACTAATGTTCTTTTTAACAAAAACTACGTCCAAATTTAATCTCTCCACTTGATATGTACACGCATCATGTCATTTTCGCTGTCTGCTTCACTAAATTTTCTCTGCTCGTAAGGCCTTCTGTCGATTGTACAGTTTCAAAGAACCATCGCTATGTCCTGCTCCAGAGAATCATGGGGCAACCTTTTACCTGTGAGACGGTTACGTCGCTTCTTACAGACGCTTGACCTTGCTTCTAGCCATTTCCATGACACACTCAGACATTGCTTGTTTTTCGCCCTCATACAGACAGCTAGTCGTTGGCTATTTTCAATCACTGTAACCGCGACCAGCTTCCTGGTTTTGGAAAAGCTTCAGTTCCACACACATAAACCCATGTATCCGCGCGATCAAATGTAGACAGTTACACAACATGGTCCACTTTGTTACTATTGGCATCATTGTTATTGCTATCGTTGCCACCGCCATCGTTTTGACACTACCACAACCACAACAGAGAACAGGTTCCGTCTGCTGTAGCTGGCATTTCTATTATTTTAACGTAGCTCATTGGCCTAATCAATATACGGAGCCTGCGTTGGCAAGGGCAAATTAACCCAGCCCGTTCGGAATAGTTGAAAAAAAAACACGCATTGCTCAAAAATAATGATCAGTATTACGACTAGATTGCGACTATTATATAGCGCGACAGTGAATTTGCTAGTTTGCCGTGGCCCGTACGTATAACGAAAAATTACGACATAGAGCAAAATTACGTACGACAGGGCTACCAAAGCTTGTAAAGACTGTCCATATGCGATGATCTGCACCCTATCTTTCACTAACTCTAGCCGCAGTGAAGTCGTCAGCTGTTCGACACTTCTGCTGTTGGTACGAATTGTGCGATTTTATATGCGAGGTCCTCAGAACTGTGGGCTAACAAAAAAAAAATTTTTTTTTTTACATTTTTTTTTTACAATTTTTTTTTTACATTTATTATAAGTTCTTATATTCTTGCCACAGAGTTGTCCATCAGATCGAAAGATCATAGGGCGTTACCACATATTTCTCATCTGGTGATTAACAATTTAGAGGACAGGCGGAGGAGAGGACCCTGCTAAATCCAAATAGCCTAAGCAAACAATAAGGACCGCTGCCAGTAGGTTGACCCGATCGCGTCTCGTCTTACACTGTAGATATATTACGGCAATATTATTCCTAATACTTCTGCTGTCATTACTGCAGCTTATGACGCCCCTTACCAAAAGGTCAGATCGGACGCAGGTTGCGAATGGAGCCTTTTCGGTTACCAATTCACGCACCCCTTTTCATCCAGACACGTTAAATAGGGCAGGGCATCTAGCAGAGTATAAGGTCTAATAATGAAATAATGCCAGAGACAATCGTTAGCTTCTTATCAAGTGGACCAAGGAGATTGGTCGAGGATCGTAGCCTTGTAAAGTGGATTGTTGGGGCCCGATTCATCGGGTGGTCGTCACGCTTGAAGCTTGCGGCCAGTACTACGTCTCACAATTAAGGGAATACGCTCTTCATTTGTTTAGCTTTTAGCTTTAGCTGAGTTTAGCAGAGTACATGTTGACTGGGGCAAACGTGCGATCACTCGATGGCATCTGTCCCCAGCTGTTGCGCCGAGTTGCCTATACGTGGGGAGGTAACAATAAACAACCACAGATTTTCCCATTTTATTTACTTCTACGTACAGCTTCTGAGCGAAGCCGATTTCTCAATTTGTGCCGACTCGAAATCGATACTTGCTTTCTACATTAGCTACTCACATTTGCCTGTCTGATACAGTCGCAAATCAATGAAGTCGCTAACGCGCGAACACACAAACTGAGCGGGGCATTGGTTTAGTTAGCGACAGATTCAAATGTTAACCCACAAGAACCCAACGATCCTGTCTATTCTTCTCCCAAAGGCTCATTCATACAGAGAGTATCATTCATTGTGCTTGAAGGGAAGGAACGTAAATACTCACACGCCATTTTCGTTACTTGCATATCCACCAGGAAAGTTCTACCCACAAGATGATCGTAAGTCGCTGAGTTTTTTACTACTAATTTTTTAATAGTAGAGAGTGAAACGGTATTGCTACCTGTAAATAACAAACGCTGAAACTCCAACGTGAGAACTTCCGGGTGCATTAGTGCCGCTAATTCATTGCTATTAATACCTTGTAAATGATAGAAACAGACAGGGTTATAGGTATGACGATAACTCAACAAGTTAAAAGCTTAATGAAGTTTCAAAGTAAATTACAACTGCCAGAACTCTAACACTTCAAAAGATTAATTGCATAGCTCCACAGTGTCCGGCTGTACAAAACGGTGTCTATCCTATGTAGACTAATCCAGCGTACAAGTCACTTGCCCAGACTGACCGTGTAAATCTCTTACAAACGAACTTAATTATTGCAACATGTATGCACTAATGCAATAGTACTGCTGATCTACTGGCTACTGCGCCTGGTCTAATGAGGCGGCCTGAAAACTAACCAACTTTTGGGGATGAGGTCTATGGGAGGCCACTGTCATTGGGGTAAGTGCAACTTAGCCTGGTGGTGACCAGGTCTAGCACTGGAGCTCATTGCTTTCCAAAAGGCACTCACGAAAAGGAGGTTACCTCTCTTAAGTCAATCGGCGAAGATCAACAAGTGTTGCCTTTCAAATAACCGAATAGGTTGATTGACAGCCAACCGACTAATCAATGCAAGACGAGATTTTCTATAACATCGGAAGAGATGAATGACTAAAAGTAGCACTTATCTCAGTATTTGCGCATTGTTGACTGTACATTTACAAAAAGCATGCAAAAGGTACGGAGAAGCTTGCATGAGCGACCTTTATCGGCAGTGTGTTTGTCTTAAGTCAGCATGCCTGTATTTCCAAACAAACACAATTTCCTTACTTGTCTAAGCAAGCTGGTCACGGGTGCAATACAATAAGCTCATCGAAGCGGTAATAAATACCGACAGTCGTTTTCGCATGAGACTAAGATCGAGGCAAAGCAAGCCTCGTGGGCACAGCAGCTCCGATTTTGTCTGCCTGGGTCAGCCGAAGTTCTCTTTATAAAACGTCCACACATCGAGTCGCAGTGGGTGCAGGCGCTGGATGTCCTATTCAACCGACTAAGCCAGCATCGTACTCTTCCCTTTTCGACACCATTGACTAATTCAGCGATCCCCTCGATCTACCTGTCTTCTAGAGAAAAGCTAAGCAACAACTGCTTTTACTTGTTGATGCGGTTCACAGCCAAATTACTCCTTCCAATCAAGTTGTTCCCCCGGCTTCGTATCATCTAACGAGCAGCTAACATCGAGTAGAATTTCCATCGGCTACGACTGTGAGAGTTCCCCTCGAGACTAGCTAATGTCGTAGAAACTGCCTGCTACTTATGTGAGATCCATTTTGCCCTCAGTCCATTTTCTCACTATCCTGCTACGTCCTATAGCGGTTTGCCGCCTCCTGTCATGTCGCTCCCCTCAGTTGCCCTTAACCTCTAGCAGTGCTGCTGCGTGCTTAGTGGGAAGGGACTTACTTGGAAAGCAAGCTATCGTTCTGGCTACCGCCTAAGCCACAACGGCCCTTATCAGAGCGAAACCTCCCGTGTGTTTATCCTATCGTATAGAGCTGGAGTATAGAATATAAAGACCACCGTAGCAAGAGATGGAAGGGGAAAAATGGAGAAGGGCCCTGAAGAAAGCAACAGGTCTCCTTACCAACATGGTATATAATAGCAGGAGCAACTCGGACATCCACTTCCAAGTCAATGCTGCCAGGGCAGTATATTCGTGTGTTACGACATACACACAGCAGTTCAAGACATGGAATACACATACACCTGGCTGTATAATATGGAGGCCAGTGTTACGCAGCGATGGTAGTACTTGAGCTCGATTGTGCGTGCCCCGCTGCCAAAGAACACCAAGATAGAACAACAATATTAAATAGAACTGTTTGGTGTGTAGTCTAACCGCCTTCTAACAGCAAATAATATTAACAGAAACCATCGATAGCATTATAAACTCGTCTATAGCTTTTTAAATTACTTGAAATAAAAACAGTTCGTTTATTGGTGGAAAGGGAAAGTTTTCAAGCTTAATATAATAAACATTTATCGAAAGATACAACGAAGTGAGATTTCTGTCCATTCGTTCCTTGGCAGTCTTTGGTTTTTGTTCTCGATCGTTAGTGAAGCTTTTACCTCAAGTACAGTCATATTCAAATTAGGTATGCATAGGACAGTCCTAAAGTATTGAAGCTGGGTTGAATCGACGACAGTGAGTTGCAATAGTCCCCTTAGTTCAGACAGACGGTGTGGTATGAGTTTTAATTAGACTTTGATTTCCCTTGCCATGAACCAGTGACCCTTAATCATTCCGCCGAAGAGCACTCCGTTTCTTGGAAAAAATAACGATCTGGCTTCTCATTTTTACTCAACAGAAACCATCGTGCTCGGCAAAATCAGCAACAATCGGAAATGCTGCCTGCGTATTAGCCTGTTTCTAGCAAACATTTTATCAGTCGATGCGCGGGTTCTCCGAAGACCGCCCTCATGAGCTGGTTACAACCCGCTTGCATTGTATAGAACGCGCCTTTCCTTCGTGATACTAAGTACAAATTGCTCTTTCCAAATATCGCCGCCCCACTATCATCCAGTTGTCTTAGTTCACGTGAAAAACGACGCTGCTTTTGCTCATCTTTTCGTTAGATTGGGCCAGATCGATGCTGCCTGTGCGTCGGCTAAATGCGTCAATCAGAGTTAGCTTGACCAGAAGATCGTCAGATAGAAATCTGCACACAAAACGTCACCCCTGCTTTAGTACTAGTATAACACTCTGTCTGTATTTATCGAGGGTTCGATCTTTCGAAATCAGCATGGGGCACTGGCAGTACACAGAAGCTCGCTACAAATGTACGATAGTCCGGATACTCTTGAGATACATTAATGCAATCAAAATAAGCCTGAGCTTTCGAATCATTTTTACGCTCTCAGTCAACGTTCACTGTTTAGGATCTTCAGATCTATTCAGAATAGTCGTGTTATCTTGCGACTCTTTTTACAGGAAAACAATTCAGATGCGTCTACTGGATCAACACACTTTGTATACGCATGCACAACTAAAGTAGTATTAAAATAATATGTTTGAGCTACTCCATATCACCTCGCGTCAGATTATGGCTAGCTTATCTACTGAGCACTCGCCAAAGTCATTCCATGTTAAGATCATTCTAAGACTTTTTTACGGTTTTCTCAACCAGAAATAGTTGAATACGGAGCAGATAAAAGGGACCTATTCGCACACCATAGTAACATGCAACACTACGCTTCAGTCGCATCCACTATGGCGTGCCATAATCCTTCATATTTATTAACGAGTCGACTAGATTCATCCGCATTACAGGTTGCCAAGTAGACACAGATCTTGTTTTCTGCGCGCTGAACGAGACGCACTTCTCTCCATGGCGCATTTCGTTTTCGCGGCAGCAAGATTGATTCGAATGGACGCTCGAGTCGATTTATTACCGTTGCCTGTATCCGTGTTAAACTGCAATAGTAATATCCGAACCTTATAGGATCAATGCCATCTTTGTAACTAGTGGCGTATCACCGTTTAGTGTGGTAAAAAAGTCGGACGATAACGAGCGACCGCAGACTACCAGCGCTGATGGCTTGAAAGCGGAGTCGGCGGCGACCTTAGCAGCAGGGGGCATCGCTGACGTACCGCTGACATCTGCTTGAGAGGTGGAGACCAGAGGGGGATCAAGAGCTACTGCAGCAAAGACTACGCCAGGAACGCCACATGAATTCAACAACAGAAGCAGTCAACAAAATTCGAAGCACATCGGAGCTCATAAACACGAAAAAGAAGAACAGCCAGGCAACGGCTATCTGCCGAACCAACGGAACGATTCATACCGCAAGGACTGCTGCGGATAGAGTGCAGGAAACTCGAAATTCGAATGAAATCCACGACGGCAATTTTCTAAATGATAATTCTATCGTTCTTTACCTGTCACCGATATCCGGCTTGCGATGTGTCAACCCTGATGTCAGCTACCATATGCCACGTTACTTATTTCATCGATGATTGCCTATTCGTTCTGTATGTTTTCACTTTTTCTCCACCAGGCCTATGAAACGTCGTAGTCTTAATAAGTAACGATTTGCCAGCGCTGAAACTTGAACCAACGAGTAAAGCATGATTGCGGTTACTATGGTAACACACTGAAAGAAATTCGTTTCAGCCGCCTAGACGATGCCGCCCCTATCTATGGATGTTCCTGCCGATGTCGGAGAACTTCGTACGCCATTGACCAACCAATTCAGTAACAGGCATCGCTCAGAGCAGGCACCAAAGCTACCTACAACGAAATGCCAACCAAACCCTACAACAACTTCAGCGACAGGTAAACAAGTACCGCGATGGCAAACCACGTCAGCCAGCGTTCGCTGATCGTTGTGCCTTTATTCCCCAGCAACCCCAGCAAAAACAGCTCATCCTACTGCACTTCACTTACTGAAGTTTACGAAGCGGCTTTGTACGTGGGTCGAAATATAGCCAAGATACACGTACGGCGAAAAAAAAAGCAGCAGCAGCAGCAGCAGCAGCAGCAGCAGCAGCAGGCACCAGACAAACGGACCGATGCACGAAAGGGTTCAACGAGGCTATCGGGAACCACGCGCATCGTCCAATCAGCCGAGCAGGCGATCAGCAAATGCGACGTGCTACCAGCTTAGCTGAGTTCACGACGTTGCCATTACTGGCGTCATAGCGCGCCCGGTGTCATTACCAGACGAAACCAACATGAGTTAGCAATGTGAGCGTTTGGTCGCCATTGTTATTAACGATGCAGCTGCAACCGACTGATGTTAATAGGTTAGTTCCTCTTATCATAACATCTGCCGTTTCCTCTGGTACAACAGCCAGAGTAGGTACACACCAATATAGATGACGACTGCCTGGGAAAAAGGAGGACCGACCCAACGGATGACGGACGCCACTAACATCAATGCGTTCTTATTATGGCTATCGCTGGTGTTTACTTAGGAAAACTGCTAGCGGAAAAACGGCATCAGCACGAAACAGGTTGGATTGTTACTATCAAACATAGCCACTTGTCCCAGAAATTTGCAGCTACTTCCAACTCGATTTTAGATTTTTTAGCTACGAAGCTCCTACCCTATCACGTTACCCTTTCCTATACGTGCGCTTACGTCCGCCAACGCCACCAGAAGGTGCTATGTTACGATCTTGATTCTCCAGCGCAGGTAATAAACGCCCAATTTAACTCAACGAACTGAGCTTTTCGAAACGTTAACGAAAAGACCTCCGTGCATAATAATGGTTGAACGCGTTTAATGTGAACCTCATGCAACACATCAAGATGGCCTTTCTCTTAGAAGACGCCATCATGGCAGCAGCGTACGAAGCAGCTATGCGATATGAATGGATCGCTTGTCTGAGCAGGGAACGCTCGTCAACCGCAAATATTTCTGGGACTTGTATCTGAATCTACTCGCTGGCGATGCGAATAACATCAGAAGAACCGGGATGCTTCGGTATTCACAGTCGTCAGCCGAAGCACTGGACGCAGACTATTAGAATATCATAGAGAGATGGAGAGGTACAGGGGGTCTAAGGATCCTGTTATTCGTGTCTTCATGCAATTCGTGGAGTTCAGTCGTTTCGTCCACCGCTTATTCTACTGATTTTATGGGCTTCTACTGAGCAGAAATCAATGATAAAGATGTTCGCTGTCACGGTTGCTACGATCTCCCAGACAAAAAAAAAAGACAGTTTAGAAACAGCGAGATGAATACTGGACCCCAATTGATAAGAACGATACGCCTGAAACACACAGTTTCGGCATTGCGTTAGCAGTAACTGTCAACGCCAGGAAAACAAGGTTGAGGTAGTTAATTACAGATAGTTAACTATAGTGTCTATATAGTCGGAAGCTGGTTGGATATTATTATTATGAGCTTAAGCAGGGCTTAGATCAACGATTTGCGCCGGGAGGTCTAAGTGACACTTGGTCTACTCTGTATTGCGGTTTTTTTTACAGCCGCTAACCCTTCGACTTGCGCAAAACCAAACTGGTTATTATGTTGTTGTTGGCCGAAAACGTTTGCATTATTGATTGCGTATAAGCGCACACGATAATTTATTTGAATACAATTATCTATAGCGAATTGGCAATGCGTTTAGGTTTAACTGACACAGACTTGTGCCTTTGATGCATACTACCTCAACTTATGTAGCGTGGAAAAAAATTCAAAACAATTGAGAAGGTAACAAAAAAACGACCACATTCAGCAGATATTTTGGCCGCGTAGGACATGAAAGGCTCACATCTGGTATGAACTAGATGTACTAATGCGCAGCCCATTATCAAAACCATATTACACTCGACATAGAAACCCATCAGTTGGTGGGAATTTTTGCGCCAAGGCACTCCTTCTCACTGATCCCGAACGCAGCGACCAGTTCCGAGTTTTAGCGGCAAAATCTCTCTTAGCAGTCAACTAACGAAGTTCTTTGGAATTGTAAATTTTAAATGGGTTAATAACGGGATCGTTCGTCACAATTAAGAAAAACTTGCCAGCTGTTCGTCGTGATGGGTACGCATCTATTCGCTAGCCCAGGTTGAACGAAAATTAGTTCTTCAGTCTCGTTCTGGCGAGAAACAGCGTTTCGTTTTTGAAATCCGAGTCAAGATCATCTATTTTCGAATTCGAATCCACGCTGGACCAAAGTTAAAATCCTTCTTTTTTCCCAGAATCGGCGGTCTACATTATTGCCAGTTGTTTTTTTTATGGCTCGAGAGACGAATTCGATGAAAAAAGTCGGTAGATTTTCGGTATTCGATGAGCTCGAGACCTCATGTAAAATGGCTCAGAAAGAGATTTTTTTTTTAGCACATAGTTTTTTGATACAGAAATTAACCGACTGTGCCGAAGAGAATGTTGCTAACTGGCTGCCTCGTCAGTTTCCAAACTTTTAGCGTGTTTTGCACTTTTGAAAATTTTAGTCCCAAGACTTCTGGATCTGCTGTCAGCCCCAAAATGAATTTCATTAGAACTTTTCCATAGGTTGCAAGTTCGAACAGCACTTTAATTAATCGACGTACAAGTAGAATTGAATAGTTATTTTTAAATTAACAAAGCAGCATTCTGAAAGTTATTACTCACTAAGTTATTACTACCGGTTTAGGTCCCGGTTGAAATTGTAATTGCAACCACAATATATCGAATAAACATCGCCGTTACGAATGACACTTTTAGCACATGCAACAAAAAATTGCCTTAAAAAAATCAATATTTGTCAACATACAGTCGTAAAAACAATGCATAAACAATACTCAATCTGAGGGCATAGCCCTGTATATAGTACCAAAAACGCTGTCCCGTACAAACGCAAGTAAACCAGCTGTTATCCATCCAACCTACTTGCGTCTACCGGTTGAGTTGGATTCTCCTGCCACTACGCAAGTCTTGCGTCACATTCCGTCAACTTGGCCATGAGCCTGGTATTGTTCAAGTCTCGACCGGAGAACACGCATGAAGCCATTGAGGCAGATTAGACTAAATCTCCAAGAATGTTACTTGGAACCGTCGTTACTTCTCTAACTGCCCCGCCAGTTTGAGGGTGAAAGAAGATCTGCTCGGTAAAATAGCATCCTCAAACGCTCCCAGCTGTACTAGAAACAGCAACTAGTGGACAGTGTCGGCGCGCAAGTGAAACTTCTGCGTGTCGCAACCAGTTGTTTACGGTGTTATCTACGGGGTTGTGGGGTTCGTCTTCTGGCTCGCACTGGTACACAATCGTTCCCTACAAGTTCTTTTCGCACTCAGCCGCGCGCGTTACGCTCGAAAAATGCAACCCAACTCAACTTTAGCTAGACAGGCCAGACCTTGATGCCATTCGGGGGAAGGTCGGCCAACCCGCCGCTGCTGCTGAAGTCCCTGCATCAACATTAGGTCCATACAAATATCATGCCTCTCGCTTTGTAAAGGTTGTGGTTTGGCCTATACTAAATAGCCACAATTGCACCTACCACGGTAACTCTTTCCCAAGCGCCTACCTGCTTGGCTGTTCGTACACTCAGTCAAGCATGCCGCTGCTGCCTTCTGCTACTATGGCCACCGCCATTAGCTGAATCCACAGGTTGCTTGTTGACCATTACTGCCTTTCTGCTCTGCTCTGCTCTGCTCTCAGCGCTGCTGTTATCAACTCTATTACCACTCTTATTACTACATCGCGCTTTGCTCTGTCATCGAGAGAACCGTTTTTCTTTTGTCAAAGTCTATCTGTCCACCTCTGCTTTGGGTATAGCCGTTGTTGGCAGTTTCGGCTAAAACTGGTTTTACTCTGACCCGGTATAATGCTGTGCACCGGTGTCCACACACAAAAAATCCCAAACACAAACTGAAAGAAAGACAGACAATGCTGTCTGTTTTCGTTGCATCGGTGTCTGTCTGCTTGTAATCGAAGAGACGCAACCGCCATTTGGATCAGAGGTAGGAACTGCGCGAAAAATGGAAACATAAACCCACAAGGAACAGAGGCCGACAGGTCCAACTCCAGTCAACCAAACTGGTGCTCGGATGAACTCACAAACAGGTCATACCGAAAATAGCTTCAGCGATGGCAGAACTACCAGTGACAAGGCACGACATACGAGACCATTGCCAACACAGTAGTATCGATACCGAGCTATCGATTGGACGTCGCTCCCGCTATAGCTGGGGACACAAACATACTCTACAAATGAATGAACGGACGAGGTGCTCTGTCACAACCGCACGCCGCGATGGTAAGTGGACGGCAAACAACGGGAGGAGACCGTCAGCGTTGCACGACATTATCGCGTAAACTCACTATTCACAGCTATTACGTAGTAGGAAAAAATATGGGGGCAGAAAAAAAGAAAAATGGAAGGGCCACGGAAGTGCGGGCCACAGAAAAACCATCTTAAATTTTAGATTCCTGTCCTTTTGCTTGCGCTAGTGATGAGTAGGTGTCTGCGCTATATTACTGGATCACATATATACATATACATAGTTAGCATACAGGAGAATTTTTCTAACTCATTGCCGGTTGACGCAAATGTTAACCATCAGTATACGCGTGTTGGACATGAGAGCTACGACGTGAACCACGGTAATGTGACCACGATAACGACTAGGACGAAACGATGTTGACGTTTAAGAAACATCTGTTGTCCTTTTGTTATCATATGAAACAACTTACCAGAGTCATGATGGCTGTTTTTTGTTGAAATTACTGCCGTGACCGTTTCAGAAACAGTTGTACAAGTTGCAGTGCTTCTTTCTAGCGACAGTATTACTGGATTGGACCAGTGTCGGGGGTGAAGTAGTCCACAGGTAATAGATAAAGTAACTTAATGGCAATTGTGCAATATTGGAACAGCGTAGTTTATGACTGAGGAAATACCCTCACAGGAGTCTCTTTCTGTACCGAATCTATATCGCTTGAACGAAGCTGAAGAATAAACGTGGGTTTGTGTTGTTGTTGCCGTCGTTGCTGTTATTATAATTGAATGCCAGATACCTGATCCTTGATCCTCGGATTTCCGAAAACAACAGCTTCTTTTATACACAGACACTTGAACTGACACCTTTTGACTGATCAGACAGCCAGGACACAGAATTAAAAATCAAAACTGTTATTCACAAAGCGCACTCTCAATACTTTTTGATCCGCTCGTTCTTTCGTTGATCCTCCGTCGAAAATCAGACGAATTTCTGAATTATCCGGCGACTCCGCGAGCCAAACGCCTATCGTCTGTTCTGTGTGTGTTACTACGACGATATCAGCGGGCCGAATACGGCTAGCGCCATAGCACAACAATAAGCAGTCGCTGCCAGTGTTCCACTTGACGTCCACTTTACCCCGGGCTTAGTCGAAGATTTTGAAGGCTGAAGTGCACCGCTAAAGACACTGGGGGGGGGGGGGAAGTATTCAAACGGTGGTTCTACCGCAACGTGGCGTTGTTGTCGCGTTACCGTATAATAGTTTGCGGCGTTTACCGAAGTATTCGCTTTTCGCCGTTGCTGCTGCTGCTGCTGCTGCTGAAGTTGCTTCGTCGGCTGGTGCGGGGTAGACACTATTTACGCGGCGTCTCTCTACCTTTACGACGACGGCTGTGATGATGACGACAACAGTCGTACTGTTTACTGGTCGTATGGTGCAACGCACGCCCAAACCACTGAATTAGATATAAAAACCTAGCACGTGCGGTGCCACTGCAGTAGCTATAGTAGACGCAATATTAGCTGTTCTAGTAATCGTAGAACGCTTATTGGCCTTTATCTGTTCGGTCCGTCGACCCGACGCCTTCAGGTGGGGTGTTCAGTCGGGTGGTGATTTTTTGTCGCGGCGTTGTTTTCGCGTATCTGTCTGTATCCCCCTGTGTGGGTATCTGTATGTCTTCGAACGTGTGTGCCTAGGGGGTGCTGTATGTGAAACACGCGTAGCCTAGAAGGTGGTTGACGGTGAAACTTCTGTTGTAGCAAAACTCCGGCATAGGTCGATGAATGGATGACTTCGCTGACCAGCGGCAGGAGAAATCGCGGCGTCGTAGCAGTGACGATCACGAAGAAGACGATGATAACAACGAGGCTGTTAGTCGCTGGGCCTTCGGAGACGCTGCTACTATCCGAAGAAGACAACGGCGATCACAACAACTTCAACAAGAACAACAGGAGAAGCAAGGTCCGACACCAGAAAGTGGAGGTCCACTGTGAAACTATCCGAAAGCGCTTGTGTAGACGGCAGGCCAAAAGGCACAGACAGACCCAAAGATTCTGAGGTATCACGTGAACAGAGGCTCTGCTATGCAGTGAATCCGATGTAAGAGGACCGGCTACCCGTGTCAAGAACGGGTGATAATAATAGATTGTAGTAGGGGCTGTATAAAAAGTTATTCAATGCAATAGTTGCACTCGTGAAGAAGTAGCACTTTGCATCGATGTTTTGATTGTGCTCGAACGACAGGTCCGATAGCGTTTATTTAGGCACGTGTTATTGGCTCAAAGTTGTTTATGGAGGTATACTGTACAATAAGATTCATAACAGCGATAGTATAAAATATAGCCAAATCAAATGGTTGGTATCGATCACAAAGATTCGCTTTGTTGATTCAACAACGAGGAATGAAGTTCCAGCCGGTCTTGCAAAGAAGTTAGACCCGTACTAGAAAAAAGCTTTAAAGTAACTTCCTCCACACAACTATCCAGAGCGTTGAATTAGTCGCTTCACGTTTATCGTTGTTCGTCCCAACTTTCCGAAATCAGCCTTTCACCTGTGGCAAGAGCGCTCGATTCAATTGAAACCGACGCACGCCTGGAATAGCGCTTGTTGCTTCTAATAACAATACGACGACCACCACGACGACAGTAACAATTCCGAGGTGAACTTCGCAGCCGGGAAATTGCGAAATATAATATTAACTAAAAATTACTACTATTGAACAAGGTACACACGCACTCGCAGAGAAACTACACTGACGTAATGAGCTGTTTCAAACTGTTCTTCGCTGATCCATACGACATCTGACAATTAGTTGCTGATTGTTCAATTAATTTTCCAAAAGCCACAATCGAAAACTCAACACATTTGCGTTGACAAAACACTTGTTAACTTCCACCGTACGCTACACGATCACAAACTATGCTTGAAATAGGCTGCGCGTAGCTTTTGTTGTTATTGTTGCTTCTAACCACAGATTCGTGTGTTTGTTTCACTAGTCGTAGTTCTTGTTCGTTTTATCGCGTCCTTGATGGATCTGTCGGTACCGGTGTATACGTGTGTGCGCTTGCTATCATTCGTATTATGATTTTTTTTTATATAGAAAATGGTATACAGTGTAGTAACGTAAGACAGTGCAGCAGTAGTTATTAATAGGAGAACTATAGCGATTAGAGTAGTAGCAGATGCAGTAATAGAGACACACAACAGACACGAGCACAGCACAGTCTGGTCCCGCGAACAGCAGCAGCAGCAGCAGTTACAGTCAGGGAGTGAGTGAGCGAGCGGAGCGGAGGCCAGAATGAAATGAATGACCGCGCAATCGACCAGTGAACAGCAGCAGCAGCAGCAGCAGCAGCCCTCACTGGCAGTCCGATCGGCCGGCCGCTTGCTCACCCTCAGCCGAGAGTAGCGCCAGCGGCGGCAAATGAAAACCGGTGATGGTGGCGCCGGTAGCAGCAGCAACAGCAGCAGCGACAACAACAACGACGACAGCAGCAGCAGGGGCGGCGGTAATGTTCTCAGCGTTAACACTCAGCGGCCATCACCCCCAGCGGCAGCGGCCGCCGTCGCCGCTGCCGCCGCCGCCGTGGCGCTCCGAGCCAATAGCGAGCAGTCAGCAGCAGACGAGCAACGCTGGCAGAAGACGGTGGCAGCTGTGGTCACAGCCGAACACACAGGGCCTACACACAACCACCACGATGCCTAAATTGACCCTCTCCAGTTGCAGCTGCTCCCGCATCAGCTCCTACCACCGCCGTTGCTGCTGCGGACACTTGGAGCCGTTCGCCCGCCATCGAATTGGGCCTCTGTGAATGTTTGTCTGTGTGTTGGGAGCTGTACCGCAGAGAGTCTGGCTCTAGGCATCTATTTGTTTCTGTTCCTATTCTATGCGCGTGTGAATGTGTGTACCCGAACAGGCGAGACAGTCAACTGTCCGTCCTGGCGGGCACGCGATAGCGCCTCGTCAGCGTCGCCGCGGCCCGGTGGGAGCCGGGCGAACCCAATTCAGACAGGCCGCGAGCAGCAGCTGAATTAGGCAGAGTATAGCATATAACGGGCGGACAATCGGTGGACCCGACGACGCTAGCCAGCTCGGCGTTTGTCGGTGCAAGATTGAGGCAGCAGTAGTTAGCTAGCTACTTTCTGGGCCAACATTCGCCTGAGCACAGCTCATGTCTTGCCGCTAAAACGGCGTTGAGCGCTGCATTTGGCGGTTTACGTGAATGAATATCCAAAGCGCCATCAGGATAATCCCGTAAAGAGGACCTTTGCTACCGCTCCGTATACAAGGGCGGCGGACTGTAATCAAGAACTTGACAAAGTGACTACAGAAGACCGGACGAGTCAAAAAACCGATGAGTTCGGCGCAGTCATCTAGCAAGCCACCATCTGAGCAGGTTAACCCGCCATGGACGCGATGGCGCGTTGAGGTCAAGACAGGTAGCATGGCGCCTGCTCCAAGAACTCGTGAAATCATCCCAAGTCAGTCTGAGCCGCGTCTTCTTTATGTCATCCTCCCCTATACGCTCTCAGACATTTACCACAGACTCTTGCTCTCTATTTTCTGTTCCATACTCTTCTACGTAAATCCACCTCGAGGGTCATCGCAGACAATTCGCTAGAGCAGAATCAGAGGGTTGATCTGGTTCATCGAAGACGAGAGCAAGGAGGAAGGCGTGAATCGTTAATTGGGCCTTTGTAGGGGTATTGGCAACGCCGTCACCTCCGACGGCGCGCTGCTTTCAGTTTCAGTAGCTGCAAAGCAGTGGCACGGCAGCAGCCAACAGCGACAACTATGGTAAATGGCAAGCACTTGTTGCGCCTGTTCGACGGCCAACCGCAATGGCCGTGGAGAAGGCCAGACGTTTCCGACTACAGACCGCAGCTCGGGGGGGGGGGACTGGCGAGTGCCAAGCAGCAAACTCCAACAGGACTGATAAAAAACAAGAAAGAGGATCAGATCTGAAAATCAAATGACGACAATAAACAATCTGATCATCCAGAAGACGACAAATTGAATGCGACTATAGGTCGAGCTTATAGCACTGTATAAATAGACGAAAACTTGTGTTTGGTCCAGCTTTCACTGTCAAAGTCAGCGTTTTAGGCAGGCAGTAACCCTCCTTTAGATGCATCACATACTATTTGCGGATACGAAAATCAATTTTATATATCAAAAATTATTTTGTAAATGTTTTCACATGCACAGCGAGTATGGCCGACGAGCAGGAAGTGGGTGCTTTACAATTTTGCTCACAACCCAACTGTATTTGGTAGTCAATGCGCTAACAGAAGCACACCGAATGAACCGGACTGGCCAGTCAGAAACTGATGACCTCATCAATTTCGATAGACGAATGCCCACCCACGCAACCCACGACCCATTTTATGATCGCCCCCTATGTCCCTGTCTTCGTTCTGCAGCCTGCCTTACTTATATTTTCGTCATCCAGCTCAATATGGAAACGACGCCGGTTTTACTATCAACAATAGTACCGCGCTAGGTCTACCCTTTCGTTTTTGTTCACGTATACATACATCCCTTTGAACGCTCGTGTCGTTGTGTCAGTAATGTAAACCAATCAAATACCAAACAGCTTTACAGGGCTAGCCGAACGGCGGAAGGAGACAACTCACTTTCTGATTTCTCGAAATGTTGGAGTTCCGCAGCTAGGCCAAGAATCGCCCTCCTGCTATCGCTCTTCTATCAAACGCCTCTCTTGTCAGCGCGGTTCTGTGATGCCTATGTAGGAGTTCAACATAGTACAAGATCATGGCGCAACAAATCTAACCGCCAGATAACCCTGCATGCCGCAACCCTTAACGTAAATACTCAAAGGTACCTTCGCTACGAGTTGCTGATGCAGGTCTGACTCCGACACAGTAGCGATGCTGACCAGAAAAAGGAAATCGTTGAGTATCCTCCCCAATCAGCCATCAGCATTGCTGCCGCTAATAGAAGCAGCCTATAGCAGCACGAAGCTTTGTATATGTATGCATTACTCGAATCGACCATAACTCGACAACATGAACCAAAAACGACGTAAAACGGCGGGGTGTTACTAGGCAGCGGGTTAGTATCTGCTGCCTTACCAGCAAAAGCAACTCCTTCTTTGGAACGAACTATCTAGCAGTGGACGATAGCTCGACCATCGATTTCTTCTGAACGAGCCCAAGCCACCGTCCGTAGAACGATTAGAGTAATGCAAACAGGAACCGTATACAAAACCGGCGTGCTTAATCTAAACATATCTAAAATACACTATCACCAGCGGTATGAATATTAAACCACACGAACGCCAGACAGAAAGCAAGTAAACTGGCTTCGTTTTCCCTGTGCATGACTCTATCTCATGCTTGTTGATTCGCTGGGTCCCTTGATTCGACGGCTTGCTGCTTCTTCTGATCCTTTTGATAGCGAGCTACTCCGGATTTTTTAACTCTTTTTTTTTAAAGTTAAAGGTTGGCCTTGCGGCAGAACTAAATCGGTCCTGGACTACGGCAGGCCACCGCGTCGGAATGTGTGGCTGATGCTGATACCGCCCTTTCCAGGACACGGTCATTACGGCATCGTTTGTTAGCTCATTTGTTGATTTAGCTTCGTTGTTGTTACTTCGTACAAGTAACAAAGGAAATGAAAACATACTCTATCGGTTGCTTTTACCGCTTACCTAACCAGTTTGATTAATAGATGCTTGTTTGTCCTAGACGGCGGCACGTGTGCCTGACGGAACAAGTGTTTCGCGTATTAGACGCCATTTTAGATAACGGCGCTTTGAAAAAGGGAACACAGCAATGAACGAAAACAAACAGAGAACGAGCACCTCAAAATAATTTCAAAAGGTTGCATTCTTTACGAGATTTGCATACACGTTCGTTTTCCTACCAATACTCTTATGACGTTTGTTGTTGTTTAAGGTGGGACTGAGTCCTGAAAGTAGCCGGAGGTTTGTTCGCTGTCGTTCGTCTACGTTTTTATCGTTACACGGAACGGGAAAGCACAACAACCAGCAGCACAAAATACGTAGGGAGGCAATCACTAAACGACAAGGAAAGCAGCGAAATCTTTTCTTGCCCCAACCACATCCCTCACCTCCGGCCTGATTTTGAGTAGTCCCGTTATCGCTCCTGTTATTAAGATCTGCGTCGGTCTTTGTCAGGTCCAGATCAGTAGGTTGCTAACTGGAATAGATTCTTGAAAAGACAAAGAACCCAACGACTTTGTGCCCTCTTGACGCTTTCTTGCAAAGTATTTTCCTTTTAGTTCGTCTTTCCAAGCGTACTCTCTAATACCTTGCGACAGAAAGAAGCAAAATAGACCTTGGACTCAGCCAAAACAGGTTAGTTCAGCTTGGTCTGAACGCGTTCTCATCGTCAGATCGACTCTTTACGAAGCAGGCGCATCCCATCCCACACTTTTCATTCATTTCAACCCGCCGTGGTGATATCGTAGTTTACGCACGACGTACTTGTCGTATAAAACTCTTTCACCCACGGCGCGAAACGGTTATTTCCCTCTGGCGAAACGGTCTCACACTGAGAAAGATTTGTACCTTCGCGGATGGCCGCCTTCAGTGAACGATCCATTGCTCTTTGATAACACGAGCTTGGAGCTGAACTCAGCACAGCGTCAGTAAGAGCATCTTTTTCACACAGATACACAAACAACAGGGCTAGTAGCGAGCTCACTCCCTCTGTTCGTAGTAATCGTACACCGTACCCGACGACTATACAACGGATAGCGCTCCTTACCAACTAAAGGGTCCGTGCGAATCAACTAACATAAATAAGGTTCCGTCAAATAGTGTTTAATAATAGCGGCTGCGGCGGTAGATACAGGTTGGGCTGGATGCTGTGCTTTATCCAGAGTTACGTATACACTTCTGTGTCCTCTCAGATACTCGTTGATACTGAACAGCTGGCACTTGACAGCCGACGCCGTAAAGATTTTAGCCCTTGGATTCAAAGAGGCCTATGGTCTAATAATCGAAAATATTCTTAACTGTTCTAAGTTCTCTTATGCCAAGACCGGCTCATCTTCTTCCGTGGAATAATACGCAAGTGCATTTAGGCTATGATGCGGGCAATAAGTCAGCAGAGGAGGCACTAACTGTCTTTCTGTGTAACGGCGTTTGGAAGTAACTGTCACAAACCTGCACAAATGCACTCGTACTTAATAGTGATAACAAATATTTTTCTACTCATATATAAAGAATAGGAAACGAAAAATGACTCCTCCTGCCATAGATAAAATCCAAAGTGGACCAATTTTCCGTAGATCCTAGTCTTCGTTAACCTAATATTATACTTTTCTCTTTACTTAACGGTCTAGAGAGCCTGACCACCCTTGACAACCAAGTAGTGGTCACCCGTCCAAACGGTGCCCAGAAATGGGAAATATTTGATACCCGTTTCACGGCCGCATACCGACAGCTTTGTACAGAAAGCTGTTTATAGCTAATAGCTGAATAACGCTGATCTCCTTTACGATCCCGAAGGTTTTATTCGACCCTGTTTTGCTATTTGGATCTGCTAGGTTTCCTAGTCCTCGTCTCGGAGCCCATTCGTGCAAGTTTTGTGGGCTTTTAAAATAATAAACTGAGGAGGCAAACAAGATGAGGCTCCCGAGTTTCATACCAACTAAAACAGGAGAAGGCATTCAGCGGCAAGCAAAACTTGAGAAAAAATCAGTTGTAGATCATGAGGTGCGCTTTCCTGCCAACAGTACCGCGTCGGCGCTCATGGTTTAAAATGTGTTCCACCTTGGTAGTGGAAAGGCAAGCGATTAACCATTACCATAGGAATTATCTTATGGGGATGTTCCAATAACGGCTTAACTTTACCGTTTGCGTTTATTTAAGGAAACCTTTAATTAGATTCTGGATTCAATGACACTTTAAAGAATCCTGTGTTTCCGAAGGCGAAGGACACTTGGTGGCCCTATATACAGCTATCGATTTCAAGCACACAATAAACATGGTGGCTAAGTATTACGAGAGGTTAATCTCATTCAATTGATAGTCTTTAAAAAATATCATAAAGGATTAATTGCTCAACTTTACCCGGATCTCATTCAGCCTCCTGGATTTTAATATCCATTATTTTGTACGGATTTAAAAGTGGGTTGAGTGCGGAATACCTGTAAAGGCAGCAATTTTTTCGTTTTTCCCGTTTTGTAAAATCGACTCATTTCTAAATCTCTGTACTGCATACATCCAGCTTATAACAGCTCAGAATGAATGAGGTTCCAAGGATATATGCCTGTACCTCTGTAATTCAGCAGTGTTTCCACATGTGGGTGTATCCGTCCAACCACCGATTCATGTCCTTGAATACGCCTTGATCTAGTTAAACAATTGCGTCCAGAAGACAGCGCTTTTTCAAAAGCCGGTAAGCTGATTGATAATTTAGCGCCATTGCCCCTAGACCGGATCTGCGACGTACACAACGTTTGTTGCCTGGTCTGAACAAATATGCTCACACAGCTCGCTGTGCCTACGCACCGCGCGGAGGTGACCCCTTTCGCGGGCCGCTCAGATTTCGTACGGGCCGTTCTGTGTAACCTACTAATGTAATCTGCGTTACGCCAACATTTCGTTTAGACATTACCGATTGCACAAGACTCAATACCATCCGCTGATACAATCGTTCCTTTCCACACTAGATATCGCTGTGTAGTCAGCTCCAATCGAGTGTAGTGGACTTCAAAAAATCGCGTAGGGAGTCTGCGTGGCTCTGTAACAAAAGGAAAAGCCAAACGAAGGATAGATCAAGCGCCACCAAACGACTAACCAGCCGATTCCGTACGTTCTTTCGTCGACTGGAACCGACTACTAATAAGTAAAAAAAAAAAACAAGCGAGTACATCTATTAGCTACCTTGCGTTGCCTGTTGAGTATGACAAGGCACATCGGAGTACGGAGGAAAATACTCTTACTACTAACTACCTGAACAATCCCTTGACGACTATAGGGCGCTCGCGGTGTAGGCGATCTGATTAGGAATAGACGTAACAAGACAAGGGCAGTGGCCGTGTCGACGTGGACAGGTCGATTCACAGACCAATCCCCTGGGATCTAATACAGTTGCTGGCTGGACTATTAGTTTGTGAGACAATCTACAACGCGCTCGTGTGAGTTTACTATTCAGGCATTGAGATAATTAGAGGAGTGCGGATCCACTACGAACAGACGAAGCGAGGACAGAATGAAGCCGGGGTTTGAAAAAGTCCACGACGCTTACGCTTGGGGATTCAGGGGGGACAAATCTAAGTAGATCGTATTTCGATCGTCTTGTTCAGTCAGGGAATTACGAGCTAACGAAAGCCCGGCCAAATGTAACGAGAACGACGGACCGCCCCAACAAACAGCAAGTTCAACTGATAGCTATAGCTGCCAGATTGAGCAGCTTACAAGGGCTTGTGGGGGTGCAAGTTAAGAATGGATATGATGGCAGCAGAATTGCAAATAGGGATCGACTGCACGCGACGTCATTTAACATCGATGACGTCGGTGGGAGAACAAGGGAATAATTGAGCGACAAGTCGCTAACCCCATTTGCCTGCTAATTTAGAATGGCTTTCAATCTTCTTCACTTATACGCCGTGCAGAGGCAGCTCAGAGACCAAGTAGCTCTTAAAAGGATAAAAACAGGCTCAAACTACTGCGTCTATGCGACTTGGATGCGAAGTTCAACTCGCGAATCACAATTTCTGCATTTTGCCGACGTTCTACGTTTGTACCTCATATAAGGATCTCGACGTCTGTTTATCTCGCAGAAGATAGATAGTATATATTGGTCATTCTAAGGAGCAGGCGTGTAATACGGAAAGTAATATAATATACGGGCAAGTGAAAAATATTTC
The DNA here is from genome assembly GCF_002443255.2 of Varroa destructor. NCBI lineage: Eukaryota > Metazoa > Arthropoda > Arachnida > Mesostigmata > Varroidae > Varroa > Varroa destructor. Next base: position 24,858,869 of record NW_019211457.1, read on the forward strand.
CTTGGCATATAATGAAGCTCTTATTACTTGCATACCAAACCATGCGGCTCACGAATTAACTAACATCCCGATAAAGCGCAGACGCAAATAATATATTTACCAAGTTATACAGGTATCTCATAATCTAAATCAATTTTAAATTGAACGAAGCTTAACGAAGTAAGTACATAATAGAACCAGCAACAAGTGTCTTGTACTATCTGACAGCACCCTAACTGATAGAGGGTTGTAGAACAATAATGGATTTCGTGCTCAGGCGAATAGATAGTCGTATATAGGAAATAACGTATATATACATATATATATATATATATATATATATATATATATATATATACGTTATATGTATATATATATATATATATATATATGTATATATACGTTATTTCCTATATACGACTATCTATTCGCCTGAGCACGAAATCCATTATTGTTCTACAACCCTCTATCAGTTAGGGTGCTGTCAGATAGTACAAGACACTTGTTGCTGGTTCTATTATGTACTTACTTCGTATATATATATATATATATATATATATATATATATATATATATATACAGAGGTCTGGATAAATAGGGACTAATTTCGGTAAACATAGTATGCACAGAAATAATATAATAAATTATTTAATAAATAATACACTTTTAATACTAAACAAAAGCCAGCTATTATTGTCTATTGTGTTTACGCCAAGCGCACTACATTTTAGCCTTTGACATTTTTAACACTTTAGCCTGCTTAGAATCGACCGGTTTACGCTGTTGCTGGTCTATACGAAACTAATTAACTTTTTTTTTCTAAAAAATCTAAAGGGGTATATAAACCTATATCTTATGCCAACGCAGAACATTCGTTAAAAAAGAAATAACTTTAAGGGGCCGCGAAGTATTTAAGACGGTGTGGTGCCTCACTTTCAAATATAAGGGCTAGTTTCTGGCGACGCGCATATCGCAAACTTTATGAAGAGCTTAGGTTCACTTCTTACGGCACTAAAATCCAACAGATATTTTTTAAAGACGCGAAAGCCAATACGCTTTCTCACCGCTCTACTATATAAAGCAATTTTCGCCATAAGCCACCCTGCCAGTTTATATCGACCGTATATATATATATATATATATATATATTCGTTTTTTTGCGGCGTCAATTACCCAAATGCACGATGATTACCGAAGCTTTTTAGGAAATTGGAGGATTGGCCTTAATAAAATTCTGTATGGATGAATGACAATAATGGAGATAGCTATACGTGTGTGCTTGTCACCTGTTTGCTCTTGGCAACGAAGGCGCTTACTGGGATTCTCAGTCGTTCTGCTGGTGGACAAGTTCGGGGAACTACCTCGAACCGAACATGCTAGGTGATCGATTCGTTTAGTCGGTGACTACAAGCTTGTCCACTATGCGCACAAAAAAAGTGGCCCATGTGCCCAGGGGGGGCATATGTGAAGCAACCACCTGAACACGGGGCGCAGCCACCCCTCTCAAACCCTCCGGCAAAAACACGATCACCGTTAGTAGTATCGATGACTCGATATGTTACTGTCCACTACTACTAAAGGGCAACTGACAGATGTATTCTCCAAACTGTTATTGGATTTCAAATTGCGTAAGAAAATATACGGGATTTGTAAACATACAACTATCGCATTTATTGAGTTTTTCATAGGACAAGTACGCACGAATATATTTACCAAGTATTCACGCGTAATTAATCGTAAACTTTCCGGCATAGTTTACAGCTGAAAGAATGATTACCGTGGGGGCATTTTGAGTACACGTTGTCGAACAACTGTTCTCCAAAATAAAAAAAAAAACATATATTCAGAGATGGAACGCAATCATATCTACACTACGAAAGGCGAAAACACGACACAATTGTGAGACTTGCCATAACCGATGTGTGACATTATGACCAATTCCAGCCATTTTGTTGTACACTCACCTGCAGAATAGAAAAGACAAAACGATTAATTTTCCTTAACAATTAATAGACTCGGTTCGTTTTAAATTAACAAAAAAAAACTTCACATTAGGAACAACGTATGGATTGAACTCGGACTAAAACATAAACAATGCTTTGGTCTGAGTTTCCTTAATCGACGCTCTAAATAACAGTTATTGTTGCTTCTTATAACGTATTATTGGATCAAACTGAAAGATGACGAAACGACCTTTATTCTATCCTTTGCCACAATCCCGTAAGTGACCTCCAGTAGTCAGTGGAGGTAACGAACCAGACCTAATTGAAGTTCCTACTAACATCACTGGCGTCTAATGTACAAACCCCTTAGGTATAGACCATTCAGTACGCTCTACTCTACGTTAGGCTATTGGAACCACTGAATTTTCCGGCTTATGGTTTTCCGCCGACCTTAGTAGTGTTTGACAATTGATGAAAACCGTGTCGGTGAAGTTTGTGCCCATCAACGACTCTTGGAAGAAGCTTTTCCTTTTCTCTAGAGTTCTCCCGCCCTTAGACAAATCGTTGACAGCAAAATACGATATTCAGATCTTAGGGATGATCGTTCAGTTGACTACTGCGCTCAATGATCCCCTATATATCGATTCTACTTGTTTAGAATTTGTCAGACACCTTTTCTAAAAGCTATCTTGGTTGTGTTCATTTTGTTTCGATCTCTATTGCCTGCGATGAAAGCTGAATATAATTTGGGCCCTTGCCTCAACCCGAATATCTCCAGCTTCCGATTACATATACAGGTGGACAACCATCACGGCAGTCGCTTCGGGTAGACGGTGCCTCACGGAGTCGCCGCTTAAAGGACGACGGACGGTATCTTGGGCCTTAACTGAACTGCCGACTGCCGCTCCCGCTGTGACGTGGCTAGTTAGCTTAGACTTTGATAAGTCTACTCCACCAAATTGTGAACTGTTTACTAAGGGCGTGGTACACAGCTAGAGACTGTACAGTAAGGGATTTATTCGCGGCCATAGAGAGACAGAAGGTAGAGTGCTAAGTGAAAGGTTTGTCCAAAGGAGGAAATCACCCGGTAACGTTAAAGCTTCTGCTTAGGAATGATGTAGCAGCAGCAGCAACGGAAATACTAAGGTTAAACATGGACGACGGACAAGTCAACATTAGTGGGCTTCATCCAGGGTTAGCCAGGATATGATCGGGTTATCATGTAAATAAAGAAAGAACAGGAAGAAGACTTCTTTCGACTGGGTTCTTCCATGGACGTTTATGTAATAGGCGTTTTCTTCAGGGTTAATTGTTTATCCGTATTCTACATCAACAACACGGTTTGGTTTAGTAATCTAAATTTGTTTTGATAATGGCCTATTGTATTAACAGAGTTTTGTGAATAAAGTATCTTCGGAGCCCTAATAATTCCGCCACCGCTTTAATTTCACATGACGCAGTCGTTCGCCGTGATATTCATTTGTGTCTTATCACCGTATAACGGAACTGTACGCGCAAGAGTGACCATGGCAGGAACCACTGCAAGATGCACAACAAGACGCACGAACCCATAACTACTTTGAAAGGAGACCTGAGGACGAAAAACGCAATATTGGAATAATGTGCCATGGGAATACAAGCGACATGATAACCGAAACGTAATGAAGACTCAAGCAATATCAAGAAATAAGAATACAAACAGTTGAATAAACCCAACACGAAAAGACCCCGATACTCTATTTTGGCGTATCACTATACTGTGTATAACTATATATTAGATATAGCAGCACGTAATAATATTGGTGGACAAGCAGACGTTTGGGTCTGCTTGTCCACCAATACTATTACAACTTCCACCAAAATAATAGAAGACCTTTTTTATCCAGGCTTTTGTCCCAGGTTGCCAAGGATTTAAACCAGCAGCAAGTTCCGGCGCCGAATGTTCCTCTTACTACTGATAGCAGTCAAGCTACTTCGGTTTCTTCTTTTCTCCCCCTCTTTCTTTTTCGTCTGTGTTCTAAAGCCCTGTTGAATACTGCAATAGGAACTGGCATGGAAAGAGATCGCAGCGTTATACGGATAATTTTCATAACGATACCGCTGTTCGGGACAAATGAACGAGAAAATCGCATAGTTCGCTAGCGGCCGCAGCGTGTGCGTGAGCCTGAATGAATACCCTGATCTTCATGTACTCGCTTACAGGGTAGGATGCGAGGCAAGCCGCAACAGACCAAAATATTCGAAGAAGGAGCTGTACGTGATTGTAATATAGGCACGGAAACGGTGTTCGCGTAGCGTCTAAACTTATAGCTGACATTGGACTCCTGTTGTACCCAATTAAGCATTGTTGATGTCAATACGCCCTAGACCAGACACCTCAACATCCATTTGATCACAGCCTCGCCCAATACACGCTCGATGTCGTACTTTGTTCTTGTTCATTGACGATAGAAACACTCCTATAGCAGCGTCCACCATTCCTTCGCGCTTCATCCTGGCTCACCCCTTAATAGGATTCGCCACGACGCCCTGTCCGTCAAAGTTGGCAGACTCGACGCCGTGACTCGGACCAGCGCAAGGACTGACCGCAGTAAGAAAGCATCAAGAGAAATGGACTAGCCCGAAAGCTCGTTGGCTTACTAATTGCTTGTTATGCAACATGCAACAACCCACAAACGTTCTCTTTCCTGCGCCATATAGTTGATGGAGGTTGTGTGATGGAATTTACATCAACCAACCGTACAGTTGCCTCCTCACATGATGCGCACACATTGAACGGTATGTAACCGCGCTTAGTAACGAGGGCCGGTGAGGCCCTGACGTAAAAACATTAGTGTGCTTTGCCGTGCTTTACATGCATCCCATGCACTTTTATGTCGTCTAGCTGGGAATGACGAGCAGGATTAACGAGGAGACAGATGGCTGAAAAAAGAAAGCTTGCAGTTGTGTATCTACTAGTATCATATGAACACGACGCTTATTGCTCACATTTTTGACGCTTCGAATGTGGAGAACTGGTTTTCCCACATGGGGTAACTATATAATGCTGTATGTGTGATGTAAAAGGACGAAGGTAAGGGGTTTCCATAAACCACTATTACAATAGGTCTTATTAGAATTCTGTGGTTGTTACAGTTGCCCGGGGTTCAGGTGTTCTGGTCATAGGAGCATAAGGGGGCCGGCTCATATGCAACATACCCCTAAAAGGCGTCCGAGCTTTATGCTAATGTAGAACATAGTATTGACGTAAATAGAATTAGCGCTGTATTGTAGAAATTGTTTAGTGCTACGGTCGGCTATCTCTGCAATACACAATGTGTAATAAATGGGCGCATCCCTTTAATGTTGTATATATTTGAATGGCCGACACTGTCGTCCGAGTTTGCACGCCTCCACCATATCGTATAGCTTCTGTTACTTGTAATAGTTTTTTGATAATTGATGGTTCGGTGGATTATCAGAAAGAGTTTATTTTTCTGTGTAGACTGCAACAGACCCAATATCTAAGGCAATATGTTTCTTCTTTCTTCAGCGGCGTACGGTACTGTAATCGGCTGTTAGAGAGTAATCTGCAATTCAGTCAAGGCCCTACTTCTGCCGTTACAGCAGCAGCAACGGCAACATCAGCAGCGGACGGCAGCGGAAGATTCACAACGCAGGAACACGCCCGCTATTGGTTTACTCGATTCGCAACTCCATGCGAATATAGGAACTGTCAACTGGCCTTTAGCCAACGTGGAACGACCAACAGTCACGAACAGGTCTTCACGGGTACTACCATCCACCTCAGATAGCCTGCTTAGCTCGAGCATGAACCTTTCAGTGCAGGGTAAACATTTCTTTAATTGTTTACCCAGCGCCACAGAGTCTGCTTATGGGGTGGGCATTGGTAGGCAGTTATAAACTGTGTGACCCAAGTCAGACGTTGGTTCCCTGTTGGCTAGCCAAAACTAGTGACTGCCTTTTACCACACTAGCTTGCGTACTGTTTGACGGCGGCAGCTTCGCAGTCATAGGTGTATATATAATTACAGGCATGCCCATACGCGACCCTATAGAACCCACTTAGCTAAGTAACTCAGCAGACAACCACTGGGTAAAGCTATAACCCACTCATTTATACAACTAAATGGATGTGCCTATATTCGCATATAACGGGCTTATAACGATGGCGGTCAATCACCGGGCGGGCGGTGCGCTTCAAGAAAGAGCGTCACGACGTTGGCGTTTCGACGATACGACGCCTTTACCGTTACAGCGGCTGCTGCGAAATACAGCCGGGGGGTCAATGGTGCCGCACGTCGATAGCGATTGATAAAAGTAGATAATTTTCCAAAAGTTAATAAAACGTATGCAAATATAGGATATGCTTCCTTGCACTATTTAACATACTTGTCACTTATGCGCCATATCACGTTTAAGGCTAAAAACATCGAAGAGATCTGAGTTGTCAGGAAATGGAAACTTCATAACCGCCATAACAATTTTATAGCTCGACAGTTTTCTTCACATAGTCTCGTCTCAAAGATTAACCTTACCGCAGAACATCTACTATATGAGATACAAAGCTACGAGTTCATAAAATGGGTCAGATGTAACAATGTAAGACAGCGACTCATTACTAAAAAAAATAAAACTTACAGTATTCAATTTAGCATTTTTCCAAAAGACCGCATTACACTTTCGTTGCCACAAATGGTGTATGTGTATGTTTATAAATAATACTACATACGTAAACAAGTTGTTAAATGTAGGGGAATATATGGAAGTTTTACTTCCGCCAGCAACATAAAGCCATATAATGTAATAGTAATGCTTATTCCAAATATGGTGTCAAATGCTGGTCAGTTCTGGGCAAATCTGTATTGAAGGGGATCCTACAAGGCGATGCTGGCTTTGTGCATATGACATCGGACAGGAACACCTGCCGAATCAGGTCCGATTTACGGATAGCACTGCACATGGACGGCCGCTACCTGCTTTACAATTCAAAGTGGTAAATAGAGGACCATCCTACTATCCAGAAGAATTTCGTAAACTTGTTCGCCAGCGCCGCGTAATATGAAACGCGTCCTGGATACCAACAAGGCTTATACGTGCTGATAAAAGGCTAAGGAACGGAACTAGGGATGGTGGCAATACGTGCGATACCGAACGACCGTTATTATAGAGCATGGTAGAACAGATGGGGTACGACACGTCCAACGAACAACGCGTCATCGACAAAGCATAGGGAAGCGACAGTATCGGAAAACGGCTGCTGATGATGACAATGCAGTAAAGATATTTCAATAACAGCGGTATTTAAAATTCTCAATGAAAGAATCTCTTCAAGTTTATACGGTGCACCATTTCTTCTATCATACGATTGCTAACTCCAGAGCTACCGTTGAGGCGCCCGCTTTAGTACACATTGCTTCTTTGTAGAACCCCAGATCTCATGGGGAGGCTCGTTAATTGACTCGAAATCGATGCATTGCGGACGGCATCGTTAGCTGCCATCTGTGAACAATCTGTTGAGGATGTAACAATGCACAGGAAGTGCGCTGATTCTTACGTGTAATAACGAAAGCTGTTCGGACCACGGTTCTCCTATCGTTCTGGTGAAATGCTTTAGTTTTGCAATACAGCTAAAATGGCAAGCTGAGGTCTACGAGTTAATAAAAGCGAATCCTTTATCCAGAACCGCGAAAATTTATTAACCACCCCGACCTGATCTAAACGGTTTTTTCTTCGAATTATTTCGGACCTTTATCCCACCCGATTATAAATATCAAATCACTGCAATTGTAACATTGTGTACTGCATGCACCAATCGTTATATTTAGCCGGGTGTGAAGTTTAAAGCAGAGATCATCCAAAAGGCCGGCTATCCTTACACCTCTTATATGGTAGACCTAGCTAACCAAAACTGTCTCTTAGTTCTTTGGTAGATTCACGCTTTTTAAGATTTTCTTAAAAGGCTTCACCTTGATTACTGTTTTTAGTTCTTCAATGCGCCATTGTCAAATGCATTCTTATCAAAACCAGAGAAAAGGACGCTTTCTACTGGGTTGCCAAGTAAACTCGTTTTTCAAGTAGAGACACTTGATCCAAATGGAATGTTCTGATTACGTAAAGTCGGCCAGGCCGACAAACACTAAGGCATGTAATTTTTTCAAAATATTTGTGCATAAACATAGTCAGGCCTTCAAAGCTACGGACATCAATGTCCTGGTGAGACGCTGGCGGAGCAACGACGCTGCAGGACACATTGCTTATGGAGGAGTCCAAGACCCCACTAAAGTCGGCATTTTGTTGAGTGTTCAACGTAACAGGACTAGGAAGTAGGGCACACATAGGAACAGGTTTCGGCTTCGGCGTCGACGCCGCTCCGATGCGAGCTCGTCTGCTTCCTTATTCATGGCCCGTTTGTTGTTACTTGGGGTCGCTCACGGCAAAATTGAATCGTCTTCAACACGCATATAGACAGAAGCTAGTACCCATCTTGTTAACCTATTTTTCGTTCACTGTTTCGGTAATGCCATGTCCGTGAAGTAATGCACCGCCTACAGTCCGACTAAGGTCGCCTATAGACATCGAGTAGAGGAGGATTTGTATTTTAAGTTGAGCTTTCAATGTCAGCCACTTCGTACATGCTATTCTCAGACTTTCTCTGGCTTTTACCACACGTTTTAGCGCGAAGGTAGCGTAGACCTTGTCGGTATCATATCTTTTCACTCTGAAAGGCTCAGCTGACTGTTGCCACCTCACGGGAGAAGTGACAAAGCTTAAACAATTTTCAGTAACCTAATTATCACTATTCTCTACTCTTAACTGTAATTACCGAATACAACAAACCCAGCTATAAATTCAAAATGTCTAAACTGTGCACCTTATATTTATAAATAGAATATAATCACCACGCGATGACACTTTTTATACTCAACTGTAATCAGCGCTTCTAATTTCTAATATTTTTGTTACTTCAATGGTCATTTTAGTGTTTCCAAAATTATATGAACTGCTTTTTCCGTTTGTAGGGTCGCTGCTGTAGCCTAGTTGGTTGCGAGAATTAAGCCGCATAGAAACACCCCATAGATAATATGGAATCATGGAAGAAACCTCTAGCCTTCGCGTAAATTCTTTATGCCATTTGTCGATCTCTCCGGTTTTCACCCCCAGCCTCGAAGTGGATACTCCAGTTTATACATAAACCTGTATTTAGTCTTTATTAGATTTAACCGTTGCGCAAGACGCGCCTCATGCCCCAATATACTCGTTTCTATACTTAGTTTTCTTCCTTCACAACTAGAAGATGGTTACCAAGTTTGCATTTACACCCCGTACCGAGTTCTCATTAGATAGGTCGTGTTTTTTTTACAGGATCGTGAAAAAGCGTCATTACCATTGCTGCGTTAGTAAAAGTGCGGCAAATGAACGATTTATAAAGAGTTGAAACAGGCCGAGAATTCCGTTGGCGTTTCATGACGAGCGCCCAGCATTTAACCTCTATATGTGTGCCTGTCTTGTGGGAACTTCCGAAGAATTGTACGGTCGTTTTGCCTATTTAACTATTATGTTAGGGTCGTACTGGCGACAGCCCAACGTCGCACGGGTTTTCTTCTTCGCCCATTTGACCATGTATCTTTATTCCATTCCATATGCAATTACGGAACCTGACGCGACCCACTGAATATCTATAATCTCAGCTCTTCATGGCTTACCTTGACGTCGTTTGTCCCATAGACAAGTACAATGCCTCAATTCCGTTTTACTTGCAGTTCCACCGTTTCGCTCAAGACGCTGCTGCAGCAGCTCCGTTTAACGAAATGCTTAATAAAAATTTTACCATATTTCATTGACTTCATTCGTGGACGATATTGTGTTTTTGGTCGCGATGCTGTTCGCGAGTTTTGAAACTGCGGGCGATCACAAACAGGCAACAAAAGGTATAGCAATGGGCTTTCGGTGTAGAATTCACAAGCAAGTGCGAAGCCGGATCGCTGTGTTGCCTGCGTTTCTCGCGTAGATGACCGACCTTTTCCATAATTCTGGATCATAACTAAATTCTCGACAATAACGGCCGGGGTTGTCCGTCTGCTAAGCTTTATGTTTGACAAGATTGATCCCTCTATATGGATTTGCGTGTTATAGCATTGTCATGTGTTACGTGCAGATATTGCACGCCAAAACAATAAAAAAGACAAGCAGACCGGCCACTTGACACGCAATGAGACTCAGTGAAAAAAAAAAGTTATGGCTGATACAGTTATTAAATTGGTTTGCTACGTATAGCAGTACTGGACTCTGCGTGCCTCTATCTTGGTACGATTCTATGTGCATACCACCGATTATATGCCTGCAATCTAATATACGATCAGCCAGCCGTTCTTTTTTTTTTTAATGAAATGTCAGGTGCGTATTAAGATATTCCTGAACCGAACATTTCCATTGTCGATAAACACCTCGGTTGATTCTAAAATTTTTTTACCAAATATTCATTCGCTTTAAGCTCATTCGTACCTTAATGTATGCCGTGCTTCCAGGGCTGTTGAGCTACGAACCAATACCTTACGAGTAAAAGTTTCATACACCATTGCCTCGGGACAACAAGAATGGCATTAGAACTCACTTTTCTTCCTACTTTTTTGCCAAGCCTTGCCTGAGGCGCCAATTAACATTCACATGTACACGATGCACACAATTTGTCCGGAAACGCCTTTAAAGCTAATTTCACACAATCTAACCCTGTGTTCATTGTCAACCTTTCACCAACGAAAATGCTTCAACTCAGTGCGTCTCTACGGAGCGGCTTGCGAATACTTGTGTCGAACCCAATCCTCTATCGTAAACTTCATGAAATGGCACAAAACACGAGAGGATCACAAGGAGATCAACCCAGACCTGAAATCCGCGTCTTCGGTTGACTCTATTGGCATATACGTACCCAAACGTTTGTTAACACAAGCAGAAAAACAATACGTCTGAATACATGAATATATATACATCTTAATCGTCGCGCCATAAATACACGCGTCCACCGATGTTCTGTATTTCAAGAGCTTTCGAAGTACAACTGTGTATGGCCGATATACGACCCCTATTCGTGATTGCAGCAGCGATCTCCAAGCCATTCGGCGTCTGCACAATGCATATGTCTCTGTCAAAGTACGTATTTATGCATACACGAGCGATACAAGCGTATACGTTCGCGTCCGATCATTTTCGACACTCGGGACTGTCCGAACTAGCACCTTTCGCCACAATAACGCTTTGTCCGCCCGTGTGGAGCAACGTGAACTAATGACTGAAAAATCAGCCGAACAACTGATTGTTGAAACTTTTTTCTCTCAGAGGATATTATGATTCTTATTATCATTATTGTTATTACTGTATGATATTAAACAGAGACTACCTTACCTACTATCTTTTGAACATTGTTCTCAGTGCTTATTTAGCATCGGCTGCCTACTAAGGGTACGATCTCCTGTAACTCCTGATGCGATTAATTAACGAATCTGCATATTGTATATTTCAGTCGCAATATTCATCACACTATATAATAATTATATATTCACAGGCCAATTTCCAGACATATTGAATTTCTATGCGTTCTCCATATTTGCGCTGGCAGCACAAACAAATGCAAATAATAATAATACTGTCAACCGTTCCGTTGCAGCATTTCCCTCTATAAACAGCTTTTCTAAAAAGATCAGGTCGGCGCTTCACTGCTCGTAATGTATCTGTAACATTTACATTACGGCTGCTGGTAGCTTTTGTACTAGCAACGGATGTGATTCACTATATTACGATGCGCCTTCAATCCACCACTAGAAACACCCTATTACACAGGCAGTGGTGGCGGGAACCTGTGATTAGTTACAAATGCCACTCGGTAGATCCACGGTCGAGAATGTTGTGCCATATAATGGGTTGTAGCTTTTATGGGATTAGTTATTCAGATCAGTTAGCCGAGTAACCTGCTGGCTAGTTGAACACTTGACAAAACCCTCGGATCATAATTCTTTTTGCTGGCCATTATTTATTATTTAATAAACACGTACATTACACATTTTGCTACTCCATTGAATCCCTTCAGATATTTGCTCATCTGGTTTTGATTCGGCTACACGATCATTTCATTTATAGACGAAGTGTTCGATTTGTTATTGCAAATCTGTTCGTATTGTTACATGCGTTAGTTGTATTGGTGTAACTCTAGCATTAAAAAAAAAAAACATTAGTAAGTCTCGACTGTTTGCAGTCATTGCATATGGGCACAAATTACAAATACAATGCACTTGCCCACAGCCACCACTTTTCCAGCAGATCACGCAGATATGACTGGTTCGCTGACAGTCGCGTTTGTGTGCAATAATAAGCAAAGTAACGGTTCCTTGACTGAATTACTAATATATATATATCTGTATACGGTTGACTACTCGTTCGACCATCGTCTTCGTCATCGTCGTGACCGTATAAGCCCCATTGGAATTGCAACGCTGCTACTCCCGTTTTTTTTTCATGTTTGTGAACCATTCGCTGCCATAGAACGTGCTCGTCTGGTGGGACCCTGAACCGAATAGAGCCATTCCTCCATTCCTTCATGCATATCTGCATCAGCCGCTTCTCTTCTCGACCGCACCATATGCCACTGGCCGTGTGTAGTAAGTCGTTTCGTATACACAATCGTAACCAACTCAGGCTATGTAGCCAATCATCCTAGCATAGGCAGGCAATTGTGAGACAGGCCAGCAATCATATCTACAGTAGTTAGGAATTAGAATGATGACATCACGTCTACGACCCATCGTGACGGTACGTGAGCTACCCCCTTTTCCTCGGCGCCGTATCCTCCGCTGCCAATTCCTCTGCAGTTTCATATCAATTAACGAATTCAACCGGTTCTTGCTAAGAAAATGATTTAGATTTCAATTTACGGAAATGCAAGTTTGTACTCATTATAAATGAATCATGTCTCTATCTAATTAGCGTAATGATGAAAACTGAAAGGCGTGAAAAGTCTAGTCAAGAACGAATTTTCATTTGATAGTATACACATGGAAGTAAAGTAGCTGAAGTTATCAACGCTTACTAATTATTTTGCCACTTAAACACTTGGTGTATGAACTCAGTGTTTTAAACCTAGGGAGATGTCAATAGAAAACACTTTCAAGACAATATTTAATTTCTCATCACAGTGTGCCCAAGAAAAAGGTTACTTTAGGTTAGATGTTTCTCTACCTTCTTTTTATTAGGTTTCTGTTATTATGTTTCAACTCATGTCACCACATTACTTCCGTATTGCCATACATGATTTCAGCTTCATATCTCTGACCATTAATTTTCCAGCAACAGTCTGTGTGGAATTTTCACTTATCTCCAACTACGGTACATAATGTCCTCAGACAAAATTGGCCTGTAAAGGGTCTGCTTCTCCATTATGAGGCCATAAACAACACAGTAATTCACAACACACATACACCGATTTGTATTTGACGTTACGATGGCTTAACAGGAGACAAAAAAGCACAACACGAAGACGAGCAAGAAAGTATGCCATGAGAAACTCGTCAACGTTTATCATTTGAAGTCGGTGATTCAAGAAAGGCGCGTATGCTTAGATAATCATATTAATTAGAATATATAAATTCAGATTAATTATACCGTGTAGCCTTGCCTATCTAAGATTCGAAATGCCCCTGCGCAGCTGTGGGAATTTCGCAGTAATATACATAAAACGTGACATTCGAACGGATACAGTGTATCACTTTCAGGACTGCAGAGACCGAAAGCTGCATGCAGTCCTCTTCAGATCGAGTTCTCTACAAGAACGAATCTCGATGACACACGGTTTTAATCGTTGTACGTTGCGAGTGTCCGATGCAAAGCATGTGCTTAAGAGTGTTGTCAGTTAATAAAAAGGTACAATCGTCAAACATGTTTTAGAAATAACAAAATCGAACACATAATACCGTGATTACTTGCTATACTGTGGCAGCAGATCAGTTTACGCTGCGTATACTTGCGTGACAGTAGAACTGCCTCTGTTTTCACTTAATATGTGTTACCTAAACTAAACTAAAAGCCCGTCCATCATATTTTGTGCGGTAAAGAAAGCGAAGCAAACCTACAACATAATAAACCACGTTGACCGCAACCACGCTTGACTACTCCATTGTTCACCAGGCCATCCGTTAGTTATTTGTGACATTACTCTCAGCACAAGGTATCATCCATTCTTAGCGGCCCACTGTCAAAGGCAACATCGTGGAATCACTGCCATCGACAATTTTGCCCCCCCCGAAAAAAACCTATCCATATATGTCGTATGGAACTGCCCTTCAATCAGCAACTGATAGAAGAATGAAAGACACAATCTTCCGGAGGACTTTTTTTTGCCACCTTTTGCAATCGTTGCTCATGTAACTGCTGCCCCTGCCATCGCATCGTGCTATGGTATGCCCGTCACGTTGCTGAGCATTACGTCCTTCATTCAACATCGTATATCGTTATAAAGTCATAGAACAATTTTCGATCGTCATTATGGTTTTTCGGCTATTTCTGCTATTACAGCAGCAGAAATTGTACAGCTCCACACGTTTCTACACTACCTATTACTGCTGTATCCCAAAAAGCCCCCGTACCCCCCTAAGCAACCACTACTCCCAGCAAAATCAGCCGCACCAATAACAGCCGTAGCGGCAGTACACCGTAAAGTCTAAATCGTCAGAAAACAGTGAATTCACGAGTCTCGGCAAAGCCAGCATTGCTAATACTAGCGCCAACGGCAATCATAGCAACAAGCGCGATTGAAGACCTGTCACGGGGCGGCTAGCGTGGCTGATGTGATGGTGGTTTGTTTTCCCTTTATTTCCACTTCTCGCCATATATATACGTATATATATATATGCCTTGGCATTGTCTTGCTCCTGCTTGTTTCCCTGTATTCACTCCCTTCTGCTAGTTTCTTCGTACCGCCTCAGATCAGGCTTAGCTCTGAACCGCTTCGAGACTCGGCAAAGACGACGGCTCTGTGACGGTAGCAAACGCCACACCACAAGGAGCGCTAGTCAGCGCACGCATTGCTCTTCGCATTGTTGGACCGATGCACGTAGAGCGCAACGTTAACCGGTCCCATTTGAGTAGCATGACATTAGACTCTCGCCTGTTACCGTCGCTGTAAGGGTGGTAACACAATATGCTTCATAGAACATAGTATTCTACGCTTTATAGAACTATGCTGAAAAGCTGCTAAAAAGGAACAACAACGACAATAGCAGTGGGGCATCGTCGTGGCGGTTGTCATCCCAGTCAGTTCAACCCAAATCGCCCTTCAACGCAGCTCAGTTGAAAAGACGACGTAGTGTTCAGCGTCGAATGCCGGCGACAGTGGCGACGCGCAAATGATGCTGTCGGTTCCATCAATGCACCTCCCGTCCAAGAACAGTGGTAGTAGCTCTTGTGCTAGCTAGAAATGAGAAGACCTTGGAGGGAGTCCTTGCCCTGACGCTAGCGGAGCGTTGGCTGGCGATCTCAACAGTCGGAGGAACAGCAACGACGTAAGTGGAGCTCGACGTAGTTCCACGGTCGAAGCAGAAACCGGCTCAGGCTCATTTTGCTGCCTTGTTTTCGAACGCACACGCCACTTGTAGATCCAGAAATAAGGATGGCACTAGCGATAGTAGGAGCATGTGGAGTTAGCAACAGCGTTCGTAGCGATTCTAAACTACGGCTCGTAGAAGCTCCGCAACGTCATTTCGTCCGGCTCTTCGCCCTCTTTAGCAGAAACACAGTAAAGTAGAAATAAGCCTGCCTTGAATAAACAGTTATAATATACGTGAGGATGGCAGAGTTTTGACGGTTTTTCTGTCCTAAGCCGCGGCGAAGCCTTTTGGCGTTACGAAAAGTTTGGCTACCGGTGTACTTTCTAGTAGCCGTTTGCGTTTGTTTCTTTTAAAAAAGAGCTCATGGGCCTCTTTTGTGAGGGGATACCTCTTAGTTCTCGCGCGCAGGTAAATACCCGCTGGTGCCGTTGGAAATCGTCCGGCGTCTTTTTATTGTACTATGACAAAAAAGCTCAGAAAGGAAAAATTCGCTCTTTCAATATGCGAAAAGCCTATGTTTAAAGCAATCGGACGTGCTGCAGATTGTAGTATGACTAATGTCGAACCAAATTCATATATGCTATTACGTAGACGACGACTAAGAGATAGGGTGCTATCGCGCATTTTTCGCGTCATAACTCTCCCTGCTGACTGCTCACCTACAGTGTTTACTGGGTTGGAAATTTGGCCATATTTGGTTGCGTAATAGCTCTGAAAAACACAGCACATACCGGGTGGATCCTGCTCTCAAAGCGCATGCTTGTGGAAAAGATCAATAAATAAGTAAATGCGCACAATGAAATTATTATTAAATGAAGAGTCGTTAGTGACGACGCATTGGCAAAGCCATTATTCGGAATCGCAGTTGATACCATTATAAACCACTCATTACCTAGACCCATTAACATTACTCTTAAAAGTCCGTATTTACGTCTTTCTGATCTTTTGCCCCTCTTACATCGCGCTCAAGTACATTCCGCTAATATATGGAAGACATTGTACTTTATCTCTGTGCTCATTGATAATTTCCCACCATAACCTGATACCCACGCGACGATTCATTTCCAGTTTGACAGATTGACGAAGACTATTCAATTGCATAACAACAGCCATCCCATTGATATAACAGCTAAATCAAACGTTACTACTTCTCGCAGTATAATTCCCTACATCCAGAAACAATTCAGCACCCACAGGTTCTACAGTCTTCTAGAACGCGATCGTGCTGAAGGTTGAAGCGGTGCTGTGAATGCTACAGTACCATGCGCCTGCATATTCGGGCAGACGATTCGGAATAGGCGATGCCGACAAGAATATCAGCAGACGCGAACTGCCCCTGCCATTATTGTCTGTCGTCGTTACAGCATCCACAACGACAGCGGATTCGACTATCGCGGCAAAATGGCAGTGTATAACCACTAAGAATTGCCGGTTTCCCTTGCATCGTCTGCTTGACTCGTACTGTTTTGTTAAGAATTGCCCCGTGGTGGTTGTTGTTGTTGTTGTTATCACCATTGCTTTTGCAGTCGCCCTCTGTTCTGCACAGCTTCGGTATGGCAAAAAGAGACTCGCCAACCCTTCGCTGTTGGCTGATGACGCCAGTAGCCAGGATAGCAGCGATGGCCAGGCGAAACGATCAGCGGCCAAACGTCCCTACCCGCACTAACACACGCATACACAGACACACGCACATAAACATAGCCATAGACAGCCACAGACACATACATACCGTCATCAGCACTAGAAAGTTTTGCTGCGGCGCAGGAGCAGTGCCAAAAGACGTATGCGATAGTAGTGATCGAAACAATTGCAGCGCCGGACAACACCGTGCAGTACCGACCGCCAGCTAAATATGCCACGCCGGCGGTCTTTGGCATGATGCAGGGGACCGCGGTCGCTTTACGGCTGCGTTGGTCACCATCGCCGTCACTGCACGCCATGCGGCGCTCGTATAAACGGATGCTCGTCGGGGCCGAACGCTTTCCCAAGGTCATGCAAAGAACTCCACCGAAACTATCACCGGTCCTGACAGTAACGTTGGCGATGCCAGTCGCCATCATCACCATCACCAATAGCAACAGCAGCAGCAGCAGCAGCACACATGTACCAAAACGATCGTGGTGATGGTTTGCGCCGGCGCCAGCGCCAACGAGACAGACGGCGGCTGGCGGCCATTGTTAATAGCCTCGTCGGTTCCAGCGTCCGTAACGGCTATAACCGCAAGTAAACACGAGTACGAGCAGCCTGCGTAAATGTAACTAACACAGTGTGTGACGACCACTACGCCGAACGCTTCGGCTGTTGATGTCGTGGCTAGGTGAGCCCTATGTAAAGTTAGAGAACAGTCTGGTCGATGACCCAGCAACCAAACAAAGAGCAGCACGTCTAAAGGCAGAAACCGCCACCTGTTAGAGCTACTTTGTATTTGGCGTGGGCCGCATCGTCTGCTACAGTCGTGGCAACAATTCAAAAAACATGACAAATTTGGACAGAACCAGCTGTTGGAAAGATTCGAAAAAAGACACCACTTACTTCAACACGGCATTTCTACTATATGTATAGACGAACATATTCAGATGTTTACTGAAGTCAAGTTGAATATATACACGATGAAGTGGTCGCTCGAAACAAAAAGGACTATACATACGGCGTTACCATTGCCAATCTACAGTCGGTTTTTTGACGATATCAGCTATATCAACGAATTCATTTATTCGAAGAGACATCAGACATAGCAATCTGACATGACTGTTCATGGGCATAATTGATGATCTGTTATAGTTGTTTTTCTTGCAGAAAAACGCTATTACTTTCATCAGAAAAAAAACGAACTATTCGAACACGAGGACAACAAAAAAAAAATCAACTGCGGCCATATATAGTGAAGATACGGACGGTCATTTACATGTAGGTGTTACACCTAGAAACTGTAGCGCCAGTATACGGCTATACAAGTTTATCGTTGTTCCAACAATAGTACCACGCTGTTCAGCTATTGCTCTATGGGCATTTCGATATATAGATCAATTTTTCTTTTTTTAGATGATATTCAGTTTAGACGTTGGATTTGAGGAAGAAAGATATATTCTATTGAACGCTCATTCTGCGCTGAACACAAAAAGACCGGACGGCCTCAGATATCGCCTATTCTTGCAATCAAATAATAGGACAACGCAAAGACTTCTATGGATGGAGTGACCATTTTGCGTGTTTGCTTCTAAGCCTTAGATATTATGCATGTTCCTCGACAAGAAATTCCCAATTTCTGTAAATAGTCCATTGAAGGATCAACGCTATTCGATTAGCTAATTGACGGCCACTAGCGGGACTTGTCTGGCTGTTACTTTGAGCACCATATTTCCCACTTTTGAACAATCTAAATAAAATTTGAGGAAGGACAAAAACTACATGGGAACCTTGAACATTTTGAGTATACGTATGGGCTCTTATTGGTCATGCCGGATCCTTATATCTAAATCAACAGTTTGTTACTAAATTGCAAAACAACAATTATATTATTCAAGGCCGTTATGTTTATCTCTTTTAGATGCCAGTAAATAAAATCAATCTGCTCGCAAGCATCGAGTTCCACCAAAAATTGAAGATGACCAAGTGTGAGAGCAAGCTGTGAGCAACTTAAACTTAATAGTTCAATAAAAAAAAATAACAAATTTCAACCCAGAGTGCTTTCATGGCTTCCCGTTTACCTTGACACATGTAACTTCTAACCAACGAAATGCGCTTACTGCGTAAATTTAGATAAGGAAATAATTACTGATGGGCCCTACGAATCATTTGATTTCGTTTAACCAGGCGTGTTTATACAATGCTATTACAGGATATATATATATATATATCCTGTTATAGCATCCGCGCCAATCGTCGATCAGCGCATACGCCACGTCGCATCACGCAGAAAAGCATGTTCGATGCAGTTCCCTTTGAAATAATTCGCGTTTCTTCATTTAAATACATAAACGCACAGAATTATTAAGGGTCCTTCTTCCTCCAGTTACGTCTGCTTTTTTCGACCGTCTTCGTCTTCTTCGGTTTTTTCTTTTTTCGTTTTCATTTGGGAAATTATGCTGGTTACATCATCGGTACTGCCTTTGGCGCTGCCTATGTCATCAACTAAATGCCGTCGTTAGTCAGCTGCAGTCAAACAGACTTAAGTTTACCCAATTCGCTATAGTATAAAACACGCGTCGCCATCGCATGCACCGAGTTACACGGATACAGACTGGTTCATGCTTATATGCACACAGCTGCGTCGGACTCTCGCCAAAAAGATTTGATGACTTTTAAATAGAAGAGGGAATACATGGACAAGCAATCAAGAGAAACCTACGCATTTGCTTGGACGGTTTTCTTCAGTATCATCAATATCATCAAATCGCTTTATCACGGGTTCGGTCGATATATACTTTTCGATAAATCAAATAGTTCTTCTTCCACGTGAATATATATATATATATATATATATATATATATATTCCCCCATCGAGTATTACCATGATTAGCAGTTTCTGGATATAACGTATATCTTCATTAAGATCTACTACGATGATCAGACAGTTTTTTTAGAATGAAATCGAACAACTAGTGATACGGCGATAAACTGATTACGTAGATCCGTATATAGACTTTGTTTGATATACAATTGATTTTGATTATGTCACAAATTTGCAAGTGCTTTGGGTGTTCATGTTGCGAGTCCCTTGAAGTACTGGGATATCTATACGGTGTCTACTATTTAGAAATTGATATCTTAGGATTTCTCTGCTAAGCATTAATTTCTAGACTGCAACAAATGCTAGGCCGCATCTGATTAAATAACATTGGGTTTCATATTCATCGCCAATTCGCTATAGAAACCAACATCAGAAATTTGCATCGAACTAAGAAGAACGGCTATGAACAGAACTAGGTAAACAAAGCTTCAACAACAGCAAAATAAAAAGTATTGTTCTCGCAAATACTTCATTTCCTTTGTCAAATTTTAGCGGGCTGCTTGTTATTCATATGCCATTTTTAAGACCAAAAGGAAGCCAACTCTGTCTAGAACAGAAGCACAAATTCGTCATCGCAAAAATTGAATATTTGTGTTTGCTGTTCAAGTTTGCCCCAGACGAATCTGCCTTAAGCTAAAAATTACCTTGGCTGCCCAAAATTGGGAGTCTACGTTGTTGCCTCTATTCATATGTGGTCCGAGGGCTCTGAAAAGACTTCCGTAAGACAAGATTCAGGGATTACAATGAAAGGGCTCATTAAACTCGCCCAAATATCATTTCTAATGATCCCAGAATTTCAGTGTTAAAATTAGCGGCCATTTTTGAGAGGAGAGAGTTTATCGATAACCAGATCGTTTATATACGTCCCAACAGTTAGCCTGTTTTAGACTCTTTACGTCTTTCTTAACTCTTCTGTAACAGATTTTCCGTGTAACTGCAAATTGTTTTACATTTGGCCTATTTGAGTGAGACTTTAGCGAATTTACATACTATTGTCGCGATAACAACGAAAACTTTTTCGCCTAATTGAAAACGGAAACTTTTAAAAAGGCCCACAAGGTTTTATTAAAACGAAGCTATTGAACACATGCGGCAGTGGCAAATGTCCCTGTCTATGTATATCCAGAAAGTTTCATTGAAGCTTCTGTTTTCATATAACTGTTTCTATTTAGGTGCTGCTTACAAATAAACAACACATATATCCCAACTGAGATATATATATATATATGTCTTTCGATACAATTCTTGCACGCTGCTCAATCGCGAAAAGGCGCTGTACCTTGTATCGACGGTCTGGTAGGCTAGACTATACGCGTTCAGTGTTTTTGGTGACAAGCTATGACCGAACGTTCATTCTGAGTGCGTTTATTCACAGGATGTATTTTATTCAGCAAATAAACGCGACAATCAGTTCTCCGCAGGTCTAAGACTGACCAACCTTAACACGGCTCACTTTACAGGATGTTTACAGAACAGTGTGCGCCCACTCTCTGTTGGGTCACTGTGAGCTCTCTATCAGACTCTTGTGTGATCTGTTATGATCAACTTTTCGATTCCGTGTTATCATCAGGCTCGGAAGCTGAGCCCATATTAACAATCGATACGAAGGAGTGGTGTCTCATTCGTCACTCATGTACCTAGCTTTGTTGCGTTTCCTCTTAAACCTAATATAACAGCCACTGCTTGATGTTGTCTGACGATTAATGGCTGCTCATTTCTAGTCGTCTGCTCCTGCCCCAGGGGCAGTCTTGATACTGTTGGCGACGATGCCGACTGACATTGAACTAAAATCGACGGCCAAAGTCTCGAAGAAGAAAGTTCTTGACACCTGTATAAATCATTACTGAAATAATCGATAATTTGCAACGGATCGCGCGAGACGTCAGCCGAGCAGCGCACGGTGTTAGGAAGAAACATGATGAGTTCTACATGAACGCTTGTTTCATGTTTGGACAATACAACCACAGCGATAGCGTTCGTAGCATGGTACGAAACAATTGCCGACACGCTTATCCTCGCCCTCTTTAAATTTTTCTACCTTTTTTGTCTAGGTATTTTCAAGAATAAGAATATATTTGGATGTAGTTACCCAATGGTAAATGAACGGTTGCCCCACCTACTCTTTATTCTTGCCACGATGATGGTAGACCACTGAAGTTCGAAGATTCACACATAAATATATTTATGCATTGAACTGACAGTTTTACAAAATTTGCTCAAGCGGCTAGTCTGGCCTAAAACGCTGCAGGGCCGATCAGCTAGTCGGCCTGTGTCGGAACCAAAGATAATCGATACGTCCATCGACGAAATGACTGCTGTATTTGAACAGCTGAGCTTTGCATAAAAACCAAAACGATGCCAGAAGAGTCTAGAATTAACTTGAGTATCGCTTTAAAACGAAGATCAGATAGCATTAACCACTTCGCTGTTAAAACACCATTGGCCGAACCACATGCGCTAAAGCTGTCAAGCTGGAGGCCTTACAAACGGACAAGAAGTCCCTATTTAAACCGCTTTATTCAGTTTATAGAACGAGCGAACTGCTTTACTGGGAAAATTGCAACATCAGCAGAGGCAACAGCTACCACTACCGCTGAAAAGCTAGCTACACGAGATAGAGAAAAAAGAACAATGGCCGATCGCGAACGTTCGCTGAAGGGAAGATAGCGGCTACCGCGAGATGTGACCATTGCCAGCAGACGCGGACAGAGGGTCAGTGAGATAGACAGGTTCCTTGATTCGGAAAAAAACACACATCAACAAACACATTAGTTTCATATATATACAGGGGCGAAAATTTCAGATAAATGTTGTTTATTGTATAAATATGCAATCTACAAATAGATTATACAGATGTTAGATGAAGGCCAATGTCAAGTGACTTTTGCCCTATCCTGTATATATATATATACTATAGTAGTCAGGCACTCCTTGCCATGTCTTCGATTTCACGTCTTGTCAGTTGACGTCGCCAGAACAGCCACCGTCATTTCCAGCGATATCTGAACGTATATTTTTCCGTTCTGGCAAACAGAATCGCTGTTTTTTTTATGCGGCTGCACTTAAGTGTCGTTTCAGTCCTTTGGTGTCAATGTCTTTCAACATCACTGGACTGCAGCAGTGGGATCGCGGCTGTTCCAAGCGCAGTGCAGAGATTCTAAAGATAGTTGTTCTAAATGCGATATACCTCCACAACAACAATTGAAGTTACAACTTAATTTGGCACTGCGAGCATGTCGTTTATGGACTTGACTTATGGGCTATCAAATTAACTTCTGGTGTATACTGTAGACTTGACGACATCAAAGGATTTACGCTGTTTACAAGCTGAATATGCAACTAAGCAAATGTTCATATCTACAATAATTATTTTTATAAAGAAATGTGAATGTTGCGAACATCATATGTTTGTCTACATTGAAAACAGAATCGTTTACCATTTGCTGATATATGGATAGCATAACTGTTACTTATTAGACAATTAGAAAAGAATCTTCTTTTGAAAGAAACACCATGAAACCATACAAAGCATCAACTCAAAGTTAGTTTACCAAAGAGCTAACTAAAGTGGAAGACAAATTAATAAAATAGCGAAACTAAATGATAATATATTATCATACATTAAAAGCTGGCTAATATTAAATAAAGCGCCAGAATAAAAAAAGCGCCAGCGCCCAATATTAGTGTTTAAATAGTCTTCTTGTCGCTTAAAACAAACTTGGTGATCAAAAACTGCCCATAATGAGAGTATCATAAAAAAAACTGCAATTCAACAAAATGACGAAAAATGCAATAACACAACATACTGACACAGCGAATATTCCACGAAACCAATCAGAAACTTTAAAGTGAAGTCAGACATTCTTGCTACACGGCATTGGTTCTTGCGTTTCCAGACCCAGAACATGTTCCGTTCCCCTTTGTATCCCTATATCCAGTAATAGTACCAACATTTACGATGGGAGAGGGTAATAGCAGCCGGTTTGAGGAAGAGAGAGCAGTTTCAAATTTTGCCGCGTTTCGTAACTACGTCAGGGTATGCGGGCCTGCATTTAACTTCTCGCGCGTCGGAGTTTACCTTGTTTTGCTTTGGTCAGTACCGTGCGAGCACGTTGTTGCGATGTCGTTGTTGTGTACCAGGGGAAGTCGGTGAGCAGATGTGGTAACTAGTGCTTGCGGAAATTATATCTAAATGCCCAATTGAAATTGTTAACAATCCTGTGCATTTATGTGCGCTAAGTAGGGTCTAGGTTAAAATGAGTCGATCTAAGTCGTTAAAGCGGTATGTCTATAAGGACCAAACCTGTGTCTTAAACTAATAATGGCTGTTGCCGCGTTAACTGTGGCAGAAACAGGTGATGAAAAGGTAAAAAGACAATCCCGAAAGAAGTTCCGTTGTAGGCCTACAAAAATCGCCGGCGTCGGAAAGCCAACTCGTATTTGCCGTGAACATTCTACTACAGAGGGCAGTGAAGAACTTGCATCACCAATGGATAGAAGTAAATTAAAGCCGTTCTCAGGCTCTGGTCCTATTTGGACTATAGCGACGATGAAAGAACGGAGCAGTATAATTGAACCTCAAGAGACCGTAGAATTCGAAAGTGATTCTGGCAGTAAGAGGGAAAAACATAAAGATGCCGACGAAGATTGTGACGGTGACGGCGGTAATACTGAACAACACCAGGAAAATAGTGAGAATAATGGTGTGGATGAAGATTTTATTGAAGATCCTACCAGTGCGGGTGAAAGCGTCCGGACGACATCACAGGACGTCCAGTCCTCGATGTTCGACCAAGTCGAGCCTATCTATCAAAACACTAAGAAGAAACACACCCCAGGCATAATTTACCTGAGCTATATTCCCGAGGGACTAACAGTCGCTAAAGCTCGTGAGATCCTGTCCGTGTTTGGTAATGTGGGGCGCATTTATTTCGAGCCGATTAAAAGACTGGACAGGAAGACTCGTCCAAACCATCGTTTTGCCGAGGGCTGGGTGGAGTTCGAGAAAAAGCGCATCGCAAAAATGGTAGCGGAGTCGCTTAACGCTAAGCCGGTGGGGGGCAAACGACGTGCTCCGTACCACGATGCCCTGTGGTCGATGAAGTACCTACATCGTTTCCGCTGGCCACACCTTTCGGAGCGACTGGCCTACGAAAAGGCGGTAAAAGATCAACGTCTGCGTACCGAGATAGCCCACGCTAAGCGCGAGGCTAGTTACTATGCAAGAGCGCTTGAAAGGTCGATTCGACTACGGAAGAAGCGGAAAAAGGAGATTAACCAAACGGCTAACTCTGGTAATGACGGTTCTTTGCTTGATGCCTACGCTAATGTGCGACTGAAGAAAACTGAGCGAGAGATCCGTCAAGCAAAGAACCAGAGCTTACAAGTTGATAAGAAACTTCTAATGAGTATATTTTCCAAGTAGTCCAAAAACAGAAGGATAACCGTTTGTAAAGAGAAGCAGGGTGTTGCTATTCTCTTCAATTCTTTGTGCGGAAAATGCGCGTTCTTGTGGTGCAGAGTAGCAGCTTCGGGCCATAAGTACCTTCGTGATGTTGAATTCGCTGATTCAGAAGAGAAAATGGAGCGCTATAGACAATTATACGTGTATATATGAAAACAGTATATGAAAAATAATTATCGTTATATATATTCCCGTTAATAACTAATAATAAACTGGCCTAAACACTTTCAACAAATTCAGCAGTAAAATGTGGTGGTACATAGACATAAGTAAAAAAATAAAGTGCACTGTAAATAACTGTTCGTTCTTAATGGGGCACTCGATTAAATATTCTGTTCGAACAGAATTGAAAAAATATTTTTCGTGTCTTATGTCCAATACTTATGCCATTAGGTGTTACTTTAAAAGACTGGCCCTGCCAGCATGAGATACCTAAATTAATTGCAAATAATGAATTATAATAGCTTGCTGAGCTCAAACCTGGATTACGGCGTGTTTAAATTTAACAGGCAAAAACGTTACCCAGTGCATTATCACAGGAACAGTTTAAATGAACTTGGTGTAATCTTTTTCCGAGAGCTTAATAGACAAAAAGCTCGAAGATAACAGCGTCCGGGCAACATCGCATTGTGCAAGAGTATTCGTCAGAACTCGACCTTGTTTTGCAAATACCATAGAAGCTATTGATCCATAGCATTTCCTATAAATATGGAAAATACAAAAGTAGGTATTATGTATTGCTGCTGAAAAACAAACTAGGGTGGTGTTGCTACATACCTCTTTGCGTTTGTGACCAGGTGCCGTATTCTGGATGAATTGAGCCGCCTGGAAAATATAAAGAATGAGCGAGTGTGAGAAACGATGCTGGTGTTTATAAAGTAAATCATAGTAGGTTCGTGAATAAAACCGGTACGCTTTCTCATCTCTACACACTGCCTAGAAGCGACACAAGTATCTTATGGTTATCTAGCAACAAATATATCTGAATAAACCGACCAGCTGTCTGGGTAGCTCCATTTATGTTTTAAAGAAAAAATGTGTAGTGAATATCGTAACTATGACAGACTGGCTCTGTTTAGTTGCGCATGCGCAACTCGTAGTGCGCTTGTTAATAAACTGAAGCGCCGATAAACGAAACGATTAACTTAACTCAGTTTAAAACTTTAAGGTAGGTAACAACAAATAGGTAAAACTATCGCACTCATATCTAAAATACCCATTATTCCGTGATGGCTTTCAACAAATACAAGGCCTAAATAAAAAGGAATGTGAGACAATTTGTTTAAACAAACAACACTGTTACGTAACTTATATTTCTGGACGCTTATTCACGTCATGGGTCGTTTTTGCCCTCAATCTTGTACCTGAAAAATTTCGCTATAAATCAACGTTTTCTTATGGGCAACATATTTATGGACATCTATTGCCCCAAAAGTCCCTAGTGAGGCCCAAGTAAGAGCCTTGATAGAGCCTTTGAGCTTAGAGCTAGCCCCAATCTAGCTCTCTCTAAGCTGACCGCCAGTGTTGCTGAAAGTTCTTTCGTCAGCAAAGAGCAACTACTTACGATACTTTTGAGGGCTCAGTGCATTTGATGTACTTTTTAAAATCTCTTTAAAAGCGTCTTCCCACATAAATTCCCCATCCAGCGTATACTGCAACTTTGTTTAGTTCTTTACTAAACATTCTGTTTGAATAGAATGCCTGGACCATATACCGACAATGCGGTTATGAGGATACAGTCGATTGAACTGAGGCACTCCGATACGATGGCACACGCGTGAGCAGGAATAGTTACGTTAACACTTTTTTTTATTGGGTACGTCGATTTCCTGCTGCATTTCTCAAGTGATTTTGCCCATTGAAGGGCGAAAGTGCCAGTACACTGGCTGTAATAGATCTTTCTGCAAGGCGTTGTCGTAAAATGTCGACGTCGAGGAATGAAGATATTCGATCCATACAAGTTTTTCCGAGAAAGATCGCCGTTCCTTTCGTATGTAGAATTTATTGCCGCAAAAAAACTCGGAAGAGTTTACCCTCGAGATGAGCTGCCACACCGAAACAAGCTATTCCTATAAACGTGTCTCGTATGTCGAATTGTAGATAAAAACAAACTTGTTTCACCATGCGATATCCGACAACATTTTATTTACTATCGTTTAGGACCTTACGAAGATTACTCAAATTATAACGGGACTTAAAACACGTGAACTAAGCTGGTCTTTACTTGTCGGCTATCAACATAACTTTTATTGAATCACTTGTTTTCAAACCATGTCTCCGTTGATGGTAATAATGGTGGCGTTCTGTCTACATGAATTTTTTGCAATTTCGGTGTATGCACGACACTTCATACACTACGCAAAAAGACTTCGTGTATCAAGTTACTAATTCTTTCCATCTTTAGAATAGTGTATAAACGCATTGCCACGGCTTTGTAACGATCTCCCGTTTACCTGCAACAGGTTACCTCTTCGCCTGGTGGCCAACGTCTCGCGTGCTTTACCGATCGATCAGCTTTCTTGATCGGTAGGCGGCTACCGACGCCATATCTAACGCTTTTCCAACAAAACCCGAGAGCAAGACGCGTCAGGCATTCCTAATGCGTCGACATCTCCGTACACTTTAGCTGCAGTAAACTCGTCACTAAATCAACCTGTAAGCGCTTCCACTAATCGTCTTTCTTTGTCCTGTCGCTACGAAACTATACGACAGTTCAGGAAAACACGCGTTAACCTAGCGCTGCTTAGAAATGATGACGAAAAAAGTTGATTGAGGAAACGATGCAACGCAATGCACGAATAGCATCCTTGCTAATAAAGGATACGTGTAACTCCACATAGCATTTTCCCAGGTTGACATTCACCAAGAAAATAGCGAGACGTCTCGGAATGCAGTTAGTGCGGAAAGGTTCAAGCTGACATAGAAATGAGGCAGATCAATGTGACAAAAAAATAAAGACCATAATTATGAACAGGTGCATGCTTAATGTTATCGACAGGTCTCAGATGATATTAGGAATAGCAAAGCAGGTACTTAGTGATTGTGATTGATAAAATAAGCCAAGGATATCGTTCGATTTATGGACAAACGGATATCAAGGAGAGGGGGATTGAGAGACCAAGTATGCTAAGAAAAAGTCAGTAAGGTGCTAAAAATTATAATCTCAGAGGAAAGTAATCAAGATAGATCTATGTATGCGAAAAGCACAGGTAAGTTAACGGAGAGAGATGAACACATGAAAGGTAACGTAGTTTGCTTGGCAGACGATACTCGATGTGCAGCAGTAATGGCTCTCTATCAGTGAAAACCGGCGAACTCAAACCAACATTACCATGTCGAGCCAAACATCATAAACAATTCATACTTTCTATGATTACTTCTGGTCTGCTATGCTGCTTTTCACTCACACGAGGTATACCGAGTCTGAATTTAGAGCATGGCCTCACGTTTGCTAATAAAGAGGTCACTTTGCAGAATCTATTATCAAATAACTCAATCGACCTTGATGCGGAGACTGTATACGTAAATTCGTGCCCATCGACATTGTCGCCTTTACCTAGCCACTGACCGTTCTGTACACGGCACTAACGCGGACGCACAGACCAGGAAGGCCATCATGACCGGCTGCTGAAGAAAATTCGTTAGAAAGAGCAAAAAAAGTGCAAAAAATATGCACATTGTGCTCGTAGTCGTGTAGGACTGCTGTAGTCGGAGCGGCCCCAACTCCCGAAACGGTAGCACCCGAAAGATTTCTTCTCTACGACCGAGTCATTAACCTGCTCGCGTGCTTTTACTCTTTCTCAACAGGGACAAGTTTCTTTAATAAAGACGGCACTGAAAGGGGCACAGCGGAGAAATCTCTGGTTATAACCCAGTCTTCACCTGCTGCTGCTGCCGCCGTTGCCGTTGGTGATGGGGTCGTTAGCTTCAGCAGAAGAGGCGCAGCACTAATGAAAGCTTTTGTCAAGGGCTTCGCAGTGGAGGCAACAGCAGCAGTTATTGCCATGGTGCTGCTCCTCGAAGCGAAACAAGTTCCCTTAGGAAGCCCGTTCGGGCTGATTGCTCTCAGCGCGTCAATCTATCTTTCTTTTTTTTGCAAAACTTTACTCTGCTAAACACTCTCAATAGCGCAGTCGGTTAGTCCTGTGGGCTGTCGGAGCAACAAGGAAAATGGCATAGAGACGATATAGGAAAGTCACCGAAAACGACCACGTTGAAGTGTGCTTTCGGCCCACTAGCGGCTGGCCCATATTTTTATGAGCCGCATTGCATGTCGGCTTCTGCCACCATTACTGTAGTAGATGTCACACGTATACACGTTTTAGTTGTTTGTATTATGTCGTGGCCTATGAAACATCGGCAACTATGGCCAACTAACAGATGTGGTTTAATGCGCATCATATTGACACCAGTATCGATTGCAAAGGAATTTTGTCTCTAGTGGGTGATAATACGGTTTAGTGTATGAATTCTTTGGACATAAAGTCTAGGAGTAAGCAATGCATTTTCCTGCTTTGTAAAAAAGGGCCTAATAGGTAGACGTAAATTTAACTCGGTGATGCTAAGCGGCACTAAAGCTAAAAGCATTAAATCTCTAAATAAGGTAAATCCGATAACGAATAAATGGATATACGCAAGAATATCATTCACTTTTGGTCCCGCTTCTTGAGATTGCTAGCGATAGTCCAATAAAAACCTGAGCACTAGAACGTGGTTGCTGTGTTTAGTTCTACAAATTTTCTGCCCGAAGCTAAATGTATGACACCAGACGACAATCTAACTCTACCTCTCGCCCTATACAAGCGGTAATCAACGAAACCAAACACTTCGTCGGGACAACACAATCCTTCAAGGCACTTTTGTCATCTTAACTGTTAAGATGCGCGTATCGGTCGGGAAATTTCACCTTCCTGAGCTACATATCATGCACAACAGATCAAAAAGTCAAATATTATAAATGACTAACCTAGAAAAGTAAGAAAAATATATTCGCAGTGCACAATGAAACTTGCAGGATTTACCGGACTTCGTCGCGCTATCTAATAGCGGATCCACGCTCACGGAAACCTTTTCCCGTCGAGATCGTACGTCACGACTTCTCGTTGGCGTGTTCGCGTGAGTTGCAAACGATGATATCGAATAGCTGCAAAAAGGATCCGCATCAACGACGCGCGTCTTTTCGACATACCGCGTCCACACTAAGAGATAAGAGCAGTAGCGATATTTTAAACATTACCTCTGAAGGTGTCGTAGAGTTCGTTCCCTCCGCTAAAACGGTCACAGACCCGAGTGTGATATTGAGGATGGGTCATTTCTCGCTGTTTAGATCTCGCTGCCATTTAAAGATCGACACCCAATGTAATCTGGCCCGACAAAGGGTTCGTCCAATAAAGATTATTTTCCACCTATCAATACTCACTAAGTAGAATAGAAACGAATTCAAGATAATTCTGTCAGTTTTTCTTTATTGTCCAAAGGTCATGATTCGACGACGGTTTCATTAACGTCGATGGCTTCTACTCCTAAACCTAACGCTAATACGTTTATATAGAGACTGATGCTTAGCATATTGTTACACGAATTTCGATGATTTCCACATAGTGTTTGTACGCAGTTGTAAAACACCACTTCCTTCTCAGTATCGCTGCCGCTCTTCGCTCTTTTGATTTCTTTGTGGAGTTCCATGTTGCTCCAAGTCCCACTGGTTATCCAAAAACAACCAAAAGTAATAAAATAATTCGAAGCTGTGTTATCTGTTATTACCTTTTACTTTCTTGCCTTAGACAAGAGAGTGAGATAATTCGGAAAAGCATGACGTTGCATTTCCTTCTGCTGAACGTAAGACAACGCCGGTCTAGCGATCTACGATCTAGAACGTTGGTAACTGTTACAATGTATCCCATCCGGATGTACTAACTCCACTGATACGCGTATGTGACGCCACATAAGAGCATAACGGTACTTGCCGCTATGCGGTTGCCCTTAAACTGACCGAAAAAAATCTGTCACGCTAGATATTTAAAAAAGATCGTTTTTCTTGCTACTTGTCAGTCTAGGGAAAATTGCAGTAGGATTGAGTCGCGTCGCTGCCAGTCCAAATGAAACAAAGGAAACTAACTAGGATACAGATAGTAATGTTTTCTTTGTGGGCTGCACGTGCCGAACACACGAGTCGGCGAGTACATCATAAAGACGAAACGACTGCCTCCAGTGTGACCCGTAAAATTCTAAAATGCGTGACGCCACACAGATATGCGGCTTCCGAGAGTTCTTAGGTTGCTTTTACTCATAGAGTACTCAGAGTTTGTCCCAGAAAACCAAATACTAAACAAATTGTATTCGAAAATAATACAGTGTTTTAACTATAAGGCAAAAGTAATAGAAGTAATAAAGATAAAACGAAGTACCCCTGGTATGGCTATATAGGTGAAACAAAATTACATAACACAATTCAGTCAAGCTAAGTGCAGCTAGGATTATTCATTCATCACATGTAAACAGTGAAACAGCTGAAAATCGGGTTATTCCAGAGGCACGCGTCTTATTTGTGGTGCAATAAAGAATAATGAACCTCACAAAGAACGAATCATAAAGAAATGGTATTATATCATTCCAAGCTACAAGCAAACAAGGTGAAAAAAAAGTAATGGTTAGGCGACCGATAATAAAGCAAAAAACAACCTGGGCATTCCTGACCCAAAAAAAGCTTTCATTGTAAGGCTCATTCATTAAAAACATAAAACGTTATTAAATGAATTATACCTATTTATAAAACAGATACTTATCGGCAACAAACGTTTTCTCGGTAGCCAGTGACCTATTTGGGCTTAGGCTGCAACTCTATTAAAAAATTTTAAAAAAACTACATCCCTATACGCTATCTGAAAAAGCTGTTATGATATGATTAGGAGATTTCTACGACCACTGAAATTTTTGATACGTAGTTCTGTCAAGCTTGAGTGAGGGTAATCATGGATGTAGTATATAGGCCATTGCCGTAAGATTGGGCAGTATTTTTAATACTCCATTTATTCTGCGCAGTTTGCTGGTTCTCGCCGTTTCTCGCGGACGCAATGCTATCAATAGCTTGATGTGACCAACGAAAGTGTCATAGCTATTACAAAAATAACCAACCGACATCGATTCATACGCAGAGACACTTGCATAAATCGTCTGCTTACTTGTCACCCATCGTTCAACGCTCCGGCAACGTTGAAACGTGTGTATATATGCGCGTGTTCGCGTATCTATAGGCTAGCGAAAGCCGCAGTTGTCCAAGCACTTCAATTTCGTCATTCAAAACTCGTCGATGACGAGTCAATCGAACTAAAAGTATCGAGAGAATACAACGAAAGGGAAGGTATAGTATAAACATACGATTTATCAAATAGCAGTAGTCTCTTAACCGCGTGATTATATGCCTCACTAGCGCTTGTTTCCCTTCAAGCGTTTTCATTTCTACCGCTGCCGGCGCTGTACTCTGCTACAGAAGCTATTCCTCAGCCTTCAGCAAAATGGGCTTGAGATCAAACGGCCGCTGTAAGACTGTCCGCCTTCAATAATAGAAGACCAGTTGCACCGAGTTACAAACACACTAAATGCAGCAGCTGCGACAAGAGACAAATATCACAACAAATCGTAAACTATTTCAAGTAGTTTTCGCATAAAAATTAGACGATGACTGGAAATAAGAAAGGGCAACCGGCGCTAATTGTCAAGTCCTCTTGCTACAATAAGAGCCAGACCGCATTCTGGCATTCGTGGAAATATCTTTCAAAAATGCAGTGCCTCGTCCTCATTTACTCTAACCAGAACCATAACTCTGATATTCTTCAACTCTCTCCAGTCTACAATATCTGTAATAACACACCGAGAGTGAAATACAGGCACTTGTTGTAGTAACAGCATAAACGGCAACCGGGTATTTTCATAGCGAGTTCTCGAGATTGTGAAGTGATTGGTGTTGACAGATCAACATAAACCTGTTGCCGAGTAGAGCACTATCTGACGCGAGTAGCAGTTGGCGTTACGCTTGCTATGTCAAGAAAAACGCATGTTTGTTTAGAGCATTCACTCTAATAGGCCGGCCTGCTTGTAGGGGATGGTCTAATAAAAATAGGCACATTTTCTCACTTTCAATGTATATATATATATATATTTCTTTGCCTATCGCTGGAAGTCGTCTGCCAGATTTGATGCTTAGCAACCGTCTACCGATCGATTGCCCTCTTCTCATCTAGACACAGTTACATGCTATCGAATCAATCAAAAAAGCCATTTCTTAATAAGAGTAAACATCGCCTTTGTTCCGTTTTCACTGGAGATGTTCTGGAAATGTAAGGGTAAGGTTACGAAGCCTATTTCACAAAGCATAAAACGCACTTTCGGACGGGTGTTCGTGTTCCGTCTAAGCACAAACCCAGCGAAGGCGATCAAGAAGCTTAGACGCCAATGTGTAATATGATGCTCTTAGTCATCTTAAACAAGACTGTAGCAAGCGACTTCGTGATTGCGTTCACTCAAGGCACTGTTACCAGATATATATATCAAATCTATATAATAGATAAACAAATCAGAAAATGAGTCATTTGACTGCGATAATATACGTAAACAGATATACGTAAGCTGAAGTGTACCAATGAATGAATCAATGAACCAGCGAACTTTCGTAATAACTTGACACCTTTTAATCAATAGAAATATGCATACAACAGTATTGTATACGTGCGTAAAAAGCACGAAGCTTTCCATTTGTTTTCCTGTTGGTGCCATATGTTGTCAAGACATTCACGCACACGATGACCGATTTTTAAATTTTTCCGCCAAAACTACACAAGCCATTTGAAACATGCACCTAACCTAAGACATTAGTCGCCGATGCCAACAAGTGAAAGTTTCCATGACGCCATTCTTTCCTCTATATATACACATACAAACGCGTTCACACAGATTGTTCCTGTTCTTCCAGCATTTGAAATGTGTATGCGAGTTTTTAATTGGTTGGTGCCGCTACTTGACTACCGTTCGGTGATGAGATAGATTATCGTGTAATATTGTCCTGCTCAGGTGGTAACTGAATAGCGAAAACATTTTTTGAGCTCGTTCAATACTTAACGCTGCATTACTAGCAGCAGCAATAAAGTTATGTGCTTAAGTTAGCCTAAAAATATTGGTAGATCTGGGCTTATATATAAAAATTGATTTATATTTGGTGCTTAAAGAAGCTGGCTTAAGAAATAATAGATGAGGAATAACAGCTGTCAGAGAGTTTCGATGCTGTGTGAAACACATCTCATAGCTAGCCTGTAACGTTGATGATACATACAACAACGATAAATATATTGTTGAAGACACAATAAAGCTTAAGCAAACTACTTTCGTTGAAGTTACTACTGTTGATATGGGCTACTGGTTCACAACCCACAACCCGTTTGACCTTGTTCACGTTAATAATCTTCGCGTGACCTGAACGGAGAGTAGACATATATATATACATATATATATATATATATATATATATGTCGTCGTCCATTAAATAAGGGCGGCCGAAAGCCGGCTTAACACCATTCTAATTTTATCATGCTCAATTTCAACTTAGTTTTCCAGTAGTTCAGTTCAACTAACAGTAAGCGAACTGGAGGAACTTATGGGCTGATGGTCTGGCTTTCTCGGATTCGTGAACCTTGCGAAGCACTCGACCGACTGTTTAACCATCCTTACAAACCTTACAAAACGCATCGCCATAACGCTACAGACGTTAGCATGATATTTGACCATACGACACGAGTCAGCAGTCTAAAGGCTAGCTTTGGAGACCATTACCGAGTGGAGCCCAGACGTAAGCGATGATAGTAAGCAACAGCAGCAGCGGCTTGTTGTTACGCTAGACCTCCCTTTTGTTCATCTATAGCAGACAGGCAAAGACCGCTAAGTTTGTATGAGTTCGCTCTTATCGAGAAGCAACAGGGGAACTAGGGCAAGGCAGGCAGTAAGTGTCTACCATTATACTGCCTTCTCCTACTTATTTCGACGCCAGAAATGCAAAAAGATCTACCTTGACAAACTATATCTTGCTGGCTTTGGGCTACTATGCACACAAATGATGCTGATCAGGTGAGCATACATACTTAGGAGCTTATGGATAAATAGTCCCTAGCTAATCGAATCATGCTTCGCAAGAAATTTAAATTGCCAGTAACAATTGAACCTTGACTTACTTATAATCATTGCCATAATACTTGCACATATAAGCAATCGCAAAAATCCCAACACAATAGAGTAATAGCCACGCAAGAACCATCAATACCAAATTTTTATAATTTATACACACACTTTTAGTTTGAAGCGAAGGATTGCAGTCGTAAGAGTCACGGTACGTGTAATACAGGCAGAACCGTTATTTAACGCATTACTTATTGAATTAATAAAAGTACCGTTATTCTGTATTTATCTAGACATTCCTAAGCAATCCTCAGTCGAGACTGTTTAAGTAGCAGTTCATCTGTGCATTGTTGAAAGGTTCTTATCTTATTTTATCTACAACCACCAAAATCAGTTGAGCTCCTAATATATATATACCACTTAATACAACCTCCCCTGTTTTCCTTCCCCCGTATCCACCGCAGAATTAAACATCTAGTCTAATCCATGTTCTGATGTAATGCAATAGACGTCTAGCTGATGAGGCTAAAGGGCGTAAAAAAGCTACAGCTTATAGAGAGGCAGAGACTGCTCTTGCCCCATTTTCCTCGTCATTCCACTGGCCATCGGTCCCTTACCCCTCACCTATTGTATTGTTCCTTGTCCTTATCGAAAAAGAAAGAACGAATATATGACGCGCGGGCACTTTAGTCAGCAAAATGTAAAAGAGCTTGAAAAGGCCTACACGTCAATCTATTATTACTTTTCTTTTTCACTAGGGGCTTTGTGTTAGACGGCGCTTATCGCCTCTAGCCACCAGCGCATCGCTCGCGATATAATCATGTGACAAGATTAAAAAAGGTGTAAGGGCGGTGGCATTTTAAAGGGGTTGTGAAGGCAGGCACAATGCGATAAACTAGCAGGAATCGGGGTAAGCAAGAGAATGGTAATTTAGGTTTTTGACCTTGACAGGTTGAGATTTTTTACCCTCTTTCGCTCAACCCTTTGCACAAGTTGCTTCCTGTTAACCGGCCTAGACTTCAATGTCTAATACTCTCTTATCTCGCTGGAGTTTCACCAGACGCCATTATCACGTATGGCAATCGACGTCGGTATGTGATTATAACGCGGAGTCTGTTTAGTTGAACTATTAACGTGCACATAACAAAATAAATCTGTCTTGCTTTAGATTTCTGTTGTTGACTATAGATGTTCACAAAAAAGAGATAAAATAAATTTAAGGAATAGCGTTCTATGATTTTTCCTGTTTTCGATCGCCCGCGTACGCTGTGAGAATATTGCATTCTCACCAAGTACCTCATTATAAGCACGCCCCTCTTTATTGCATATGTAACTCATTAAAAAATGAAACTGTACTTGAAATTCAAGGAGTCGAACTTCGCGGCGGTTCTGAATTTTATGGCTATTGCTACCTGAGGATAGTTTCTACCATAGCTCTGCGCTTCCTCAAACATAACACCCAACAGTACACTGTAATGTATATATAAGTACAAAAATAAAATGTGCGTTTACCCTTTCATGCCATTAGTGAGCAATGCATGGAATAAGGTATCTGTGTATGTAGGAGTCGGATAAGATATATCTGGTTGAGAAAGATTTTATTATCTAGACTACAAAAATTTTAAAGGATTCACTCGTAATACCACACGTCTGTCGCGAAACAACCGGTTTTTATGTTCAGTGAGATCGTATATATAATTTTCGCGGGCTAAGTGGAAAATTAGCTTCCCCCGATTTTTAATCAAAATTATGAGTAGAATAATATGTTTATCGAATTAAATTGATTGTTCATTTTTCATTGAAGAGGATAAGACAAACCAACTAAACGTAACATTACTAAGCAAACATTTAGGGTTACATACTTACCCCTACATTTTCTAGTGTCTATAAGTAGAATTGTTTAAAACTTCACAGGTAGCTGCTATTATGTTTGAGATATTGTACGTGGAAATAACACAGACTATTAAAACTAGTACCAAAGAACAATGAAATAAATTTGTAACATCTGACATCGACGGTCCGTTAATTGTACGTCAGGTCGTTGTTCATGATCACAAGGACAGTTAATACAGTATTATCATAACTATTTGGTATTAATAACAAAGTAATAACAATGAATAGTAGTAACAATATAAAAATATTTCTACACACAGTTTTCAAGTTTGGCCTATTTACGCAAAATGTTTTACCAAACTTCGTACCTTTTATTACAATAGTCTTTTATACAGTGTAGCAATTTGCAAGGGACATTTGCTGGTTTTCGAGTTTTACGTACGCTATTTAAACTGGTTCTTAACATGACAGTTACGTCTATGCCCGGATTCGAATTTACACTATGACATATACTTAACTTTAATAGACAAACAAGGTATTCGTAGCGTTATTACGAGAACAAATTCGTAACAAGAAATTACACTCATATCTTAAATCAAATTGGTGATCCAATCTACTTCTGTAATTTGCGGCAAAAACTTCACGT
This sequence comes from Varroa destructor, assembly GCF_002443255.2. Lineage (NCBI taxonomy): Eukaryota > Metazoa > Arthropoda > Arachnida > Mesostigmata > Varroidae > Varroa > Varroa destructor. Next base: position 24,896,997 of record NW_019211457.1, read on the forward strand.
GGTGCTCAAAGCTCGTAGGTATAGAGGGTTGCTAGCCTCCACAAAAGCATGTTTCTCAAGGAACGATAAAGAATCGTAAAATATTCCGTTGCCATTTAATTATCACATTAGTTAAGCAATTTAATTACCAACAATAGCACCTGGATACAGCATATGAATCAATCGGATACCTACTTTGTTATTTTTGTTTCGGAGAGTTCTTCGAGCGAATGTCATTGTACTCGGCACGTGTTGTGTGTTAACGTTCAACAAACAAATTTGCCTGCCTCTTCAGTCTATTCCTATCAACACATTATTTTTCATTATTATTATTACTATGATTATTATTATTGTCAATCATCATCGTTCGATTTTGTCCGGTTTTGCACAAACCATCCCGCCAAATTAAAGCCACATGTCGAGCCACAATAGTGAATTTTAGCGGCCGAATGTGGCCCGTAGCGCCATCTGGCATGCTTGAGATGAACTACGACCAAAACAAACTAGACCAAGAGAAACATCCTGTGGCCGCTTTTTACTTCGAAAGGGTATACACTAATCTTTTATAAAAAAATTGTAAATTTCAAACAGTTCAAAGTAGTATCATTCAAATAGGTACAATTAATAAACAATTTGACACATCTTTTATGACTCTATTTATTACTGGAATCGATTCTTGCTACTCCTATCGATTCGACTAGCTGTCCATATCCGTTTGGGCGCTGCTGTTGCCATGTCAAAGTTCGCGCGTGTCGTCTGCTTGAAACAAGATGGCTGCGCCCATATACCGCCGCCAACATTTCACGTCAACGACACTGAGATTATTGAAGTCCTTGTTGTTTCATTATTAGGTCGTAGTTTCAACGCAGTAAAGCGCTCGGGTTCGATCCGGAACAGGCTATGCCGCAATGGATCCAACGACTCTGCTTGCGGTTGTTGTCACTGTAATCGTTGTTGTGGCAACGGTATTTATTTTAGTTCGTGGTAGCAGTAAGGCTCGAAACAACGTACTCATTTGCGGCATCTCGAACGCCGGTAAGACGGTACTGTACGCTCAGTTATGCTCAGGCAAACCGATCCAAACATATGTGTCCATCAAAGAGAACCAAGGAAGCTGTGAAGTGGCAGGTGGCAAAAGGGTTCGCGTCGTAGACATTCCCGGTAACGAAAGACAACGAGTGAACATTTTCGACAATTACAAAACGACTGCTCGCGGTATCGTGTTCGTCGTCGATTCAATATCGTTCATGAAAGAACTCAAAGATGTAGCTGAGTATGCCTACATCGTATTGTCTGATCCGGATACTTGCCATCGACGGTTGCGTGTGCTATTCGCGTGCAACAAACACGACGAAGCCATGGCTAAATCGAGTCAGGTGATTAAGACCAACCTCGAAAAGGAGCTGACATTGCTCCGGAAAACTCAGACGTCCAAACTCGTCACGACTGAAAACGTTCAGATGGGACGCACCCTTGGTAAGGAGCATAAAGATGTTAAATTTGAGGATCTTCCGCATAAAATTGACTTCGTCGAATTCAGCGCTTTAGAGAACTTCGAACCCGTCAAGGAGTGGCTATCGACCATCTAGAGTGAAAAACCTATTTCAGTAAGCGTGTAGACAGCTGATTACACATGAATGATTACACTGTCTACACGTTATCTATATATCATTAAGATGTTGCAAGTGAGTCTTTATTAAAAAATATATATGTACACTACGTAAATTAAAACTGGGAATGCGCAAACATACGAGTCGTACTAATGAACAGAAAGGGACAGCGTATTGCATTGAGGAGTGAGCTAAGACATCCTTGTGCGTGCATCAGTTTTTAAATCTATATTACAAAATTGTTGTAAAAATTAAGTCGTGAATGTGTGCGCGTGTGTATGCAGTAGATAAAAATAATAGATTTCTCACTAAATATATGCATAAATTATGAAGAGTAATAAATGTTTTTTCAGTGCATTACAATGCAATTCGTTTAATCAGTTGTGATTATTTTCCGTTGTCGTGAAATACCTCATATATTTCATACGCTTTTTTCATTTAGTTTATATATGTATTAATGTATCAGGGCCTAATTATTCACACTAGTACGATATATCATACCGCTGAAAATAAGCAAATAGATAAGAGTCTTGATTTAAATACAAGTACAAATGTTAAAATGAAATCTTGTCAACATCAGTATCCAATAAGATACGAATAGATTTTATTTAGATATGTGGAATCTATTTTTTCCGACTTTTTATTATATGCATATCACATGGTTACGAAAATATTTCGCGTAATAATATTAGACAGTTTCATTCAAAGCCGAAACGGCCCCTACTCTTCATAAAGTTCTCTCTAAAACTCTCAAAGTTCCGATTAAAGAAGTAAGAATGATTTATTTTTAGTTTCACTAAGAGGTATTCCCTTTTATTATCTGTGCATTAAGAGCGCATTTTTTTTTATTAAAACCTCTAAATGCCACAGTAATTGCAGCTGTAGGATGCGGCCTTGTATCATCATTAAGCACACCGTATTCTACTGATCGTCATTGCAACTTAACGATTCTGCACATTAAGAAAATTTTTTTTTGTCATGTATTGCAACTAGGTGAGGTGGTTATGCTCGATCCGAACATTTAGCGTTAAACTGCATGTACCAATTTGAGGTTATCCTGTATAGTTAGACTACAGTTTTGAAATTAGAAACTAGAAATTAACCACACATACTTCCGTCAGAAAAAAAGAGATAATAAGGTTATAATTTTAATCTAAATTATCTATACAAAGTTTTTTTTTTTTATAATAACGTTATCCGTAAACTGAAGAAGACTAATTTTAATACTTTAGGTTCTAACTTTCATCCTAATCAAAAGCTGCCTAAGATTTTTAGATTGGTTCGGCGCTAGTAGCACCTTATGAAGACTTTTATCTGGGTGGTATAGGTATTAGGTACTTATCTGCAAAATCCTTCGTAAGGTGTCGTGTGTTTACTTAAACCACATAAGCTTAATAGTTATGCTGATTTTTTATTAATTCGAGCAGCAAACTGGTCTGGAAAAATTAGCACTTGGTAGTTACCCATGATTTTAAACAGCAAACGAGTTTTTCGTTACAGGAACCATGCTACTGATCTGGCTGAATTGAAGGTTACTTTCATCTCATCGTGAACACGACCTGCTTCACAATTTTAATTTACTAACTGAGAGTACTCACAGCAGTACGGCAGTTTACTGTTGTGCAACCGAACAAAACAGCATAATAACATGGTTAATAACGACTAACATTTAATAATAATTTAATCAGAAATATGCTTTGAATCTTCCAGCGCTTCATTGACTAGACCGCTACCGGGAGGTGCCAAAAATGTTACCATCGTAACTGCACTACCTAATACATTGTGTATACCTACAGACGTTGTTGCATAATAATCACATTCATAAAGTATGTTGTATTACGCATGCTAGTAGTTCTTCTGATTTTGTCGTGGGGCCTATATTCACTGTTAGTTATTTTTGGACACTGGTTTTTGACCGGAAATTAGCTCGTGTGATATCATGTAATAATTCTATTTAGTAAGTGGTTTCTGTTGGGTGCATTTTATGCTTTACGGTAATTCCCTACATCAATACATTTTTCCTTCCCCCAGCGATTAGTAGGCATACCGCTAGATCGGTCTGTTATAAATAACAGAGTCAACTAGGACATAGCCTCCTCATTAACTTGAATAAGACATCGTTGCACCCGCGTATACTTTATACCGATGTTGACTTACACCTCACACTTAAACTAAGCTACAGTTTCCTACTACGCCCGCAGACACTAATGTTAATTAGTTAGTAGTCGATATACATGATCTCAATGTATTACCATAACAAAAAATAAAGTTGCATTATTTGAATAACCCAATACTCACGTCTTGCTTAGGTCTTACTCTATTTTTTGCAATGAATACATCCACCTTGAAATATCGAGCTTGTTTTGTGATGTTTCTAAAATCTGCAACACTAATGTGCGCAATTCATTACATTGTTAAAACTTAAACACTTGTTTGCTCACTTTAGAAGTTTAGCTGGCTGGTTTACTAGCGAAAGTATACACAAAACCACGTGTTTTGTCCTCCGGCAAAATGTCGAAGAATGATTTCAAGGTACATCTTATTGGGAAAATTAAATCGTAAAGTTTTAGGTGCAGCAGCGATATCTATTTTAGACGTAGGTTTCTGACGGCGGTGCCGACAGCGCCATTATATGACGTTCGAAAGAACGAACAGGAAAACGGGTTCCATTTCATAATAAATCATGGCCAAGGTAAATGAACAGGTCCCCATAATCCCTCGGGCATCGTGTGGAAGCTTGAACTGACTTCCAAGGAATATACATGTCTGAACGTACGTTATACTGGCAGTGTCAGTACCAATTTCCTCACACAGAACGAAATTTCTAGTTGATCCAGACAGAGAAAAATCCCCACGTTGTGTTGGACGATGTCGGGCTAGTGGGCTGCAGTTTGACGACGTTTTTAGGCTGGGGATCTCAATACGCTTCATAAAACGTTCATCCGTTTTAGAAGGATTGTTGGATTGAAGAAGGTCGTTGGCTTAAATAACTTGTCTTACAATTCTGCTAACTGCTAGCTCCAAGAAAGTATTGTGAATATCCTTTGGTCGTAATAATAACTCTACAAGCGTCTACGAACATAAGCAGATATCATGTTTCTTAGATTTTATGCGAAATTATCTTCCACAATATATGGTCATTCCTAGCTCAAAAAAGTTTTTAATTGCCTTTCTCATTTCACTCGTTGAAATCATCATTGCCACTGCCATTACTAAGATCATCATCATCATCGTTATCGTGTTTATAGTTAACCACTCAGATACGCCGTGTTTCCCTTCTTTGGACTTTGTTTCTATCAGCCATGCGGCACCTTCAGTTCGAGCTAGCTGTCGTCTATGCAGTTATTTAGTGATTTAATTCTAATTTTAACGCGACTCACTGCACAACGACCGCGTTTTGATCAGTATGAATTTCAACATCTGTTCTTTCTGGGACCACCTTCGATACACGCGATTACCTCACGCGAGCCTATACTTAATAATAATGCTGACGCTGCTTTTGTAACCTAGAAGCAGTCGACTGCTTCCCACCCGATCGGCTTTACCACTTCATCTAGATTTGAGTATAATGAAAAAAGTTTATGCGGAAACCGCTGCAATTCGAGCCAGTCATGCTTGTTTCTAGCTCCTTATATTTCGATCCTTGCGAGCTCGTCTCGCAGACGACACCCGCGCGCCCGTTTCGCTCTCGCAGGAGTCAAGACATAACCTATAGCCGTCGCGTTATCAACCAACGGCACCATGACCATCTTCTCTGTTCTACAGTTACTGCAAAAGTCGCTTAAAAGCTTTTCCTTTTTTTACACCGATCGATGCGATAGACAATTTTCTTTAAACCATGTTCCAGTCAGTATAGCATACGATATATGCCACTACGACGGAGCTGTTTCTGCAAAACGCTCGAACGCTGGAAACCGTTACGCACGTCATCGGCTTGCAAAGAACCGCGGAGTGAAGATCATTTCGGGTGACGGGCTAGGGATGCCCGAACCCCTCAGCCTGTCAGGGTACTTCCCACCTCTGTGTGTGACAGCAGCAGCAGCAACTTATTGTACTCATTGAGCCTTACGAAGTTTTGCTTTAAAGGGTTTGAAATTTCTTCATGGTTCGGGAGATTGTATCCGTTCGTCCACGTCCGGTTTCACAATGCTTACTATTTTCAAAATGTGATAAACGCGTATTAGACAGTATAAAAGTTAGCTGTTGAATCCAGTATCTATTTCCACTGCGTTGTGGGGAACCTAGTCCGCATGAGCGAAGAAGCGAGACTATGCAGGGGTGCGCCAAAAAATTCGTAATGTTCTCAGTGGCAGAGCCGTGCAGCCTGCTGCGGTACGTCGGCCGTTCATATGGTCTCAGAGGGGGCAAGCTATCCTTGTTGGTTTCGGCTCCTGTGCAGCATTCCTTGGTCCCAATTATTATTATTACTATTATGCTGAATCAATCGATCAATCAATACTAATGAATATGCGAAGTTGGGCCAAACAGAGTAAGAGGTGCTATTTTGAGCTAAACTCTTAGACCTTCAAAAAGCTTGCATATATTTTACTGGCCCCCTATATCATAAGGATGCTTGAGTTGGTTACTTTTTTTTTACACTTCATCTATCATATAACATAATACACGTATTGTGATATAAGTCTGTCTTTTCATATTTAAATTTTTTGAGTACATACACCTGAATTATCGGTTTCTACAATCCCAGTGAAGTAAAACGCTGTCAAAAAAGGGCTTCTTCTTATATTATAATAACGTTCATGATACCTACGGTTGTTAGTGAAAAAGCGTAAAATAGAACCCTAGACTAGGTTAAGTCAAGTGTATGTGATGTTCGTGTTTTTCGGAAAATTCAGAAAACGACGCGATTTACCCTGCTTGTCCGTTAGTTAATTAAAACAAGTAAGCTCAAAGGTAAGGTTCAAAGTAAGGTTCAAAGCTACTAACATCATTAGGCGTTTAGATATGTCGCGTTGTCCATGGGATATGGATCCGCTCAGGAATTATACATGTAATAACTTTCCAAGGTTGAGAGTACATCTACAATAGTAAGCGAGTTCTCGTAATAATAGTAATTATTTATTAAGCGTATAACTTACTATGTCCTCAACACAACCACCGCTCCAGTCATAAAACAAATTTACTTATTTTTTTTATTTTCCGGCCAAAATAGTCCTCGCAGTCATCCATGAATAATTTCACTGGCTCAGTTTTTGGATGTAAGGTATTGCAAACTCATTCGAGTCTTTTGTAAATCTTCAAAGCTTTGAAAAACACATTTGCTGAGTTGTACTACCTGCTTGGTAGGTGCCATAACCACTCACGACAGCATACAGATAGCTCCGGATATAGGTATCAAGGCAGCGGACAAGTCCGTTTAAAAGCGAAATGGCCCAAGATCTTTTGAAGGAAAAAAACGTGGTGCCGTCACGTTATGGCGGACCGGAAGCGGCGTTCAGTCTCAACACATTACCAGCAATTCAGTTCACAGACCAGGTCAAGCTCTAGTTTAGGTTAGTCATTGTACCAGCCTTGAAAGTGTCAAGAAGCATAGCAAGGCGGCCAAATAACGATCGATGTATATGTTTATACATTTACAAACATATACATCGATCGCTGTACAGGTATGTATACACACAGGTACAAACAAGTATATATGGATGCTCGTACGGCATGACCCAAGAGTAAAATTGACCTATTTTGGTAAGAAAAATCCTTGCGAAGAAAATGGAGGTAATCAGGTTATGATGCGATAGTAACGATTTTCAAAAGGGTCCTCACTTCGCGGTAACATCCAGGAAAGTGTGTGAAATACATCTTTGGCGAATGATAAATCCCTGTTCTCTATGTACCGTTCATTTTGAAAGCAATGCGGAGTATTCTGCACATATCGTCAGCGCCGTGGGCTCACTCTAGGTCACTGCCATCGTTACTACTTGGCATTGAAATATAGTGACTGAAGCAGATCACGAAGGGTATTGTGTGTGTATGGGGAATGATATGGGTTTAAATCTCTGGCTCTCATTTTCGCTTTCCCTGTGGCCTTTTTTATGTCAACCCAGTCCCTTCGCCGTCTATCTCTGCGGCACTCACAATTACCATCTAGCAGTAATAACCGCAGATCACTGAGCCTTTTCTTCTATCTCGCTTAATATTATCATCGGCTGCAATGTCATTTTTCGATTGTTTCGTAACAGCCACCGACCGGTTCGGTGGTTATATTGGTTGTTTGTTCACAACCCTTCTTTACCTCTTTTGGAGCCTGTATCGGGCGCCTCGTCGGAAGGCCACCTTTAAGAGGAACTAAGTTGTTGCTTGCATGTCTTCAACGCGCCCACAACTGTTACGCGAATAGGTTCATTTGCGCATAAGCAGACGCAGGCAAACACCCCCACACATTCAGACGCACAGATACATAGAGATTCGGATCTAGCTAATACAGCTACGCATGTATGTCTTCATTTATGTACACAGTTATCACAGAGTTTCAAAGTAAGCCTGAAGGTAAACACAATAATCACGACGGCAATAACAATGATAACAACAACTATCGTGCCAATTCAAGGAACAAGCATCTGCCAGAAAGAAGTATCTGCAATGTCTTAGTGAAAAAAACCTAGCACACCAATAAGTGTAAAAAAGAGCGACGTAGGAGCATCATTAATAGTAGCATCAGCAACTATAACTTTCGTGTATAGATATATTGATGCTGTTTTTGCCTGGAAGTGGAACAATAACTGTCTGTGTTTACTTTCTTTGGTTGTTGTTCTTTTGCTCAATGAAACCTAATCCCTGATCCTTGAGTGTCTGCACCTCAATTCATATGCCTGATGTTTTCAATCTGCGCTTTTGTCTCATCTTGAACTAATTCTATGTTTTACGCTGCTCTGCGATTTCTGTTATGGTTCGTTGATAACGTAGAATATACGTATTTTAGGTTACGTACAGGAGAAGTCTGCAGGAAAGCTGACGGTCACTATCTGCGTCTGTTCATGTATATTTAGTAGGGTCATGGCTGAAAGTACAGCAAGTAAACGATACCGATAAATACTAAGTGAGATAAATTTACAAAATTAGGTAATAGATAAGCTGAATTAATAGGAAATGCTAATGCATAAATTAGTTATTCCTAAGAATACCATTGTTCGAGTTGTTTGGATAACTAAAACAGAACAAATCTGAAATAAACGGAACCACATACAAACAAACAGGATCGACACATCAATTATGATGGCGTGATCGATGGACTGGAGCATTAGCGGAGGTCCAAGTTGATATATAAATTTTTTTCGAATTTAAATAAAGGCGTTTAAGTCATCTATTCACGAGGACATCTTGGCTAGGAAGCTCATGATGAAGCTGTCATAAGAATGTTATTCCCGAAGATCCTCCCCGAAAACTTTAAGTCCTTTTGTTTGCCTAGACAGATGCAAAGACACTGAAAAACAATAAGGGTCTAGCAGATCAGATAGGTAGTTCGAACAGTTCGAACATCAGTAGAACAGTTCGAAAGATTAGATTATCCTTTGTAAGAAGCATGCGCAAAATATTCACATATAATTAGTTATTCTTTATAAACCAATTTCTTTTGTCCCAAAATATCAACATTTTTCTAATGTCGATCATTACATAATAACTTAAAATAATGCTAACTTTAAAAGATCTTAATCTCGTCTATCGAAGAAATTTATGTGGTTTTCTATAAACTTTTTTCAACACTTAAACAAAATACGGATCTCCCAACCCATGCAGGAGGCGATCCGATCCGCGAAGGTGATCCTCTTATAGCTCATTTTTGGACTTGTGATTCCTTTTGAATCTCGTGTTTTTCAAGCTATGCTGCATGGATCAGAACAAGCGAAAGCCCACATAGTAAAGTTTAAGCTATAAACGAAGCGTATAAGAGTTTCCGTCTAAATCGTGTCACAATTTCCTGACCTGGCCAAGGCTCATAAAGTCGACGATAGTACTACAAGATCACTTTAAAGTGACCCGTTGCCGTTTCAGAGCCCTTATGTTTTTAATTTTTTGGCTCGCTCTAACAAGCCAAATTGAGACGTAGCCCTGGTACGCTTGTACATAAATCACTTTTCTACCATGCAAGCAATCATATACATGAGCTTAAGTGCTCAATGGGTAAGACAGTTTTTGTAAGTTTAAGTGAGATCCATTTTGTGGCTAATTAATGTATTCCCTAACGCAGGGAATAGATTGCTCGCACTCGATTGCTCGCAATAAAGAAGGCGGTGTCCGACATTGGGTAGTTTTTCTGTAACATGATTTGATCTCATAGAAAACTGCTACAAACGACCTTAGAGGAAAGATGTACAGAGGTTCAGACGGAGACGGAGTGACTGACAAGTATTAGGCAACTAAATTAAATATGTAAAACAAGTACGAAAGATTAGAAGTTGCCGAAACTATTTTTCGATCGACCTAATAATAACAATATTGAACAAGACGACTGTAAAACGTATATACTTAAGAGAATAACGATACAGTGTACTTTATAAACGTAACCATAGCTTGATAAATGAAGAGATCACAGTAAACACATAGCGGTGCCCCGACCTAGATTACTCTAGGTATTAGACTAAGCTAGATTACCCGAAACGATCACAAATGTTGTTTAATGTAAAAGTTTCTTTTACCCAAAACGGCTTGCAACCTTCATGTTATACTAATGTTATGAAGCGTTATTTTGGACGACGCTCTCACAGCTACAGAAGCTAAAAAGCTAATAGTCGTATGACAAAGCGATGGTGATCGTGATACGAATCACAATAACCGAAAATCAACAAAATATAATCGATTATCTTGGCATTATTGTACAATTTTTCTCTTCATTTTCACTATTATCAGCATTTTTTTTTATTATTAACTTACTAAATAAGCTTCATTGTAAGCATAGTAGTCATTAAAGTATTCTTGTAAGGCCCTATCTGCTATCTCCAATTTAGGACATATCTTTCCGCCGTTGGTGGCCTCGATGAGAGTAGAGACAATAATGGCAGGCGTGTGCTCCTAGTATACGTGTGTTGCATATTGCGGGGCACCGTCAACCCGTCGGCATAGCGTCGCCATGTGGATAACGTTCATTAAGCGTCATTGCAAGCCGTTTATATAGTGGATGGATTTGCCCTGTGTGCCGCATCAGTTAGTAAAAATGATGAAAAAGGTGAAGTAGATATCAAATTATAAGCACACAGTTATAAATGACACACATTCAGACTTACAGACCTAGGCAAAAAAACCCTGCATTATGCTAACATTCGTATAACAGCAGTAGCCGCATCGGGGTACTGTAAGACGAACACCCAGGCTAACAGGATAAAGTTACGACTCAATAGCCACCCCAATAGAAACAGCTGCAGCATCGGCAACAGTAGCTACTCGTATTTTCAATAACGATGATAGCCACAATGTTAATAATAATGGCGGCAGCATCACTTTGTGGGCCGCAATTTTACATTGTCGCTTGTTGACCTCTGCGCACGGCGTGCGTCGTCTTAGCCCATGGTCGGCAGTATGAAATAGGCGATATCTACGAGGCCGGAAGCATTTATACTACCTCTTATTTACGCGGCCGCTTCAGCAATGGAATGCCTTTTAAGTTGCCGGTACATACGTGATAGGAACGTTTACCGAAGGATGTTAAGACGTGTTAAAGTCCCACGGCAACAGCATTACGAAAATAATAATTGTGGTAAACCATGCATAGCGTCATAGCTATCATGGCATGCTACGTAATAAACAGGACGCCTCACATGGACATGCTTTACAGCTACCTCTATGCTTCTCAATACGACGAGCCTGCTGCTACCGCTGTTGGTGATTTCGTGAAACTGGGTCTGCCTTCGACCCCCCCCCCCCCCCCACAACAGGAATACGACTTTGAAAACTTTATTGTTATCATTGGTTCGGTAATTTTTTTTTCGGGCGAAGTATTTTCTATTATAAGAGGATGGCAACACAAGGTGTAATACTTGGCTTTGTTCATGTATATTTTACCCTCCGTTAATGATCGTATTGACTAACTTAACCTTGTAATACATCATAGAATATGTTGTTATAACAGCCTTCTGTAGCCACTATTACTGTATATATAGATATATATATATATATAATATATATTATAGAGTATGATCATGAATAAAGGACGTATGTGTGGGAACCTATACTTGCTTCACTTCATGTCACCCACTAGCGCAGGATTTATTTGGAGTCATGTTTCTACGTCCTGTGCAGTCTACTTGTACGCCGGGTCCTATGTGAATCCTCTATCAAAACTTCGGTATAGTCTGATCCGATCAGTTGCGTTTGGTCAGGAAGAAAATTAATTTTCTCCTTTCGACGTATACGGCCACGGGTCGGCTGTACTATCAAAGATGACTCTGTGTAGTGCCCTATTGATTCCTGCGTATCACGCCAATACGGCCATAATAGCAGTGGTAAAAATTTCATGATTTGGTTAAGTCAGCGATGAAGGACTGGGAGGATTTGAGGCTCCACGTAACAAGCATAGGGTGCCCTAATTGTATTGGGTGTTCAACCTTGATCCTTTCGTATTTATTTGAATCGAGCCGGAGATGATGTTCTGATGGAATAGGAATATCTATTCATTATTTGATCAATATCCATCAATCAGGTACGCATGCGCTAATTTGCCAATCGTACATGTGTTTGTATGTGAGGTTATACGGTTTCGGGATAAACGCACTAATTCTTATTAACTACAAGTGAGTCAGTTCGGAACTAACAATTCTATTGATTGGATTAAATGGCCTTTTTGGGGACGTAAGGTGAAATGTTTCTGGTAACGATCGTTAAAAAATAAGATACGCAAGTTAAGCTCACTTCTAGTCGACAACCTGCTTTTTGGAAAAGTATTTTTGATTGGAAAAAATCTATATGCAAGAAAACAATTCAATTTTTCTTTCATCAGACACTTTTGTGACTTTTAATTTGTTCTTATAATTATTAACAGAGTACCATTTTGGAAAATGAGCACATAACGTAACATAGATTTTTAGATGATATTTTTTTTGTGAATAACTTTTTCAGTGTAGTAGTAGTAACTGCGAATAGATCGACATACTCGGTACGAGAAATATAGCAGATTTAAATAAGGAGCTGAAGACAGACCGGCAGTTTTAAAAAGAACTAAAAAAAAATTCAAATTTTAAGCCAATATTTTTTTTACGCATTCAAAAGACACCGTCCTGCCCTCGGCATTACATGCCCAGCGTAACCGTAAAACTGGGGCGAACTTCATGACCGTTCCGTTTGATTGCCTGATCGCCGGTTAGGATCGGCTGTGCAACGCTCGGTTATCGCATAACGCGCATCTACTAAAATAATGAACACCAAATGCATGGAAACGACGTTCATTGCTTTTTTGATCCCGTTTTCTTAGATATGCAATTATCGATTTCCGATGTGCTTTTTTTATTCACGTGGTAACACAAAGCTGACACGGTGGCGCACTGTAGCAGCCAGGCACAGTCCGTCAGGGGTGGCTGAGGAGCGATCTGCTATTTTCTAGGAGTTCTTCGCCCTGCATATACGGTATATATATATACTGTCTCAGTCAGTTCCGTCGCAGTGAGGTGAGCGCCGTCGTCATCTAGAGCGACGGGTCTGAAAACGACTACGGACATTTGCCTCACACCAGCACGAGAGGGTGTCAAAGAATGCGCGAAGAAGGATAAAAACATCGAGGGCAGAAATAGTATGTTCCGTGATGCGCTCCGCTTTTTTACTGGTACCATTTTTTCTTCTTTTCCGAAACTAAAAAAAGACTGTGGTCCGAAGGTTTACCGGGAAAGGTAAGTTTGAGTATGTGCTATGCATATCAACGACTCACTGTGAAATCTGTTGACGAAAATCAACTACATACGTGTACCTCTTTGTACAAATGCTTCCAATACGCTAGCCGGCTGTTGCGTCTGGTCTTCTGAACGCTTATAAGAATACACTTCAACTCGTTAGCCCTTGGCTAGCCAGGTAAGACCGTTAACGTTCCAGGGACGCGGTGAAAACGAAGATCATAAAATTACAAAAATTGCAATGGTCTAGATAGCATAAATACAGTCAGTATGAAAAGGTAGAAAACGAAAGCTAGTACTAAGTGGACGGACAGTGCTTTTCGTGTATTCATTTGTCGTTAGGTCTGCCTCTAACCTAGATGATGAGGAATTCGGCTGCTAAGAAAGCCGTTCTCAGCTATCGCAGTTAATGAAGTGAAGTCATGGTTGGTAGGTTTGTAGGAAAAATGCATGCATTTGTACCTTAAGTACGTGTGCATGCTACAAACTATGTGGAAGCAGATACTTCAGTCTATCGGTGAAGCTGCCGCTACTGGTGTCACAACTACACAGGAATTTTCGGCCTAGATAGCAAAAGCAACAAAACGACTCTTATTGCTAACGAATAGGAGGTGACTGGTAAGAACAAGTTGTATTCTGCAATTTCTAAAGCATTAGTACTAGATCAAATAGTGATGGCAGAAATAGCAATCGTGGTCCTTAGAGAAGCAAAGAGGAGTTTGGCATCCATTCAATAAGACCCTGAAAGATGGCCACTCGATAGGCTAAGCGTGTTCTATCGGGGCCTGCAGCAGTGCACACCTTTTGCCCTCCTATCCTATCCTCCCGTACGTGTGGCAGAGGCTGAGATCGCGGCGGCAGCGTCTCTAGCGGGAAAGGCCGTGTCGTATGTGTCAACCTTTTTGGTACAAGCAGTCCGTCTCCATCGGGCTGAATCCAAGTAGCTTAAGACAAGGCTAATCTTCACTTTGATTCTTCCTCACTTTTTTCTTCCCACAACTTTGTGGCTCTGCCTTGGATTTGCCAAGTCCTTTTACACGCTGTCTCCAGGCCTGGTCCCTCCATAAGGCCATTCTTAAATTACGGAAGCAACGAGTTGGATGAACTGAGCTTATGGGAATCGCTGCTAGATCATAGACTGAGAGAAGAGCTTTTTGGATAGGTACACCGATGATATTTGCTAGCCATAGAACATGAATTCCGGTAACGTTCCACGATTCGCAAATAATATGACATATCAAGACATTTTTTTGGTCAACGTAAATCATTATTTCGTTTCTCCGTTTAGGGAAAATCTCAAATTAACTAACCGAATTACATTACTCTAGTTTGCTTCGCTGAATTGACTTGGCTAGCAATGCAGCTATGGGACAACATAACTACGCATTGACTGCAGAAATCTTTAACAGTGAAAATTCTAAGAAAACATTCGCACATTCAGATCTATAGCTTTGAGGACAATTACGGTACTGCACAAAGAAAATTTAATGTGCCACGTCTAGAAGCAAGGGAGACCTAATTCGACCTTTAACAGCAGCAGCAGACGACAAACTCTCAACTGCTCTAAACTGTGTTAGATTCGTTGAAATGAATAAAGGGCGGAAAAGGCTGACAGTAATAACGAGAACGCGTTAACAATGCTCCTTGACACTGTTGTTGTTCTTGTTGGTATAATGGATGTCGATGCCTTTTTCTCTATTATTCCCTCCTTCGCTCTTTGCTTATTTCCTTTGTTTGCTATGACGGTTACTACAGTACTGGCTATCTCACAGGTTCACATTAACCCTGTCATTTCTTTGGTGCTGTCCACAGGACAAAAGCCCGTTCTTCCAGGGAACTACTGAAAACGGCGTCGTGGATATAGCGCTCCCGATCCCGTCATCATCTGTCCAGACGGCTGCCAGCGCCTGACGACGGCGCCATTTACAACCTTTTACCACGGCGAAAGTAGAAAAGGTCTTTTCTGTCTCTTTGTTTGACGATAGCCTTCGGATTTATTCCATGAGGCTGACCGCCGGTGACTCATCCCAGTTGACAGTAACAATCCATTCAGCGGCATCGGCAAATAGGGCAGCAGCTTTTGTCGCTCAACAAGGCAACCCCACAGACCGTTGCTGATGGACACCAATCAAAACAAAGCTTCAGCGGGACAGATGGCGCCAACAACAGGAGTCTCAATACAGAATACAGCTCAATTTGGCGCATCGTTTCGTTCGTCGTCTGCTCCGTTTCGATATTGCCCTATTTTTCCGTTTTTGTCACCACCCTCCTTGAACGTTCGAGTGAGGCGCATTCGCTTTTTTAATCTTCTCGTCCTTTCTATCACGGCTGTTCCGTTTTGTCTCTTCCTGCTCTAATCGTTGATGGAGACGCTAGTGTCAACAGATAGCGCAAGTTAACTTTTTCTTCTGGAGACTGTTTCCCGTTGCGGCACTTTGTGCGTTCAGTTTCGCGTGTTGACAGTTCCCCAAAGAGAAGCATAGGGGCGCCGTGGGCGTAGCGTACGTCATGTCTGTATCAGTTTTTGTTTCATGTTGGTACTAAGGTAAGTTCGGTTCGATTTTCCATTATCTCTGGTCTTGCTCTCTTACGTTTCTTACATATATTCATAGGGAAGTTTTTTTGGAATTGTTTAGATTTTTGGTAAGAAAATAGAGTGATTGTGCGGTGAAGCCTGATCTCCGTCCACAGTTCGATTTGGATCATATGGCCTAAGCAAGGGTGTTTTTATTTGGCCTCGAAGTTTCGTAACGGTATCAAATTGAAAAGTATTCGATTTCACAAACCCTCATGAGCGATTTATTTATATGCCCCGTTTTTGTAAATACCTGAGGAGGCTATGTAACCTTCAAATAATGAATTCCCCTTGTACGATTACGGGGGGGGGGGGGGGAGCAAAACAGGGATTTACATTCTTTGTTTTCATATTGTGCAGTGGTAATCTATTGGAATTCCGTCTTATATATCTTAATTTATCCTTCCTTCCTTGATAGGCAAGGCGTTTAAAGTTAAGGGTTTAAGCATTTTTAGGCAGTCCTGGTATGAACTAGCTTAACGCGCTACGAAGTGATGCTAAGATATCAAGCTTCTGTCTAAAGTCTATAGCGTATTTGTAGGTTAATAAACCACTTATAGTTTTTCTGGGACTAACCACTATTTCTGGGATGGACCAAGTAACAACAAGTGGCGGCTAAAAGCGGAAAGCTGCGAAACCGAAAAACTTGTTGTTAAAAATTTCCAATCGCACCAAGAAGTAGGTGACTGGGCGATTGTGTATAGAAGTACCGTGGCTGTGGGCTAAGTGCAACGTGTTACGTGGCAGCAGAAGGACTTCCTTCCTGGTTTCACGCTCGTGTGCCGGCCTGACCTCCGGAGGAGCAGTGGCCGCGATGCGGCATGCCACTCCTAAGATACTAGTAACACCGCAGATGTCACTGCGGTTACGACTGCGAATAGATCTCTGCTAGTGGCCCACGCTTATTCTGCTACGTTCCACAGCTCCTGGGAATGGCGGGTTACCCTTCTGCAATCAAGTGCATAAGCAATACATGGACTTTCCTATTAAAGCGTGTGCAGCCCAGGCATCACTTCAAGGAGTCCGAGGTTTTCACTTCCTGCCACTTGCAGCTATAGACAGTTTTTCCTTCGATCCGCATGTCTCATCTCCCCACAAGTGACTTGAAGGGGGTATAGCAGACTGAAGAGTGCTGTCATATTTTGCTCCGGGCTTTTATCATCGCCTCAACGCACTGTACATCCGTAGGCGTGCTTTTAGGCTGATGAAAGTAGCAGTTTAAAAACGCTGTGGCCACCGCAACCAGTTCCAGCCACTATCCGCTGCTCTCTCTTTTGTCCCGGAGTTGCGCCTTGAATTCATAATGGCCGTAGAAGCTCGCTTTTTTCCCGAAGATGAGTTATTCGTAGCGTTTTCGTTGAATGTGGACACTCGTTCAGGTCAGAACGAAGCTGTTTTTACGAGTGACTTTTATCACAAATACGGGAAATTGACCTATGTATATTATGGTGGCTTGCATGGTCGAAGCCCAGTATCTACAGCAAAAGGGGGGCGGCGGGTATACACCATCGTAACCAACCGAGCCATGCAAAAGCGAGCAGAAGAAATAAAAGAATTTACTGGAAGCACAATTTCTGTTTGCTCAGATCGCTATCAGATCAAAGAACACTACTAGGACGGAATAGTTTATGTTTGAAAGTGGCATAGCTTGCAATAACGCACAATGAGGGAAGGTAAGCTGAAGAAGACCGGAGAGAACATTCGAAAGCTGTAACTACTGCACTTCCTTTTTTTTTATGTATTTTATCCACTTTTATTTTTTTTTTTCGGTTTTTTTACGGATTTTAGTTTTCGACGGTATAACTCTGTCATATGGAAATGGCTGTGAAGGCATGCCTACGTTCATCGGTACTGGTTGATTGGAACGAATGAACGTAGAAAGGTAAATACCAGCTTGTATATTTTTGCCCTGTTACTACGATCGGCCTACGATTTTAGGTTCAATATCAGTTACATGCAGTCAGCTCTTACGCGTTAGCTCTTATTACAGTTATAATACATCTAGAATAGATTTAAACAGTATGAACGTTTTAAAGTACGTCTTAAGAGCCATTTATGTATTACATAGTCTCATGCCATTGCTTTCTTGTAAGGAGCTTACGTGCCCCCTCTTGTTAATCCTTTGCCCCAACACGCAGACATGCCTCCCGATTTTTATTCTCGCGTTTATCAGAGCAGTTTCGTTGTATATAGTCTCCTTTTTAAACATGACACGCCGTTTCAATATGGCAGTGTCCTGGATGTGCGTTGTCAATGAGGTTTAGTTGCGGAATGTTCCGAGAAGTTATAAATAAGCTATAGGAGTTAGCCCTTATAATCGGTGCCATTTGCGGTCTCATGCCATTTGTTATTCTTCGAACCTCATTCCAGAGAGCAGATTTCCTACCACGAGCAGCAGTTGTAGATCGTTGACTCTCAGCCATCAGGCGCTCTTTTTCCGCCGCTTCTACTCCGCGAAGCCATTCTCAATGAGGACGACGCCGTATTTCATTCACCCTCTCTGGGACGTTTAATTCACTTGGAAATGACACTTCTGCTGGTGTATGGCGACCCAGCGAAAAGTACACAGCTGGCAAAATTGGCGAGGTATATAGAATATTTACTTATTCGTACGAGCGACAACCTAACGGCTATCAGATGCTAGTGAATGCTCATGGTAAGGGTAGTGGCGCCCGAGGTATCGGCTGCTATATCAGGAAATTTAGTCGAAAAAAAGGGCAAGTGCGGTAGCAGCGTAGTTGAGAAAGTGCCTTTCTGCGCTGTCAGTGTGTATGACTGTGTATTTGTCTTGTCATGAGTTTCCGGAGCCCTTCTATGCATAGAGGGCATTTTATAGCCCTAGCGTTATGAAGTTCGCTGGGTGGCTCGCCAGTCAGCTAGACCAGTACGATGAGGCAGGGGACGGTGAGGAACGGCGGCAATGATCAGGGGTGCGGTGAGAAGCTTCATTAGAAATTAACGAGAGATAACAATGATTTTTTAAGCAGTGCCCAGCATTCCCTTCTCGTGCATAGTCACCCCCTTGTGAAGCCCTCTTTTATAATCATTTTTTCACTTGCAGCCTAACGCCGTCTACGAGGCCAAACAGTTTTGTCATGCCTTTTTTCTCGTCGCGTCTACGCGCTGCGTCGGTTCCCTTTACTGCGAACTGTTAGCAGGCTACCATGGGCGCTCTTAATGCTTTCACCACTATTTGCGCTATCGGAAGAAGCTGCATAGAAGACGAAAAACAACCGACGACAAAAATCACAGAATCCCGCTCTCCCGCTTTAGCGTTTTGTCGCTGTCTGTAGTTGTCTTTAGCTTGCCAGCCAAGGACGAGACTAACGGCAAGACTGGAGGATAACAGCACCAGTGACGTAACTAGGAGAAGCGGTACTAGAGGATCTGAGAGTTTTGGCAGAAGAGCAAGAGCGATTCCGAAAGCACAACGCGGGGCTGAATGGATGGATGGGGGCAACCAACGACTAAGTCGGGGATGAGTGTCGCCGTAGCTGCGCGGCTTGTCACCTACCCACCCGTCTCATCTGTCTGGGCGCTTGTGATAGCCGCTTGTTGTTTATAGCCTAGCCGACCCTGCCGGTGCTCTCAGAGTTACTCTCGCCTCTGGACTTTAGCGCTGCAGTGGAGCTTTAGTTAGCAGCGTCCCATCAACCCCTCCCTGAGTCGTCCCATGCAGTCGCTGCTATCTTGTACCGTTAACCCGTTGATCGCTAACCTCTTTCATTTAGGGAGCCGTCTCGACGGCTGTTGTGAAAAGGCTTGGAAGCCATGAGAAGGGCAAAGCAGCTGCCCCTCTCCTCAGTTCTATGTCGCTGACGCCCACGTTAAAGTTTTGCTTTTTATTGTAGATCCTCTGACGCTTGCTTTCTGATGTCTCATTACAAAACTATGTGGCAACACGGATGGGAAGTCTGGTTCATTTTCCATTTTCGCCCGCTCGTAAAGAAATACTAGTTATAGGAACATTCTGAGATTGGGAAAGTTTCCGCACATAAGGGCTATACAAGAACTTCGTTTATTCGTTGAAAACCTATCAGATTATTTGGTAGGCGCCTTACTTGAGACAGCTGAGCCAGTACGACGACCTTATTTAGGCTCGTTCGCTAGAGTTGTTGCTTGTTTTCGGCATTCGTTTGTCGAGAAGTATTGCATACCGAAATTCACAAGGCCTTCTCTGTTGGCACAAAGAGCATGACTAGATGATTCTGAATTAAGTTCTACTGCATTCAGTAGCTATTATCAAACGGGGAGAACAAAAAAAACGAATATTTCACCGCTACTCTTTTCCCAGAAGAAGCATAATGATATGGTAGATGCAACTTTAGTTACAACATCGAATAATATGCGTGTTGTATCTGCTTCGCCATCTCGTTTCACCAAAGCATCGGAATCTGCAATATGACGATTAAGATAAGGGCATCGTCAATGACAATGTCAGAAACAACTCACTCTCCCTGCACCATCGTCCTATGGGGTATAAGTGTCAAGTGAATAAGTAAATGTAATCCTCCAGCAAAAGCCAAAATGCACGGTGTTTGGATTGCGCTTCAGTCAATGCTTGTATGATACAAGACCAGTTTGTCGATAAGTCTGAAACTTGACCGTTGGATTGTAGAGATACAGCGGATGGTTGCATGGACATCATGATAATCCACGCTCACACGTTCCTCATAAATGGGAATTCCGGATAGAAAACTAACAATTAAGTCAAGGAAGCGAGAAGCACTGTAGCCGCCATCATTATTCCCTCAGGCTGCGTCATGATCGTTTTAGTTGGTACATCAAAGATTAGCTTACAAACAATTTCTCACCGACATTGTCTTAGAGCGCATAACATCCTGAAAAATAACGCCAACATGGAATAGAATTGACGAATGGCTGAAAAGTCAGCGAAAAATCGGCTATGAATGCCCAAAACAAGAAAGCCGTAGACGAGTCGTCGCCCGTGAGGGGTCACATCCACGTGGAAATCGCTTTCTTCATCAAGGGGTATCGGCGGTGCGTTTACGTACACGCAAATGAGGATGCCCATTGCTGACATCATCGTTGCTGTGTAATTTGTGCCTGATCAAGCATAGGACGACAGACGCCTGTTGTTCTTAGCCTAATCATATGTTACGTCCCTATACTGCTACATTATTCGTACCATAGACCCAATCCTAGTAGAGAGTTTGGTGGAAACGAAGAAGTACGTGACGCGGGAAAGGAACAACGAATCAAAGAAGCTAAACAAACCTGAACGTTTTGTTTTTGCCAAGCATAAACCATTAATGAAATTCAAGCCTGAGTTAACAACATATTTGTAGTGCATAAAACGAACATGATATTTTGCCGTGTTGGATTGCATGAGTGAAACAGCAGGTACCTAATGTCAATTAGAGCCCCACAGCGATTCTCATTCAAGTTCACTGATTATTTACCCCTTGAGATGAAGGCAACAAAGCGAAATTACGGTTTTGCATCGCGGCGAACAACCGCTTCATAGTATCCTCTCTCTGACATCCCTCACAGTCGCAGTTCATTTAAACGAATCCCCGACATCAAGACGTGCGCTATGAAGACAACAAAGTAGACTTGAGAACCTGACGCAACGACGGTGCTAAAATAATTATATAATGTTTTCTTTTGCATAATCCAGTTTTGTCGAGAGAACCAACAATTGCACCAGCAAGCCGATCCTATGATAATTTGAAGGATTAACGCGCATCAAGCTTCCATTTGTTATAAGCGAATCCGTCAGACTTTGGGATTACTTACTTGGAACTTACTTGAAAAGTTATTCAAAAAAAGTAGTTAAGTTAGAATGATGATTTATGTGTCAGAAGTACCTTCCACCGCTCCGGCAGCCTCAGGATAACCATATACTTACCATTTGCTGTCTCATATGTAATCTCTCTGTCGATGCCCTCTCGAAGTAAAAAATAGTGCTTGCTTACCAATGGCTTTTCTAAGACATGAAAGCCCCGTAATTATACCGGGTTAGACTGCGAGAATAACTGGGTTGAAGCTAACTTTGAATACTCTTTTGCTCAATCCAGGAAGCAATTTAGGTATGGCGATAAAATCTGGCGTCGTCATTAAGCAACACTGCGTGCTTTGGACTACTATGCACAAGGTTTATGAATCTATTGAAAAACGGGCTGCATTCATTTTTTTATTTTTGGCGAATATCTCATAGCAATAGGTGCCCTTGGTGGCCATTACTAGCCAAACATCACCATGCTCTCCCGTCTGAACCAACCGGACACCGCCGTTAAACTCGACTACTCTTCACGACGACACCATT
This sequence comes from Varroa destructor, assembly GCF_002443255.2. Lineage (NCBI taxonomy): Eukaryota > Metazoa > Arthropoda > Arachnida > Mesostigmata > Varroidae > Varroa > Varroa destructor. Next base: position 24,919,275 of record NW_019211457.1, read on the forward strand.
CTCTTACATATTTCCTCTACGACTGACACTATTAGATAAATCCATGCCCTGTCTTTCGTATGCTTCAAGTGAATTTTCTTAGGTTTCGCAAATTCTACGTAGAATAGGACACGCGCATTTTCGAATGGCCTGCAATCACTTCAGGCCAGGCTCATATTTTACACCGTTTCCGCCTTTTCAGTATTTGAGTTATAATTCTGTAATACTTTAAATGTGAAATTTTGGTCTACAAACAACTCAGACTTCAAGCTTCGCTTTTGTGAAAAGCTTTTTCGATCGCGGTAGTACATTCTTTGGATCCCGCTATCAGCTCACCTCCTTACTGCTTTCCAAACTCCATTCTCCGTTCCTAGAAGGCTCGCATCGCTCACACATTATGCGTTCCCTTAAGGCCTCCCTGCATCTTATTTTCACCGATCTCTGATGTAGCTCTGTGGCCTGCGATGAACAAAAACTTGACTGCTAAGTGTTGTTTTTTTTTCGACTGAGGAATATTCTTCCTTTTGAACTTATTTCCAATTAGTACGCTCAATTTACAAATTTCGAAAAGACCAGAGTGTTTACCAGATTAATAGCGTCTGCTAGCAGCATGTATTTATAAAGTTACTCAATATCAAAGTCCGTCAGATTCGTTAGTAATAGTAGCCTAATACGATATGTATAGATTTGCCATATAATATTTGACACGTAACCTTCTACAGCAATCTTTTGCTTATTACGAACAGAATTAAGATGAAATTATTTGTAGTTGAATTGTAGGTTTTAGCCACAGCAGAAAAGTATCAATGTAGTGTTATCATGCACTAAACATGCGATTTAGTAAGTAAGAAAAACTTGGCATAAATTATTTTGCATCATTAAGTAATTAAGTATACTATGATTGAACACGTTTTATTACTTGGATTAGGTAGCCGTAGCTGAATGTTTTCCGTTAACAGAATGTTCGGTCTGTTTTTGAAAATCTGCTTTCTCAAATCGGCACTTAATTGCAGCAGTGGCTGCACGGTTAGTTGGCTTCCTGTCTCTGTAGAAGCGCAGTGAACGTAGGCAACAGACGAAAACGGCAGGTATTTAATTCCCAATGGTTGTTCAGCCGATCTGAGAAGCTGGCGGCGAGCTGGATTAACTACTTTACGTTTGTCTCTGGAGACTTTTTATCAGTAAAGATCTCCCGAAGGAGATGTCGTAAGGAAGCAAACGAAGGGTTGCTTCAGTCACTACCGTCGACGTATTTTTTGAACCTACTTTTTGGCCTTGCGCTATTAACGGGAACGTCCGAAGCTTGAGAAGCACCACTTGGGAAATAAGTATGCCTTTTTCCTCTTGTTTTCTTTTTTTAGAAAAATAAACTAATTAATGGTTAGAGCATGCACAGTCAAACTGGTCTGAACAGTACAACGTTGAGTGCCTCAACAGACGGTCGACCCTTGCTATAAAGCTGGGTACCACCTCCTGACGTAACTTCAAAGCCCCAACTCTAGGTTCGAAACTGGAAACACAGGTATTTTGTTTTCGAAGGAGTCAACCATCTGAAGCCATGTTTAGCTAGGGCAATAAAAGTCGAAGCATTTATTTGGACTAGTCTTTGTTAATTCAAGTTCACAACATTATATTAAAACTATATTGCTTAAAGGAAAACCTCCTACTGCAGAACTTCTTACGGTTAGCCTGCAAAGAGCAGCCGGTTCTCTATTGTTTCTTTTCAATTTATCGCATCATCAGTCATTGTGCTAGCACGTGTTAAACCAATATTGGCAATGCGACTGTTATTTCTTTATACCCAATGCTATACACAGGTACATAAACGACGAGCTGAACGATGGACGAATCCAGCTGGCATGACGGTTAGATGTCCCCCCGCTGTAGCGCTGCGGTCCAGTGCATTATCGTTGATTCACGACATATCGCCATCGATCGATCGTCGGCAGCAACGGCTGCAGTGGCCCACAAGTTGCTTGCGTGTTTTGCCTGATTTCGCTATGCGGGATCTTATTTTCCCCAATTAACCCCAAATATCTCCCTATAAAACCCTCCGCCCCTAACGACGATTCTTCGATAGCAACGGCATAGTCTACCTATTGGTTTACTGGCTGCATTCTGCTGGCTATCTATTCCTTGCTAGTCAACATGGGCCTTCGTCCTATGCCTTGTGCTTGTTGGTAAGCGAAAAGGCCATATTATATATACAGACAAGTATATATATATCCACAGTCACACTTATTGTCGCCAGAAGCACAGCAGGCAGCCTCCCAGGGCCCTGTGCTGTGGGCAATAGAGGATCGAGGCCGCCAAGACCTTCGAAGTCCTTAGCATTTCGATCGATGAGCCCCAAGCTTGGCATGGTTGAGTGCTATAAGCGACCGTCATCCGTTCCATATATCGATAGATTCTACGCTAGGTTTTTAGTTGAGCTTGAGGCCAGTCACCGTGGACTTTCAGAGGGCTATGTTTGTCAAGGGGGGCGAATGACATAATAGAGGCTAGTTCTTGGGTCGAGCGGACGGACCCCCTAGCTAAATCCTTCTTCGAGACATTCCCTGTGTCTGTGCTCCATTTTGCAGTTTGAAGTCCGTAACTCCATCCTGTAGCTTCCAGCCAAGACTTCTTCAACCGAAACAGCATAGTTGGTTGGGGACTGGAACTCAAGGGACTGGGATTCTCACTCTTTTATTGGCTCACTCTGTTGAAAAGAAAAAGGCCAACTAGGTAGCTTAGGTATGCATTGCTATGTTAGAACACGTGTGCAGGTGGCATAAGCAGTCTTCCTTCGCCATAAAGCCTCTTTGTCTTTTAGTAGCACTGACAGCAGGGACTGAGACTGAAATATACCACGATTGAAAGTTTTTCAAACCTTTTTAGAAAGCACTTTGTCCGCTAGGAAACATAAAACATCCTACTCTGTGCAAACATTGGTTCGATATACCAGGTGAGAGGTGTTTGGAAACCTGTTTTTCAGAATGTAAAACTGGGGTGTGCTCGACCATCATTAGCAGTGGGTCTATATGGATAGTTGCTACATGGAACCACGACGTTTTGGCTAAATGCTGACTTTAGCTATCTTTAGGAAACATCTGCCCTCTGCAGCCTGGTAGGCAAGCACAGGATCGAAACAACTAACCAGGGCTGTCTTCTACCACCTAGGGATCTGTCTGCTTGCGCCATTGAATCCGTTAGGCGTAGACTGAACTACACTGAACTATTTCGGTGTGTACAGCAAGCAGACTTGCAGCGAATGCGCAAACGAATGGTTCAGCTCATCTGTGGCGGTGACAATAGCTGCCGAAAAGGCCCTAGTTATTACAGTAAGATTCTAACCAACAATTTTTAGTTGCTAGCTATCCCGACAACGTGGTATCCCTTACTAGGCATCCTCATACCAACTGTTATTGCCGCCCTCTCCAATGGAGTCTACTTATTGCTTCCCCTTCTGTCAAGGACAACCTATCGTAGATATCACGGTAAGACATTTTTAGCGGTCATACTGCGTCGACATCGCCGGCAGTTTTCGTTCAGATACTGGCTTTGCAGTCAACAAAGCACAAAGCGACACTTGGGGGTAAATAGTATTCAATTTTTATGATGATAAAAGAATTAATCTTGTTGTATTGTTATCGTATAAGCTCGTATTAATATCGTATCATCTATTTAGTTACCTTCGCTGAAAACTACATTTGGGGCAAATCAACCATTATGCGAATGCAATATGAACCTCCAAAGACTGCTTCTAAATTAAAAATCTTCCATAGCTTTGTGTTGAAAAGTGCCTCAATAGTATGAAATGGCCGATGCTAGCTTAGCATCGATTGAACCGCGGGCGAATGAACCATGGATTCCTAGACGCAGGGCATGTTTGTGCCAAAGGGCGGACGAAACTGTTTTTAGCCCGTTGGAACGCGCTACTGTCAACTTCGCAATAGCCACAGTTGCAACTGCTTCTGCGCGTTTCCGGCTAGCGTTCACAGGTGAAAGGTTTGGCCTGGCTATCGGTATAAACGTCTCTATGTGCAGCTGAGTTCGCAAAGAGAAGCATGTATGTGTGTGAGCTGTGGAATGCGGCCACCCTCAACCCGGCTTCACTGCAAAAATGCGGCTTCCAACAGCAGGAACAGCAGTAGAAATATCACTGGCAGCGCTTTCCTACCACTCGCAAATTCGAGCAAAACGAAAGCCAAGCCAGCGAAAGGATGGACTTGGTCCAAGTAAACCCACCAACAATCTTCTCGGCCGCTTCAAACCCATCTACGGATGGCTTCGAAGCTCTCGTCAGCTGTGCGAAAAAGCCTATACTTTCTCTTCGTTCGGCACATGTCGTTCAAATGGTCCATATCTGCATCCGAAGTATTACTAAATCTGTCAACCTATTATTGAGACAGATGCATAAATTTAGGAACAACATTTGGCCTGAATTGTTATTTTGAATGTTTAAATTCGAGTGGATTCTTTTGTCTCGAATAGGCAATGAGGCCTGTTGTAAACAAAGGATTTGTCCCACCGGTTGAAAATTTAAAGGTTGACATCATTTTAGTACAAAGACACCCAAATGAAGGTCTTCAGTTTCACTTCCATAAATATTTTCACTGTTTTTGCTGTAGCTGTCGACTCGTTTAGATCTGCAATGTGTTCGTTAGAACAGCACACAGACAAAGGCATCGAACCGAGCGACAGAGTTTCAGTGTCTGCGCAAGCGCTCTCACATGACATATACCTGAGTTTCGCATTCTTCCATAGTACTACATTTGGTAAACCTTCTTTACTAACGGACCTTCTGCGACGATGCAGTATGTGCGCCGCTAGCGCCGGCCTTTCTGACCTCAATTTCATCTAGCAAATTTATCAAATGGCAGAGAAAGCCTAGATGTAACGGAAGTCGAGTAGACAATGGCGGGACAGTATCGATCCCTTGTCAAGAGACCGAAACAGCGCTGTATATCTGAATAGCTGCTATATATCTTGCTCATTCGTGAGCAATAAAGGATCGGCTTCTTGCGCGGACAGCCGGGCGGCCCGTACACTCCATAAAGAATCACGACCTCCTTTTTTCACCTTATTAACCTTCCAGCAAACTCCTTAATGGGATTTGACCGTGGGCTTCCTGAAGGCCCGGTCTTATATCATTGTAACAGCACCGGACGCACAGGTAATATTAATCTCTGCTATAGACTCCCTTTTTTTTTACTTCTCTCGGTAGAAGCAAGGGTCTCAGTCAGCAACAAGTAAAGAAGGCGCAACCCTAAAGAAGTAACAGCCGGGAGGGGCTGGCGTGCCTGCTAGACGTACTGGTGGCTTGTGGAAGCAGCAAGGGGAAACCAAGGGAGGAAGTTCCGAGTAATTTGGTGACGATGCCAAGTGCGTGTGTACCTATATTAGAAGTGGCCGAAAGGCTTGGTTTGATCATTTGACTAAATGACTGCGAGCCAACGGCCGTCGATGAAGCTCCGTGTTTATAACACTTTCCGCATACTTAAGATTCTGCGTAAAGGCGCAAGCTGACCTCGGCTAAAGTACTTCTAGCGAACAAATCTGTACTGTACCAAGTGGGCAATGTTCAATAGTCAGCCTTTGTCGGCGCCTTTTGCCTCGTTTCTGTTCGTCTTCACGAGCATACTTTGACTCACATTCTGAGAGGATCTAACGCTTTTTGGATCACAGCGTTTATAACTATAAAGAAAACATTGGTCAAATGGAGGTTTCGGCGTAGAAGCGGAATTTGAATCAGAAGATAGAGACGATGAACTGAAGAAAAAACAAACGCTCCTAAAATAATTTAGGGAGCTATACGAAGTTAGGCCTTTAATAGTTTATTATATAATTCACGCGGATAGAACTTTCTCGTACTTAGTTGAGGCGTGATCAAAAACGTTAAATTGTAACATTTTGTAATTATAAATTTTACGTCTTGTGAATGTGTTGACATGGGCAAAATTTAGCATTCCGATTAATGAGAAAGCATGGTTGAGATGCGCGTAAGGTATACACCGCAACGTACATTCCAGCTGAGGAATAATTCTGTGTGCTGTCAAACACTTTGAAAATTATGATGCAGCTTATTTTAGATTGAATAATAATTTATGCTAGTTTTTGTGTTTTTTTCTTTAAGCAAATACAGTCGGTATGCAGTTTTACCTAGTCCATAAAATTGGATGCCACTAAACAAGGGCGTTCATACACACGGTGCTACGAAATTCAAGACCCTGCAGTTTGTTAGGGTATTAGCTTGATCAATTTTTCCTAGGGTTCCCGGTAGGGTTTTCAGCAGATTTTAACGTACATATTTCAAGGCTTACAATTTACGTGCAAGACGGTGATACGAATTACTACGTACCCAATATCGGGAGCGATATATTGGAGCCGAAATGCACGGCCGCTGTTCAAAGAGCGAAATCGCGTTCCTCGAGACAAATTAGCTCGAGTTTTTGGCCAGACGCTGTACTCAAAATATTGCTAACAGTAATCACAGAGATTGTAATCAATAGCATGAACACTACGTACGTGCAGTTTACAAAGGTTGCTTAATTGTCTGTAAAACAATTTTGCGAAACTCTTGTAAGAGGGGATGCTGGTTGAGGCTATGTTCTAGGTTCGGTCAAGCCTACCAGTGCTTTCGTAAAATTAATCGCGTAGGTATAGATGTGAAAAACACTACTTACTTTTATTTTTTCTTAATTGGTTTATTAAAAATTCAAAGAAATGCTCAAAACAATGGTATTTTGTCCTTTGGCTTTAACAGCCATTGTGCTTGCCATAAAGATTTTAATTGCTCTACATATTTTTCCCGCTTTTTGATGTGCCCCACACTAGCCCCTCGGGTTAAACAAGTCTTATAGAACAAACTAGTATTACGTTTTCGATCTTGCTTATAAAAAAAAAAGACATTTTCTTCTGTTAAACGGCGAAAATTAGCGCCGTACAGACTTTGTTATGAAAACATTGTATTGTGCTAAAATCTTAGAATAATAAGATATCACTTAATGAATCGAACCTATTTTTGCGGCCAGGATATATTTTTTGTTGGCCAAAAAAGGACCATCTCTTTTCCCTGTTTTCTTTTTCCCTTAGCCTCGAAATAGTAGTGGATTTTCTACCCTATCTTATTCCCTTAAAGAAAAATAAGTTCGTAGTAAATTCCCAAGATCTCTTTGCATTGGTAGGTCCCGGCCCTGATGGTAAATATTAAACAGTACTAACATACACATTACGTATTCGGGAACAGCTAATTCTTTTGCACATGTTCCTTTACCGGATTTAAATCCATCTAAACACAAACGAAGACCGATAGCAATTTATTGTCAGAGAGGGTAGAAGGCCTAATTTTCCTATTCTTCACTTATCTTTCTCATCTTTATTTTTTCTTCCCCCAACTCATTTCATTATTGAAGCTGGCGCTGTTACTGCTGCCAACAAAAACTTGTGCGCGGTGAAGTAATTGGTAATACAATATAAACGTAACACAGACATGCAAACGGTAGTCGTCCGTTTCCATACACTTACTGCACACAGTCACTGCGAACAGGCTGACGCGGGTGGAAACACTCACTCAATTACTCAACATGTGCTCCTACATCTCCCTACTGCCGCGTTCCGCGGCCCCTGTGCTTGTGGTCGCCCAACGATGCTGCCAACAGGAAGCATTACTTGTAGCAGCAATTTGTACCCACTAATGTCCTTGGGGGTTCGCCGCCACAGCCGTCGCCGTCGTTGCTCGCTAGCTTACTAGCTCGTTGCCAGTTAGTTGCTTTCCTTGCCTTTGGTGTCCGTGCCCTGCTTGTTGCCGTGGATGAGGGAGCGGTTCCCGCCTCCCTAGTCCATAATCCGACTTTCTCGTTCAGCAACACCACATTAATTGCTGACGAGGGCCACGTGAGGGGTAGCGACGAGTTTCTTTTTCTCCCCAACAATGGCTTCCCCACGGCCACAACCGCCCTCTACGCCGCTTACCCCGAACGTATTACCAAGAGCGTACGGAACGTTGCGGACGTTTGGTCAGGCTGCGGGTGGCTGGAAAGAAAACGTGGTTTCTCATCAATAGTAGTAGCTTGAGGGTAGTTCGTCTGCATGGCTGTCTGTCTCAATACGTCGATGCATCGCTCTTACTTTAAAGAATTCGCTGCTCGATGTTGTCGCTTCCCTTTTTCCTAAATCTCACTGTTTTCCGGAGCTGAAGAGACCTCCACAGCCACCGACCGCCAATGGGACTGTAAAAGCTGTAGGGCTCTACTTCTGCCATGACATTGGCTACGATGCAAAAGCAGTAAGACAAATTGCAGACGCTGGCTGTCCGACTGGTTTATCTCGGTGCTCGCTACTATGGCCAGTACAAACATGCGAGGCGCAGGTAGCAAAAGGTAGCAGGACTAACCACAAAGCTGTAAGGAACTAGTTGCAAACGACAGTTACTAACGGCGGTGCCTATGGGCCTCGAACTGTTCGTGGGGTCACTGGCATGCTGCTGGCTGGGCCACCGCGGCCAGCTTAGTGGGCTTGTCGCTTCTCAGCTAGAAGTTTCGCCAGTTGCTAAGCTTCATCTGCATAATTGAATCGAGCTCAACACACTCTTTGATCAAACTTTGCTAACTGGCTAAAGCTCTTTCCTTCCCCGGTCTTCGGGGGTGCGTTCAGCTTACTAGCGTTGCTTTAAAATATCCCTCCTGCCGCACAGCGGTGCCGTTCCTCGTTGTCCAGATACAATACGGCAATGATTATGAATGAACCGGTCATTGAGATGCTTTTTTCGGAGTACTTTTTTTTTCGGAGATATCTCTGGGCTGGAGCAGCGGTAGCAGAAGTGCCACGAACATCAGTAACCCTGTCTGCAGTGGAAGTGGTTCCTTCCTGTCGCGCATCTTTTCTCGGCGGTCAGGAAGGTAATCGCGAGCTACTGAGTCTTCATTGAGTTGGCAAGAATTTGCAAATGAAAAAATAAAATGTTTAGGAAAGGAGGTGTTCCATAAGGTTCCCCGAAAAAACAATCTTATTCAATTTTTTATTTGTTCTCTAACGATAATTCTTGCTTCTTCTTGAAAGCGAATTCACGACATCTTTCAACTAGGGACCAGTGAAGTCACATGTGAAATTCGTCGCCACACGCACCCTTTTCGGAAAACAAAGAAAATGCTTCCGAAGCTACAAAAGTGATTCTGAGTCTGAAATTCCGCAATTTTAAGAGCGACACAACCAAATTTGCATCGATAATTAACCACTACTTGGATGTATGGTGTCCCATATTTGCTGGAAAGTATATATATATATATATATATATGATCCTACAAAGCTCCTTCAATGGCATAGTGATATATTGGAGTTCAGTGATTCACAAGCAGTCCACAGCTAGTCGTCGCTTTATTGACTACTTCAAGACGCAGTTCTTTTCAATTCTTCCATGCAGTTAATAAGCGTGCTACCATTTTTCAATTGTTTGATCCAAAAAAAAAACACTCTACAGTGAGGTTTGAAGGGTCACATATTTTGAGTAAAGTTCCGTCGGTAATGATGACATAAGTTAACAGTTGCGATAAGGTTTTGTGTTAGAATATTACTGAGAGCTTGGCCATTCGTGCATACTCCATTTTTACTTATTTATTTTTGTTACTTATCTAACCTCAGCTCACGAATTTGAAACGAGCCTGATTTCATTATCCTTTTTAATAGGAAAAATCAGTAAGCCTTTGAATCGCTCAGAACTATGGATACCGGATTCCTATTTATTAAGTTTACTATTTTGCGGGTAGTATCTTACCGGTAGAAGATATTTTTGCGATAGAACATGCACGGCGGTGAAATGTAAATTTTACTTGGTTTGATGATGCCAAAGATAGCGCTAATCCAAATGATGAGTCGAAAAAAACAGCATTAAATGTTTCCGGGACGAACTAACCGTTAGCTTTCTACGGAATACACTTACCTCGGGTACAACTCTGCCAAAAAAAAGAAATGCAACTTCGCCGCCATGTGCGTGATACGCACTAGTGCAATTAACTTGAACTTAGGGGAGCATCGTGATCTTCGTTTCCGGTACATATACACCGAAACGTTAACGCGGACGGCTAAACATGTGGCATTTGTCGCAGTGCCGCACAATACTTAAGTGTCGAAACATGCCAAAAGCGTTCGGGGACTATACGATAGGGACCGATAATTAAAATCTGTTCGTCTTTCTACGAGAAAGGCGTCAACAGCACCGCCATAGACATGTAGACGTTTAGAGCTATTTTCGAAAACTCGGATAGGCGAAATCTGCTTAAGGGCATACACTTGGTGGTTAGACTTGTTTCTCGTTTAGTTTTATGGCGAGCTGACGCCACGGCTGAATATAGCTTTGTTCGAAGTTTCGCTTACTGAATCGTAACGTTTATCACTAATCGCTCTTCTTGCCACTTTGTCACATTATAAGCTAGTCAGCGTAAGGCGAACGTCCCTAATGTGAATCCGTATTTGTGTGCCTTGCCCAATTGTGAACTTGTTAGATCGTTGTCAGTACGGTCAACTGTGTCTTGCTAAGCCTTTGTATTTTCTATCATTGCTGTTTACAATCAAGCATTGGACAATGAATCAACATGACTACAGCAACCTGGCTTAGTAAGTTCCACATGAAAGCCTGGAATAGCCTCCCGATAGCCTGCTTTTCCTCGTCAATTTTCCCTAGCTCCCACGACGAGCCTTGCAATGTAGCAAAGTTGCTACTTTTGGCTATCGTTTACCCTCACCATCTTTGATAAGCAGCAAAACAAGTTCTTCTGCTGTTGCAGCACTTTTTTTTGGTTACAGCCGTCTTTCTGGTTCAGGGCAGCCGCCTTGTAACTTTTCGATCATGTCGCAATCTCTGTTGACTACACCCAACGACGGTGACGAAGCAACGAACGCAGGGCCCCCTTTCAGTCGTAATGCTTCGTCTCTATACTTTTCCCTCGACGCTGCCCGTCCATAGTCGTTGTGTACTTGGTGTTCATGTCGACTGACGAGAATGGTGAAAAACCCGTTCTGTTTGTCCGTTGCAAAGGTTGCTACCTAGAATAAGCGGAACCGAACAATGAGGACGGCCGGAGTTGGCTATACTCTTATTAGAAACAAGTACGCACGGTTGCGACAAGCTGTCCTGAAAGGGGACCGAAAACTGGGCAAACCGAATGAGAAGCGACCGACCCTCCGAAAAAAGATTAGAGGGGCAACTTGCATTCAGTGACATCAATGACGAGGATATCGTCGAAAGTGTCGTCGCAATTTGAGTTTGTGCTATTACACGCCCACTAAAAGCGAATTCTTTTTCCAGCAAACAGTTGCGAAGGCAGGTGAAAGTGACGGTGGCGGCGGCGGCGGCGGCAAGTCAGAGAAACTGCTCAATGCTAGAGGAAAACTACTATACTTATAGCTGTAGCTAAGTTAACAGCTGAAGTAGACAAGCAAAATGTAGGAAGAAAACATAATCAGGATCCAAGCGAACACAGTATAGTACGAGACAAAAGAACGACGGACAACGAAGCAAACTGCTACTTTTCCTATTGTTGTGTCGGAGACGCCTATTTTGTCCTGTTCTGTCTTGCTACTTGAGCGTTCTGAAAGATGGGGATTGAGTATGAGAGAACGCTTAGTGTTTCAGCAGGGTGTAAGGCCCTGTGAAAGTAGTTGCGCCAGGACATCATAGTAAGACCAGAGCATAGAAATGCTACTTCACCTTCGTCTTTTACCCTTGGTACTTGCACAGTAATACAGATAGAAGAAGCGACATAGTATCGATCCGTGAAAAGACCGTCGCGTAATACTACGCACAAATAGTATTGATATATACTAAATTGTAGTGTAGTAATATATGATTGCACGGCAGATAATAAAACAGAACATTGCTATTGTTTTCCAAAATATGTATTCCGTTGAAAATAGGTAAAACTTTGAGCGTAGACAGGGTCAAATTCGACGAGGGCACTTATGTATTTTACCATTCCAAGCGAAATTGTCATGACTTTATTACAGTGAATTATACCTGTACGGAGTAGACTGTACAGATAAAGGGCAATGCAAACTCTGCTTCTCTATCTTTATCTTCCTTACGATTCAGTTCCAGTAAACGTGTAAAGATATTGCTCTTCTTATTACGTATACTATTCCCAGCTGCTACGACACAATACACGCAGAAAATTGCACTCAACGAATGTAACACCCAGTAGCTGAAATAGGTTTGAGGGTCTGTGAGAGTGCACAAAAAACTAACGGAGAGAAGAACGGACAAAAAACAAAGAATGACAAAGTGAGGGCTCCGACAATTGTGCCGTCGCTAAAAGTCTGTTTACATTGGAGCAGAATGCAAATTACGAGTAAAACACGGCAACTTCTGGACCGAGCTTCTGTGAGCTCCGACGTTGTAGACAGCTGCGACACGCGTTGTCGGCACTGTTGCGTCTGCTGCCAGTTTAGTCCACGGTCAGAGCAGAAAGGCCAAAGTAGATTAGTTGGGGCGAAGCGGGAACAGAATCTGACAAATGCAGTCAGAGAGAAAAGACTGCTCTGATAGACTTAACTGTTCAAGGAATTGTAGCAGACGGAGCTAGATAAAAAGGAAAGCAAACTCTCGCGCTAAGTCGTCTGTTCCGCTTGCCCTCGACTTCCTCCTTCGCCATCCAAATCGTCACTCAACGTTTGGATTACGTCGTACCGAATACTAGCTCAGGCACTGACGCGGCCAGCAAAAAAATATGGGAGCGCCATTTAAAGTTAGCTTAAGCTTAGTGGTACATCAACTTTCCTCTATGAAACAGAAGCATAAATTGTAATCTCGGCTTAGTACCAAATGAGTAATGCAGTTGCAAAGATGTAATTTGAAAAAACGCTCAAAGGTACCTGAAAATTGGTTCTTGCCAATGAAACTGTACCTTAACTAGTACATAAGGCGTTCCGGGTTTTCCCAGTATGTTACATCATATGACTATACGATAAAACATAAAACCAACGAATTTTCTGTCTCACTGTTTGAATGCACTTATGTTTCGTCTTGTTATATTGTTGTTAACGAGCTTATCCGAATGTTATTATACATTCTGAATGTTGTTAAACAATTGTTATTCTTGACGATAAAGCAGATGAGTTAAACAAACGAGTCGTTTATACGTACTTGGCTCACCTGGAACTCTGTCGCTGTGTCTTGGCCAGTTGGTGACGACCACATCGTTTGTGAGGCGCAAGCCTCTTTAGCCACAAACCATTCCACTGCGGTCGGCGGGAGTCCTAACGGGGTACCGCAGCTCAAACCGGTCAGCGCGAGTCTGCGATTGCACGAACCTGCTGCGGCTGTAGCTCCACTCGCCGCAGCTGCTGCAGCAGCCTGAAAGCGACAAAAGCCAAGACAAAGACACGACCGCGATGTCTGAAATATAGTATTGTATTACATCATGCGCATGCAAATAGATAATAAGCCTTTTTCATTGCAACAAGATCGCAATGAAAAGGGCTTATTTTGCTGCTTAGACATGGCCTATTTACGCTTTAGTTCAATGAACTACTCGTACTTCTTTCTGTAATAGCACAGTAATATCAGTAACATATTTTGCGCAATGTTATCCCAGAAAAGTCATATGTATACGGCTTTTCCTCGATTTCACGACCCAGAGATTCTATATGTTATATGTGAAGCCTGTAATTACTGCTAGGGTTAGATTCTGACTTTATTCAATTAGTGACAGCGTGCCTAATGTCTCTGCCACCACCAACAGTGGTATGAAATACGCACCGGGTGGTTCCGTAACGGCATCTTGTTCGGGAAGGCTACTTCCTTCATTAAAAAAGATGGACCGAAATAAAAGCTCGAAAATGAACGAGCCTTTTTATCTTCGAAGGCTTGCTCACCTGATGGAGAACCACTATGTCCACTACCAATCCCCTTATCACAGCCAGGCCACCACTCTGTGCCGTTCTTCTACTTTGAGTTTTTTTTTCTAGCGCTTAGTCGGCGCCGTGTCTCCTTAGACATTCACTTTGGGTTTGACCCCATATTCTGCTGATTATTGAGCCGTACCTATTGATTCCCTCACTTATATAGCTCATTCCATATACCTACATATAACTCGTCCTTCCGTGTCTTTCCACCTGTGACTCTTATGTAAAAGTCCTTCCCCTCGCGCCTCGCAATCTTTTAGCGCGAGAGAAATCTAGGATCATGCTAAAACCCGACAGAGCTATTGACATTCTACTCCGCTTTCTTTACTCGTCATTGATAAACGTTCGTTGGCTGGAGTATTTTCTTTGAAAAAACGGGATTTAACTGAGTCTTGTTGCTAGCTCACCGGTCTTACAGTTTGCTGAGCAGGGAGACAAGAGTAGAAAGGTAGAAGTTTGGACACAACAAGATTAAAGCAGCACAAACGAGACCGGCGAACGGCTATGGCGGTAGCTCAATAAGAAAACGTCGTTTGGATCGTAAAAAGCCGCGCCGAATAGACAGACGCACACGGCCATCGCAGCCGTCGCAAGAACACTCCAGCTTCCTAACTCTCCCTTGAACTCTCCATCCAAGAGAGACTCAAGTCTTTAGTTCAGATGTGAGGTAGGTAGGTCAACGACTTCAAAAGATCTTACTAGCATCGACAAGAACGACCCATTCGCTCTTTACCAGCGCGTTAGTAGTTGTATTCGACCTGGTGGCCACCGGCTCGAGCTGGAGCTATGGTTTTCTGCTTTTATCCCAATCCACATTACCGACCAAGACACATATAATATTGCTGAGTCCTTCTATTTCACAGCGCCCACGCGGCCCTCACCAATCTCCTTCAGCCACTTTAGAGCTCGGCAGTAAGAGAGAACCTCTATCTGACTATACAACGGTCTAAACGACGAAGAGCTGTCGAAAGATGTAGCAGACAAAGCGGAAGAAAGCTTCAGAAAAACGTACAACGTCAAGGAAAACGGCGACGACTCGCCGTTCTTACCGCTAGCACGCCTATTTCGGTTAGAGATAGGAAATTGCAAAAATAGGCCTTTGCCTGTCGCCAGCAAACGACGTCGAAAATAACAGTCGATCAACAACGGTGGTTCAGACACTACCAGGATCCTGTGGTGCTCGTGAAACGCCTTTTTCCGAGGTTTGATCCTCTGTAGCCAATGCTGGAGTGCAGTGCGAACTGGGAAATTGGGTGGGATACGTGAGTTCGCATAAAAGAAACAGTTATGTTTCGTAAAGCAAATTGACAAAACGTCAGTTCTAACTGCTTTGCTATTTTGTCGAACTTGAGGTCGTTGCTCGTGTTGGATGTCGCTATTTATAAATGTGAAGTTGAAGTGAAGCGACGGGGCCAATGCGCGAAGTTGCGAATGTTTCGGACAAATAATAAAGTGGAACAAAGACGTCGTCTTAGACCAAAAGCCAACCAATTCAGTTTATATTAATGCAAATATTTAGAAACATATGCGATCGTGGCCAATAAAATTTGCAAAGTTCGCTCGTGAACTTACTCACAAATAACAAATATCAATAACGCTACATACATTACTTTAACCCTGGGCCTTCTTGCGATGTCAGCCTGTGCAAGCTGTCCTCAGACTTTGCATCTGTCGGTGTGACAGCGGATCGACGCTTTAGTACGGACGGCAAATACTGAAGCAGTGTACTGACTGTTTAGATGGCCGCTGAACTGTTCCCGAGGCTTTGGCGGGGCTAAAAGCGGACGAAACGCGAGGATTTTCAATTCCTCCCTAGCAGCAGCAGCCTTAGTGGTAGCTAGTAACTCCCATGAGAGAACGCACTTGGACGAGTTTCCTCTTCGCAACTGCGAAATAGCTCACAACTGCCAGCAGCAGACGAAGCGGTTAGCAAAGTCGATGTAGCAAGAGCTACTTCAGAAAAACAACGGCCTCTCCGTACACAAGTATACGAACCACTATTTCTACCACACCCTGCTGGTTGCCTCTCTCCTCCTGCCTTTTCATTCATCTGCTTTGCATGGGCAGCCCATCGCACTAATTTCTTCCTAGCCAGCCTGGCCAGGAGCGTTACTTCCTGCGCCCTGCTAGTTTCGTGTCCGATCGGCGATTCGTCCATGGAACACAATTCCATTCAACTCTGCCTCTTCTCCCGTGTGTGCTCCTTTGCCCGTTGATTCCCGTTTCTCTTCGGCGTTGCTTGCCGTCTGTCCCTCCCTGTGCGGTCGTAGCTGTTCCTTTACTGTGTGTTCTAATTCTTTTCGCTGTTTGGCCACAGCTGGTTCAATCACTTTTCTCCTGCCGCTGCAGCTTCAATCGCCTGTTTCCCAAACATCTATCTCTTGACTTCTGGTTGGTACTCGACACTGAACTGTCCCCTGATTCGCTTTTCTCCTCTTCATTCCACTTTCCAATGCAGCGGCCGTAGCAACAGCAGCAGCAGCATTGAACGCATACAGAAGAGCCCATTCTTCTATTGCTTACTACTACAGTGCTTCAAATTGGCAGTACTCGGCAGTTGAAGCTCCGCCGAAGCTGGTCCCCTCCACCCCGAGCCGCTTTCCAAAACAGGCAAACAGGTCACCTATTTCAGGCCTAACACCCCCCGTTTATCCGCCGTTCCCCAGGGTCCAAATAGACCATGCTTCGCGGCTTCTACTAGTATAGTGGAACTTCGAGGCAGCAACGCCAATTTCAGATAAAAACGCACCCCGCGGCGTAGGTCAATGCTGGAGATGGTATAGGCCAACGGTGGCGGCGATAACAGAGGACTACAATACAACTGCCCTGTTGTTTGTTGGCATCTTGTTCCCATTCTGAGCCGGTCGGTCGATCAGCGTTACTTTTCAGATCCAGCCGGAGAAAAGTGACCAACTTTCCAACGCCTACTTTTCTATTTCGAGAAGCAGTGTTTTACTCTCCATCGGCCAAGCGAACTCGAATGGGACTTAGTACGAGGCGGAAAGGTGGCCTGTCTGTCTCGTGGCTAGTCTGGCCGTCTTATCTAAAACTAACGCTGCTGCCTTTAGTGGAGTCGGTGTTATATGGCTACATCAGCTGTTGACTTCCTAACGGCAACGACGGTGTCAATCTCATTGAGCTTAGCCGGCGAAACATCTTGTCAGTAAGTAGCATAAATCTGTTGCCCACAGGAAGGTCCACGGGGAGAAAAATTGCTCAGTGAGTGCAGCTGATATCACGGAATTGTGCTTCAAGTATGTCGTTTTTACATGACGGTAATGCAAGACAAACCTGACACGTAAGACATCTGTGTGTGAGCCACAATTTCCGCGCGCCGAAAATTCTCCGGGTCGTTAAAACTCAAGTAGAACGGAGCTGATTATTCGAAAAGCAGCGATATGCCTTTTTTTCAATCTCTCCTTTTTTCATGCTTTCAAATAAGGCGAAACAAATCATAAGCGTCCCACCACATTCAGTAGACAGGTGTTTATTCGTTTGTTTCTTGCTTTGTCGATAACGTTACAATGGAAGGAAGGTTTCTATGCGCGAGCCTTTCTGAGCAGAATATCAAGTAGATGGATCTTTTGGTATGTCGAAATGCGGCTACTACATACAGCCAATCTCTTTCTTCATTCCCGATTGTGATTCCCGATTTAGAAGCAGCCTTCCTTTTCCATTGCCACAAACTGCTCCTCATTCTTTTCTTTTGCGTCCTGCCCCTGTGGTGCCCACTTCGTTTTTTCTTACACAAGCACGTAGCTATGAACCCTGTTGGCTTCTATGGGTGAATAGTCTAAACGCAGGGTCTGTCTCCCTACACCAGAACCAGTCTAATATGTTTCCCTTTACGTACGGCTTTTTCCTGCTTAGATAACGGTATGATATCAGGGCAATTTGCCGGACTTCACTTCCAGACTGGAAATAAGATGCAGTTAAATCCCCTTAGTTTCCTTTGATGTGGCCGCTTGCTTGGCCAATAATACGGAAAAGGCAAGATGACTGACTGTGTGGTACGTCTATCTGTGTAACTGCCCCTTAAACCTGTATAGTGTGGTAACAGTCCCTTAAAGCTGACACCCGAGTCAAATTTAGAAGGAAGATTATTACCGAGTGGCCCGGCCCTCACAAGCAAGCATTGCTAAAACGGCGTTTCGATTAATTCAAACCGCATTTGTTTCAACACTTGAGAAAATTTCGTCCAAACCGCAGTCTTTTGCATCTTGAGACCTTTCAATATCACACAGGTCGTATGCTTTAAGCTTTATAGTTAGGCCTTTTAGTATGAGCAGATACTACTGTATAGGCAAATGTCCTTACCTATGATCCTGTATCTGTGGGCATCTTTTTTGCCCGGTGACATAAGCCACCTTGCGACACGTAACACCTGCGCGGTATACCACCATACACAACGCACTTCTCAGCAACGATGATAGCAGGTGCTTTGGCGACGTTGTTAACACAGAAACGACAGCGTGCCGTATGCATACCGCACTATATCTCTATCTCCTCCTTTTCCTTTTAGCCAGTACCGACTACGATTCCGCCTTCAGCGTTATCGCTTGCCACCAACACACACTCTACTTTGCATGAAAGCGGCATAGGAGGGCCGCTGCATGTACAACATGATGCATGCTGCACGCTGTTGTTTATTCAGGCCGGAAATGCGTTATGTCAGCATCTCTGAGTTGGCCGAGGGGCACGGACTAACCTCGCTTTGTCATAGTGCTGCTACCCTGTAGATACCGGAGCCACAGCTGAAGCAAACCGTTCTCAGAGGACGAAGTCACAACCTTCGGCAGAATATGCCATTTACAATTGCGTGACCATTCCAACCAGGATATGTACGCCGCGTCGAGCTCAACGCTGAGTCGGCAGATTAGCGCTAATGCTGTTGATTGAGGTGAAACTGTCTACCTAAAATAAATACGAAGCGTAGCTGAGGTGGGTTGATAGAGCTGGATGTACCTGACATTTTGGGCAACGTCCGAAAACTTGGTCAACAGAAACAGCAAAAACGGCACAGTTAATAGCCTAACGGGTTGTTTATGGGTTTGACAGTGCCGCGACGCTCCAGGATCTCTGTACGAAATATACAGTTTACAATAGCTAGTACTGTTATTCGTATGCGGAAGTCCAGTTGTAGCACTTTACGTTTTTTCTAAGTAGCCATTTGTTTCTTCTTAATATGAAACAAGACGCGATTTACTGAGGTATAAATCTTCATACAATACAGAGCACGGTTGTTTTGTACATCCACCATATTGGTATAGCGGGTAAGAAAAAAAAAGCCTTAGAAGCATAGTGTATTCAATAACCGCATCTATATTCAAGAATAATAGGAATTCTAGCTTATCACGATACTCCTCGCCCCCTGTGAATATATAGCAGTTGTAAAAAGGCCCTTGTCAACAAGTATCCAATTTGTCCTACGTTGTGATAATATGATAGACTTAGTCGACACAGGAGATAGTAGTGGAAAATTTCCGGGCTACCACGTACATGACCAGGAAACTAAACCGTATACATACAGCCTGAGTAAGCAATTGTAAGCTTTAACGCTGCAGAAACACCCAGCATCATCGTCGCTAGATTATGAAGTGAAGTCTCACGTTTAGCTACGCGGATAACTAATGATCGGCACATGAAGCCTAGCCGGTAGCGAGATCATCGGAGCCAGCTCTTTTCCATCCTCATGTTTCACTCGGGAAGCTCCAAAGTAGCTAGAATCATTGGTCTACGGACCCAGGCGATACAGCACTCCTGGGACCTAATCTGCTACCGCAGTATCTTTTACTACTTGTTCCAGTAGCACGTTCATATTACTGCCACTATTGCTAGTTTAGCACGCCATGATTTCAGTTCTTCCGATGGAACGAGTATTCAGCCCATAACTCGACGTCGTGCTCCACCGTACGCTGCGTCCTTGGCTTGTCTCATTACCCACCTTAGGCGTACCCATCCTCTCTTTCGCCCAGTTTCCAATTTCCATAAACCACTACTGAACCCTTGCAGGTACAAGCCTCTGCCGGTACGTCAGACCCTATCAGATTTGTTGTTACGCGTCCGTTACGAGCGCCAACTGACGTCCAACTTTGTGTTGATACTCACGTATAGAGTATGGAAGGTAACCCCACTAACTTGGTCCATTGTCTAACATCCTTATTTCGTTTTCCCTTGTGGTTTTCAGGTCCATTTGAGTCAGGTGGAAAACGGGCAGCAGAAGGTTTCCTTCGCGTGTGTGCCTGCGCGTCAGCTCGTTGACTAAAATCCAAGCCGCCGTTACCAATGCCGTTGTCGCTAAGGGCTTTCGTAGGGTTGCGATGTAAGGATCGGTCTACAACAGACCGGTTATTTGTCTTACGGTTTAACGCCGCCGCATGAACAAACAGTAAATCTCATCTTGAAAACATTTGCCTCCGTAGAATCAACACACAACCTGGAAACATGGACTAGGATAAAAAGGGAGTAAAGCGGACGAAGTAAACCATCGATAGATTGAAAGAGTTGAGCCAAATGAACAGACCTATACAATGAACCACTACCTCATTTATCCCACAAAACACAGTCCTCTTCTCACTGTATTCTGTCTTTCGTTCAGTACGACAAACTACGCCTACTCGCGTAGGCTAACCCTGGTCCGCCTCGTGCGATGTACGTATGCGATATGTTTCGGTAAACAGATTACTCAAAGATATGATGATGCCATCAATGCAGCGATTATTTCTACAACTAGGTTCTCGATATTGGTATCGTGCTGCTTGGCTCAAAGCAAATAAAACGAGCCAAAGGAAAGCCCGCTTGTCTGGCGAATAGAGAAGAGGGCACTACAGCGAATGCGCAAGGAAAATTACCGGCCGGAACAGGTTATACACAAATTGGACATATGTACCATAAGGAAATTGGAGGGTGCAAGGGAAGAGTCCACGTAAGGCATTCTAAAAGCGTACACGTCGTCCGGAGATCTTTACATATAGTGCAGAGCAGTTAAGCAATAAGCAAGTCTCAGGTAACAAATTTGGGTCCCGTTCATAAAAATGCAGCGACCAGGGATTAATCTGGCTGCATGTGGCCGATAACTAAGGCAAGGACTACCTGCTTATGCGTGCCCCTCCCCCCCCACCGCTGGCTCGACCAACACCTAACACTGTCTGATGTGTAGTTGAGTACTTAGGATGACGAATGTACCACTTAGATGGTGCCGGTCGGTTAGACGTATCTCTTTCTGTTTTGAGTTTTATGTCTGACATCGTTCGTAGCCATCCCATCAGACAGATGGCTTGCTCGAAGCACAAGACGAAATGTGTCTATGCCCGGATTCGAACCTAGACCACACTGCATCCCTCAGTTATCACGTGACGGTTATGCCGATCTATTGGTGTACGATTCTTCGTTAGGTATGAGGTTTGGTATATGGTATGAGGCTCACTTGTTTGATACTCATTCCGAAATATTGTTGACAAAAACATAACGGCCATAGTCTATGAAACCGCATAGACAATACTAGATAAACAAGCCTTTATTAAGACCAAAACGAAAATGTCCATAAATATGAAACGCAAAGAAATAATATATAGATCTTTCTGTCCGAATATACTTACGCGATCTGTACCATAGATATAATCGTTTTTTGGGTCGTTGCTTTTACGTAGAGAATCTCCTCAGCAATTTTTTTGTGTTTATTAACTTTGTGCATTATTATTTCCTCTGTTTTGCCTCGGAATCGATGCTTCTGTAAGTGCCGCTCCCCACCATTCCATTGGACGATATTTCCGGTAAGAGAAACAATCTTTTCGTGAACTACTTTTCAGTTTTGAATATGCGGCGAATATAATGATATCAAACCTCAGGCTCTAAAACAAATGAGTCATCCAGCTTTTTGGCTATCTATATGAGCTCATTGCGTGAGTTTCATCGTCTGAGGCTATTCGAAAATTATGAAGTCGAGCGGATCGGTACCGCAGCCTTCGTCGTTGTATCCTTAAAAACCTTCAGAAAAGCTCGCATTCTTATGTATCGTGTGTCACGCGCTAATCAAAGTCCTTCGGGCAACAATGGATACCTATGAGTATTTTAGAGACTGGGCCGTCCAGCATCGTTTTTTGCCACATTGCAAATGGAATGGACTAGACAATTTCTAAAGCGTCCTCTCAACTGCCAGATGGCGTCTGATCGGCTATTTGTTTCTCTGTTGAGAAATAAAATGGGCCTCTCATTGTGTATTTATTTTGTGGACAATTTTAAATATTTGTTGCTATATCGAAATCTCTGCAGGGTGCTTCCTTTTTGAGACAGCCATTATTGAATTCTCCCTTCTTTATCCTCTTTAGTTATCGTACTACACACATGTCGGTAGAGGGATTGTGCGTTACAAAGCAGGACAAAGACTTATTTTTTCAATCTGGACCACAAAGGAGCCTATGTTCGCTGCTGAATCGATGAAAGACTTGTAGAAATTGTATGACTAATCGTCAAGCCCTTTTTTTCGACCATTTGGGAAGGGACGAGAAAATTAAAATTGACATGGCGCGCAGGTAGGGCCTAATTCGGCTATTGGACACAGGACAAAGTTAAAATGATAAGCTTACCGTCACCTAGATCGGATCCCGTCCTATAGTTCTATTCAAATGAGTTACTTCTTATTTCCGCTATGGGTAATTCATTCGTGTGCCTTATTCGATGTCTGAGTCATGGATTTTGTAAGCTCTAATAGGGACAAGGAATAGTGATATGGCTCAGCTCAGCATTGCTTTAGTTCTGAGCGCCAACCACTTATTTGTTGTATGATCAATAGACCCGTCTGAAACATCCCTTCAAAGGCAGGCTATCGAAGTCACCATTTCCTGATTCCATTTAAACGGTTCTTTTAGGCGAGTGCTCCACAGTAGGTACTTGTTAATGGCAACGGAATTTAAAAATCGATAACAGTTACTAAAAACAACAAATAAGAACGTGTTTTTTATAGTTTGTATAATGTGTTGTTAATTGCTTTCCATCGCCTCCAGCTTATTTTTCCGTTCAAGTTTTCCATGGTTCCACGTTATTATTACTTATGCTACGATATTTATTTAGACGCTATCAATATCATCAGATCCCAAAATTTCTGCATCTTTAAATTCCGCTTCTACAAACACCTGCTACACCAAATGTATTTACTCATTTTTTGAGCAACTTGCAACGTTTTTTTTTGCAACAACGTTCAAGTTCTTCAGCACAATGTGTATAACTCGGCTTCCAGCGTACGCTTACATGACAGAGGGCAACTACGACCACAAGTTCATGCCGACAGCCTCGTTTCAGTCATCCAATGCTATTAGTGGTGATTGAAACCAGACGCGTCCGTCATCGAGTAAGCAACAAACCAGTCACAAAACAAGTCACGCGACGAAACAACACCTACTGCCGTTGGTGGGCATCGTTCCATAATCACGTTATTGTATTGTGATACTGCGCAGTTTGCCCCCCACCGGCAAGTTTGCCACGACCTTTTCTATCTCCTTTTATTGTACACTTCCTCCCTTAGGTGCATCTCTCTTAGATGATATCGCCTGATGTGGCAGTAGTGGTGCACCAGTGGTAGAGGTGCTATGGCCCACTACCTGAGTTCTTGCTGTTCGCAGGCCTCGACGTGCCGTAAGTGTTGACGGCTAAGCGGACATAACCTATGCATCCGGTTCCTCTCTCTTGATTTAGCATTTCTCTAGGCCTTGTTTTTCTACTTTCCCTTTAATTTTCCTCTCGGATCTCTCCGATGCACCTTTCCAACCCACGCGCAGTGGACGCTCAGTACCTAGATGCAATAGCTGGGGTGTCTATGCAAAAGGAGCGAAGTGAGTGGGGCACGAAGCAACGTGACCAAGTAAAATGGGTATGGAGAAGGAAAGGATCAGCCGACGAAAAATATCTCTGACCCATAAAAGATTACCGCTGCGACACTTGCTGCTGCCGCTGCTGCTGTTGTTGACGACTCCTTTATTTCTGCAGTTGTTTACTCGGCAGGAGTCCGTTTGCATAGACGAAACACATGGACGAAGGCTTCTGCTACTGCGGTGTTCTGGCGTGGCGCAGCTGTGCAAAGTGCGGCTTCATAATCTTTAGCCTCTAGCTCTTTCATGGCTCTCGCAAAAGACAAAGTGCTAACTAAGACGGTGGAGGCGGTAGCCAATTCTACTAGCAGCAGGGTCAATACTATGTACTACTATTTTAGCATACAGAATTGTTATGCATATGAGGGCATTGGCGTGAGTACGTAAGCGCTGTTCAATTACATCGATGAAAATTTACAAGCACGCCTGAATACATTAGACTAGAACTGACTTACGATAACGGGCAGCGATAGGGATAAATACGCACAGGAAGTCCCTCCGGTCGCTAACTTACTCTTGTCAAATCGAAACGTAACAACATAATAGGGCCTTCTGATAATAATTGCCGGTTTATGGTTTTATATATTATTAATATTTATTTGTTTGCTCATCTAGTTGTAATAAGTTACAGTAATGTCACAAAAGAAATTATAAAGGATACGTTGCATACACGGCTTGTATCAGCAGTTACTTGTTTCATAGCTAAAGGGGAATTGTTAAGATGATCGTAACTACATAGCAATAAAAACTAATAATAGCCACGCTTTAATACACGGTAGAGTTTTTGTAAACGATCAAAATATGTATTTTTATTTAATTTGTCAATATACTCTTATCGATAAAAAATGTCACTCGATAATTTCTCTCGAACAAGTTTACCGAACGCTAATCCATTTTAAACACTGAGAATTATTTATACTCACAAAAGTGCATTGGGTGTACGAATTGTTCAAATCAAGATGCGCCTACAGATAAACATAGGGAGCCTTTTTTTTTTTTTGGTTAATCGCTCTGTGCTGTTTTGCTTACATTGCCCTTTCGCTCCACTAATATGCCCTCGTTAGCCAGTAATCAGCTTCAGAGCACCACCATATCGACTTTATGTAAAAGAGCGAACGCACGCTGCCTCTTCGTAGCACTATTAGTCTGTATTCAGTACATTTGATTTGTTTCTCATAGGACCTAGCAAAAACGTAGATTGACGGCGCTGAACTTCCCTGATATAGGTGTACTCATAGACTTGGGACCTCGCACATCCAGGTACCAGGATACGTCACTTTTATAATGTGTTGATGTGAGCGTTAGTAGTGACGCGCATAACACTTACCTCTGTGTGTAGGACCATTCATCAAAGCGATTAACTAAGGACGCTATCTCGCTCGTCTCTGCAAGCAAAGCCTAGGACAGGAACATAGTCGTGAGCGTAACAGACACACGAAATCATTCCCTGTCTATCTCCCGCTCCAATGTGAGGATAAAACAGAGAGGGGTAGAGAAAAGACTAAGCAGGAGATGCGTCCTGATTGTCTCGGAGCAACCGCTTGGTGACGTTACGTAGCAATTGGGCATTGATAAGAGGCAGCAGGAGCCGCATTAGTAGCAAGCAATCCTCACTTACCGATGCTCCTTGAGCCCCTGTTAGCGAGCTATAAGCCACCCACCCCGTGCCAAGGATCGGCTCGTCCGTACTGAGGCCGCTACAGTATCAGAGTGGCTCATCAGCCAGAGCGTTCGAGCTAGAGCTATACGGTAAGCTCTTAGCCTTGACAGAGGCCTATTGTTCCAGAAACACCGAAAGCCTTCTCCATTATACTGACTAAGCAGTACTCTCACTAGGGCGTCCGAAACGCGCTACCCTGTATGGCACTATATGGTCTGTTGTTATTTTCGCAACGTCCGTTCGGCCACGCGAGGACGCAAATTTACGTAGGATCATTAATTAGCTGACGGCTAGACACAGCAGCTGCTGCTGCTTGGCTGCTGTTGCTGCTGTTGTTGCCCCCTCAGTGCTGCTATTCCCTCGCTGTCCTAATCGACAGAACAGCAAACGGCCTACCACGCGGCGCCTGCTGCTTGCCAAATAATTCTCACTCAACAACTATTATTCGCCCCTACTTGTACTTGGAGGTGCCGGCAGTAGCTAATCGCGATAACTGGGGAAAGGTTATCTCTCTCTTTTCTTCAGGCCAATCCATGTGTACGCAATGGCTTTTTGCGTGAACGCTTACTATGTATGTTTATATAATGTGCATACATGTGTCGGTATTGTGCCTGTTACGTTGTGAACCTGCTACATGATTCAGGGGTAACTAGGAAGTGACTCTCCCACGAGAGCGCCGTCGTTCATCACGATTCGTAGAGTGATTTGTGTACACACTCTGGTCGGTCTGCCAGAACCAGTGGTAGGTGGCGGGCGCTCAAGTGGGGATCGAGCGGCGATGGGGTTATGTAGGGCACTGGATTAAAGGACAGGATGAAATGAATAACTGCAACAGCAGCAGTGAGTTAAGGCCAGTTTATGCCAAGGCAGCGCTTAATCAAGGAATAGCAGGCGCAGCAGAACAGTTCGTACGGTGTAAAAAGTATTGAAAATCGCCGCATTTTTCCAGGCAGTCTAGTTCATCTGATGGATACAAGTATACTTGTCGTGCTTAATGGAAGACAAAGGGAAGGACATTTATAGGAACGTCACTTTAACAAACTGTCAATGGAAATTGACTCGATACTACATGCGGAATGGTGGGGATGCGTTCCTCAATGACAGGGCAGACGTGATGGGCGACAGGTGATTTAGCTGCTAAGGTTCTTCATAGATCCACAACGACATTCGCTATAATAGAGCTTAACGAATTTGTCTTCCATGATATTCCCGTTTGCTCTTAACTGAAAAACTGATCTGACGGAGAAGAGTTTCCACCGAAAAATACACAAAACTGAGACGACAGATTGCTGCTTTTCATCGCCATTTTAGCTCGACTTCAAAGTAAGAGGCGACGACAACCCGTTTAGTGAAGAAGTTATACTATAACGTAACAAGAAATTATAATAATATCCCAACGAATATAGCGCTAATTCCAGTGCATCACCCTCGGCCAAATCACTGCATTTCTGGAACATGGCCCTCGTAATGCAAATACAGGAGGAGGCGCTTCCATATTCTATTTTCTTAGATCGACGTTGCGCGAACGTCATAGCTATTTAGCCTTACGGAATGGCCACACGTAGAGTTCTTATTATCAATTAAACTAATTAAAAAAAAGAATTAAGTCCGACAAAATCTTTGCGGATTGTGGGAAGTTATTAATTATTGTTGAACACTAGTAATAGGAGCACTGTGTAAAGAGTACGCCCAGGCTCTTCTGATAAGACGAGTGTCGTTTTACTCAGAACTGAAGAACTTTTGGTTTGTCCTGCTGATTGAGGCCTTAACTCGTTGCTATACCATAGAGGATGCTGCAGCTAGTATTCATGTGATTAAGTTATAGTTGATGTGGGAACAAAGTTACAAATGATGGGTCACCTATAACGTACGATAAAATACCGTACGATGCAAACGATAAAAGCGCTGGTTCTATTTGGGGTAAAATCGTGGCGAAAACGATACGAAAAGAACAATATGGCTCTTCAGAATTTTGTATACTCACGAGGCTAAAGCAAGCGGTGGTCGAGTACTTGTTTCTGTCAGTCGATAATAAATTCAATTCAGTTCCTTTATATAGATAGCTCTTGAATGGCTTGCGTCCGTTTGGAGTCTGTGCTCCTCACTGAACTAGTCATGGTACATACATAGGCTTGCATACAACTAATCATCACTTACGTAAAACTCAACACAGATTATGTGTAAAGTCGTGATTTAAATTGCTGTTCGTTTTACGAAGGCTAGCGCTTGAACTGTGGAAAAACAGGGTCTGCGGGTCTCGCTTTGATGTTATGCTAATAGCGGAACTGCTCTTATTTGATACTCGGTCCTACCACGTCAACGATGGCTGATTTTCTATTGTGCATGGGTATCGTACTGCGCGCGTTGTATCTAAACCACGCAGGGTTTACAAGAGGCTTATTACATACATAAATGCTACATTGAATGGGTAGATGGACGGTACCGATGTCATGGCGGTACGAAACATGTTGATATGTACCAGAAGTGATGTTTCAGGTGCTATTGTTGCGCTGTCATGTGTGTAACACAGAAGCTGCAATTATTCTTGATTTGCAAGGAAGACGTTTGTTTCTAATTCAAAGAGGCTTGTTCTTTTATTACATATATATATATATATATATATATATATATATATATATATATATATATATATATATATTAGAATGAGTCTCCTTCTACTGAAGAAACACAGAGCGCAGTATATAGGCTTGTAGTTGCGCACGGATAAACGCTAGCTGCGGTTAAGGAGAACGGACGTTACACCAGTGCATCCATACAATTGGATTGCTTTGCTACCTAAAGTTCGAAGGAACCACCATCCGCATTTTTTCGCCCGCCAACCGTAACCTTATTTGCAGCAGGTGAGATTACTGGCTTAATAATGAAGCACAGGTTCCTTGCTGATTGTAGAGTATCAGCTCGACCAACTGATGGACTTAAGCGTACGCTCTTCAACTTAGCGTATAGCTGTGGCATGCTCGAAGGCGATCGGCGGGATTGCGTGAACCTAACAGGACGGTGTCAGGGTACCAGTAGTATCCGCAGCGACAGCAGATGCAGTATCTGTTGCCAGCTGCGATAGGTTTCATAACACCCAGATCTCCGCAAATAGTAAAAGGCGAAGTCGTACAGGTTACCCGGCCATTTGCCCTAAGCAACATGGGAGCTATCAGTGTATTCCTTGCCGGACAACGTCCGCTCAATACACAACAAGCTTAGACGGAATGAGGAAAGATTACGATCAAAATCTCGTGCTGTACTACGCTAGTACAGTCATGCTTCAGGGTGATTCGACGCAAGAGGTCCTATGGCTTGGCAACTAGCTGTGCAAGCCCAACGAGTCACCATAACCTAAACAGTGACCCAGAGATAGGATGCAAACACTGTGCGTGTAGCCACAGGTTCGATTCATAGCAATAGCAACAGTACTTAGATAGAACTGCTAGAGGCAAGTGTAGCTCGCCTCTGTTCGGCCCAGGAATCTAGGGTCATACGGGATCGCTATGGGCACAGTCTGAATGCCATATCCGAGTAGACATTCAGCAACGAGCGAACGGGGGAGGCACTAAGTATGGGTCAGCAAGCCTAGTAGATTTATGGCTGGCTCGTCGTGTAATCGGTTGGTGGAGTATCGTGCACCCATTCAATGGGCGATGATAGCACGATCATATGTACTCGAGTAATTGTTTATTCAAGTGACACAAACCAAGGGCGTTTATGGGGGGACAAAATGTATATGATCATAACGGAGGTCGGAAAACAGAATTTCGTGCTCAGTTCAGTATTGCTGGTAAATAAATGCTTTCTTGATAGCAGCCAAAAATTTACATATTCGACCTTCGTTATACGGTTCCGTAGCATATCAACTGTATATGCCATTTTGAAAAATTTAAACTGATTTAGTTTGAACAGAACATTAAAAAATGTTCTAAGCCACATTCATACATGAGGTTTAACAAAAAACCTTTTCTTTCCAGTCATTCCAAAAGGACGTCAAACTCCATTTTTGGCCGTTATTTACCCACGCTCCCGTTTAATTTAGAACGAAGAAAAAATAGTGTTGATTGAACTGTAGCCACCGTGGGTATGAAATAGTACAGAATCGTTATGAGATCTTGAGTACGCTTTCGTCAGACAATTACAAATCAATAGAAGCAAGTTCCGTCACAAAATTAACTTTTGGATTCGTATCACCTGTATAGAGCAATTGGTGAGCATTTTATGTTCCAAAACTATACTCCGACTCGTCAAAGATATAGACCCCCATACATATCTCAATTAAGCAGTTGCGAAATGTAATCTCAGGCAAGTCGAAAAAAAAAAGTCCAGGCAACCCGACTTAAATTAGTTGCAGTGATGGCCCTCTCTAGCCAGTTAGCTTAGGAGGAACCCTAGATGGAATCCCTTAATTTGTTGGCAATAGTTGGGTTTGTGTTCATTTCTCCCAGTGAACGAACCTAAACCTGCCTGGCAGTCTAATTTTGTCTAGTCCCGCGTACGATATGCTTGTGGCCCATGTGGGTCTCCGGATTAGATCACATACGCGGAAAGAAACCGAAGAACGGGCATGGATTTCTATATATATATATATATATATATATATATATATATATATATACATATATATATATATATATAGATCCGAGGTCCAGAGGGCGAAACGGACGACAACCGATATCGGCAATAACACTCTTGGCCGGAAAGAAAAATCCATTGAAGACATTAGTGAGATGTCACTGAAGGTATTTCTCAGCCTTGCGGCGGCTTCTCTAACAAGGAAAAGAGCTCGAAGCTCGAAGAGGTAACACAAGGCGGTGGTAAAGCTTAAATGGTAAAGACTAAGTGGACGAACGCGGACCAAAACGTGGTTCGGAAGGACGGCTTAAGTCGCTGGAGCTGAATCGACGAAGCTTTCATCCGCTGTTTGCGTATTATCTTCTTGTTTTTTCTATTTTCCCTTGCCTTGCATTCGTCCAATACCGTACCGGTGAGTGGTTGTAGTGCAATTCTGATATTGGAGATATTATCTAGCTCTTATTAGCTTAATAAGGGGCTAAGTCTAAGCAGCGATGGCCAGACGAGACTATTCGACCGCAAAAAAACTATAAAGGTCACATCAGCTCAATATCGATTAAAACGTAACTTGTAACATCTGTTAGGTGTGAACCCATAAGCCCACAAGTAAAATCTAATTCGCAAAAATTGTCAGAACATGTGGTTTTCTCGATGCAGAGTAGAAGGTTTAAATTAGTCTCAAGGATCAACGAAGAGATATTTTTGTTTTGTCCAATTAAGCAAGGTGTCTTGCCACACCGAATCAAGCTTCGTCTGTCTATGCCATTTTTCGACTGCTACAGCGTGAATCTGAACTGGCCGTAGAATGGCACATAATTAGGTAGGAATGACCACGACGGCCGTGAGAGTTAAATGGACTAGTGATGTAAAACGTATATGGAATATTTCTCGTTTATGTCGAAATATAGAATAGTTAAAAGGCAAAGTAAACTCGAAAAAACCTATAAACGAATAAGATGAACGTCAAACTAGGATAGAAATGAAATCATCTTATCTCGGAGTAGTCTGGCCCTGCTTGGGCTTTTATCCAAAGCCGCCTTTTAACACAGGCCAAACCAGTTTATACATAAAATAGTCGATACAGAACAGGGAAAACTTTTGGCGAGCCCGAACACTTGCCAGAAGTGAGACGGTAGTGGCAGACCAATCAACTCTTAGGGGACCTCTCAGACCAAATACCTCAGTTCATTAGCGCCGCGCCCTATTATATCGACCGGATCAGCGACACGACTTATAGGCTTAATCAGTTCGGTCCCACATCGTAAGTAGCCGTTGGGGTAACCAAAGAATGGGTCCTAAAACGACCCAAATACCATGGGAAGAACACGATTCTTGCATACATATATAATGTTGATTATGTTCTATACAGTGTCGTATACTATGAAGACAACTCTACGGGCTGATGTCATGTGTCTTGTACTGGCTCTACAGGGTATCGCAAAAATCGCGGGCTTGAAGCGCAACTACTTTCGAGCACCATACGTTTCTAAAGATTGCGAAGCGTCTGAATTGTATCAAATGTGAACCAAAATGTAATTCCTCGATAAGTGAAAATGTCCATAGACTTCATTTGTCAACAAAGATATTCAAAGTGGAATTTTCGTGATTCAAAAAGGAGCTCTGCCTAGATTGTGGGCTATCTAAATTTGAAAGACGCGACAAAGCTTTATTTTTTAAGAATCCTTGAAATCGTCATAGAACTTACTCTGGTGTTACATTTTTCTCGCGCATTAATACACACCGTCTGGTGTTACAGAATCAGTGATACTAACCGATTCTAACTAACTGCCTATTAAGTTTATCCTTTGTTGCAGCTATCCACCGTAGGGCAGAATCTATTAGGAGAGACATCTTCGAAGTTGTTTTACTATCACTCGAGTCGGAAAAATATGGCCTCTATCCAACAACATTTTCTCAGTCGTAGTCGTTCCAACTTTTGCTATTGTTGGCAGGCCGTAAACATGTCCTACGTAATAGCTCGTCGAGAGTGGCCAACCAGCAATGCTTGCTGATTCTTGCAGCATCCACTTACGCGTCGACATGAAAGCGCATACGCAGTCACCATTGGCAAATGAAGAACAGCCGTTAAGTGACGACGAAAATGGCACGGGCGCTGTTCCATCACGCCAGATCCGGGTCAGTCTTGGGTCGGTTGCGCAACGGTAATAAAGCGGCGTGATCTGTCTGACAAATTTGTAAGAAATTTGGGGTCAATAAAGCAACAGTAGTCGACAACCCAGTTTAAACGACGAAGTAAGTTAGTTAACAAAATAACAGCCCGTCCACGATTAAGCCAAATGATGACTATGACTGCTTACGTGGCAGAGCCTATGCATCCAATTACCCGAACCTAAGCCTACTGCGTGCGTCATATTCGGCTAGATCTAGGGCTCTCAATACGAGCATATATGTACATCTTATAATACATGCAGGGAAATAGAGCCCATCTTAGCCACTCTGTAGAACGGTAGAATAAGGGATCGTAATGGCGGCTTTCATTCAAACCTGTTAGTGCTCTTCTAGCCATTTATATTTATACAGTGATAAAACGCGTTTGCAAAGGAAATTATTACGTAGAGAAAAAAAAATCGACAATAGTTCCTCCATGCGGCGTAATTGGTATATGGCAAATTGTAGGTGCAATATGTTGGTATTGCATACATAATAACTAGCAATTAAGTAAGTAATTATCAGAAGAAGTGTTTGCTGCAGTCATCACTTCGAAGGCTCTCAGAAGAATTAATCTAAATGGACAGAAGATACTTCCTTTGAGGATCTCGATAGGCAGGAAACTGGCTGTAATCGGCCAATCCATTGCTCCACAAAGTACGCAAGAGGTAGATCGTCCATTATAAGCCGAATTAAGTGCTCTTCATTAGGTGGAAGTAAGGCGTCCATTAAAAGAGAAAAGCTATTAGTGAGATGAACTATTGCTATGGAATCAGAAGGAATACTGCACCGACTTACTTCGTCTTATCTATTGTCGACGTAACAATGCTCGCCTGATCTGGGTAAAGCTAGAAAATCTTGTTTCTCATGCATCAGTCAGTAATTTCCTGCGAGACGGAAAAGAAAACGAAAAATGATGAATCAACGGTACATTGTTTTATCATTAGAAACGCTATCCGGTGCGTTATTAACATATAATTACATTTTCAAACGATAGGAGTGGTCCAATCTTCAATCAGACGTGTTCTGACTTTGCTTTAACTCTTCCACGACACGAGTGCGTACGCCTATTTTTCGGGATAAATAGCAGTATGAAGCTGCTTTGAAGCGCTCGGTGGAACTTCGCCTTGATTTACAGTGAATTTGTTTTTATAATAATCGACTGTTTCCAACATTTGAAATCATAACTCGTGGATTCCAATAGTAAGCTCATTAACTACATTACAGGTATCCTGGCGGGCAGGCTAAAAGCTAACCCTATCTAGATTTCATAATATATATCGGGCCGTGTGGCGTACTTGGCTGAACTTTGCCTAGCTTACTCAACAGATTATGACCTTGGTACGTAAATGCACAGGAGCCGTTTTCAGGGCTTAAAAGGGCTGGTACATTTATGCTCCTTTTAGACAAACAGATATGGATCTTAATATGTGGTACTCTAGAAAAAGTATTGAGCAACATCACTTATTCCGTACACTTTTAGCAGGTGCAAGGCCTTCGAGAATATTATGATCAAGCTCCTCGTGTCACCAAAAACCGCGCGTCGGTTTTCACCAATGGAAAAGCACTGCTCATAAAGGGTAAAGGTCATTCCACTCTCAATCCATTTCTAACTAACACCTTCATGATCTACTTGTCATTGTGTGGATCACACTCTTTGCAAAAAAAGTTGTTGGAAAACTACAAGATACCCTCTCCTTATGCTATCCGACTGACGGGTGTCACACATTTGTGAGAAGCCCTCAAACGGATGCGGGGGTCGTTTCTTTCCCTTTGTGGCTTTGTTCTGGTAGGGCGGTGGTAATCCGCAAATGGGCCGTTCACAGTAGAGAAAGGAACACTACTATTCCGACTAGCCCGTCTCCCACAAACCCCCGTGAGAAAAACACGTTGAATGTGAGAACGGAACTTCGAACCGGATTTGAAAAATGGTCTTCTCTCCATTTGCGCTAGTAGATAGAACCGCCTATTTGGAAGCAGAAGCGGCAGCGAAAAGAGTAGCAGCAACGGCTGTATGGACTTCGAACGAGGTGGCGAAGGATGCATAGAGTGAACATTTTAGAGAGAGGCATAGACGATGGGAAATGAGGGTGAAACCATTTTTCTCAAGTGAGCCCTTACACCAATGCTTTCTTCTTCGGGTATAGCCTCGTCCCTCAGTAGACCAATCTTCCCTGTTTTTCCTGCTATGAACCATGCGGCCGTCCCGCTAGCGATCTCCTTCAGTAGAACTAGGATCCATCTAGCAGAACTCCGCATATCCGATACACGACATGAGACGGCGGGCAAAACGATCTTATTTTTAGGCTTCTGCCAAATGGCCAGACGGGTCCACTGGAGAGCACATGAACTATTTCATGTTGGCACAAGTTGTACAATTTAACGACGTGGCGGCAGACAAAAGACAGAAGGCATTGCCAGAAACAAGGCTCACAGCTACGGTTTAACGACATTTAGTTTTTTGCAAACACAGGGCGTCATAAAGTGTATGCACAGCATTAGTGATTAAGAGTTCGGTTGTTGTTTACACATAATTCATATTAACGTCGAGGAAAATACAAAGAATCTATAACCTATTTCCTAATGTAGACATTTCGCAGGCTATTATCAACACTTTTTTGACAACGGCGACATTTTATGAATCGTTGAGCCGCGTCCTTTCTCACTTGGTTTTTAAGCCTTCTTGACGTCATAGAATTTATTTTTATAATAATTTCATAAGGAAAGTCCACTACTGTCAAGTATGGGGAACGTGCAGGACATTCTATGTGACCTCTTCGTCTAACAAAGCTGTATAGGAGATTCTCATCTAGATATATTTTTACATTGGTATTGCACAAGTCCTTTGTCATGTTAAAAATAGAATTCGCTATCGAACGTCCTTTCAAATGCGTGATAAAACAGATTGGTGCAGTAAATTCAAGCGATCGGCACCAATGTATACATTTTTTGAGATGCCCTGTGTACGGTAAAGTCGGATACAGAATTAAAGAAGTTAAAAAACGCACAGCCGACCTACGGATCTATCTCCTCTGTCGCGAGATGTATCGCAACGAGATGGAGTTTCTCCACGAATTTCTTCCAATACCAGATTATCACGAGAACAGTACAGTCATGCAAGAAGGTAAAAGTTCTTTGATGAATAGGCACGCTTAGGTCGGTTGGTGGCTTTATGATATCAAATGTTACCCAGGCCCACAACTATTGTCCGCAACTTAAGTATCTTCGTATATGTTTTCTCTCTAGACGTCGAAGCATAATGGGAGCCGGTTTAGCGTCCCTAAGGAGACGGGGACATAAAGGAGACAGAATAACGATATTTGATAGAATCGCTGAGGACGGCAACCCCAAGAAGTCGACGATTTGATCGGGTGAGCAAGTCTCCGACATTATTCCCTTCTCTGTTTGACGTACGACGAGAAAAGAGAACCTTCTTTCCCTTTAGCTCATACCACACAGAGACAGTGGGGTTTTATTAGGGGACGGCAGTACCACGAACGAATCGTGACTATGGACGCCACTATCCACTTGCTCACCACCTACAAACACGAGAAGAGTCTTCTTTTTTAAGTGTAGCTAATGTAGTATTTAAATAGAGTAGCGCTGGCAGCGGCAACATAAAGAGCTCATTGATGGAAAATCTCCTCGCTTGCTTTTGTCCCGGTTCACGTTAAATCAGAAAGTACCCAAACAAAGGGAGCAGGCGGTCGAGGACGAGAGCCGAAAGACATAAAAGAGCCAGAAGCTACGACGATAAGGGGAGCAAGTCTCTTAACATTAACGGTTGCTCTCTAAGGGAAGCCTCTTATGGCATTAGGCTTATTCCTCTTTTTTTTTCTCTGGTACACTCAGTGAAAGATTGACTCGGGTAGACACCGACTAACTTGCGCGAGCAAGGCGATCCTTGTAGAGCAGCGAAACTCCTACGAACGAGCGCTACGCTTGTTTAGCGGCCGATGCCACAACCGACCTAACGCACAAGGACCTGGTCAGCGATTGGGGTAAAAGGCGGCCGAAAACGCTCCTGCTGCCCGGGTGGTATAAGTCAATAAGGGACGAAGGGCATCGGGCGGAGCGCAAGACAGAGCGAGAGAGAGAGAGAAGACGACGGCGCTGAAAACGAAGGCAATTTTTATGCTTCTGGCAATAGCGGTAGTGGCCGCCCTTGTCGGGACGGCGCCAGTATCGGTGATGGCTTGCTGTGAGACCAATATCAACGCGAACGGGTGGGGCAGAGGGGATGGTAAGCGATATAGAAACGGGAAGTTAAAAAGCTAGGGAAAGGTTCTTCTATAACGTCGTCCTGCTTTTGCCCCGATAGCCTCTAACGGAAGGCGTGTGAGAAGCCGAAAAGACGACGATTTTTATGAAACTACTTGAGCGCTGCGGAGGCCACGAAGGTGGTCGTGGCTGCTACGGCCGCGGGGGCTTTGGCAGGTACTGCGCAAGCAAGATTCTTATTTTAGCTGTCGGTCGAGTGCTATACAGACTCTGTTCTGGGTAGTCCCATTAGAAAAACGGGATGTTGCCCACTTCAGGTCTAGGTGGCATTCCCTGTCTGGTCGGATATCATCGTACATGTTACTAGTGCATATGTAATTAAGAAAAGCACCATAACAAAAACAGCGAAAAAGAATAAAGCGAGCGGAAAGCAAAGACGTCATGAACGTGCGAAAAGGAAATACAGGATAAACAAATCGAGAACCATTAGTACTGTGGGTATTGGCTATGATCAGACTCTCAGGTGAATACATCATTCAATATGACAAGATCCCAAGAAGAAGTTATAGGCAGATTGTATTGTGTAAGATGCACAAACTATATTAACACTAATCCGGATCCCTAGAATTACTATTATTAAAGAAAACAGAATACAACTTTTTCCCCCTACGCTATTATAAGTTTGCTTACTTAGTACTTCATTTTATGCCTGTATGTACCTATACAATGCAGGCCTGGTTGAGTGCACAGAAGGACATAATTAAGGACTATAATTCAAACAGGAAGCGTTCGATTTGCTCTATTTTCTATTTGTCCCTGCACTTGTGCTGAAACCAACATACCATCGATTCTTCTCTATTCGTCACGGTTATGTTTTTTGCGTACGTAGCTTCTTTGTCGAGCCAATATATGTTCCCGTAAATCAACAAATAGGATAAGCAATGAAATGACACTATAGGCAGATACACGAGAGACAGAGGGTGTGTATCGGCACATCGTCACTTTTGATTCAAAGTCTAAAATTTCTTGTTATACTGACACATGTTTCGCAATCGACACTGTTCAGCGTCAATAGGTTTGCTAGAGGCCCATCTAGCTGCAGTTCCTTGCACGAACGACTTGCTTGCGTGTGTCAAAATGCTCCGAAACAATCCCATTTCTGATCAATCACGACCTCTCACCATTGCTGTTTCTAGAATTGGATAGACTGTAATGGAAAGGATTTAAGAGCTGTAAGATGTGACAATTGACCGTAGTTTCCAACCTCCACTTTCTAAAGCCGTTAGTTAAGCTTAACATATATATTGCCATTAACAGCCGATCCATTTAGTTGACGCCAGCATGGCTTTAAGTTCAAACGCTGCATCTTCCTTCGCCCTGTCAGCCGTTCGAGCAAGACGAGAATGGATTAACTGACCAACCATCGTAGCCTTGGTCAAACAAACCGGTCAACTTCTTTTCAGCTACGAAAAAGGGATAAATAAAGAGAGAGAGTAACGGACGCGATCAGAGAGAAAATGAGCTGCTGCTGCACTCAGTTGACGAAGTAGTAGTGGAGTTAGCAGTTGATCCGACGCTTCACTCGCGTGATAACACATCGCGTACACCAGATGCCACAGGGTAATCCTGCCGACCCGAACGGGCAGGCGCTCGGGCAGGCATATGCTGCAATGACGATGGCATGACAGTTAGAGCAGCCGCTTTCAACTGAAGTTGAATTGTGCTAGTTTACGACAATAATAATTGTCTAAATCCGCACTTACCCATATGAAAGGGAAGGGGAAAAAGAGGCAGAAATTGGAATGCAAAAGCCCGCAGATGGCAGTTACCATATAGTTGGAGGCAACAAACCAAACCCTTAAGGCTACGGTCAGCAACTAGTCGAGCACACATAACAGCGGGTGGGGCATTATTACGAGGAAACGGTAAGCACCGTGGTAAGTTGCCACTAACCTTTCAGAGAAGAAAAGGGACTAAGGATGGCCTAACTTTTCTGAGCCTCTATCTCCTATACCAATTCAACTAAGTCAAGCTTCATCGGCCCACTGCTATTAGTAAAGAAACTATTTAGATAGGATAAAGTGCAAACAGAATTGGGGGCCAAAGCAACGTTTGAGAAGATGATCGAGGGCGCGCCAAGCCGACCCTAGTGCCACAAACAAGTTAAATGGCATTTCACTGCTATCAAATAGCTCATTCCAGCACATTCATCCTCCTCAAATCGCTGACGAAAATGATACCCTAAAGCCTCCTTTATGCCCTGCTAGCCTTTCGCACTCGATTCTGTGTGCAATTTTGTGTAAGCGCTTGGTCCCACCTTAGTCGACGAGGAATAAGAAAAAGGGAAAAAAGAGACAGAAAGGACTCAAGGCATACGACAAAAACGATTCTTACTTACACACGCCGGCTTCTTTCCGTTTCAGGACACGCCGCTATTGTGACATGTGCAAGCCCATGGGTTTTAGGAGGAATGGAGAAATTGTGGGGTTGGGGTACAACAAGTCAATCTGCAATGGGTTGGGTCGAACAGATTAGCAATGGAAAGTGGCAGCGACGATGAAAAGGAACGTTTTTATTTTGCCACACAATTAGGATAACGTCTTCGGGTTTCCGTGCCGAAGAAATGCCATGTATCGCGCGTCCGTAGCACCGTCGCCATCTCTAGCATTATCTTTTTATCTTCCTGCCGCACTAAATCTGCGAGGCCTTTCGCACCTACTGCTTCTGCATCTACGGCCCGTGGTGACTTGAAGTATACACTAAAGGAGGCTTTCTGCTTCCTACGGCCTTCAAGGACCTGTCACGTGACCTGGCAAGTGATGACATAACAGTTCGCGTTGCTGTCGGTACCGACCGCCTGAGAAAAGCGCTTTAACGGGACAACGAGTAAAGAAGAGTATAGCAATGGATGCCGCTACGGAGAGATACCAAATGCAACTATCTCTGTCGTACCCCAGCTACGATTGCTATCCTACAA
This sequence comes from Varroa destructor, assembly GCF_002443255.2. Lineage (NCBI taxonomy): Eukaryota > Metazoa > Arthropoda > Arachnida > Mesostigmata > Varroidae > Varroa > Varroa destructor. Next base: position 24,958,597 of record NW_019211457.1, read on the forward strand.
AGGAAACCCACTCAGGGAACAATAGGCATGTATTTCCGAGGCCATGATGCCAGCTTTCAGCCCTTCATAACACTTCTGAAGAAATAAGATGGGGAAGCGGGACGGCGAAAGAGGCATGGCTGTAAAGGAGTCTTCTCGGCATCTAGTTTCCATCTCAAGCTTCGCGTGTTGGTAGCAGTAGGTGGGATCTGCCGTTGTCGTGGCCGTCTGTGCTCACTTGGTAAAAAAGCGGTCGTAGCAAAGCAGCCGGAAAATAGGCTGGCTTTATCAACTGAGTCACAAAGTCTTTTCTTTAACTTTTTTCTCTTGTGCTATAATGCGTGTAATAGTAGAGGACGTGTGGGAGTACGCATCGGACTATCAAAAGATCGTTTTGGGCCATTGTTTTGGCTTGGTATATCCATATATTAGCTTATCCTCTCTGTAGACAAACTTGCGACAGTCCTATTTCGATGTTTCGTTTCCATATCATGCAAAGCAAAGTGATGAGGCATATAGCTAACGTTCCGCAACAATGCCATTATTATCGGACCATATTATAAATAATAGCAACAATATCCGACTTAAACAATTTATGAGACTGACATAGAACTACCTTTTAATAAGGATTTACCTATGAAAGATCTTCTCGACGTATTAAGCAAGCGTTCTATGGGATTCAAATTTGCAACTAATTGTTAACATGTATTGTAGGTAAGCATAATCAGTACAAGTGTTATTGGCCGTACTGGGAGTAATTGGCGGGGTATATGTACAACAAACGTACGATTTTGCCGGTGTAGTTACATGAGCATTTTTGTCAATTTCCTTATCAAACCTATGTATAGTTGTAAAGTTTTAAGATTCATAGAAATCTTCGCCTGCCAAGGACTTACTCTACATTACTAGATAATCGATTCATAATGTCGTATAAGAGACAGTGTTATTATCAGGTAACCAAACCCAAAAAATTTGCTCGTACTACCGGAACAAAGGCTCAGATAAGTTAGGTAGGTAGGTAAGAACGGGCGGATGCAATAAGGCTAGAATGTCCCGTTCCGCGATAGCTGTACCAGCTTACCGACCACACATGTGAATAAATTGTTGAGAAAAAGTCTTAAGTCTTTGGCGTTCATCAAAGAAACTTACTGGCTTAAAGACAACGTAACTTCAGCCTTACACAGAAGTCACTGGACATATGATGGAATGATCGGAGTCGGAAGGATGCTTACCTGAAAAGCAAAAGCCATTGCAAGCAATATGTGAGATTTATATATTGTAGACGTGGACAAGCGGATACGTTTGGTCACAGAGAAATTTCAATAAAATTTATGCTAGTCAATTGTAATTATTCGCTAATATTGCGTTCCGTGTTCGTAGCACGGCAGATTATTCTTTACAGCATTAAATAAGACTTGACGTACACGTAATTTATTTAGACAATCAACGTTAATAATAATAATACCTCTAAGTAACATTTAATCAAGGCTGACTTACGAAACAAATGTTTGCTTTTCAGTTCACAGCGAAACGCACTTATTATCTGTCGTCGTTTTTATTTTTTTTTTTTGTTTTAGATCGAGGACAGAGGGAGAAAACAAGCAAGTTCGCGTCAACAACTTGACGTCACAGCAGATGTCATACATTGCTTAGGATTGTCAACCTAGTTGCGACTGCGCCTGCGTGAACTTCCCACACGAAATCAGTACAACGTAAAAAATCGACATATTGTTACTGCTATCCTCTCGCCCTAACAGATGTAAGATGATTTCACCGAGACACGCGAGATTGCTAGCGAAAAAATATGCTCAGCAGGTGATATTGAAATGCTGCAAAGGGGCGGATGTTTTTGTGAGACATGCTCCATTACCGCGTGCTATACAGCCGAGTGTTGGCGAGGATGAGACGTCGCTATTCGATTGATCATTGAACAATACAGCACGCCGGAAGCGTCGCAATAAGGATTAGCAGCAGCGGCTTGTACTTTACCTGAATGTCTCTCACTCCACACAATTGTTTGAACAGGAGGCCACTTTTTGCGACCTGTCAATCGCTCTCGATGAAGTAACTTGCAACAAAAATCAGTCTAAGAAGCCACCCCACCGCCCATTCAGATGGAATATATTTTTATAGCCTCTTAGCATAGTAAAGATCTGTCCATGGTTCTAAGTAAATCTACCCTCCCGCCTGCACCTTCCTCCAGCCATCCCCCAAGCGATGAGCTCGGAGCCAAGCTATAAGTACGATTTGACATTTCCACTCAGCGGTGCTTGCAACTGCCCGAAAAAGGCTCATGAGACGAAGTGTTCGCCTCTCAGATTTGGCTTGCCCTTCAGTTCCAACATCGTTGCGGAAAGATTAAAAAGCCGGTGAAGCATTCCACGAGACCTCAAGGAGGTGGCGTCTTTCGAGGATTACTTTTAAAGATTGCAAACATACCTATACATGTATGGGAAACCACATGGGTAGTGGAAGCGAAAACCCAGATTGTGTTCAGACACAAAGTGTCCCTAACAAAATGTGAATCTTGTTGTTACCGATGCAGTAAAACGGGACAATGCAGGAGACTAGCATTATAAGCAATTCAACACAGGACGAGACAAATTGAACCTGAAATAAGCTACCACTGACATAATCCATTGCTATGTAAAGAATATTTATCTACCACACTTAGATGTGATCCATTATTATACCAGGAGCTGGTAAATGTTGTCATAAAGACATATCGATACATTAGAAGAGACATTTTAGTTGGCTTCAGAAGCTGCTAGGATTGACTACGATCATCATGATAAGATCATCGTCATTGTAACATGCAGTGATTAGACTTTGTGATAAACCAGATAACTTAAATATCAATCGGGTCGATTGGATAGACAGAACCAGGAGAACACTATATCGTATCACTGGTATAGTATCGGAAGTACCAGCATACAAAATAACGATTTTTATTGTAGAAATCGTTCATCATGGTACCAGACTAACAAAGTCTGGTTATGAGCAGTTGCATCAAAGTACGTTCACTAAAATAAAAAGCGACAAATATCAGCACCTTGCACTTTACACATAGCGACGAAGTTTTTCCATTTATCGCTAATCAATAGATAATTCTATTTGCAACCACAATCGTGATTAGAAACAAGAAGTTCGTCCCGCTTTCCTGCCTGCTTTCGCACATTTCTGCGCGCCGCCCGAAAACTCGGCCCATCATTTCCATTGATCCCAACCGACTCCCCCACCCTTTTTCTCTCCCTGCGGCTACCGGGAGCACCACTGTCTAAGCGCGGTCGCCGGGCTATTGTCCGAGTTGCGGGACCGCAGTTCGCTAGGAGCGCCTGTGCTTGTAAACTCTCAACTGGCGCGTAGAGAACGTGCATGGCGTGTAAAAGCTGCAAAACTGCGGGCCGACAGGTTCTTTTATTTCGAATGTCCTACTGCTTTCTGCCCTCTGGACTTGAAGAATCGCTTTCCTTTTTCCGAATCCTTGCTGTTCTTCCGTTAGCTAGCTAGCTAGCTAGCTTCAGTCACATCGCCCAGCAGATCCCCGCTCTCTGACGCAAGTTGACCTTCCCGCGACTTCCAGCTTCAATGCCGGTGTTTCCGAGTCGGCCAAGTCTTATTCCTCTTTGCCGGCTCTTCTGATGTGAGCCAGCGCGCGCAAAACTATTCCCGAGGTTCGTAACAGATGTAAGAACAACAGTAGAGGAAGCAGTCGGCGCTGCTGCTATTGTTGATGGCCAGAGATCACGTCACGAGACGATATACTGCATATCAAATGTTGCGTGCGTCTACTGCCACTGTTATGCTATTGTTTAAGTTGGACAGTATTCGTTTGGTAGCATTGGATTTGCCAAAGAGTTTCCTCTTTAAGTGGCGTGTGCGGGTGGGTAGCGAGACTGTCAAATGGACCTGGTTGGGGTAACGGTGAGGCGCTTACACGCCGACTTGATTTGAAGAGGAGGACTCCAAGAAAAAAATCGTACGCCGGACAGTCTTTTTAGCATTGCATTTTCGCCGTCTTCGGAAATGCGCGAACGGCGTATGTTAAATCGCCGTATGAGGATTCTTTGTGATCCATGCGTTTTCGTAGAGTTCCTAATGGTCGTAGGTTGAGGTGAGTTGGTGTCACTTCTTCTAGTTCACAAAAACCTCGCGCAACCTAACAATGCATTCTGGGCTGGGAAATGGTGCGATGTGCCTTGCCCAGAGCCTCAGAAGGCCTTTATAGGGTAAAATTTATAGGCTTTAGGCATTTCAAATTTCTTTACACTCAATAAAGGTTTCACACAATTATACCAAACACATGGCATGAAAAGTAAGCTAGGAAGGGCAGAAAGTTAAAGACAAGATTATTAGCAATACGCGTAATTCACTTGCACTCTTAGTTTTATATCGTTTACGAGAGAGCATGTGAGTATAGAAAATAAATACGATGACTGACTTCACTAGCTTCCTTCTCAAGGCATATTGCACTTCAGTGAACGTTACCGAATGCGATTTAATCAAGTTAGTCCTTTAAGGCAATCGGCCAGCTGGCCAGCCTACATAAAACCAGACTTCGTTAGCGGATCAATTATTTAAGTAGTTCACAGCCACAATTTGACCGCCTTAAAAACTGTTGTTCCTTACAAAAGTAACTCCTGCAGTGCCTTTTCGCGAGCAAGAGGAACTTAAGATTAGAAGCATCATTAGTACCTCTGATCGACAGCAAAGACAGGACTCTTGTACCGAGAAGTTATATGACTATGTCCTTATAAACGAGAACATAAGAAAAGCCTTTAGTACAAAGAAAAAAGGTCTCCGAAGAACCACCTATTTCTACTCAAATCGATCGTCTGCTAGTAACTTCATTAATGTTGACATATCCATTGAGGTACTCCTATTCGATACTACAGCGTGTGAATCAAGCAACGTGCATAACAGCGTTAGGTGCATGAACAACTTAAGCAATTGGGAAGAACCTATTAACGAGTCAAAATCTCTTCGGTCATCTACTACTACTTTCATCTACCTCTATGTGCCGGTAAATGCTGGACGACATCTGCAAAGTAATCTTAAATATGGCCTGTTTACATGCAGTCGTTATAATGTGAGACGGAAAAAACATCGTTTACGTTCCTTTTTCTTAAGAAATCAGTCATATTCACACCTAGAAACATCTCTTGCTCAAAAACGAACACTCTGCGATCGAGTGCTTATCGATTATTAACCCGTAATGAACACCGTTGTTCTATTCAAAACATGCTCGAGATGACTTCTCTTCTAGTAAATTCTAGAATCATCAGACATAGCTAAACGTTTTCATCGCAATCTTGCAGTGATCGAATGAGAGCTAAGTTGCTTTTCTTTCGCTTATGCAGCTTATACTACACTTACCGCTTATTAAATTTAGGGCCCCGATGCGTCGTTGAGGCAGCAACCGTTGTGGAATAAGCATTTTGGCTTTCAGTAATATACCTCTGCGGCCACCAGCAGCCAACCTACTTTTGCCAAAGCCACTTCACTCATTCAAATTCTTCGAAAGAACTAACTCTTTTCTCGTCTGTTACAAGCGAAAATTTGCTTTTCGCAAAAGGGCTTTTCTAGGATAATAGGTTTTGGCGCCACGCTCGCTCAGGGCCGTTGACTTAAGTTTGGAAACCGAACCTGTACAGCGTCCATCGTCTCGGAGGCATTCTACCCACGTGCAGTCCATGGCGCCGAACGAAAGAATCAGCGGAAACATCGACAGACAAGATGATGCAACAATCAACGAGCGTTTTCAGTATCCCACATCGGTATTAGCAACAAAGTTGTGAGCCGCAAACGTATTGCGCAGGCAAGCAGGAGTAAAGCAGAACAATATGTCTGTAAAATACTATGCGCTCCCAGCTTGCCCTAATGGGACACCAGCATCACGGCGGTTGAAGGACAATCGCATGGATGCTCAATCCCGTGATGTGCAACATCGTCTTCTTTGATCCTTATAATGTTTTTTGGTTCCGTATTGCCTTGATTCCTATGCGCGCCGGGTGGCTCCGAAGTTCGACCCTAGACATCCGGCACTTTGTCAGGCTCCGTCTGGCCTAGCTGACTGGTTCTGCTAGCATGTGCAATAACAGGGCTAACGAGGTCCTCAATTTAGTCTAGAGCTAGCTAACCGATGGAAACGGCAGTGGGTGTGAGGCTTAACTGCTCGTACTCTCAGATTTGCCAGCGGCATATATGGACCGAATTCACTGCGAAAGCAGCAGACCTCGTTATCCTGTAGTGCTGCCTCTACATCTGTATCTATGACGATGTCCTCATCAGTTGTTAGTTTCAGAGAACTCTGGCCGTCGACTGCCTCTGAAGACCTGGCGGAGACTGGTACTACATCCTCTTTTACAACGAAAGAGAGTAAGCAGCACCAAAGCTCCGCCGGCGGTTCGTACAGAGAAGCTATGCATTTCCGCAACGCCAGACTGGGAAAGGCCGTGCTGGCACTAGGGCTTGAGCAGGGCCTGTATGTCGAGAACCGAGTTAGGGGGAGGGAACAGGAAGCTGGCTGGCCAGGGTTCCTTTTTGAGCCGTAGAAACGACAAGCGACCGAAGAACGCATCGAACGAACGTTGTTTCTGCGGCTGTCTGCTAAGCATCTAACTCTGACCGTGTGTGCGTTTCCTTGCTGGATAGCTCTCTCGAGTAGCACACAGGAGTAGGAAGAACTGGGGCATCTAGAATTGGGGTAAGAGCACACCGCCGTCGACAGCGAAGACGGCGGTGACAGGGAACCTTGTTCTGGGAACACTTTACGCTAAAATTTAATTACACCCAGGCACGCCCCTGGCCTGCTGTAGTATTCGGCTGTCTGTGGTAGAGAAACTTAGTAACTGCAGTAGCGAGTCCTGTTATGCCATTTACAACGAGACCGTGCCTGGTGGCCAACATTTCCTCGCATTTAAAAGGACATTTCCTATCCAGATGTCCATGGAAACCAGACATCAGGCAAGCGGTTGTAAGGCGTTGGCACAGCCACACCACAGTAGTGTATTTCAGAATGTGTGATGTGATTCGATGCTAATAAAGGCAGCAATGAACGCTCCATCTCGTCATCGAGACACACTAAAGCTACCACGTTTGTCTACCCCGTCCACACGCCTATTTTCACTCTGTATTCGAATCGTCAAAGGCGATCTTCACTTGGTTGAACACTTCCAGAAACCGCATTTAATAATATTTATTGATGTTCCAGTTAATTCAAGTATTTGAAAGGCTTGTTTTGCAAGTTAAGTCCTATTACTTTTCAGACAGATTATGTTAGTGATAGGAAAACTTACATATATTCTGCTACTCTAGACAGATCGACAACGCGGTTTACTGGCGTAGTCTGGTTCTGTTAGGCAATCCACCGAACGCAGCCGCACCGGATTCAATGGACATCACAAGGCCTTTCTTGCACACCAGACTGATAGAAACTAGAAAAGCATAATAGCATATAAAAAACCGACTTCGAAAACCAAGGGAGTTAACGTATTAAATATATTAACTTTGATATGGCATTATTCAAAAACTAGAATGGGCACCTCAACAAAAAATCTATAAAAATAATATATGTGCATGTGAACACAGACGTGTTCCGACGCTCTACTAACACTCCTCACTCGATTTAAGGTCCTTTTCCGTTGTATCTCTAAGACTACCGTTATTATTATCTTCGTCTCGCCCTGAACCCTCACCTTTTTTAGACAGTACTATTCGACTAATCTAAACAGACCGACACCGTAAACGGACACACTCTCTGGCAACTTCCTGCGATTCAACTATATTGGCTGTGAGCTAGAGTATGAAACGTAGCATTAAAGGCTCACTGCGAGACATATATAAACCCGGCGCGCGTTTATTGCGAGGAACGGACGCTGACATACATGCGGAACTGGGAGAAACAAGGAAGAGTAACAGCACGATACAGGAAGAAAACATAAGGGATATTAGTAATGGCTTTGGCAGCCATGCCATATCGACAGCGGAACGAACACCGAGCACTGGTATCGTATGCCCGCTGCGAGTTGAGTCCGACACGGGGTCTCATCGATTGCTCGGCCTTGTCGCTCAGTTGGCTTGTGGGATAAATGACAACAATGAGAAAGAAGTCGCAACGACAACCAACCAACAACAACAAGCTTTTCATAGGAGTTTGCTGTGAGTCGAGGCTTGCTGATGGGAATTTGGGGGCTACTAGTCTCCTTGCATACGTACCCGTCTATGTACGTCTGTGTATCCGCTTTCATCATGGCCTTGCGTTGCATATGCAAGGGTCGTCTGTATAATAGGGCCTGCTGTACAAACCTTGGTCTTCGTAAGAGAAGCAGTAGCGGTGGCCTGAGTTGCAGCTGAAATGCTGACTCTGTTTCGACCGCTCGTACATACTGTAGTACATATTTATTTTGTGTTTGGTGCCATGGCAACTACATGCAACTTGTGGGGTGACAGTCACTATTGCTCGTAACATTTTTCGTTGCAGCATGCATTATACATAGACACGAAGCAATGGGAAAAGGCACTAGTTGTCTTACGGCAGGCTACCAGTTTCTCGGTATAAACAGATGGATTGTATCTAATATTGTTCAATGTCGCCAAGGCGCAGCAACCAAGCTCACCTATCAACTAAATGTGGGCAGAGGCCCACTTAGTAATGCAGTAAGCCAGAGTCTACTACACGGTAGACGAAGGCATATTCACGGTACTGAAACAATATCTGATTCATTTCGATGAAAGATGGTTTAGCCAGACACTTTTTGAGATTGAATTTTTTTCTAGATCCGCAATAACCGTTAAGCTATGTAAAAAGGATTCGTTTTGTCACTCACAACCGAGCGACTGCTTGACGTTACTCGTATTCGATATACAGATGGACCTGCAAGATCGCTCTATCATTGTAGAATAGGATCAATAGTACAGTCAAACTCACGTTCGTATCGTCCTATCATAATGTGTGTATAAATTCCGTATATTTTTATACGAATATTATTATTCTGTAATTACCATTCGGTTAATTTATTCACTGCAGATATATATTTCCCTGTATGTTTTTCCTCGTATCACCACCTCAACACAATAATTGTCTTTATGGGTTTTTTTTTTTCTAGTCGTTGCGTTTTCCTGCTAGTACAAAGCTGTACCCCAAATTTCAAATCTTATAACATGGCAACAATGTAGTTCATGCTAGATAACTTGGTTTTTTGAATATTCTTTAAAGAACATTTCTCGGACATAAACTATCGTTCAACTCTATTGAAAATATAGCTATCATGCAAGCTCAGTGAGTGTACGAAGCCAAAGAATTTTCAAGGCTTATTTAAAATGCATATATATCAACAAAACGTTTGAAATTCTGTCAGTGAGCCGCCACTCCTCTCCCCTTTTCCGACTCAGCAGAAGAAATGATTGCATAACCCCGACGACGGAACCCTCAAACAGGTCCCCGAGTGAGGTTCGTCAATCTGACCCGTTTCCGACTAACGGCTCTACAGAGCCCAGGCGTACTTAGTAGTGGCCAAGCTTTGCGCCTTGTGGATCCACCAGGCTTTTCCACCATTTTCGTCCCACACCCCAACCGTTCTCACTCTGTCCATCTTCGAGTACTTCATCAATGTATCTCCCGCTGTTTCTTACTGTCTCTTTGTTAATGCTCTAGTCTACGTCCCTCTGCAAGGTATGGTTGGTCAGATGAAATGCCCCGCCGCATAGGCAAACGATTTAATTCAACATGAGACCACTTGATTTAAATAAGACTCAAAATGGGATCGGGTATGCCGGGTCAGGTTGGACACGGCACCTCGTCTGTTTATTTTCTCATTCACGGTCATCCTCCCGGTATCAGGCCCGTTTGCAGGTATAAGAAGAACCCTTTATGGAAATTTGCGTTTTCCGCGCCTGATTTCTAAGCCTGAAAACGACGACGTAGGTGGGGGAGTAAAGGCCCTCACCAATGCAGAACGAAAGACGCGGCGCAGCGCGACACGGTATTTTCGATTGGTTCGCTTCAGACCAGACGATCATTCGAACGCAGGAGCCACTCAAGTGACTTCACAAAATGGATGAAGACTGGAAGAAAAACCCTCGGCGTCGCTTCGAAGCTAAATACACGACAACCACTTAGATGAGCAGTCCAGCGTAGAATGTTGACAAATGGTACAGCAAGCGCAGAACAAAACACGAAAAAAAAAATTTGAAACAACCAGCGAAAAAGGTCACCTCGATCATTTCTGAAGTGGGCAATAGAAGGATGGCGATGCTAATCTACTCTACTGTGTTGTAATGACTTTTAATTTATTGCGCGCAGGAGCCGCCACAAGGGGAAAGGGGACGAAGAAAGTAGACAGGTTGTCGATGTCGGATTTTCGTTAAACCAGTTTTTGCCCCAGTTCTCTTTCTGTTCCTCTACTGTTGAAATCATACACACAGCCAGACACCTCAGAGGCCTCAAAAACAATGTCCTATGCATTGCTAGTAAGTAATCGATGAGCTGGCTCGCATATTAAGCGGAGCTGAATGGTTTGGAGAAGAGTTTATGGAGGACAACTGCTGAAGAAGACTCTCCACCGGTCTAACAAATCTAAACCACAAATATCCCTATTGAAGCTTAAACCAATGTATCACTACGAACTTTTTTTCTTAGTAAGCGAGCACTGATAAGTAAAAACTGCCCCTGTTATTAGACATTACCTGTATGTCTCTACTGGCAATGTAGGAAAAAGCTGCGTGTATGATTGTTGTGTGCTAAGAACTTTTTTCAGTTAGCCCGTAGAGTTTAACTGTAGCTAAGCTGAGATGTTACTGGAAGAAGCATCTAATCTACGCACTTCTCATTTCGATAGGATTTTTTTTGGCATAAACAGAGTACTAATAAAAATAGATCTCCTTTATAAAAAGAAAAACAGCACGAACCTGTTGCAGCCTTAGGCCTTTATGCCTTTGTAAGTTTGAGTTCCTCATAAAGGTCTACGTTTTCTCCGAACTTCAGTGTAATGTAAGTTTATGAATAATTAGGTTACACACACATGTGATACACGATAACGTATGCACTAGCGTATTTCTGTAGATAAGAACATTTTTCACTGCATTTAGTCAGGATACATGCATGGATCACCTTCTATATAGGAGTGCCATAGATAGAAAATATATTTCTTGGCCACGAATTTTCATCTCACAAAAGAAAATCAGTAACTACTTCCCCAATAACTACAAAAAGAATAGCGCATTTGTAATAATAATAATAGATAATAATATTAGAAGATTTATACAAAGAATGTTAACAGACCTTGTCCTCCTATATGCCAGGATCTTTGCATTGACTCATTACGGCATAAAATTCAGGTCAAATAGCGTCGACTGTCGGCACATTGAACAATATTTATGACTTCCCTTTTCCGAAATAGATTTTTGCTGAAGTCGAAGCCCGATAATCCCAGTATTCGCACCGTAATAGCCGGCGGCGGCCGCGCCTGCAGCTGGACGTAAACTCAGAGGAATAAGTTGCGATCAGGTCGAATCAGGGTTATCGCATTGAATACCAGAAAATATAGCAATAAGTTGCAGCGCACGTCACATTGAGAGATATCTGAACGAATGCCAATAGGGCAGAGAGCAGCGACTTTAAATTTCCTCATCTTTTTAACGTTTTTCCCTTACGGATTGCTTATAGCATGGGAGAAGTTGGAAGAATGGATCCAGAAATTATTGCTGGTGGCTTAAGCAAGAAAGGGATAAGTTGGCAAGGCGTGAAAAAAAAAGGAAATATAAGTCTGCCCAAGTCGTAACCGATGAGCGTAGTCATGGTAGGTTTATCGGATGTCAATAGAATGAAGCATCACTGGAAATTGAATAATTGAGCCATACATTGAGTTATTTGCCTTTGTGATAATTATGCGATTACGACAAGCTTAGCTAATTACGAAGCGTGTCCAAGGCATTGCTCTTAATGCGGATTTGCCTAGAAAAGTTGAAAAACTCATTCTATGTAAGATCATCAGTTATCAATTTCGTGTAACATGCGACGCGCGCACGCGTTCGCTGAACCGAGTAGCTCACTCTCATGGAACATAGTCAATGCGATATAAAACAATCTTCGAATCGGGATACCGGCATAAATTGATTGGCAACTTGATCGAGGTTATGAGGACCTTTTCGTTTCTTAAAAGATCCGGCACATTTTACCTAAAGCTGTCACGAGTGGTGGCTTAAGTATCGGCTCTCTGAGCTATGACCCTTCGATTTGAGAGACAGGTTGATCGTTGGTAGCTTGGCCGTTATAAAAATTGACTCTTGTCAGCCATCAAACGGTCCAGGCAAAAAGTTCGTCCAAGCGCAAGGTATTGGATAAAACCAGTAGAGACATAAGCGACAGCCTATGAACATCACATGCCTTCGTCGTCTCAACTTCGTCGTCAACCCCTGGATCCGTAGCCCTGAGGCTAACTCTTTTCCGCCCACCGTTCCACAAGCAGACAACCTAGGTAGGTTCGTTACTAACCCGCCAAGTTACTGCCGTAGTGTAAGCCGTTCATGGATTGAGAAGGATCGGCTTGAAGGGTAACTGAGTGGAGTTTTGACGCTGCCGCTTCTTGCTTCTGGTCCTGAAGTTGTTACTAGCTGGTGATTGAGACAAGCATCCTAGTATGACGCTTATTCAACTTTATATTAGAGGTAAAAAGCAGACACCTTAGACGGCTGTGAAATCGCCAAACCTGGTATTCGCCGCTCATGACTTACTTGAATACTGTGCGACTTGGACAAACCGCCAAAATCGTCACGCCAAAACACCATACCGTTAGGATTCATAAGCAAGAGATCTAGGCCCGACTGTACATCCTGTAACCTACGTTTCCTGTCAGTTGCCCTAAGATACGTTGCTATTCCCTCTCAAACAATATTACCTTGAAGATTTTTTGACATATTGTACCGCATGAGATGACACGAGGGGGTGCCGAAAAAACCCAAAGAAGAAACGCATAGTCACGACGATACACTTGCCCAATTTTGCAACCCTATAAAGAAGCCTCCAAGCCATAATGTGTAGTATTTATGACTTGATAACAACATTAAATGCAACGAAGAGACGTGCTAAAATTGTAGAATATGGCCGTTTCTATAATAACTACTTTGCTATCTTGCAACGCATGTTGTTTCCGAATTCCATCATAATCTCCTAGGATGCTTGTCCTTTTAATAATTTTTCAGACTCTCGTTGTTATTAGCCGCGCTCTCCGACAATGCTGAGTGAGGTATCTCTGAAGGTAGCAGTGCAAAATAAACTTCAACAAGACGTAACAAGTTGGCGATCGATTTCAATATAAGGCCTGGTTTTTATTCGACCGAAAGAAGATTCTAAGCAAGCTCAATTTCTTCTGCGAGTTCTATCTACCTCGCTCCGACCAGCTACACGCCCACCATTCAACGTATTTTTGCGTGGACAGCAATTATGGCTTTTCTTTATCAGGTGTCGAAGCCAATGTCTTTTAATTCCACCTAGAGCTAACTCTACTCATCAGAGATTAATCATCTTCATCTTATTTCCCGTTTCAGTTAGTTAGATGCTATATACTATTAGTTTTGGGACAAAACGATACTATTCAGCCATTCAGACATATCAGTAGCTTCTCCTCAGACCTTGTAAGTCTCGAAAGTGGCTCGTTTTTCTTATCAGGGGACATAATAGCTCCAGCCGGCTACTTTTAAGCAATACAACAACCTAGTAAAGCACGAGAATATGTAAAGCGGTGACCGAATTACCTCTTTGCTGTTTCTGCGCTTATGAACATTTTTATTCTTTTTTCACTAGCAGCTATTCTTCTCGATGTCATCGTCGTGCCTCCTGTACATATCTTGCCTAAGTTGCTTCGTTCCTTGGCCACTCGCACCTCACGTTTTTTTACTGCTTCTTCCGGAGCGGATGTTGGAAATCTGCTGTTGCCCACAAAGAGCTCTTAGGCCTGTCCTTTTAGTTTCCTATTTTACTCTTGCAATACAAAAATGTCACTATTACCCAACGCGCTGGCCGTTTTTGATTCAATTCAACCATCACAGATATCACTACTGCTGCTGTTAGTCTTAAGGAACGGAAGTGACGTTATTTCGATGCGTGGTTTCCGGAGACAGAGTTGGTGCAAGCCTCGAGAGGAGAGGCCAAGTGTCCCTAATGCTCTAATTCCACTGTCAAGGCAGGGAGAGCCAGACAAAACAGAACATCCGCTAGTAAAGTGAACGTTTCCTACGGGTATGGTAATGCAGGCCGCAACAATCTTCTACCACATTTAGCACATATGGCTAAAATAAGGAAGTAATGATCGTTGTTGGTAAATAGTTAGCCCCCCACGAGCTAAGTAAAAAAAACTCGCGTTACTGTGATCTACAATATTAGACGCAAAAGAGATCACACTCGCTAATGCCCCACAGTTTTGCATATCATTGTCCATTCGAGCGTCACATCGGAGTGTCGAAGTAAACCGAAAAGAGTTGCTGATAACACAATGGCTATCCCGTATACGGGTTGCGCCGCTAGCCTAAGATGATCTATTTGCAACAAGAAGATTCAGGTATATGATTACTGTCAATTAGCCCTACAGATATTTCTTTAGAAGAATAGAGAAGGGCGTCAACCAACTATTGGAGCATCTAACCTGCTCCTCCTTTCGTTCTATTCCGCTTCCAAAGGCACTCGGCATATGAATGCGGCTTCCGAGTAAGGTCCCGCAAGACAGCACACCCTCGTATCTAGAGGATATGAAAAAGAAGCCTGGAGTGAAGAAGACGTGCGTGATACAAAGATATACGAGGTTATGTATACTCATTACCCTAACCTTACCATAGGCTATTCCAGGGGAACAGAATCTGCTCATTACTCCAAACCGGTCATCGGCTATTCCAGGGGAACAGACATTACAGGCACTGCACAGCCTGCAGTAGTCGCACGATTGAAATAGCATCAGCAGGAAAAAGCACCTTCAGCGATGAGCCGCTCCTCCAATGCTAGCGTCACCAGCTTGCGTCATACGCATCTATTCCACCAGTCGCCGTAGCATGAATAGCAGATACAACACTATATCATCATCATCAAGATTTAACGAGACGCGCTCGCCAGCCATCAGTGGCTCCTGCATCTCTATCCCGTCGTCGGAGCGAGAACGAAATGCCAGTGTGGGCAGTAGAGGCGTACTAGTAGAGACGGCAGGGCCGAAGCGAGGCAACTAACCATACCGAGGAGATAAAGACGACAGAGCAACGCAACTTCGAGGGGGCGGGCTGGGTGGCTGCGTCCTTAGGGGCATCCAGGAGGGAACACCGGAGTAGCCTGCTCAATGCACTGCGCAAAGGATAGATCGATGCTAAGGCAGAAACGGATTATAAACGAACGACAGCCGGCCGGGCTACGAGTGATAGCCAAAGAGAACAGCTAGACTTGAGCTTGTCCTGGAGGCGAGGAAAAGAGATAGGACCGAACCGGGGGCAAAAAGTTGTCCAACTCCTGTAGAGCGGCGCATTGCAGCAAAACTAGCGATAGATAGACCAACAAGGAAGAGACGGTTGCTCCCTTAGACAAAGAAGCGACAAGTTTTCGTTTCATCGGCTTCATCCCGAAGTAAGCACTGGAGCTAAACGCTGGTTGAAAGAAGCACAGAAGAAAACTGTCACTAGCTAACACCCGTTCAGTATATCCAGAGATAGGGGCTTAACATTGACACGAATCGCCAAAGCCGACGCTGCTTTCAACGAGAAAACAAAGTTATCCTGCGGACATGCGCAACGCGCAGTCGATGCTGGCATAACGTAAAAAAGGATTTCAGACTCAGCCGTGTGGAAAAGTGTGGACAACTTTTAAGTATAAATCAAAGCAAATATTTCTTATTTTTGAAAATAATATCGCTAAACCAAACTAAGCGTTATTTTGACTAACAGCCTTTCGCCGTTTTTTTTTTTTCTAGTAACACCATAATTCCACCACTGTAGAGCTTGTGGGCTTCTGTATTATTCCAGGTATTTTTTGCATCTTTCTAGTGAAACGGAAATCAACACCAATACGGGTGTCCTGCAGAGAGCGAAACAGGATTGCGCAAGAACTGCCGGGTTATGCGATAGTGGACTAAAATTCTTCATCCTGGTTTTTTCAGTGTTTGCCGGTTAGTCAAAGCCGTATGTCCGGCACTATCATGGTGAGAAACGACAACGCCTCCTTTGTTCACTCGTTCCGCTCGATTTGTTTCAATGATTTGTTGTAATAGTATTAGGTGTTGGTAGTTAAGATCCAAGTCTATCGTTTCGCCAGCTGACAGCAATCCATAGTGCACGATCCTTTTCCAATTCCACCAAACTCATTACCATCATTCGATCCTTTGGCGTGAATCTGGCTTTTGCCATAACTTGAGGAGCATTTCTTTACTCCCACATTTCGCAGATAAAGATACAATCAAGTGGATTATTTTACGTCTATTCGTGTAGTACTTAAACATCGAGGATTTTTTTTGTAATCTACATTTTTTAAATGACTCAAAACTTTTCTTTCATCCAGTTTCCTAACTATGTCATGGCTGCTCACACGTTGGTCTTACTCGCCGCTTACAATAACTTCATTATTTTTTTTTTCATAATTGGTTAACTTACTAATAGGCGTATCTTTCACCAACGAATTTTCAGAATGAAAGCTATTCTTCCGATGACGCACAATGACCACAAACCGATCATTTCTTTTTTATGGACCTGGGTAACATTTGTGCTTTATTGCTATCAAATTATACAATGCTGTGACTTTTTGGATAAACTAGTGAATAAATATATTTAAGTTGAACAAGAAAGCCATATTAAACACACGACAACCTGCTGCGGATCCGCTAGTCCTATATGGTTCAAAGCAACTTCCCGCTAAAATCTATAGCTAGTGAACTCCTATTAAGATTGTATGCAACACTCGACACATTATCGAAAAGTCATTTTAGTTCTTCGATCAAATGCTAGAATTACCCTAGCTTGTAATCCGTCGGTCATTGGTTAGACTGGACAATGCAAGCCGAGTAACAAGAAAGAAAACAATGACACTTTTTCCATCGGCCTCTACCCCATTTTGCCTCTGTACGTCGTTGACTTATTGAATCTTCTTCCTGCTTACAATCACAGCCATTGTATTGATGTTAACTGAAGCACAGACCGCATGAGGTAGTAGCGTCGAAGTAAGCGGCCACTGCCTCTAGAACCGACTAGACAGTGGAAGCGCGTATTTACGTTCTCGTCGACCCGTCCTGCATGTCCTCGTCTCTTACTGGCAGGACACTGTCAGAGTTGCTATTACTGTTGCTATCTCTGCCGGCGACTTTCCGAGCGCTCCTGTTATTCACCCTATCTTCTCTCCACCCAGGGTCCCAGACCTGTGGAACCGAGGGCATTAAGCCCCGATTTTATGACTCCCAACAGATGGCTCTTACACCACAGACCCTAAACAAGTCGGCCGGACTGCAACACGTCGTCCGGACCACGACCTGCAGCAGTAAGCCAGGCGGAGGCCCCTTGGACAAGAGAACGAGTAAGGCGAACCCCACTGATGTGGCAGTGGTTCCACCTCGAACCAGCACCGTCTGCTTTTGCAGTAGTTGTGTACATCAAGAAAGCCATTCGGAGGACCGCACCCACACAAATGGTTTCGTAGCCGTCACCAGAGAGGATACTAACCAGACTTTGTCGACCATCGCCTCGCTTCTCTCGCACTGAATATAGATTGAATCGAACCTGGCTTAGAGAACTAACGCCAAGAGGCAATCTCAGAAGCTATGAGAGAAGACCTTTTTTCATAAGATGTACAACACATTAAAAGGCTTCTCTACTTTCTATGTTTTGCCCTAGTGAAACTGCACGAAATTTCGGGACTTTCTTCAACGGTTTGGAGCAGCAAGGCGTTTCATATGTCAACACTTTGTGACATACAGGAAAAATATGTAAGCGTTTCTTTCCATGGAAAACGGATATTTAGCGATCGGGAAAAATCCCCAGCAGGTCTCAGACATACCTCTATATATAGAAAAAAAAAAAAGTGGATCGCATTATCAGCGGATACTTTCGGCTACCGATAAGCTAACACGAACAAGAACGTCTTCGTAATGAATTGATCTTATCTACGTTTTTCATGTACAGTACAATATACAAACCTTTGGTTTACTTGCAGTTTCGTAAATAACACATGTACAATTGATTTCACGTTCCATGTCCACATTTTAGGAAAGCAATTGTATATACACATGATACAGAGGCACTCAGCTCATGAGTTTTGTTGAGCTCAATATTCAGAAATTACTAGTCAAACTAGATAGATACGATTCAAAGTCTCGTTGTTATAACTGCGCATTTTTTCGACACGAGGCTCACGCAGACACACATAGCGGATATAGCTGTTCACGCTTTCAGACACGTACCTCGGATTGACTAAAACAGGCAGAATGCGGCGACGGCTCTCAGTATGGTCTCGCTTTTGACGTAATTGCCTACCAATCTGCCTTTCTCGAACACAGTCTTCCGTTGCATGAGCTCACGCTAAGTCAAGCTAGCTATGATCGATGACATGTTATGCCACCTTGTTCATTCCCCCAGCTCCTCCTAAAAACGAGTCTCAATACGCGCACGCAAGCCTTTCCTAACGTCTGCTCGTTTACCTTAACTCCTTCCGGATCGGCTGTTTCCCTTGGTTCAAAAACACTGACTACTGCCAAGGGCCACTTGCTGATCTAGTAGTAGTAGTAGTCGGTATGTCAATCTTCTTCGGCCATACGTGATCCCTCTTCAGCCTGAGAAGCTGTGTAAATATAGCTCAAAGGCGCTCTTCAAAGTTGTAGGGGCTTTTCGAGATTCAAATCCGGCGCTCTTCAGCGCCGATAGTATAGCTATCGTCTCTACGCAATAGTTCCGTAATAGTGCTATCACCAGTCAATGGCACAGCGTTTCATTTCGAAACTCAGCGCACGTAAAATTCTGCCCATACCAATACGATGTAGTGGGCTTTCAACGACGACAACGAAAACATTTTACTTGGCCGGCTGGCCACCTGGGCATTAACGGTTATAGCAATTGCAGAATTTGTTTACGTCCGATAACTAGCATGCACCAACACAGTCCTGTTCGTTGAATGTTAGACAGTAAAAAAACGTGCAGTAAAACCGGATAGACTCAAGCGAAACACTACCTTCCTTACACTTACCCTTGGACATTTGCTTTCGGTAGAGTGAACACGATAGAAATCGATACTGTAACGTTGAACTTGTAAGCCCGGCATATGAACATTTTATGTCAGACGGTTCCTGTGTCCAAGAAGGCCGGAGTGCCGCTGATAGTCGGTAGCAGCATTGCAAGTAAGCACTTCGTAACCGGACGTAATGTTATCCCAGCAGTAGCCGATACGACTTCCTTACCAGGAAAGAAGCCGCTATTCAAGTTGCCTATTTGGCTATTCAGCTTGATCGCATATGCATATAGGGATGAAGCTCTCAACGCATTTTTTTTTGCACGTGAATACGTTCGATCATTATACTAAAACTTAGCGTCAACGTGTAGACCTAGAGAACGTGAAAAAGAGCCTATCCGGAAGGGAGGCACCTACCTAACCATACATTTAGCAGGTTTAAAAATTTTTAGAACAATGTTTTTTAATAGCCTTTTTCTTCACATTGATTGCAATCAAGTTTAACACGTATCCACACGGCGCATCTACAGTTGCGTAGGTTCTTTTTATTCTGCCAAGATACCACCGAAACAAATTAATGCAGGATATCTTGAACCGTGTGCTAAAAGGTAAATCATTGATTTCTTATAATTTAACAGAAGTTATAACTGATTTAGTTAAAATTTATACTATTATTAGTTGGTAACTTTACTGTTTCCAATGTGAGATTAAAACAGACACACTCTCGACTGCTTTTATGGTACTCTCACACACCGATCTGCTGGCTAGCAAGTAACTATTGCATTGTTGTGTGATCAGATTTGACACCTCGCATAATCGCCTTATGAGCGTACACGCTCAAAAGTATATTTCCGATACACTCGCTCTCGAATTCATCTATGCTCACTCAAACTATACAAAGCGGCACATAAGCACATAGTTCAGCCGTCGATCTGACACCTCATTTTTTTTTCGCGATGCGCTTGGCGGCCAAAGAGCAAAAGCCCTGATCGATCTGATCGCTTCGCCACCGTGCAGCTCTGCGTGGTACTACTCATTGCCGCAGGAGAGCTACCAATACAGCAGTGTCTCTGTCTCCTGATTGATGGGACCCCTTTTTTCATCCTGTTCATGACGTTTCCCTTTGCTTCACTCCTACAAGGCGCCACGTCTGCACCGCAACCCGTGCCGCCTTGACATGCAAAACAGCATCGATTTTTAAGTCGCGCACCCCGCAGAATGTGTCCGTTCGTTCAAGTCCTTTTCTTTATTGCTAGAACTGTTTTTTTTGTGTTTCGCTATGACCCCTCAAGTTTGCAGGTCTTTTACTCCAGACAGCATTGCGCGAAACGTTCGCAGCTCTTCACGGACTGCGGCGGCACTTTTACAGTGAGTAAGGCAGGGAAGAGGTTTGGTTTCCTCCAAAACCTGCTCCTACATGCTGCCCTCTATAGACTATCACTTATTCCACTGTCAACGTCTGGCAGAGACGAAGATTGTCGAAGCACAGCCGGAAACAAAGATATCACTGGTACCACATCAGCTTGCTCGTCGCGGAAAGATCTTGGCGGCACTGCCGAACCTCAAACTCCTCCACGGCTGGAAGACGTTTATACATTGTCTTCCTTTTAGAGTCTTTACTGCATAGATAAACAACTATCGGCCGGCCCTTGTCCAAAGCACTTTTTTCCTTAATTTGTTGCCTCTCCGCTTCGAGTCAGCTCATCTTCGCATATTATTTTGTCGTCGTTAATTTCGCTCGTGCCGCTCATCCGCTGACATCAGTTTCCCCTTTCGATAAAGCTCTCTAGTAAAACTTGGCGCTTTCACAAACTTGCAGCTCAGCTCTTCAGCCAGCAAATGAATGATGTCGGAGCAAACATATCTGCAGACGACTCAAGGCGTACGCATGTAACGTGTCAAGGAGGACGCTGCAAGCGTTAATAGTCGCAGTATGAATAACAGTGAGGCGATACGGAAAAATCGTCAATTCTGTCCTGTTGCAATTCTGTTCCATCGATGCACCAGCTATGAAAAATTCCCTTGACGCCTATGCCCTGATCCAGAGTGTTGCACGAGCAATCTACGACAAACCGCTTCTCAATGCAAAATACGCTAGAAAAGTGTATCAATCGGTGCGGAAGGATTTTTCTATCGTCAGATGGATACTCGGGTTTGGGTTCAAGTTGTATTATGCATTACGGTGCAATAATCGAATCATACACATTAACCGTTGGTTCCTTGAACTTTATCAGCGCGTGCCAGTGTAGTATCACCCATGTCTTTGGCAATTTCACTTCGTGCGCTTTGTATGTAAATCTCAGACAGGTCATTGAAACTTTCACATAAAAATTTAAAAAAACAGTAACGCGGATTTATCAGCCGCATATTATTTATTTAAAGGCGTCATGTATATGATGGTAACTTACTGTAGAGGACCTAGACTTATTAAGTTCGAGTTGCACTAGCCGTAGCATAGTCATCAACCATCTGGATTATCAACCCTACGAGTAACTGTTACAATGATTCGGATGCTTGATAATCCTATAAGGCGCGCAAATAATAGCCGTCTATTGGGGTACCATCTTGAAAATCAGATCGTCCGTTTTCGTTTGAAATGAATTTAGCTTTCTTCCTGTACGAGCGCTATACATGCGCATGGGAAATAGTCGTGTTATTGAATTTATCGCACCGACGTCTAAGCGACACATAGAGAAAGCAAAACTAGTTTTAAGAAAGACAGTCGGCTTTAATTTGAAACATCCCTAAGTAATCCCTGTACGAGTTACAGTTCATTCTTCGTTCCTACTTAAAATTCAAGTTCAAGGTTTCGAGCTTTGACAAGTTCTGCTCCAGCTTACCTTTAATCTTTGTGCCATATCGTGCGCAAGAACTTCTTGAGAAATATTTTCAGAGAAAGCAGTTATATTTGTTATTTGTTATTTATTTATTATTATATAAATTATTATAAAACCAACGTAGAATATAAGACATCGCATCGCAGTTGGTGCCTTTAGACGTAATAGATTGAATCTAGATAGATACATAAATCCCTTCAGATATGTTAAAATGTTCGGTTTAGTTCTTCGTTTATTTATTTTCCGATAATAATAATAATAATAATAATGGTTATAATAATAACAATGATAATAATGATTATAATTATAAGGCACTCTTCATTGACACGCAGCTTGCTCCACACTTCGACGCGATGTTTGATTCCCAAAGATTCCAGAAGTTGAACGGGTTTGCTTTCGATCGCTAAGGTAACGACCCACAGTAGAGTCGGGATAAAGCAAGAGTCTTCGGCCCCAAGTACGTTTCTCATTACTTCGATGACCGAGCGCTTTGAAGAAACTCCTCAACAAGAGCGGAGAGCAGCAACGTTCAATACCAAAAACCTCAGCCCAAGAGTTCCACTCGGACACTAAATTCTGAGCCGTCTCTTGAATCATCTCCGTTGCTTCCATCTTTTTTCCACTCCGAAAGTTTTTTTCATCCAGTTCCAGTGCCATTAGTGCGCTCCACTCGATAAGATATTCATGTCTTTGGCTCGCAGAAATTACAGAGTTCAATGATTCGCATATACCTTAACTTGGTAACTATTGAGCACAGCGGCTGAGAGGGATAGTACTAGTAGGAAAAGAAATGCAAAGGTGAGAAACACAGCACCGAAAAGCTCAATCGAGTTTACAATAATAACCATAGCCATTAAAATAAAGTTTAGATATCGAATACATCCGATAACTAGGCCAATGGATCATTTAAACGTCCTATCTAAAAATTCGGTTAAACGAGCCGGTGTGTTGATCTGAAGGGACTGACAGGCCCTGCAGTGCAGCGGAAAAACACTTGAACATAACGTGATAATGCTACGATCCGACAAACAACTGAAATACACTTTCCGATAGCTACGGCTATTGCTAAACAAGTTGGTGGGCCCGAACAGCCACATTTACTCGATAGCAACTCAGATATTCTGATTACTTCTATTAACCCAGTAGTTGCAGGCTCATAGATCCTGTGCTATTCCTCGGAACATTGGTGTCCCTATCTTTTGTCCCATAAGAAATCCCCCCCCCCCCCCGTGTCAGGGGCCGCTGTATCCTGCGCACGACGGACTACAGTTAACCGATACAATTTATCCAGTCTAATTTTAGTTTGACATTTGCTATTGGCTGAAGGTGCATGTGTATTGGAAAACATGTTGCAGGAGAACGAAGCACCATCATGAAATGTATGTGAGCCAGCAGACATTAACCAAAACAATGTACGTCTGTTGGTTCTAATTATCGGTCACATGAGTGTCTCGAGGATTTTTTACTTTCAAATATGCCTTTAACAAGCCTCTCCAAGCTGATAAGATAAGTGCAAAATGAAATTTGCTACAGGATCTACGAGAATGGTAGAAACAAAGCGAGTACAAAGTGATATATTACAGATCGTATTTTTTTTTTTTTTTTTCGCCATCGAGTAGCTCAAAAACTTTGCTCCATCGCGAGGTCAATAAAATAGGCAAAGTCTAGAAACATACGTTGATAGCTATGATATAGCCATCCTGTCTAAATAAAATAAAGCATTAAGCTTTAGTTGTTCAATGCGTCTGCACTATACCAGACAGCGCAGGCGCTCTAGTGGTGGCTGTTCCACAATGGTTTTCTATTATTTCCCGTAGCAAATTATTTAGTCTGACACTCCATTAACAGCAACACACGTCATTCTGACCCATTTTACAGCGAAAATATAATCGATAGGGTAACACCCATTTGACATTACAATTAAGGTAAGGTTACTTCTGTTAGTCATCAATATAATGAAACATCAACGTAGTAATGAAACAGCCCACTATGTTCCTACTGCTGCGATTGACAACTTCGTTAAGCTTTGTTCAATGATATATTTATTACATTCTATACATCTTTCTAAATGTACTGTTAAATTACCGTTGTTTGTCCTTACTGTTCATGACTTCTTGTCATTCTGCCCCTTCGGCCATGAGTATCAGTGCAGGAATAACAAACATAAACAGTCAATGATAACATTACTCATAATAATATTAGTATAACAGGCCCTTATGAAACGCGATTCTAGAGCGAACACAGTGAAAATTACTTCGAGCTTCGGGTGTCGGTGGAACTGCCTTTTAGGCCATTGACAACGGTAGTACAGAATGCTGGATCTGCTTCCCTTCCCCGTTGCTTTTCCAGCGCTAGTCCGAAAGCATGGAAGCGACGCTTTTGGCAACAAGCTCCGTTGATTACGTGGACGCCGTCCACGGACGGGAGAGTGCGAAGTCTACGGAATCCGCTTGTTAGAAGACTTCAGCCAATCGCTTCTATCAACGTGGCGTTGCTCGCGTTACAACTCGGCAGCCTTGGCCTAGTGATTCTAACACTTATCCACGTATCTTTTGGATGTCACTAGCCGTGCCTGTCGCATGGTCTTTACATTACCTTGTGTCGAAAGCAAAGCTAAGTGTAGATGATTTATATGGGGGAAGTGGTAAGGGCGTGTGGAAAGGACGATAGACTACGGCACATGATAGCGATCGTCGCCTGGAGACCACCATAATTAGTTTGTCATACTAATGAATGAAGCCTTGTAGTGCCCAAAGGAATTGGGAAAATGTTCATTCAATAGCGACTCAATTGCGTGGAAAAAGGATTCTGGAGAGAAAAGGCAGTGGTAGGGAAAAAGTAATTTCCTTTATCAACAGATGAACATGAATGTAAAGACTACTACGATGCAAGTTTAAACATGAATATCACATAAATATGTTATTAAAAGATCTCATATGACAGAGTAGGGGTTAAACATAGTATTTGTTGTTTCTGGTGAAGTTCGAATATGTGTTTACAGCACAGAGTATATTGAGAATAACTTGGGGGCAAATTCAAAGAGCGTGGTATTCCTACGTCAGCATGTAAATTGAGTCTGACATCAAAGTCCTTGCTGTTGCCCCCTTGATCGATTTAACCAAAATTGTACAATATCATCTCTGTGATATTCAAATACAGATCTCCCTTATAACCAGGAGCCACTACTAAACTTCGGTAGAAATAACGATCTACCAAAAGCATTTTTTACTCCTCCAAAAGCGACGAAAGCACTCTCTCGTTGTTTGAGTTACCTGTATTTCGCTTTGTTAAACAGCTTTTATAAACGAACAGGCCACTAATTAGGCACGTTCCGTCAGCTTACACTCCACTACACTATGCCTATTACGTCGGTAGGTAGGATATATGAGGCTAGCCAATTTCTTCTTTTGAAGCTTTCGACTCAACCAAGCTAACGAATTAACAGCTTTTCGGTTACCATCAGTGGCCCTGCTCTTTGTGACCATCTGTACTCGACATACAAGCGGATCTGTTGCCTTTCCCATGTCTCCTTGGTTTCAATAGGGTATCTGAATGCTTCCTTATTATTGTCGTTTTCTCATCTTTACCCCCCCCACTAAGCCTCATTTCGTTTGCCACCAAGCGCCGTTTCTAACTGCACCCAGCATCGCAAACAGTCAGTAAGTTATAGTGACAACAACGATAACAGTAATAGTACTCTGCAAAGTGATAAATTGTTAGCATCAGCTTCATGCTCCATCTCTTGAGTTAGCCTGTCTTCCCGTTCGTTTCCACCCGACAAACCCCGTTTATCCTAACCCTGAACACTGAAGGCAGGAAAACTTTGGGGGCTCACACATCACTTACACGTACTGTTTTCTCCACCGAGCGAGCCATCGTACTCCCCTTTTCCACGTCGTTCCTCCAACCCATCTATCCCTCCATCGTTGCTATTGCGGCCATCGTAAGTCTGTCATGCTCCGGCGAAGGGGCCATGACTCCCTTGTTGCTTTGTCGACTAACGAAGTGGCAATGAGTAGCCTGTCGCGTTACAACTCGTTGTGCAAATTATACCTATTTGTAATGAATGTCCGTTTAGCTGTTACACTTTGACAACTAGGACAAGTACATGCCACCGCCTGCCTATTGCATATCGACTACCACGCCCCTCCTAGTACCGATACTGCTAGCATGTATTATATAACACGCTGTGGTTTAGGCTACGCCCTCGGCTTGTCAAGCCGGCAGTATACATGTGGTGAGTCCTGAACTGTCGACACTGGCGCCAGCACAACATTGCCTTTCGTCGCGATGTGTTCCTCCTGCACATGGGCCTGACGGGAAGAAAGTAAAAGACTATGAAGAGAGGTGAAAAAGACACGTTTGGTTCTGGTTGGTTTCGTCCTGCTTTTTATGGTCGTTGTTGATAAACGGGCGACATGGAGATCGTCTGTTGCTAGAACTCTTCTGCTGAGAAAATTGTTGACGGAATGATCGTTGTCGAACTCTCAAATTCCGGAGACGCGCATACGCTGAAGACATGACTAACTGCACCGCCCAACACTCTGCGAGAAGCCAGCCGTACAAGTAGAACAGCGAGGCTGAACAATGGAACGGACACATTGGATGCTAAAAAGATAAGCCTCCGGCTGCACGGGCCGTGATAATAGTCTTAAAATTCTTAAATGAAGCATTCTATAACAGGTTCAGCTCGTATATTGAAGATGCTAGGCGCAAGCTGTTCAGGCTTAGTCTTCCGTTTTGAAAAAGCTAAAAAGCCTTATTACCTTTAGTTTATCGACTATGTCAACTATGCCGGCTATTCGTAGAAAATCAATTAGTGCGTTACTATTGATAACATGTACATCACACAGACATATGTACATTTTGGCACACAAATGAAAAACACTGATTTCGTCATTTTTTAGCATTCGTTTAATGCAATTTCTAGCAAACAAGTTCATAAACGCGGCCATTAGTCGACAATAACGACACCCGATATGAAGCGACAACGATTAAAAAAAATGAAGAAATCACTATGAACATAATATTGCTGCTATGGGTGTTCTACATATATATATATATATATATAGTGCCGTTCGCAGTTAAACATCTTTGGCATATATTGACATCAATAATAGTTCAGCATATAGCGACGCTAACAAGCGAAAAGAACAGTCTTACCTAGAATCTACCCCCAAGGGAAACGGTAGATCCTCGTTAGTGCTACCAATAGTAGGAGTGGCTACATTTGCAACGATGTACATTGTGCAATATTTAAGACTTCACAGAACCGCGTGGCATTGATAAACGGCGCCACAGACAGAGTACGATCATGGCACTTACTGCATGTACTAGATATCGCATGCCACAGCCTATTTCCCTCTTCACCTGCAGTCTCTATCCATTTATGTTCCTTAAGGAATGGCAGGTACAGCATAAGCACAATGCTCGCCTCCGTCGCCATCTTTGCCAAGAAGATGCTGCTTGCTACGATCTCGTTCGTGATTGGCACACCGCCCCCCAGGGCAAAGCAACATCCTTCCGAATGCGACTGCAAGCCAAGCCGAGACATAGAGCTTGCCAGCCTCTGAACGACATGTGCTTCCTGCACACACTCACTAAATACTAACATAGGCATGGCAGTCGAAGCACGTCTGAGTTGGGCCCTGCAGAACCCACTTGCACAGATGCAACGTCTATAAGCAAGCCCTGATCATGGTCCGACGTTGCTTTTACAAGCCCTATTCTACCATGTAGATATTGCTTACATAAAATAAGAGCCGTTTTATTGGTAGTTACAGTCGGCCGTGGTTTGGCACAGGTATTTAATCAGGTTCCTGCATTCGACAGACGTGAAAACGACATCTAACTGTAGAAGCTATTGAAACAGCCTCTGGCTGTGAAAAAATATGTAACCACTACGCGATTGGGCAAAGTGCCTGATATATAAATATCCCGTCAAACCATGCCTGGATTAAAATTCAATGGGAAAAGTTTCACCGCGAATGGTTCCTCGGTCTAATAATATTCTCTGCATTTGCGGCCTATTATCTGCCTTCGTTATCGCTCATTAAGTAGGATCTTGCAAAAACAGGATATGGAAAAGCAACAAGATCTACGTCATCGCAGTAGAATGGTACGAGTCATAGAGGCACATCGTTACCGCTCTTTCTCTTCCGTTGCGCTCTAGTCAGTGACAATGAAATCATCCCCTTAGCTGGTCAGCGAGGTATTGGTATTTATCTGTCTACTGCGTCCTTTTTCGTCTAATCTATAGCGTTATCTCCTTTTGGACAGAGCGAGGCGATGGCGGCGCCGCTACTGCCATTTATCCCATGCCATTGTCGCCTTACTTTGTATAACAGCAGCAAGAACAACGATATGTCGAAACAAAGCCAGCTGTATCGAGGCCCGGCCATTTTCGCCTTTTGTTGACGCCAGCGGGAATTCTATTAGCAATCACTTATTTCATCATTTATACTACCCCCTGCTCTTCGCTAGCCCTCTCAGGGCAAGCAGGACTTGACACACAATTCATGTTTATGCCTAGGTCTTTAATTACTGCTGCCTCAGTAAAAAGCGGATGTCTGTAAGTGTGTGTAGTTGTAGGTCTGTCTATGTTGCTTCGCAGAGCAGACAGTTGAATCTGGGTACAGAGCTTCGAAGCTGGGGGCCCCAAGGAAGTAGTAATAGGGCAATACTTTCGGGTGCCGGCTATACCATTTCTATGGCTGGGCATTTCATCTTGCGGTGGCGGTCGCTTTTTTTTTTACAGGTTCAACAGAAAGGAAGGCTGAGTGAGGAAGACTTCGCGAGCGATAAAGTGCTGAGAATCCCCCTAAAATGAACCAACTGGGTACTGATAGGACTTACTAGCGGCATAACGGCCTTTCATGCAGCTATATCTCGTAACGTGCAGTGGACGATACTTGGACAAATGCTCGTAAACTGGAGGGTACTAATAATAGTTAACAAAAAAAAAATTACTAAGTAGTAAACTTTGTTACAACCTAGAAAATCTATTTCCTTGAAGAAAAATTGCGATTAGTCTTATCGTACTATTTAGTTCTAAAGTTAAAAGAATATCTGATCAAACAATCTTCGACAAACCAATAGAGAAAAAGAGAAACGTTTGGAAATATTCGAAGAGCCGCCTCGATCTATATCGTCTGTTATCAAGATAACTGAGGTACGGCCTTTATTTTTCGTCTACCTTTGACAATCTGCATTGATCCTATTTCTATAGCCAGCAACCTAGCCAACGAAAAGCATCTCGACTTTCTTATGCTTACCTTTATTATCATTGCCGGCAGCTAAATGCACATTGGAAGACTGCTGCGAATAGGCTAAGTTATGAAACCATGTACAGAAGCATCAACAAATCAGCCAGTAGGACCTGATGCTAGTATGTGTCTACACTGCTTCTGCTCCAGTATGATAGGAGAGGGAGAAATAAAGATGGAAAGTTAGAGTGCTGCTTGGCCGTCTCACCACCGAAAAACGCACGGATGGTAGCTTGGCCTGGGGGTTTTCTTCGTCGGAACGACGAACAAGTGGACGCCTTCGCCATCGTCAGTGAAGAAAAGGGCGCATTTCTCAAAACCTAAAACGACTCCCCAGACGCACATAAAGCAGCGGCCTTTGCCGGGAGATAGAATAGGACTAGGGCCGTTGGCGAAAGTGGGGTGCTTCCTGGTAGGCCGAACCAGCGGATAGCTTGAGCGAAAACGCCTTCCGACGTCAACAAACCACATCTCCGTTTGTACGATGGAAAAGGCTCAGCGGTGCTCGGTTTCGTGGAAGGGTTTCCCGTGTAACCCCGTGCTTGCAGTTTGCCGTGAGGGTACTACACTCTATTATAGCGGCTGGCGGCTCACCCTTGGTTATTCTATATCGCATTAGAGTGTTTACCTGGGCGGTTAACAAATACCCATGTTTCATTACCTTAAATGTAGTTGGCATTTTCTCTTATAATCTTGAATCAGTTGCCGTGGGAAATTAACTTACGATAGAAACTCCTTTGTAACAACCGTTTTCGTTTAAACACAGCATAGGATCGTAAGTGAATATGGACGTTTCTTAGGTCGGGCACGCTCTTGCATTCTATTATCTACGTGCATTTACTATCTAGCGAGACTGTGCCAATAATTATGTCCATACAGTAGACGCATAGCGAATCACAACGCAAACATTTACACATTTAGTTCTTCTAAGAAATCAGCATTTTTTTTTGACTTTTCTTAGTAACTAACTTGATTACATCACCAATACTAAATTTCAATTACTTGTTTTGACCAGGGTATTTCTAGTCGACGCTGGTTATCAGACAAGTAAGCACAGAGTGTAATAATAACTTACTATGGCGTCGTACTGTTTTCGACTAAAAATTAACTTATGAACAGAAATAGAATCCGCGGCTGACCCTGTTAAAAGATACTCAGTGGACGACTTTTTAATTTCACCATTAATGAAATTGACATGCCAATAATATGACGGACGCGGACTCAGTCGAAGTGGTTCAAGTAGTCGCAATACTGAGAGCCTTAGACTAGCAATGGTATCTGATACAATCCCATTAGCGGGGCATGAAGCAAGCAGAATCAGGTCTATTAGAACCTCGAACTCGAGAACGCTGCAAGCGTGGACCATCGACCCAGGTTATTGCTATATAGCTGATTGTTAAATCGAATTCGCGTGGCCCTCGCTTAATGTGAAATCACCCTGCCAATCGTAGCGTACTACTACGAGGCGGAAAGG
The DNA here is from genome assembly GCF_002443255.2 of Varroa destructor. Taxonomy (NCBI): domain Eukaryota; kingdom Metazoa; phylum Arthropoda; class Arachnida; order Mesostigmata; family Varroidae; genus Varroa; species Varroa destructor. Next base: position 24,989,326 of record NW_019211457.1, read on the forward strand.
CAGGGAATTAGTTACAACTATTTTATAACAAATCCTTTCACATTACACTGATTGGTCAGTCACTCCCTCTGGATTACTATTAGCTAGTTTGGAGCAACATGAAAGAGCATTGTTACATCGAGTCTGAGACTAAGGATTTCTTTTAAAAGCTGTGACAAACGTTTCGCCTTTCAAACATGAATGCCATAAGCTGGTCTTAGCCAAAGAGTCCAACTACGGAGCGTCTGCTGCACGGATCGCTGCGTTCTGTTAGCCGCTAGCAGACGATTCGGAAGGGAGAAAAGAGGAAGGAGAGGGCTCTGATAAATAGGCAATTATCGTCTTTTTACGCAGTATATGTATATTATGCATTACTGAAATTCTACAGCGAGGAAAGCCTCGAGCTTCCTTCAAGAGCATCTAAGCCAATCCAACTACCGTTGCTAGCCTGTATCCATTTTTCACTGTAGTTTTCTCTCGCCATAGTCTATCTGCTCAGATTTAGCCTGAACAGTACAGCAAGTTGCTACTTAACATTGCGTGACGTGAGATTATCTCTTAAAATAACAGGTTTATTCTATTCCAAGGTGCATGCCGGGCTGTGTTGCCTATATGCGTTTTCCACGTGAAGACCATCTTCTCTCATTAGCAGTGCAGTACTAATTTCGGCATAGGCATACTTTTTATGCAGCCACCGTGCACAGTATCACTCACAAATATACATGCATGTTGCTTCGTCCCCGTCGCCATAACCTGCTTATTATCCAAAAGCCTCCAGGCTCGGCAAGATTGTCATTCACTTTGTGTTCTTTTTCGGCCGGCTCAGCCCAATCGTCGTATTTTCGTACTTTCATCCCTAACATGGCGACACGATAGCTCTCGCTGGCATCCCTACTCCCATAGTCAAAGACCCTTCACTCGTAGCTCGGTTGCGAAAGATTACCGCATATCACCGCAGGCCAACGCCGACAACCGATTAGGTTCTTTTGGCTGTGATAGCATGCGGGAGAAGGACCGTCCAACTGCTTGGTACTATCATCATGTGTCAGAAACACGGGATAGCACGACCCAAAAAAGATCCTCGAAAAAGAGCCACCACCGACCGACATCACTGCGTTCTCGAACGATAGCGTCGGCACAAACAGCAACAGTGACGACCGCCTCTACACCGCTACACCTACACAAGCATCCGGTCAGTACAGGAGACAGGACGGTCCGGGGGAGAAACCGACCCGTCTGCCAATTCCGACCCTCCGACACGACCGCATCGTCAGTTCGACCGTAACTCGGCATGCGTTCACCTCTTATCACGATAGCGGTGCTATGCTGAGATGACTTACAACTGCTAGTAGCCTGACCTGAGTCCCGGCGGACCCCTTCCGGCTAACACGCAAGTCACCGTCCGCAGTACGGAGATAATAAGACAGATTTAGCCTGGACCGACTGAGAGTGCACGTTTATGTATCTCTCTATCTTTTGACGCTCGTTCGTTTACTCAGATTCGAGGTTTCGTCGTTCCTGCCTTTTTGCTTCACCCATCTCGAATTGAATGACCTGCCGTCCCTCAGCGCCTGCCGCGACAGCTTAGTCGCCTCTGTTAGCATCATCCCTTTAATTGCTCCTTGTGCTGCAACGGTGCAGTTTAGTAAAGGGTTTTTGATGTTACTGTTGCTATCAATTGTGGTAAGCTGCTGATGGTGGAAGAGGAAGTTCTTAATAATAAAAAGGCAGCAGGAATTTTAGGAGGTAGTGTCAATTACAAAAGACACAATATCTGGTTATCATTTTCTGGACATGGGCCATAAAGCAGAGGATAGCGGATCGGAAGAAGAACGAAAGAACAGACGGTTGCCGGTAACCTGCGATCCTACTGGAAAACGAGATCGCTCGATGCCTCTTGGAGACGTGCGCTGCGCTAGGACTTGCTCGGAATCGAGTTCGAGCCAAGAACATCCGTCCTGGACTACACACTGTTCTTATCGTCGGCACAGAGCGGACCAGGTTCAGCATGGTCAACACAGTAACGCTTCTCCGGCTACTAGAAGGCAAACCGAACGACCAACGTCCCGAACGATGCTTCCTGCCTATGCAGAGGATAGAGAATACCTCTAAGGGGTCGAATGTATCCTCTGACTTGACCGATGCCGGTGTTGTCGATGCTACTTCATCCCCTATCGTAGCAAACTAGATATAACAGGTTTCTGCTGCTACTGCAGCCACGGAAGGGCTGCGCAGCCCGTCAGCGTCGTTCTACACTGTTGTGTACGCTGGTGGAACTGATGTTGGCTGGCCGTCAATGGACGTTGTCAGCAAATAATCGGTCAACGCACTAATCCCGCAGTTCGTCCCGTTCTTCTCGGTATGACACTGTTCGGTGTTCGCCCCGTTGAAGAGGCTTGCGCGGAAAAAACGCGAATGTCTCCTACTTCTCTATGACTTTCTAGCTAGCTCACGCTTCGGGCGTTCTCCTCAGTATTGCAACAGCTATTCACCAACAGTGACAACGGCGGTGTTAACGGTGAGTTACGATAGCCACACTAACAGACTAATATGGAAGAACGGACATCACTTGCTACAATCTTCCCCTTTACGTCTCTCGCTTTACCCCCGGATTTGCATTACTTTCCTCTAAGAGCAGTGGGATCATCGGCTAACAGACAAAGCATATCGTCAAGCAGGCAGACCCATAGCGGCTGGCTTTTGGGAGGCAACTGGCAAGCGGGTCGTTCTTTCATAATGGCGACACACGCGCACAGAAAGCACATCATCAGGATGATCGCCATTATCAAGCCTCTGCCATTATAAATCGACCGCTATTGCTGCTGTCCCCGTCAAAGAGATCTATTCGTTGGACGCCGACACAACCGCTTCTCAAGTCTGCTTTTTACAAACGCACGAAAAAGATGCAACGGGGCACGGTCTACTAATAACATGAACCCATTTACTGACGAATGAAACTCCCTTGCGTTCTAGCTCCTATGCTTGTATCTGAGTTTTCCAGATATGTTGTACTGAAAAAAGAAGTGGGAAGATGTGGTGAGTTCAAACGAGGAGACTTCAGAAGGAAATACTGACGGTTCGGAGCTACCAGGAGCAAACTAGGTGAACATTTCTATATGAACTTACGTCGTTGGTTTAGGCTTTCTCAAATAGCCTGTTCGGGTAAAAAAAACAGTAGAAGAGCGTGGGCAAGCGAAAAATTATAAAAAAAAAAGCTGTTTAAGGATATTGTTACACACGGAGCACTGTAGTGAAATATTGCCTAACAATTTTAGACTTTCATAGATAGATTTTTCTGAACGGCTATAGGAGGCAAGCTAGTAAAAATGTTTCGCATAACTCCCGTAACTCCGTAATGAATCTTTCTAAGCGCTCATTCGCTATAAGTTACCCATTCTCCCCTACAATTTAAGAATAGACTCCCTGAATAGAATTTATATACATAGTTCTGTCTAGAGGTTAGCTAAGTGTGGGCCGTCGATGGTCTTATGATCTAGATGTTATTGTCCATGCTAAATAATTCGATGCCTTCATTATAGCGCACTAGAGCCGTCCACAACGAGATCCACTTACGCAGACAGACATACATAGGCTTGTCGAGGTAGAAGCTTCAGCAAAATACGATGACACCACAGAAAACGTTGCCAGTTATCGATGTCTAAACACGAGAATCCGTCCCTGTAAAGTATCGTCGATAGAGTCGTCTTTCATTTCCTTACACCCTTTATCCATCTTTCTCTCTCCATCTTCCCGTTTTGCTTTCATGCAAAGCAGTCCGTTTGGCCGTTGGGTTAGGCCTCGCTACGTCAGTCTTATCATCCCGTCAGCGTAAATCCATAAGCCGATATTTCCAAAACATATCAGCGCTGCCTAGATGACGTGGCCCACCGCTATTCCCGTCGGCGTTACAGGGACAGACAACAGCATCACACGACAGTAAAAACAAAGAGGGAAAAAACGAGTGATACGTCCTTTACGTACCTAAGTACGAGAGGCAACGAGGTATTTATACCGGGCTACAACCAAAACAAAGGAAGATTGAGGCTATCGGCAGGGGCATACGCTCATCGCAAAAGCCTCTCTTTGGTCCCCTTTCGCCCCAAATCCAAAAAGTGTCGAACTGTTAGTGCAGTAGTGAACCCAGCTGTGCGTCTTATTCTGTTGCCACCACGATGCTGCATATGTAGCGTAATTGGGCAGCTTACCAACGGACATTGCTACTAATGCATACCCGTGACCTACGGGCGGCATAGACTCTTGGTTTATCATAGCAAAGTTAGAAAAATAAGTTCAGAATAACTATAACAAAAAAAAAAAAAAAAAGAAACACGAATAATGAAAAGCATCGACAATAATCAGCAAAGTAGCGAAGCTGGATCTATACATATCGTTGCTTACATATCTGAACTTGTACGTCATTGGGCATAACGTAAATAATATTTGCAAAACGAAATGTACTCAGTCATACGCTATACTTAGATATAAATAACGAAATCGCTTAATCAATGGACAATGTTATGTACAAATGTGCTGTTTATCAAGTGGTAATCGTATCATCGAGTAATACTCGTACTACGACAGAAGCGTGAAGAGGTTCACGCCTTTGAAATTAAACTTCGATACCCCAATTGTAATTGGTGTTTTTTTGCATCTATGATAAGTTGTAGATAACGGTGCACAGCGTTTATAAAGTTGAGACTTAATACACTTTTTAGGTTTTGAGATCGAATAAACAAAAAGTCCCGGATCAAAACCGTAACTGACTCTCACCTAGTGCTTGGAGCCTAATTCTCTAATCCGATTCTGTTGCAGCAACTTCCAGTGATCCCCGTATCTTAATGGCTTATATGTGCTGTTTATTCAACCTGCTTCCTACCGGGTTATCAGCAATGGACCCTACCCGACTATATATCAGATAGCAAGACACCAGACATTCACAGAAACGTACATTTTTTACTTAAATAAAATAATACTTCTTCTAAAATCACGAACAAAAATTTTGATCACAATCACTACATATAAAAGGTAGTACATCGCAAAATGTCCGACCGATTCTTCAAACATCAATAAACCTGCTTACAGTTTTTCTATACACGCAGGCCTGCACCACTTTCTCGAGGCTTAATTGATTCTTTTTAGACCTGTGACGACCTTGCTTTGCTTCTGCCTTCTTGGCGCTTCTCGTTTCCTATAAGCATAGTCATTTTACTTATTTTTCTGGAACATCACCGCTTCTACAATACCCTAATGGCCTGCCACTCTCTTCATTGGAACCGTCCCAATCCACCGTCTGTCCAGCCGGCCGTTAACGCTAGCTGTAGAAACGCTGCACGAAAGTCCATCGGTCTTTGCACAAAGTGGCCACTTTCGAGGATCGGCGCAACCTAATGGACTGCTTGCTCCGTACCGCTGTTCCAGTGTTTCCTCACGCCCCGTAGCTTTTGTTTCTCTCCTAGTTTGCACAGTGAAGCTTGACGCATGTCGGTGGGGCATCCAATTCATAGGAAGTGGTAAAAGCGATTAATGTTAGCGCATCATTGCTCTACTGCTGAGAGTAACCCAACCGTTCCCCAATATTTACCCAAATGGCAGACATGCTGACATACATTAGAGATCTGCAGGCAGATTGCACCGCCAGGGTTCTTCGTCCTGCCATGATGGCGTCACGGTTCACGCTGCGTTTTTCCGCCGTAACAGCAGCAAAAGCTGCAGGGGGGGAGGGGGGGGGGGGGGGCACCTGGTAAAGAGTGCCGCTTCGACCGAAATCGAAGAGAAAGGAAAGGCAAGAAAAGAGATGAAGGCGGACAACGCTCAGTCAAGCCAGACTCGGAGCTATCACGCCGCGGGTGAAAAACTGCTGTACGTCTCGCTCGACTTCGGATCACCCGGGAGACCAAAAGAGAGACAGCGCACCCGTCATTCCCTTACAATACTACACAACAGTGCAATGCTAAAGGACGAATGTAACAGCCAGGGGCTTACAGAGATTTCACCATTAGACGGCAACGCCCTTCCTATTCTCAATCGCACTTTACATCGCTTTTATCTCGACGTCTGGCCTTTCGTATTTATTTCTCTAGCATTTGTAAAGAAAGCAAAATACGGTATTCTCGTTTCCTTTGCTCGCAATTGGAGAAACGCATTAGGCATATAGCAAACGTTGGGCATCTCCACGTTAATAACTGGCAGTATTGGGTAAATAGCGGCAAACTCAGGGTAGCGTTCCCCTCAAGATCACGACCTGACAGGTCCCCTGCGCGCCGTGGCTTTCGATCTGTTAAAATGTCGTGCTAATGTACGCGAGGCGAACGATGACGAGAGCCTTATATATGTTTCAAAAAATTAGACAACTGCTATACGACTAAATGTAAAGGTTGGCGGGTGAGGAAGGAGGTCAAGTTTTTTGTTGTCACTCATTCTTCGACTGGTATATTATATTATGGGCTTACTTAATTGTTCATACATAACATTTATTTTATCGGGGTATCGAGTTGCCCTTCGATGTATCGCATTATCATATTGAAAATCTTGGGTAGTTTCTAAGTTTGTGCCAAGTAGGCGCTACATCTTCGGCTTCTTCCGTATCCAATAGACCGGTTTGGGCAAGCGTGCCGCTATGTAAAACCGGTTTCAGCCACACGAATGACAAAGCGTCGATACGGAACAGCGAATTAGATACTGGATTGTCTAATTGATCAGGTAACTGATGTATTCTGCTAGCATTCAAACGACAATTTGTCTCGCGGGCTCGTTCAGCTCCCATTTGATTTCTTTCTCTTTAGCTGCAAGCGAAGACTGAATGGAGATTCTTTCGATACGAGTGTTTTTCTTCCGCGGTGCGAGCTGCTTCTCAGCTGTATAACGCTTTTACTTTTTCCACACTCCCAACACATCGCACTAGAGACTTAACGACCGGTCGGGTAAGTGGAAGAGAAGCCAAAGTAAGAATTCGAAAGCGAGCAGAAGTGATTCGAAAACGTACGTTCTCAGCTTTATATAGACTGTATCGTTATTAGAAGCGAATAGGATTGGGCGATTTTCAAGCTTCGCTTGTAAAATTAATATATTATTTTGTATATACACAGTGTAGAGTACTGGCTTGCTTAGAGCATTACGTATCCGCTACCAATAAAGGCAATGCAACGTTCAGCGTCAAGCTGTCGTAGCGATTTGATCGATGATCGTAGCTCGAAGTGCTGGAGCTTAAGTTTTTGCTGGGCCTTGGGCCGAGTGACACCGGCGGACATGATATATGTATGTGGGTACATTCTATCCATAAATTACGGTAATTACTTCACGGTTCAGGGTTTCTCCTATACTTTATTTTTTTTTTTGAAACCACTCCTAGGTCCAAAACTTAGCAGGGTCAAGCTGCGCTGGTCAAGTTTCCTTATATCGTACGATCGCCATTTTTATAACATATAGACTCTCAGCCGTACAGTAGCTACCAACCTTGCTTTCCACTAATTCGTCAGAAAATTCGCACTATTTTATGCATTATACCTTCCGCCCGGTATTTATTTTGTTTATGCGTTTCTGCTGGCGTTAGAAGCACGGCATTCAGTTTCCAACGGCAGCGACTTGTGCTGCCGTAGCGGCGCGCTTAGACCCACTCTTCTCTCTTTACGGCAACGAGGGCGATTCTAAGCAAAATTCCGGTTTTGGGCTCGTTGCCGCTTTCGTCTATGTTTGGCTGGCTAGTCCATCCTCCGCTAGCGCGCCACGCCTGTCTGACACGGTTCCCCTGTACTCTTTTAGTCCATCTCAACCGAACAGGCAGGTTCTCCCGATCTATTCCTCCTTTCGCTGTCTCGTTCTCCCTGCTCTCTCTTTTCTTGCTGCCTTTATCTTTTGCCGATACCTTAGCGTTCCGTCCTGCATGGTGCCTGACCGTCGTCCAAGCGTGCAGCAAACCATCGCTTCTTCACTTGTGAGTTCTGCATTGCAAATGAGAGAGTGCCTCCAGTCGCTGGAGAAGCAGTGCCAGGCGCCGTTCAGATCAAAGAATAAACAGCATTACAACACTGACATCAGGGACGCATGTGGCAGGAGAAGCCGTAGTTGCTCCCCGGTGGTCGGAGGCAAGCGGCAAAGAATAAACAGCAATACTAGCGGCAGCATCGACTAGAACTGGAGACTGTGCAGGTCATGGGGAAACCACTGGGCCACTGAGTACCCCTGAGTACCTCTGGTGTTGTCTCTTGGGAGCCGCTCAGGGATGGACGCCCCCTTCACGTTAGCGCAGTAAGAAAAACGGATGTGCGCGTTTCGCCGACGGCGCATAACGTGCACCCAGCCATGGCGTGGCTTCCAGTTTATTCTGCGTAGGATAATAGTTGTGTTGGTGGTGCTGCAGTACCAGTATTATACAGTGCTTGGTTGTATGTGGTATTTCCTCATTTTCCCGTCTTGGGCTATTTTCGCGTCTTGGAGTTTGGAGAGAGTTTTCTTTTCCTGTGTTTCTGCAACAGAAAGCAAGAGGTGGCAGAGAAGAACCTATAGACTAAATATTACGGTATTACTATTCGCAGTAACTTGAGTGTGTGTGTGTGGGTTTGCGAAAACCAATTCACGTCACGTTAATCGTTACCTTCGTGACTTGTTCGCACGTCATTTTTTCGTTTTTAGCCGCTAACTTATTTTGCATTTATCGTCGTATGGGTATGCTATCTCTGTAGTTAAGTGGTCTCCAGGCTAGCAACAGATGAAGCCAGTATGTCGGTATTATCAGCAGCGCAACATACCTCGCGCAGTAAAAGAAATGGCCATTATGAACGAGGACTTACTAAGAGATTTTTGGTGTTTTTGCGAACCCGTCGCAATCCTATATGTTATAGTTAATAGCTGGAGAAAGCGAATACTTGAAAAGGGTTGTTCGGTAGTACATGTATGGTAAGGGCGTATGGGAATAAAGCGATTGAAGATGACTTAAGCAATCCACGCTGTCTTACACAGAAGCAAAAATGAGAAAAAAAATATCGCCAACGTGGCAAGCGACCACGAAAGAAACACTAACGGGTACCTCTTCAATTTCAGGATCCAATGTCCTTCTTCAGTCCTGCTCACATTGTTGACTATAGTTTTCCACTGAGCAGTTTCCTGAATCCAGTTATTCACGGCATCTACAATTGTGTCTGCAAGAAACAAATAATATCCAGCTCGCCCGAGCTTTTCAGCTATAGCATTCTCTTCATGCATACCCCCTCTCTCTAGAAATTCCCCACGGTTTGCGCAACCTCGAGTTATAAGGCGTAGACCATCCGGCTATGATCAGGACGATCATTAACACTTTCTGGTCCCTGCACGGAGATGCGGAGTGTACGCATTATCAGGATCGGTTACAATGTCCGCAATAGTGGTAGCGATCAATCGCACACCTCATCACTGTCCTTTCTGCGTTGCGTTTGTATTCAGTGTGGTTCAGAAGTGACAGAGAGAAACAGAAAGTGTTCTATAGCCATCCTGAGTCGCCTGTTACAGCATTTTCCTCTACGCCCTAACCTCCTTCTGTTGTCATTACTTGTGGCTGCTTGCAACAATCAGAAGCCCGCATACGTGCTGGACCAAACCAGTCACATCGGCTTGGCCTCTGAGCACCGATACTCAACAGTCCTTCCTTGTGCATCGTTATGTTCTGCTAAGCCGGGCCCCTTTCTGTTTCCTAATCGAAAAGTGTAAACAGGTCACACGCATTAAACATGCACACATGCACTACACTTAACCGCAACCAATCTCGCTGTTTCTCGCGGATGTCAATAGAAGTCACTTGGTTCAACCGCTATTCCCGCATGTCTCTTCCCCATTAGCCATTCAGGATTGTTATTCTCGTAAGCGATTAGCACCGTAATAGTGTCGCATACGATCACACTTCCGCAACGATGTGGCTGCGTCTCATCACTACCATTATGGTTGTGGCCATTGCCGGTGTCAATTCTGGCAGCAGCGGCCTCAGGGGCTGAACATGGTGGCGCGGGAGCGCGAATCCGTTCCCCCCGAGTAACCCTCAATGCTTTCTCTTACGCTCCTATATTCTCAGCCTATCAGTTCGGCAGCGAACCCGACGACATAACGCACGACCAACAGTAGCAACCCATGGACGCCACGAACTCTGCAAGCCACCCTGAAGCAGACAGACAAGCAGAGTAAGTAGGCGATTGCGTACTATACTCAAGCATCCACTGCACCCCGCGGTCCCTTATTGCCGCTGCCAGCTCCAGCTGCTCGAAATCCAATAATGCAAAATTGACTCAGCTCCCGCCTCCCTTTTCCAAGCTGCCTTCATCGTGCGTCGATTGCGACACGCGAGATATTCGGTGAACAACCAGTTGGCATTTGCGCGTTCTTCCTCCAATAGCTTTTCTTGGCACGGAACACCCGACGGAGCTGCAGCGTACGAGCGAGTTAGGTTAGAAACGAATTCACTTGACGTGTTGAATTCTACCTTAGCGTGCCGTAACGTTACCCGGTTCTGAACGGTCAAAAAGGCTACGGACTACGAACCTGCAAACCAAGAAACGTGAACCGTGTCAGAGATACCACCCGGAAGAAACTGAGATGACTGCTACAAAACACAGTGGAGCATAGAAACGGAAAACGAGAGACCAAATGAAGACGAATCGGTGCGCCTTTTCGCGATGCCGATATCGCTACGGCCGCTATTGCTATTTAGCTTCTGCTGTTGTTCGGCGCTGACATTTGAAGCAGTCGTAGCGTCTGAGCGAATGTCGCTTAAAAAGGCGGCAAATCTGCCAAGCTTCTGCTGCCTCTTTCGTGTTGGTCGTTCACAGCCATTCCAATCTGCATGTGCACCTTGAAGCGGAAGGAACTAGGTCTGAAGTGGTTCTAGTGGCTCGGAAACCGGAAACTGCATAGCATTACATTGAAGAGCAAGGTTTGGAAATAAATTGAACTAAATCTCAGTGAGCAGCGACATATCGAACGTCCCTGAAAGCAAAATAGCCAGTTCACTGCGGGGGTATGTGGCGATACGTTTTTGGGGAGGAGTCCATGCGCTAGGGTCAACTGCGTCGAATGCACTAGTGCGCCAAGTTAGAGACACGAAGAAAAAGCAGATAGTGCAGATGCACGAAGGATGCGTTGATTCCCTTAGGTAGGTTGTAATAGGGTGGAAAAAACAAGAAGAAAACCTGAAAAAGAAAAATTGGAAAAAATCCTAAGATCCATTCGCATTACAACAGATCATCAATACTGAGCAAAGGTAGTGATATCATTGAAGTTACCATCTGAATGATGAGGGCTCATTACAAATGCAATCTGGTTTTTAAGGGTGGCGGAATGTGTCTACGGTAGAGAATAGGCCCACTTATCCAGTGACACTCGGTGCTTTAGGAAATGTGCTCATTAGTGGGCCGGCAGATGTGCTAAACCCCATCAGATCGCCCGCTTTAGCTAGTTTGCCATTCAAATGGAAATGCCCATGGAAAACACGAAATTCAGTGCTACACGCATGTTTAAATAAACCTTTGTGTAAATATATATTTCGTTCAAAAGGAAATCATACCGGCACGGTTCAGTATGCATGACAATGCAGAACGTCTTAAACCTGCAGTACAAAGTAACTGATAAGGTCAATCCAGCAATGATTATCAGCAGTGGATCGTCTACGCCATCCTCAATCTGATAAGCCAGTTTCGACAAGTTAGTTCTGCGAAAATGAGGAACTAGTTCACGTGTTTTTAGTACAATGATAACTTATTACACCCGCATGTTCTAACATGTTTTTGTCAACATCTCGCCAACACGCGAACAAACACCTCAGATACTGTCTAAATTTATGCTTGACTGTCCCATACGCAATAGTCGAGGTTTGATTGATAATGCTGTTTCTCCCAAATTTTCTCGTTATTATTTTCTTTGTCTACTTTTTTGTGCAAATGGCGATATTTTCAAACTTACTGCATGTCTCACCACGTCCGCAGCGAACGACGCAACTATCCGCGCCGTTAAAAAGAACGAACGTTACAGGTGCGTCCTGTAGCCCCCCTCAGCCTTCCTGAACCCCATCATCTGCCCTCTGCCAGCCTGCCTGCACATATCCTGTCACACAACGTAACCGTCGTTTTTCTACCGCTTAGCGATAGAAAAGTCTCTACGGCGACGTAGTTTGCTTCCAAGAGCCTGTTTGGCTGCTGCTGGCGCTGCCATCGTAGGACGTGCAGCGCATAGCCAGTCATAGTTGTTTAGAATACATGAAGAAGGTCCCGCTACCCACGAAATGAAGGCGCCCGCCAGGTTTTGCTACTAGCTGTACTAGGGAGGACAGGAGAATGATCGCCAGGGTATACTACTAAGGATCATTTTACCAGAACCCTGAGCCGTCGTTACAGGCAAGCAGGAGCAACGCAGGGCCAGCGTGAACGGCAAAGATGTACCGACAAACGCTCGGATAAACGAGCGAAGCTCAAACATGTTCTGCGCTAACTTAAACATAAAACATAACGCAGTGCAGCTTTCTTGCGAAAAATATTATGTCTGCTCTTCTTTCTGTCTGTTTAGGCTATGGACTAGCGCCGCTTCGCTTCTAGCATTAGTCTTGCGAGCTGGTCGCCTTTTTCCCCACTTGGTTAAGTTGCTCTGGGGCACTGCGCAATTATCGCGCGGCCGGGCTACCTCAATCATTAATGGTCAACCCACAAAGTCGTCTTCTCTCGTGAGTTGTCACTAACTGAGTGGCCGGTTAGTGACATTTTATCAACAATGGACATGGGCAAGGAGGAGATCTGTTATGTCGCGACCCGTCTCTCCCGCGGTGATGCACGGAAAAGGTTCAAATACCAAGCCAAGACAAAATCTGTACCATAGACACATCACTGCTGTCATTTCTGTCGCTTCCATCACATCATTGTTACAACAGTGTGACGTGGGTTCGTTGCCCCGCGTTCCGTTTCCTTCAGTTAGTGGCTACTTCTGCCAATATAGATGGCCGCTGGCCGCAATCTCTTTTTTGCTAAGAAAGAGATAGCTTGGCAAAATAGGATAGAATTGCTCCTAACATGGTCGCAGTTCGCTGGTGGACGGGCAGACAGACGAACGATGTTGTCGGCAACACCGTATCCATTAGGAGGAACATATCGAGCACGGGAAAGGAAAAGCAAGAAAATGGCGCTAAAGGCCCTACGACTGTAGCGTTGGATGAAAAAGAAGAACGCCAAGCCTTAGACAGACAAACGAGCTAATGGTCATATCTATGCTTCGCTCTACGAAGCTGTATATGACAGTACACTATAGAGTCGTGGTCGTATGAATGGAGAATGTGGCAGGCCCGACGCGCAGGCCAGACAAATAAGAGAAGTGCATTACATAGTCTAATGAAGCTATGATATTGATGATGAAACAACACTACTATTTTGAGAGGTAGGGAGTTTGTTACGAAAGTATGCCGTTGCGATATGACATTAAAATGTCCTAAAGCGCCACGACGTCGCTAAGAAATTACGTCAAGTTTCGACAAAAAACTGGATCAATATTGCAGTAAAACGTCTCTCCAAATATCGAAACTTTAACTAATAACTTTTGTAACACAAATAATGACGGATAGCACAACTCAACCAGTTGATAACTACCGCCAAGAATTCTATTCCCATTGTCCTAATTGTCCCATTTTGCCCCTAACTCTTATATGGAAGAGAGATCTTGCATTACCATACAGCACTCCGTTGTCTGACACGCGTTGAACATTCTGTTAGTTGTGGAGTTTGACTTTAACAGACATTTGCGCAGCTTTGGACAATGCCCCAAAGTGATGCCTCATTCCTTCCTATCCGATTCGGCACCCCACCGCCCACCGTCGTCATTAGTTTCTGTTTAGGCTAATTTCGCATTGCTTTCGTCCATTTCCTTAGGGAGCGTCGTTCCCAACAAACAATTACCATATTTTCCTCTTTAGGCTTTATCTTGTCTCAAAGCTTACGCGTTAGTGCGACCCCACTCCGTGAGTCGGTCGTAGGATACGACAAGTCGTAGCAACTTTGCCCCGGGGCGTTCTACTGGTTTAACCGCCACCTATTCAGTCCTTTCAGGATTACAACGATTAGTAATAATGCTAATCGTGCTAACAGTAGTGGCAGTAGCTATGCTACTGACCGTAGTCAAGGGGCGAGCCGCGGGAGAAACGCATGCAGCAGCATACTGTGTTTGTCGTACTAACGTGTCGCAAGAATTCAATGGATTTAATGCGCGTGCTTTGTACTACTCGGGCGCAGCGATAGGGCAGCTTCCTCGTACAACAGCGAGCGTCCCCTCCACTTCGACAGATTTCGTCCTATAAACTGCTCGCCAACGCTATGCGCAATAAGGACAAAGAGAACAATAACATCGCGCTCGGCGTATTGCTTTCCCCGCTAGACCTTGCTTTTCTCCCTCCCAGGCTCTCTGTCCCCAAGCTTCTTTTCCCTGCATATGTCGCAATGGGCGTGGAACCCTGTTGTGAGCTGGGCCTATGTGGCCGATGCTTCGATGACTGGTCGAATTTATGTAACTTTCATTTCTAGACTATTCGCACAGCCGCGACTGTTACCACAACTAAATTCATGTTTCGAATTTTATATTCAATGTTACTGCCGTTGAGCGCTGCTTTAGAATACCGGTCCCCTCTAGCACAAAACGTAGTGCGTCTTCAAAAATCGACGCTAGGACTACCTAACTTTTGCGTGAATTTTTACACGCGTTCATCAATCTGCCAGCCTGGCCTATTCGGAACAAAATGCTGCGCGTGAAACTGTAACTCAGTGTAAAAGCGGTGGCCACTTGCTAAAATGAAGTTTAGAAAAGGGTATGCGCTTGTGTTTCGGGAGTAAACTTCAAAAATGTAATATTCGTGTAAATCCGTTTCTCTGTTAAGTAATATAAAGCATGCCCAGGCGCTCACTACAGAACGCGTGGCCGATATATGGATGGTAACAGAGTCCAGGCTAATGCAACTTTAAAAGCAGCTGGGGCAACTCCCCTAGGTAAGCTCGCAGCATCGCTGGAAACTGTTGCCTCCCCGCTCCTTTGTTCAATTGTCTTTACACAAGCTTCTCGTTTTGCCCCTGATGGATGCGAATGTTTAATATGCGTTTGATTTTCTTGCATCGAGTGACAAACGGGATGGATACAGAGGGCGAAATTACAAGCAAAATAGATGACAGAAGAAGAGCCTTAGGGTGAGAAGGTGTAGACGACGCGTGCTACCTTTATTGGTGGACTAATAAGCCATTGGCTGTTACGACAGGCTAGCAGACCGGGTAGTTGTTAGTTCATACTATTAAATCGGAACCGCTTCAGTTGCTGCTGATACGTTTTATATTCTCGTTCTTTTTTACTGCCTGTTTGGCCACCTGCGATTACACTCCCGATAGATCGATGTATTTTGTGGAACCCTCATCCGCTTCTGACATTTGGCAAGGCAGAGGGAACATTGCCTGTGGCCTCGGAGAGTGCTTGAAAAACTAAAAAAGGTTAGGTCGAAAGAAGTTGGAAGAAAGCGGGAAAGGACCGAGAGTCAAGCTGTGTGCCAGTACCGATCATAACTGCGTGTTCGGTCACCATCAAGGGTAAATCACAGAACTCATCGTTCTGAAATGTACAGTATATGCCCTCTATCTGGGTGTGCATAGACTTACACAGTAAGCATACGCGTTAGTCTTTGAGGGGTGGGGCTTCCGTGCTGTTTCTATATACAACAAATAAAACAGACCGAATGTTGCTTATCTGGCAGTTAGTGCTGTCTCGGCTGACGCCTCAGTTGTTGCCAGAAGCCTGGGTATTCATTCGAGGCCCATCGAGGTCCGGCAAGGAATACTACGATTATAATTCAGCATGGGCAAAAATAGCTCCAGGCAGAGCGCACCATTGTGATAAAGAGCAGCACATTTCAAGGTACATTTGTTTTCGCCGCCTTTGTAATGCTGCATCACACTATAGTGTGTATGGCCATGGCTCGTAAACGTAGCCAAATTCCTTTTCCAAATCTGAGTCTGTGTAAATCGAATGTATTACAACGCGATGGTCCCACACAGTCATTTCAAAGTCCGCTTCCCTAACCGTAACTCGCAACCCGTCATCAACAGACTCGCCCCAGATGGTACTAACCAACATTGTCAGCAAGACTGCTGCCTTTGTCAAAATTTTTTTGGTTCCACTGTCTGGTTAGATAGTGCTTTGCGGATCATTGCCATGGCACGCTCTATGGTCCAATTAGCAAAAAATTATCGCATTTTACGGCCACAATCTAAACCTTAGCTAGTTCACGAATAGCACATATTCGAACGGCTGCATTAGTCTGATTATTTTTTCGCTTTTTTTTTTTGTTCTTAAGTATTGAGCTAACGTATCGTATTTTGTTTATATATGGAGCACCACGCCACACCCCTGCAGCATCTGCGCGCTTGATCAAGAGTGGTCTGGAACAAAAAAGCATTTTAAATACTAGAAATAATCTTGGTATCTAGTTCTAAAAACTTGATTTCTAGAATATCTAACCATGTACATATGTTCGGGTGGGTTCGAACGAACCGAACCGGTAATTCTACTTCATTGTTTAACTACGTCGGTATTCTTGAAGTAAGCATATATTTATTTACTTATAAACATGTTTGTCCTCAGCGCTAAGCAGGATTAAGCAAGCGTGCTCGTTGGCCAAGGTTGAGATCAATGAAACGAAATTACTTTTAGGCCAGTCCTTATTTTCTGCGTTTAGGTTAAATGTGATTGTACATAAGATGTTATGCCAATGCATATCTGCCATCTTCATAAAGTAATGCGAGTAGTAGAGCGGAGTCGGTTGCTTGTGTCTCGTTATCGGTATCACTGGTTTCGTTCTATTAGCATCTAGTAGTAATTACGTTCCTATTCCGCACTTCGCATTGACAGGGATCGGTCACCGTAGCAAGTCACTCAACCGATTCCCAAAGCCCTGTTTCCTTCGATTTTTTTTTAAATAATCCTGGTGATGCTGCGGACACTCACCGTTACCGTCGATCAATCACATACGAAAAGATACATCGACGATAACACGAATTTATCGTGTTTGCCGAATTAGTCGTAGAAGCAGTAAAGACTTCGTGTTTTTAGGTCCTACAAGCGAATATAGATCAGGAAGAAGAGACGACCGAGACCAACTGGCACTAGACGCTATTTCCAAAGAAATAAAGCTACAAGTTCTGAATCATTGTCGAACTAACAGCAGCTTCTGTAGAAAACAACGTCTGCAGCAACAGAAGCCACCCGTTTGTAGAACCCTGGGTTTGCATCCAGTACCATTCTCCATACCTATCTCCTTCAGATTGGGAGAATACACACAGACGTAGCTAGTAATACCTGGTTCTGCTGAGTCCCGCAAGTCCTTACGCATGGATATTGGGGAACGAAACCTTAGTTTAGTGACCCAACTTTGCTTGACCGCATGCTTACCCCTCCTTGCACAAGCCTTCCCTTTCGTACTCATCGCAACCACGGCAGTCGGCTTGCAGTGCCCAGCCTTCTAACGTCAATGATGTTTTACACTTGACCGCACGCCCTGTCTGTTTGTGCTCTTTCTGGTGTTACGCCGATTACAGCTCTATGACCAGTTGATCAGCTACCACTGCAGCTCTCATGTTTTATACTACTTACACACCCGTGTTAAGACCTCTTATCTCGTAAGGTGATTTGTTAAGGAAAGGTCAACAGCCGACAGTACAATCACTATTATTATGACTACTTTATGTTTCGTCTTACCTCCTGGAACAGTGGCGCATGACGGAACGGCTACACTGGAATATCATCATTTTCCCACAAAGAATTGGCTGGGCTAATGGGCCAGTTGGTAAGGTCTAATGCATTCCGTCTGCGACCCAGACCGCAAACCCGACGACAAAGGACGGGGGGAAAGAGTCAAGGGAATAACGGGCATTTATCTGTTTCTAGAAGAAGGTTAAGGCCGAAGATCGTCGAACGCGCTCGTCGCCATTAATAACAGCAGTGGCAGTAGCAGTAGATCACAATAGCAACATTTAACGTTAAAAATAATTGGACCGAATAATGGTCCTGTTCCCACAACAACAATCATTTGACGATAGTGCTACACTCTGTGATGTATGTACAGGTTAAGAAAGGACAACGTGCTACAGCCGAAAAAAGGTGGAAGTAACAACTCAAGAGAAAAAAAAATCAAACCATATTAGCCGGTGTTTTCAACCATATTCAACCATATTAGCAGCTAGTATATTGAACCGGATTAGAGGCGGTGCATGCTTAGGTTAAAGTCTGGTTTTGCCCTAGTTAAAACCTTAATGCCCAGTATATATAGGGGATTTTCGTAGTGGGGATCTCGTAGTTTTATTTGCTCGGTTTTCGGAAATATTCTTGCCTGGTTAGGAAGGTCTTTGGTAATGGTTGGATTTAATGCCAATGGATAGTGTCGAATTGTCATGTTTCAGTTTTCAACGTTCAAGTTTCTTAACTATGTAATTTCAGTCGACACACAATCATTAAATGGGAGCCCATTGGCTTCTCTCGGTTCTATAGGTATTGTAAAAACATCAATCAATTAAGTCTCCTACATTAGGTAATGACATGTGGCTGATCTTCCCGGAATAATAGTCAGCTCCTCGTTCTATTTTAATATAGCTTTCGTAGTTCTGGCTGATCAGCACTCCACTTTAAATTCAGAGAATAAATTTCAAAGCTAAAAAGCAGGACTGTACCCTTTACGCATGGCTATAGGAGCTTGTTTTGCAGATCGCGGTAGAAAGGACGACCGCCTTAGGGTCGCTAACGGTTAGAATGTCTTTGAACCTTTCCGTAGTGCCAAAAACTCCCATGATTGAGAATAGTTCCAATTCGAATATTCCGAACGTGTGCCAGTGCGATTGGGAAAAACAAACTGGAATAGTACAGTATCGGGTTTATCTCAGAGCCTTGCCGGGCTCCCGGCGAGAGGGCGAAATTCCAAGGGATTCAACTTCTTAAGGTGACAAACCGCTGGCCGGACACAACAGCAGAAAGAGACTAAAAGGTTTTAATAGCGATCAGGGATCACAACGTGCAAGTTAATGTGCTCACACAACAGCCGTCCACAACTAGGTCACGCGTGGGTCTCCTTACGGGAGAGAGTCAGGAAAAGGCAGTAAGAAATTAAGAGAGATATGGCTAGCCGAATCAAGATGTACCCGTACAACCGTTCAGCGACCAACATACCGTAAATCTGGTTGACGTGCTAGCTCCGTAGGATCTCCACATGATTTGTGCTGTGGCACCGCTAGTGGTAGTGGGTTTGTCGACTTGATAATACTCAATTGCTCAATACTCTTACCTTGAAAGAACAAAATTGTGATACGCATTTAGTTGCTATCTGTATATATTTAATTGTTACTGATAGAAAATAAATTCCCTAAAGTATAAGAGTGCAGTTGCTGCTTATGCGTTGGATACAGACTACAAAAACATATAGCAGAATATGCTTATATTGTCTATTCAAAGATAGCAGGTGAAATCCCTATTGCTCTCATAATGTACACAAGTTTTAAGCACTGACTAATTATGCAGTGGAAGTTAAATTTCCATTAAATCGACCTTCCACCGTATGTTATTCTCTTGACAAAAGAATCTCTTGCATAAGACAATAAACCAAACTTCAGCTTCCTTGAATTAAGTTTCTTCAAATTATAGCTGAATCAGTCGAGTCAGCTGAGAATATACAGGGAAAACTACTTCAATAGAGCTATGTTTACGTCCAACACCTGCTCAGCTGTGCTGGATAATGACGTGAATATTGATGGGCTAACTTCAAGATGCCAAAGTAAACTTTAATCCTGATCAGATTACTTGCTAAGTTAATCTGGCGCTCGTTACGTCCTCTTCATCTAACTTTATAATGTTGCCAATCAAACGGGTCGTCCTTTGGTCGCCGGATTTGCCAATTGTACCGTTTCGGATTAATATAGTTATGAAGCTATCATGTAGCTATTATATTTTGAATTTGCTCCCTTTGAAACGGGTGTCATTTTGTTTGCTCAAGTCCTTGAGGTTCGATTAGTAAACAACTGGCAATTTTCGCGCTTCGTCGTTGATTGCGACTAATTGATTATTACTCCGTCCTGAATGTTCAAACAGCCCAGAACAATATTAATACTCAAAATAAGCCAACTTGTCCGTGTTAATGTTCTGAACTATGAGGGAAAATCTGGCGTTAGGGAAACATCGAACACCACTTCCTAATTTCAGCCACGGCAAACGTTATTTGGTAAGGACAATAGGACCATATTCGCGTCCCTCAGTCTGTCCCACATGCTTGTATATAGGTGTGATCGTGAGTCGGTACGATTATTCTAAAGGCCTTAATTCTCGAAGGAGAGCCTACACGAAGTTGCGAACTGTAATATAGCGACGATTATAAAACCGCATAGATAGTTTCTACCATGCACACGGGTAACGTGGTACCCGTACTTTAGCTGCGTCTACCGCGCAACAAGCTAATAAACGAGGTAAACTGGAAATGTCCTCCTGTTTAGTAAAATTCTGGTTCTATTCGTTGGTAAAAACGTATCTTTTTCTGTGATCGTATATTCATAAGACTTGTTGATCTAGATTTTATCGACGTCCATGTGGTACGGTGGTCCGCTCGGTAGTTTATTGCAGTTTATATTTTACAATTTAATACGGATATGACTATCTATCATTAGATGCTTCCCGAATCGATAAATTGCCCATACCCAGACAGAACAAAACAGTGACATTGTTTTGTTCTGCTTCTCAACACGTGGATAAATGGGTAGCTGTTAGGTTCATCGTCGTCCCATAACCTGGAGATTATATTACCAAATAGTACGTTACACAAGGGACTGCCATATGAAATTTGAAGATGCACTTGCACACGTTCTTTTGTTGCCCTTCGATTGTAACGGAATCCTCCTCCTAGCGCTGCGGTGTGCATGCTGCATCGTACATGACAACACGACTAGATAGAATTATAGTACCATCTTTTCTTCTCCCATTCGGACGCAATCATACATTGTTACTGCTTTTGATCAGCGTGCTACCCCTTCTTGCCGTGGCTTCCGAATTTCTAACACTAAGTAGACAGTGCGCAAACACTACTAGTGTTAATGAGATAAAACTAAGCTTCAAACGTCAGCTCTGCTACGCCCCATTCAAGATCTCCATGACGCAAAGCCACTTTGTAAGCTTTGATTAAGGCTAGTTGCCATCGCGTGACAGAGACTTTCCATCGCGACGTCATTTCGCGTTATCACTCATGCGCTTTCGTTATACTGGTACTCGCCCTGGGAACCTTTGTATAAAAATTTTTTGCTCTAGTAAGTTCTATAGCTGTTTTTGTCGATATTAAGTTAAACTGTATCTCCGGAATAGAACGAGGCCTAAGTGGACATCCTTGAGAACGGAGTCGTACTTTGCCTTTGCGACTCTACTTGCTGCGTTTGATATTTGTCGAAGATATGGTAGCTGTCAATATACATATAACTAATTGATTTTACTAGGAAAACGTATAGCCTGCTTACACGTATAATGCCAGTCCACAAAACGTGCCGATTGAATACGGAGATAACGTATAAAAACACGAGATGGCAAAAATGAGATTTGAGCTCAGAGTGATCTATGTAAAGCAGCGTCAGATTTTGGCGGATCTCTCGTGGCTCATACAGATATGTAGTTCGCAATATCGTACACGGTTATCATCATGTAGATTTATATTATTATTTATCAAAGTTACGTCCAAATCAACTGTGAGCTGTTCCCTGTGGCTAGTGCCTTCATTCCTCTCAAACATCGCCCAGGAGCCCTCAACAAAACGACGTCATTCTACCGCTAGTTTATCCTGATTTTGCTACACGAGTCACTTTCCTACATTCTACTAGCACTGATCTAAGCTTGCTTTTTAGCCAGCCCGTTCCGTCAGGACATTACCACCACAAATTTTTTCATCCCATCGACAGCATCAGCATGGGACGAAGCCTAGAAAGTTTCTTTCCATTCGTCGTCGTTCAACTGACAGATTCTCTCCGGCAGGAACAAAAAAAGGACTCGGAAGCTGAAAAGGACACGAACAAAGCTTTTCGCCACAATACTGTTAGGCTTTTCCTGATGATAGGCTTGCCTCTGCGCGTCTCTCTGTCAGTACCCCCAACACAGCAACAACTCTTCCGCAACAAATCCCAAATGGAATAATAAGGCACATAGGACTAAAACGAAACCGTATAAAACAGAACATAAAATGTATGTGACGGACAGTGGCTATAGCAATACTAACATCAGTACTGCATGTAACGAACAGCTAAACGAAGATTTGCAACCAAACGTCAGCAGCAACGCATCAAATACCGTGGGGGGGAGGCTGAGGGTTGTAGACAGTACATCAATGGTACAAACGGTGAAAGTATATACAGAGAAAAAACTAGTAGATTGTCCAAGTAACTTGTCATCATCTCATGTGAGGACTTGGGTGCATTTCATACTGCGGTTTAGTCAAAGACTGGCTCTATCAAGGTCTAACTCCGCTGACCTCACTCGTAGCGTTTATGAACACGGAGATAGAACAGTCTCGTTCTCAGCCACATTGTATATATTTAGTCGATATCGCTGACTGAGAGACCCCATTAAAGAATTAATTAGGCCTGCCTTAAAAGGACACGGCGTTTATAATCGCTGGATTATAAAAGACGCACACAGAGCCATTACGAGGATAGTGTATGTGCTTTTATGCTGCCTGCGGATATTATTGCTCTTCATTTGATTGTCATTATTTGTATGGATTTATTAAATAAAGTGGCCCAGTTCCCTTTTAACAACATATACATTTTTCAATCTATATGATGATATAATACCTGAAAGCTGGCTGACGATCTTTTTAGCTATCTCCTTAAAAATCTTCGTTTCGCTAATTAGCCCTGGCGTTGTCGTCTTCTCTGCAAAGCGATCAAGGTAAAAGATCACATGCTTCATTAAATACACAAGTAATTTACGACGTATTCAAACATATCCTTAAAGCATATTTTTGTCTATGTTGAAAGCATATACACCAATGATATAGTTCGGATCTTTTGTATATTGTTCTTTGGTAGGCTCGATCGACTGTGCTTCATGTTGGCAAAATTTATAAAGCTTGATAAACAGCTTCGTATACAGACAGAAATATACATGTTCCGTCTGCCAGAACCTTAAAGAATCTGGTACTGAACTTTCACTTTTATTCACTGGCACGTATACGGTCACGTATTTAATTTGAAATGGATCGGTGAAATTTTCTCCGATCCATTTCAAATTAAACATGTCGCGAAGTCTGAATGATGTGGTAGCTGCAAACGAATAGTCGAATCTAGACCTTGCAGAGCGGTTTTACCGACTCTTACCGTGTGTAGTCTGATATTGTTGTGAGAAAAATGGCCTGATTGTATTTACCAGGTATTTCCTATTAGATCGATGCAACTAGGCTAAATATGGGTCCTTGCCTACTTTTTCTCTGACTCCAAAAAAATGCAGAAAAGTGGAAGTCTGAACTCGAGATAAAATTCTGTTCGACCCGTAACCAAATTGAGATACAGCAACAGAGTAGCAAGTGAGTGCTTTTAAATGCCATATAAAAGCAAATAAACGATGGAGAGGTCAAGGTAAAAGGAAACAGCCGCCATTACCTTTTGACCAGCCTAATACGAGCTGCCACCATTTCCCGCTTTTTAGCAGTATCGACTAATGAAAAACGAATGCTCAAACGAGAACAGCACTGCCATAAAAGCGTGCCCTTTTTCAAAGTAGCTATTCTCAACGTCTTCGCTGTCAACGGCCCGCGTCGCGTCGGTGGCTAAAACACATAAGAGTCGACTGTGTATGGGGCGTGGAATGACGAACTTAGCACAAGGCAGAAGGCCTTTGAGTCAGATAAGACCTGATGCTTTCTCAGGCGTGAACGAGTGGGCGTATGGGGCTAGCTAACAGAGAAGTTACGAAGCTCTGGCGCCTTCCTTCCAGCGTTATCTTTTCCTCCCGCTGTCTCTCACCGTTTTCAGTTTTCGTACTTGTATCCTCGATTCCGATTGGATCTTCCGACCCGATACCCAAATATCCCCGCCCCCAGCAGCCCAGATTGTCTGATCCTACTGACGTCTTTCCGGTGACTCCCCTCCGATAGCTTTCCTCCTATCAGAAAAAGGCAACCTGCAGTTTTCTCTCAATGCTTGGTTCTTCGGCATTTCGTTGCTGTCTTCCCTGAGACAATATACAGCTGGCCAGGCTTTTGACTACGCATTGCTCTCGTCTAGTACTGACAGCCGAATGGAATACGTCCGCCGATCGTAGCATACGCAGTGCATAAAACAGCGTCTCAGCGTATGATGACAGCGATAGAGAAACCCAGCCGACGTAGGGTCGATCAATTCATATCGATCCACAGCCATGCGCTCTCTAAGCTACCTCATCCCGCAATAGATACATTGTAAGGACAACAACAGCAGCTTCTATTTGTCTTTCCTGATCGTAGCAACTATATAAAGACGACGAAACACCGCCGATTTAATTCGACTCCCAGGAACCGATGATTGTCTTTTCGTCATTAACTAACTAATTCGCATATGACTTGGATTACCTAGCTGGCTAGAGCTTCGACGGGAAATAAATCAAGGCAGGCCGGCCGAGTGGCGTCGAGGTAACAACGTTATTTCTGTCTTGGTTTCCCACCACCTCCTAAGCGTCCGTCTCCCCGCTACCCATTCTTTATTCGTATGCGACGATTCTGTTCGTTAGCCTCTAGCCACTGTGTTCTTCCAACACGTCAGAGGTGAGGGAGAAATCTTGCTTGTCTTGCTGCTGCGGTCTGATTGGAATTAATGTTCTGCCAAGGAGTCCACTTCTATTCACTCAGTTTACTCGCAGCCCGCTACTGGAACTTACAAGACAATCTACCCAAAAGCATGCGCATGTCCAGCTACTGACAGTACCGCTAGTAGTAGATGCAGATAGCTAAGACCAGGGTCCGCGAGTGCACGGACGACTACGATGATGAGACCGCGAACGGTCTACCTCTGTCTTTCTTTGTTCTTTTACAGCTGCCTGCAGAGGAGTTATTGCTGAGCCAATGGACGTTAAGTTCGTTCGGAGGCATCGTATGCCCATCAGTAGAGTCCTGTGCACACACTCATGAGCACAGGACCTAGATGACCGCTATTATCGGTAGTCGACGGCGGCATGAGTCGGACAGGAGTGGCAGAAGGTAGAAAACGAGGGTGGGTATGGGATGTCGGTCAGACAGGCGGATATTTGGGCTGGGGTCGGTTAACGAACCAACGGTCATACGAAAGGGAAAACGAAAACTGAAGAACTAGTTCACTCAACAGCGGTGGGAAAAGCGGCCGCAGCAGAAGCAGTAGCCAGGAATGAAAAGAGAAAAGGATCGGCGTATGAACGTAGGCAGCCCATCCTATAACTACGACTACCTCCTGAACTATACACAGACAGAGAAGAGTCTTCAGACAAAAGTATTTTCTCGTCTTCGGCTCTCGCCTCTTTTCGTTTCCATTTCTCTTTTCTCCGATCTCTTTTCTGGCGCATTGGCCGCTTACTCCCCGTTACCCAACGCGCTCACAAATTTACCAGTAGCGCACCGCTGCCATGCGAGAGTTGAAGAATCATGTCTAAAAAAGAGACTGCTGCATCAACCAGCAGCCACCGGTTGTTGTCTATTTACGGAAGAAAGTAGGAATAAGGCGTAATGAAGAAAAAGAACCCCTTTTTCGTCTTCTACTATTCTGTAGCTCCGCTACTGCTCCTCCTCCTCCTTTTCCTTTTTTTTGCTGTTTCGCCAATCTCCAAGCACCATTAAGAGCAGGAGTGACAGAACAATCTGAAACAGCTCTTTTTGGCATCCCAAAAAGAAACTTTTGGTAGCGGTGCAAGTTAAGGCGCAAGGAGCGCCAAAGAAAAATTAAAATCTGCTGCTGCTGAGCCAACATAGGGTCTGGGGCAGCCGCCGCTATAGACTGGACTTACAAGCGATGACTCACCGATCATGGAGAAGAAGGGACTGCAAGGGCACATCTAAGAAAAGATGGCTAGCAGATGGTGGTGATTGTGGTGCTTTCTGGGCCAATTCCGTGCTGAGGAAGCTGCAAACGAGGGATCCAGGAACATCCATGAGGTCAATCCATAGTTATACGCTTTCAGTACGACTTGACTTCTTCTGACGCAACGACTTTAACCTAGCCCAACGTAACCCAAATGAGAATTTTGTCCCAACGTCAGCTCTTAGATGTCTCCACCATCCTGCATTACATGCCCTCTCATTCTCGTCTGTACTCCGTGCTGCGAATTGTTTCACTACTATTTTCCACTGACAGTTTTTTTCTATAGAAAAGGCTACGCTTCGCGTCAAATGGCGTTAGGCCCCATTATCAACGTCAGAAACCCTAAAAACCTCAACGGATGAGGTCGCGCACGGAGTCAACCTCAGATTCTTCAACGGTTCTCATCCTCCTCCTTTACCGGCGTCACACAAATCTTTTGCTAGTTGTACACGAAACTAGAAATCCAAAGAAAAAACAGGCAAAGGGCCGGTCACTTCGCCAAACACGGTCAACTAAAAGATGAACCAGTCGCCAGAGATCAAGAGAAGCGGACATTAAATTATCCGCTAAATGAGATTGCTAACCCAAACTAACAGAGCAGTACGTGAGGGCAGTAAGGAACGCTCCAATGAGTTCATATTTCGTTAAACAAAACGAGTCAAATAATTCTACAGTTTGAACAGGGAAGGACCAGGGAATAATCATGAGTTGTCTCACAGTGATGAGGATTATACGTTTTCGCGTGGTTACAAAAAGCTGTAAATATATACCCACCGCGAAGCACAGAGATACCCTTGTAACTCTTGAGAATTGACACCATTTTGTCCTAATCCTTATACACTTGATTTTGGTCATGGTCTCGGGAAACACCATAAGTCGGCCTAATCAACAGCCTATTATAGATATATGCAATATATAATTTCACGTTCCAAAGAATGGCTAATGTACAAAGAGGAAAAGCCATTTTTTCCCACTGCCAGCAAGACTAAAAGGCCACTAATCGCAGCACAAGCTATTCACTGCAGATAGTGTACTGAAACCTAATTAGCCTTTAAAAATGTCTATTACATTTATTATTGAATTATTGAAAGAAGACCTATCTCGAAATTTTTGACAAGGTACAGACCTGTTTTAGACAAATTTATCGTTGTTCTCGCTTAGAAGTTAGACACAGATGTTATATAGTAGTATTTAATGAGCCAAACAGAGTCTTTCAAAGAATACTACAAATAGATGTCGCTCATCTATATCTCTACCGAGGCTTTTTGATTCCACACTGTACTACTGCCAACAATAACAGGTAGACGATATTTTTCTTATAGGCCGTGCTCGACAATGGTAAGCGGCTACTCGACTGCCACTTGTAACTGAAGCAAGGCACGTTCGCCTCTTTAGACCGCATTGCAACAGGCAGGCATATCCTTGCGATCCCCTTTTGACGTGGCTGCCTTAAAATTTACTCAAAATGGAGCGACTTGAGAAAACCTTCGAAAGGATTAAAACGCAAAGATCCAACAGAAACTGCTATGTTAATGTGACGTCAATGTACATCGTCATCGTACGAGCATGCAACAGGAGCGTGAGACACTAACGATTCAACTGACATTGATAACAAAAAAAAAAAACACACATGTATCATAACAATAATGGTCTAGGTAATCTGTACGTAATTCTATACATGTACATAAAATCAGTGTTTTACTATTACCAAGATATCAATCTCCGGCGAAGTATTAT
The DNA here is from genome assembly GCF_002443255.2 of Varroa destructor. Lineage (NCBI taxonomy): Eukaryota > Metazoa > Arthropoda > Arachnida > Mesostigmata > Varroidae > Varroa > Varroa destructor. The sequence goes on from NW_019211457.1 coordinate 25,017,093, forward strand.
TTTTAGTTATTGTCCACCAGCTTGCCAGTTCATCATGGTATGATACGAGCCTCAGAAAATAGACACCTAGTACATGTCCTTGGCTTTTTCTACACTAAGCATAAGTATATGTAGTCCAGGGTATTATCGAGCTTCGTCATGTAACTGTTTTTAAAATGTGCGACAGTGTGTATGGTGCCTTTTGCACCACGTTTAGCTCCTCTAACTACTTCGACTGTTATGATGATTTGCCTTTGCTTACTTTTTTAGCTCGCCCGTCTGGCTGGTCGTATCTATGAACTGCGGCGATGACACATACAACCAGAAACAATTAGCATGAAGCAGACAAGGATAGCGCGTCCATTGCTGGTCTCGCTGTTAGCTTTACCATTATGTCTTAGTTCTATCTTTGCGTTTTAGGATAATGCATATGGAAGCAAGTTCCCTGTGAGACGCTTTCTTAGTCCTCAGTATAGAAACTCGGCAGAAGCCTTTTCCGAAGTGGCAAGATCACGTACTCGATCGAGTCCTTTGGCGTCGTTTTACCCCCTTCGTTCGCTCACCCCTAACCCGATACACCTTTTCTTCATACTTCCCTTATATACGACGTAATCTAGGCGCTGCTAGTATCACGTTGAAATTCCGCTCGTACCTTTGACAACCACTGGCTGAACCGATGGACAAGATCACAAACTCAAGACCCATTTTTGGCCAAATGCGAACATACCCCAAAACAAGTTTCGACTTCGGGGTGTGTATGCAGGCTAAAATAGCCCTCCGCATTTAATTCTCCAAATCCTTACATGTTCCCGTTCCTGCTTTGCACATTTGCTCCCAGGTTTGGCGATCGCTGAGAGTACTATAGCGTGCACACGTTATGATTAACTAGACGACGTACGCTTTCTGAAGCTTGTGGTGTTATTAGAGTGGGCCCGGGCGAATGAAGTCTGCTCATGTTGAATCCTTCGGCAGTTATATTTGAATTTGGCGCAGAAAAGCAGGTGGCGACAAAAACGAACTATCAGACGGAAATGGGCTTTTTCAGTATGCTAAAAAACGTCTTCTAGGTCCTGCTGTTAATAATGTGAAGCGTTAAAGACGGCGCCAATGGGTATGAAATGCTGCCCTTTTACGTAACTTGTGATAGAAAACGAAATTAAATCTTGAGTTCAGTATAGATCTCCGAAGCGGACAACGTACTGACAACACTCAGTTCAGTGGCGGGTCGATATACTATAATCGTATTGTTTATAAAAATAAGATTTATAATGCATCCATAAGGCGATAAATTGTTTTGCTTCTCATGAGAAATGGATGAGATACAGGTAAAGTGTCCACCAACAGAACTTCCTGTTGCATAATGATCAATGCTCGGGTGTTCAGTGAACATCGAGGAACGAGAAACGGTTGGTCGAGTTCTGCAGATATTTGCTTCATTTTGCCCAAAAAATAACCTTATGCACGCTTCATCGAAACTCTGATTTGCCGTAAAATAGCGATTTTCTCCGACCTCTGCTATGAACTGAACAGCTTAGAGCAGGTCGGTGTAGGACAAAAGCCGAAAACAAATTATTCTGTTACACTTTCTGAACAGTATTACATTCCCTTTGTCGGCGAACTTGCGTTACACCGCCATTTAAGAATACCTAACACGAGTTCCATTATTTACTTCGTCGTTGTAGCATAAATACACGTATTGTTTATTCCCCCATATATTTCATTTGTGTAATCGAAAACACATAAATCTGGTAGATATCTAGTGGAAAACAGAACATGCGCAAACAATAAGCCTTTTAGAAATTTATCATTATGTTGTTAATACTAAAGGACTATGTGCCTGACTAATAGGCGAACGCCGGGCCTGACTGGTACAATGAAGCGCCTATATTAGATACTAGAGCAGCTGTTGCTTTCCTGTTCCCTCGAGATAGAATGGGACGAGCTCTTTGTGAAGGAAGATTGACAGCACGCAGAACTTACCCGCGATCCCTCGTATGTCGATAACGATTCGAACCCTGTGAGTAGAGTCAAGTAATGAGTCTCACACGTTGCCGAATCTCATCTATTACTGGCATTACATTGCTAGACTTTAGCTGGATGGCCTGTTAGGCAGATTTTTAGCTCGTCCGTTTTATAATGATCCAAGGTGATCTAAAACGTCCAGGGTAAAGGTAATATCAAAACTGTACTTCGAGCCGAATTTTTCGGAAATTTACCTAAAAATGTCTAGATAGTGTTAGTATATCTAGCGAAACGCGCAAGGAAAGCACTAGTGCAGACCTCGCACACGCACGATCTCTCTGTGGGTCACTTTTTCCTTTAAAGGCATGACCCCATTACCCGTAAAGGCTATCCAGGAGCATTAGAAAACATGTGATGAAGCCCAACACGCTTAGTTATCTGCATCATCAAGTGCAAGTTTGCCACCCATTAACCTTAACATAGATTTTACTTAGACGCTATAAATTAATTGAATATTAGTATACTATTTCTTGACGCCTACGAGCTGCGTAAAACGAGCGGAATACTTAGACATCAACTATATCCTATAGCAAATAAATTACAAAAAAAAAAAAGCTATAGATATACAAATACATTGGGCTTAGTGTTGAAAATAGCACAACTTAAGGAATAAATTTTTGGAAAAACCAACTATCGCTATAGCAATTAAGATCTGATCCAAAAAGTAAGTTAGGTCAAAAAAAAAGAAGCGTTGTATTCATCTATATATAACTCAAGGATTTAAAGCGAAATGAGATTATTTGACTATGTTCGTCTTCAAGCTCCGGAAATATATTTCTAATATAATACAATATTATACTAATATAATAATAATACAAAAAGATTTGTGCATTGAAAAGGTAATTAACGTTGAAAGCTATAAGACAAAATTGGTGAGTCCTTGGGACAGAGATAAAACACTACCAAATAAAACGCTTCCTGAAGCAGGCACGTCCCTAAAAAAGTTTTTGCATACCGACAGACTATGACAATATATAAATGGACGAGCATACGGCGACAAATCTCCTTATTCGTAAACAAGCTAAGCCAACAGATAATCCGCAGAATAAAAGAGAAGTAGACAAAGTTACTACTAGTCTACTTTTTGGAAAATAGTTTTACAGGCATTTAGGAGGGCCGTATTGACATCAAACGATCTTAATATCCTCTAAATGGCTTGCTGTCCAGCATGGTTGACCCGGGTCCATAACGGCGAGAGTTGGTTGCCAATTAGGACATGATACTGGTGTTTTACCACCCATCCAATAATGACCCATCGCTGATTTTGTATTAGCAGAGATTTCCGCATCCCTTAAGAGCGGCTGTACAATGTTCTGTCGACGAGCAGCTCGTATAAGGACCATGGCAGCGGATTTTGGTAGAAAAAGCGCATGGCAAGATACACAGGGCGACCCGCATTGTCGTTAGCCAATACATCAGTGTCCTTTCGAGCGCGGCTGGTCTTATGTTCGGCTGAAGACACCGCCATGGTTTTCGATGCAACAAGCAGAGGCGGGCTATGAAATAGGAATAGATAGGATGCAATATGTTGTCCTTGCTTTTTTGCGCCTGAGAAAATGTTGAAAGGCTTTACTGAAAAACAGTTGAGAGACAGAAGGTTTCATGAAAACATAGTATGATCAACGCGTAGCAGCATTTGTTCGCTCTGAAGTAAAAATAGTATAGGGCAGCATTCCTGAAAAACGGCTGTTTAGAGTGGTAGTTCTTTCCTGGTTTCCTTCGTATAGTTAGTCATACTGCCATCCGATATCAATCGCTCTTTTGATTCCTCATTGATACCGCACCCTTACGTCCAATCAGGGTCATTACAATTGGCTACATTGCCTAATACCGATTACAGTCCTTTCTAACTAGTCCCTTGCGAAAAACAAACGCTTCGAACAAAAGCTATTTAACAGCCTCTACGTATTTTTGTAACATTCCTCGTTCGTTTCCCATGTACAACATTACGGCGTGTTCCAAGGGGTTTGTATTGCCCATTTTTGTTTTTAAAAATCTCCCACTACTTACACGCTCGCCATTTCCTTAATTTTCGCAAATTTCAGTCATTGATGACAGGCTGGTTTAGAAAGAGCTTAGATCGTGCATACGAAAGCCAGTTTAAATGCCGGCCCGGTCTCTAGCCGCAACTCTCACGAGAGCTATGCAGTTGGTACAGCCTATTTGAACCTCGAAGCCACTACTTTGGAAGCCCTCTTGGAGTGCCTGCAAGGCCGGGATTAACTGAACAGGCATTCGACTGTTTCTGCTCTGTTGCAATGGTTGCCGTTTGAAAGACAAACCACACTGTGAAGGCGGAAAAAAGACAGCGAAGTCTTATTTCTGTACCAGTACGTCTTTTGTGTCGTGGCACAGTTTGGCCGCAATGTCCTCATGCAGTTTTTTTGCTCCCGATTTCTCTTGTGGCTTCAGCTCGAGCTCGTGGACAATGACAGGGTACTCCACTATCAATGGTGGCCGCAGCGACGAAACGCACATGGTGAGCAAATGCGTTCGTGAGAGGGATAAGCCGTGCATGTCAGTGCCTGCCTGTTCCAAGGGCTCCCCAGTTCGCTCTATGTTCGAAAGGCTGATGGCTCTCTTCAACTTTCAACCCAGATTCGCTGAACAGGTTCTAAGTAGGCTACCAGCACCATCGGGCTGAACGAAGCAGGAAACGACTACCGTACCGCGTCGGGACATAGTAATGGCTGTCCTACTAGATGTGGCGCTGCCCCACAGCAAATCACGCGACGAAGGCAGTAAAAGAGAAATACCAGGACCCTCCATGTAACTTAGGGTGGGTGCACACATGCATTACCTATCTAGCTCGTAACATGTTACCATACTTAGAGGTTACCCATCCTCAGCCCAAACCCGCCTGGAGATAACACAGAATGAACAGCATAGCAGCTATCTGCAAACCGACCGTCCCGTCAAGAACCAAATAGTCGTCAGTAACTGTCTAGCTGTGCCGTCATTTTAACACAACTCACCGCATACGTCGCTCGGTACTCGTCGACAAAATTACTACCTCCGGCACAGACCCTCACAGACACACTATTCACTCTGTTTAAAGCCGTGACTTACATCCACCCATACGCATACGGGTACGAAGAGCTTCTCTCGGCTAAGATAAACTGTACAAACACACAAACACATAAGTAAGAGGTTTTCCTAGTTTTGCAACATGCGCGAAGCTTTCCACATCGTGTTAAGGACCCCCTGATTAATGGCCAGGTGAGCAGGTGGCTGATGATAATGCTTTAAAATCCTAGTCAGTAATATGACATTAAAAATGTGAAATTCCTTTGTTTCAAGCAAGATCATTATGTCCATATATTAGATAACCGTTTAATTTTTCTTTCTGTTGCATGCATCTTCATACGCTTCAGCTTAGCGAAACGCTATAGGAAATATGCCTACATGGATAAGCTCTCTAATAATTTTTCATGACGATGATGGTATTTTTGTCAGTAATACTATAACAGTCATTTTGTCTATATTAGGAAAATCGGAGCTCTTATAGTGAACGAGGTGAGTATCAAGCGTTTCATAGACATCCCTTAATTCAACCTTCAGTAACCAATGCATCACCCAACTTGTGTTAACTATTATAGATGCACATCAATATATACTTCTTTCAGTGAAGTCGCTTTGGGGTTCGGGATAGGGTGCTCGGCTTTTAGGTTGAAAATAACCAGGGTAATCACACCTACCGTCTGCGTCTGAAACCTTTGTTACTACTTTCTATGCCCATTAAAAATGCGCTTTCCTTCTTATTCGGGCTTCGGTTCCTTAGCCACAACCGTAACCTCAAAAAGTAGCAGCCTTTTATTGTCTACCGAGCGTCTATACATATTCACTACCAACAGAGACATATCAGAAATCTAGCCTCAGTAGCCCTCACCTCTGTTTTCGCGCGTTCTTCGTTCGTGGAGAAAAAGTTGAGGCTTGGCATAATCTATAATCCTAGTCAAGCCACTCAAGCAGTTTAATGCGAGCTCCTACCTCACGCTCGGTGCTTACCTCCGCCTCCAGCAGCAGCACTTTTCTAGCCAAGCGTAAATAGAGTGCGAAACCACGGGCACTAAACCCCTGCGGCTTTTCCGCATTAGTTCCGCGTGCGTCCCCTCTGAGACGCGCGTAACGTTTGGCGCAATACGACGAAAAAAGGGAAACAGAACGCTTTGTTCTGCGAGCTCGAGGCAAGAATTAGTAGACGCACGGGTCTTCCAGCTTTTGCAAGGATTGCCTTTACCCCAATTTTTTCGGCAGCTTTTCTGGCGTTGTCTTTGTAGCCATCCGTTGCTGTTAAATCATCGTATTTCTTAGTTGTAATTTTAAAATGGTTTCTAGGAGAGACTTGGAGAGCAAGAAATTAAAATGATATAAATAAACAAAACATTTTTTTTATAACTTCGTTGCTAGGTTCGTTAATTCCTTTGATTTTTCTTTTCATATTTCGCTTTTTCAGCTCTGCAGCTTTTCCTTGTTTCCTACTACTTATTCTCTCATTCATAGCCCGGACCCGTTACACCACAGCTTCTCTAACGGTCGTCCATAATGTTTTAATGTGCGCCACTTCACGTTACTCCAATCGACTCCCAGCGTTTGCCTCAGTATCTTCTATGATAACCTACACGGGAATAAGAGCGCCTTGTAGCCTCACCAGCTTGATGCCTAGTGTTTTCGCTCAGCCGATGACTCTCTTCTAGCCAGTCAGACCCTTCCATTACTTTTGCAAGCAGCACCGGCAGTCATCGTCCTTGTGGTTTTGGTCGCTACAGAATGAACCATGCAATCGCATTAAGGCAGAAAATCTCCTCGATACCTACAACTTCATCATTCGTGGGTCGGCCCACATCGGCGTCCCTCGCTAGTTCGCTTTACTCCTCTCTCATCTTCCCGCGACAACCTGTTTCTTTACACAACACAGCCTTCCTCCGTAACCCTTCAAATCCTGTCAATACAACAGCTTGCTTGCAACTCAACAACGCCAGCCTGTTCGCCTACCGCCCTGCGGACGCTCCAGTGATGCAAGTCGTCGAGCTGGCAACCCTACTAACAAAACGAACTGCTTTTAAGACCCAGAAACCTACCCACGCCCCAGTGACGCGTCAAAATCGGCTGCCTGAACTCGGTGTGGAATCGCCCAATACCCTCCTCGCTACCGCTGCTTTGCTCCTGGTCGCATCGACCGTTGCTTCGTATTACAATCAGGGAATACGGAGCAACTAAGAAGTGATTCAAGGAATGAAGGAGAGCTCAGGCGATTGTTTTGAGTCCGAACACCTCGCTATTAGTCGCTGCAGCGCGTCTAGCGATTGCTGCAGCGTCGTTGTGAGCTGACCCATTGTTGGCAGCACTGCCTTGTCGGCGTCGTTGAATCTCGAGTGACGGCGACCGACATAGCGATACCAAACAACTTTGGAGACTATAATACGACAAGGCGACCTGCGCTCCCAGACCTGACAACGAATTTCTGCATCAACCAAGGATTTTTTGCGGGGAAACACCGCGGCCGGGGATACTCATTGCTTCTGCGACACTGGGCGCTCACCGCTGCTGTTGCTATTCACCCGGCAGAAGCAGTCATTGCTGCTAAGTTGCACTCGTAACTTCTCTGGTGCTATTGCAACTTCTGTGCCGCGCGAAATAAGGCCTACCAAAAGCCACGAGTGCAAAGGCTCCTCCCATAGCAACAAGAACGCGAAAACGCAAAGGCAATGCGAAAACATCGATGTTGCGCCGATGGTCAGCAGCAAAGCCACGCGAGTACAAGTCGGCTGTAACATATGGATACACCACACGTTTCGAAACTATGAGCACGACGAGGCTGCCTTGTACAGCTGCAATTTAGATCGACTTCGTGCAGTGTGACGCCCCGAGTCCTGCTGGTAAGTGTGGGCTAACCTCCACCATTTCACCTTCAAAACTAATCCTCCTTTGGCGTGGCCATAGAGTGCAAATGCGTCTGAGGATGCAGCAACTGACTGGCTACGGATACGCATTCTGATCGGAATCGGCCGGAGGCTGGTGGATTCGGGGTGGATATATATATACATATATCGATAAAAAAGAAAAATGGTGCGCGGACTGCTCTCGTATGAGCACCATCGACCATCGATTGGCGCACTTCCCGACGTGGACTACCAGTAAACTATGCAAACCGCAACCGTCAGAAAATCAATAAGGAATCGCGTGCTTATTTCTACTTTTTCGCTTTCGCTGCTACTACAATTTCCTCGCATGGATCTTCACGTAAAACACTTGAATTAAAGGAGAGAACAAGGACTGCAAAGTGGAACAATTGCAGCTTGGGTGTCAGAAGCAGCAATAGATGTGAGCGAACACCTACCTCACTGCTACCGAACAAAGTTGCAAAGACAGTGGTCGTACCAAAAAAACGCACATAAAACAGCAAAATTGGCGCCTTGTAGACGACACGACGTCATGCACGAGATAGGCATGGAACGTGCAACGCCACCAAAGTAAAAACCGTGGGCGTCAGAGTACCATAAGACTCGCAACAACGATATTGAGTTGACTTTTGCTGTTACAGAGGGAGAGTTCGTATAGAATAAAATGTTAGACAATGTGTTTTTATAAAAAAAATATCCTGTGGGTTTTGTTCCACGCCGGAAATAAGCAGCGCGTCTCATTTTTATCCTTGTTGTAGTCTTCTACTGCAATAATTAAGACTGATTTAAACAGGTACGTATGATAATTGAATGTATGATATTCTAAGGAGGGTACGACGGTAGCATCGAAAAAGTTCATATCTTATAGAGAAGAAGCAGTTGCAGAGTCCTTGCAGCTGTCCTGAGCGTATTTCCTGATAAAGGCATCCCTACATTCCTCAAGGGTGAAAATAATCATGCAGCTATTAAGCAGAAAGGCGTGTGTGTGTATTGACAACTTCTATAAACAATCTTTGTTTATAAGCTGTCATTTTACGTGAGTCGCTCAAGGTTCCCGTTCCGAATAATATGGGTGGAATAAAATAGAATGTCCTTTTTTGCAGTTTCGTAGCCAATGCCGTCGACGAGGAGCATCGTCTGCCGATCGAACGAAACGAAATCTTCGAAAGGCAATAGCTTAAATAGCTTATCTATAATTTGCACGTCGATCCCTTCTCGATTTAGATAACCTCACACCTAAACCACACTATCTATTAGGACCATAAACCATTCTTAAGCCCATTGATGTTTGTTCTCACATATGTCTGATCTACGGCGCCTGGCCCTGCTGTTCCGTGCACAACAAGCATATGGTCGATTGCCATGCGGCGTGTATTGTCTATATATTTGCCTTATGTTATTTAGTCGTTGATTGCATCGCAAATAACCTCCACGTCGATTTTATATATAGCATTAACGAAATGACGGGTGAATTGGAAGAGCAGTTAGCAATGGGTTCCATGCTCGGACGAATTAACCGTCAAAAAAGTTAGGGTCCATCTACGAATACTTGTATGACACCGTTATTAATTGCGAAAGCAAGCCGGAGGGGCGGTTTCGTCTGGGTATACGACAGTTACAGTTGATGCTTCGCCGATCATCTAATACGCGTACCATTAGAACGCCTATCCGGCATTGCCTGACTAACCAATTTTCGATGCACTCAGCAGCGGCGTCATGCTAACCCATATGAAGAAGTTCGACCTTGCAGCGGAGTTTGAGGCCTTAGGTATGTTTCAAACAGCATTTGCTCGAACCTTCTTGTTTCGTTCTTATCCAACGCCTTGCAGGATCCTCTACACATGATAGAATTATTGAAGACTCAATTTCTGTGCTTCGTTTGGCTATGAATTCTCCATGTGGTTCAGTCTCTACCGTATAATCACTGTAAAAAAAAAAGACAAGAAAAGCGGATGCCCCATTGAACAACTCCCATGTTTAGTGGCTATTAATGATATGTATTGCGCTCAGCAAACCAAATACAGACCACAGCTTCTTCTGCAAAACGAGTTGACCTGAAAATTCTCTATTACGGCAGCGCTGGCATCGCCAACGTATCGACCGCGCTCTTCATAGATGAACTTCATGCACTTTATGTTATTACGTTATCGAGCGCCTACGAAGCACTCGGACCAGACGCATTATTCAAGACTTCGGAACACTCCTGAATCCTAATGGCCCGTCTGTGAAATCCAAATAAACGTTAGCTAGATACAAGTTGCACCAATTTTACCTTCAATATAATCTTAGATCTGTTAATTATATCTACGACTATAAATTTCAGCATTATGGATTGATACTTCTATTCATGTAGAATTTCGCTGCTATTCGTAAGGTAATAACTGCGCTGCCATGGTAACACGAGTTGAGAACGATTCGATGTGTAAAAGGGTCCCGTACGTAGTTCACCAAAGCTTCACCCTAAATCTTAGAAGAACTGGATGTGTGTGCTTACGAATCTGCCAGCTAACGTCAGCCATTGGTTTCCATACCATTCCCGTCCTGTCGCATAGAACCTAGAAATAGAGCGTCGATCCTGTTGCAGGCAGTAAGAAGAGATCCGTCTGCCGCTCCAACTGTGGTCGACTCATCATTATATAGAAAAATCGGTCAAGACAAGATTGAGTGTCGCAGACATATGAGAAATGAACGACGGGCGAAGGTGTGACACACTTATGCTGACGTCATCCCATGTAGCTTTGAGATGTAGCTGTCTTCTTTGCTCCCTAGCTCTAATTCTTCGTTCGGAGAACGTTCGTTCATGAGAGTAAGAACGCACTTTCCTGCCATCGGATATCCTTTATGTGAACCAAATGGATCGTCAGTTGGTGATTCTTGTCCGGCACACTTGAGCCGCCTTGTGTACGTATAGACATTATTACAGAAAACCATAATACGAGATTGGCGCATTGTAGCCGCTATATGTTCTTTCTTTTGTTAAACTTTTTTTTTACCGATTTAATAATTGGATTACGTATTGGGTAATTAGGACGCCAACTGTGAAATAACTGGATGCTGGATTAAAATAGCATAACACGAGCGTACCTTTAGGCACTGGGTAGCCCTGAATTTGTATAAGCTGAACGGTCCAAAAGTGCCCCAAACATATTGTCGCGAAAGCAGTTGCTCTGGTTACCGAAGCGTAAGATTCGATCGATGTCGAAAATCGAGTGTAAAATAATAGATCGTTGTTTCGAACACTTGTTTGTATTGGGGTGCGCAACCGTACGCTGACTGATAAGGGCAACTTCGATTTGTGCAAAGCAAGGTGTTGATTATTATCATATTTGCCCCTTAAATGTAAATGCATCGATAAATTGTGACTAGAGTCTCTGTTATAAGCACGGTTATGCTCGTTGAAATGATTATCGTTGGTAGGACGACAGCGTAAAGGGGTCTGTACAGCCTCCTTAAAACAGCACAAATAAACTCAAACATGGCTGTTGTTTATCTATAGAAATTGACTTATAAAAATAAAACAAAAAAGCGAGTTCTTTTGGCTTTTGATAGCAGTACACTGCCTCTATCTAATCATCTGTATAATGAACTCCATCAATACGCTGCAGTTGTGCTAACAAATCCATGTATCCGCATATCAGTCTAACTGTTGTATAACAAATGATTGATGTTTTTGGTATTGTTTTTCTTCACTCCAATTAATAATAAATTCAACGAAAAAACTTTCATTCGGAAGGTTGCTCATTAACGCCTTTCTTTGATCGCTGATCGGCTGACCACCTTGAAGGACTCATGCATAACAGGGATCCTTAAACATAGCATATAAGCACGCGTGTAGGCATGACTACGAACAGCTGGCCCTTGCTTTCGTTGGTTATTGCCGTCTCGATTCGCAATTTATCATTGGATCTGATTGATTAGTAAATTACATTACAGAGTCAGCGCTGGCGAACCCTTACCTGCCATTCAGTATGTGACTAGGGCATAGCCCAGTCACATATTGAATGCCGATATACCTAGTGAACACTAGCTGTTCATGTCACATTATATCCTATCAGCTAATCGCGGTAAGTCCGTCAATTTCAACTAAGTACTCATCCCTGTATGCGTATGTTCTCCTTCTTCTATAAACCCTATTTTGTCACAGCATTGCTGGTTTGATTCCGGTAATGGCTAAAAGAACGAGCGGCATTATAAGCCGACTTTACGTTTGAAGCTAGACATTCTCACGGAGATCTTTCTCGCAGCAAGGCAGCTCAACGCTGTTGCTAGTATTGTAGCCGGGACAATCGCACCCTCTTGCAGAAGTATAGGTTTCGACCTGGCCTGACGAAATCAGGTCTTGATCACTTTATTGGACTTTGACAAAAGCGCAAGAAGCATGCCATTAGTCGGTGTATGTGAGAAAGGTAAGACAGTCGCTGACAAACATCGATCAGCTAGGAGACTAGGTAGGCCAGCCCGAGGATCATCTCCAGGCGGTCTGCTGAGGTTTACAGGGTGACATATGATTTACACTAATGCAATTTAACAGAAGAGGGAAACTGAGAGGAATCACTGAACATAACAAGTTCGAAGAGGACACCGTGGCTTTGATTAATCCGTTGCCGCGTGGAAAAGCGGCTAAGTCCTAGAAAAGGGAGTGGATGGAGCAGCGGTCGAGACAACAATAAGAAATAAGAAAACGGGACTTTTAGACACCGCGAATACGATATGTCGGTGGGCCCTTTAGTTCTTTCAAGTGCGATACGCAATGAGCACCACAAATCTGAGAAGTCTGGATTAGAGCCTACTCTGACCGAGATAGTTCATTCATTCGCCGGTTACCTGTTTAACACTCATCATCTAATATAATTCTAATATTCAACGAGTCTGACGAAAGCAGGAATAGCGCCAGCCACGTTAAGCCTTACTGTGTACGGAGCCAGCCTACGTTTCGTAAGTTTCCCATATAGCTCCTGTGCTGCCAAGTCACCGTGTCACAATCTTAGCAAGCAAACATTTGCCCAAGCAAGCAAAGGCACCTGATGCCACAGGATTTGGCTCGTTTCAGACCCACTTTCTATACTTCCTAAATTTTTCACCTCTTTGCTAACGTAGTTATTGGTGGAAATCAGGTGTGGAAATCAAAGAGGATCTAACTGGAAATTCACCTACGGCGGAACTCGGTACAAACTTTTCAATTGCAGAGTAGACAGCCCATAAACAGCGCTCTGGGGGCTGATCGCCAGTGTGGCTCCACTATCATCTATCTATGCTTTCTCCTCAGTCACATGTATACTATACAACATTTAACAGAAGCGGTGAGGGTAATCGAGATCGAAAAGGAGCAGTGATCTGAGCCTTTAAATATTTGCCCCTTTCAGTCGTAGACGGCGATGCCGGCGGCACCGACACTGCTTATGAGTAACTAACCGCAGTTTCGGGCATAATGACTGGTATCCCCGAAGGAGCAGTTTTTCAATCGGGAGCAGCTGGAGTTGCTTTGCCTGCCTGTCTACCGAGCTACGGGAGAGCGAAAATAAAAAAGTAGACAGGAGAAAGTAGGATCAGGCTGAGAAAAAGAAAAAAATAGGAAACTATGTCTGCCAATAGATTTCAATGATATCAAAAGCCATGAAGAATTTATGTACACTGCGTGATTATTATCGACACTCACTCCAGCCGTTCACGTCAGTGCAGGACCGCCGATGATGTCCGGTGAGGTTTAATATTGTTATGAACGGCAAGAATTGTCCGCAGGCAGAACGATCATGTGGACATCGTGCAGTTGGGTAACGCTACCATTGTTTGTGATATAATAAAACGTTATCAATGTATGGAGGCTCGTATTAATAATGATCCAACAAAAATGCGTGAGATTCAGTTTGAACAAATGAAAAATAAAGAAGCCGATAAAATTATTTCCCCACATTTGACGTATGTGGGTCATAGAATCCAGTGGACACTTCGGATTTTCTCCGGTGGATCTTCTTAGGTTATGTCTTAGAGAAAATGCTTAAAGCCACACTGACGATACATACATACATGTAGCATTTATGTAAAATGTAACCAAAATAATTAAGACTTCGTGATGATCATCGAGCTGATGAGGAATACTTATGCAGTATGTGAAATATTAGATCACCGTTGAAAGTCCACTGCTCATAACGTAATATGGAGTATTTCGCATCAATTAAGGGCGATGAGCGTAGTGATATCCTCGCTAATAGAGCTCAATCGCACGGAGGCCTGATACGAACTAACAACAGTATCACAAAACTTCAAGTGTATGCGGTTTGAGACGTAGGTTTTTTGTGCGTCCTAAGCCGGAAACCTTTCTATCGCGATATTACCTGTCGAGCCTTCTCGTTCGATACTATTTTTCTTGGAACTAAACCTTTATTTCCAGCTAGCATTTTTCTATCGGAAATACATCGTGCTTGAACATTCAGTAACACCTGCAAGCATCTACAGCTGTGGTGAGGACTTTTTCGCGGTCCTGTTTGATAGACTCAGCTGACATCAATAACACAATTAAAGTCAAGACGTCACCTGTTTCTTGCAGGCGGATTATGAGCGTATTTTGTCAATCATTTACACGCCGTGATCTTCTTCATTCACTACCTATATAACATACGTTAAGGCTAGCGTTAGGCATATAGGATGTAAAAATGTGCGTTGCTTCTTCCTAATATTAGGTATAAACTGCATTTTCCATGAAGTAATCATAACAAAATAAAGCACGCCAAGAATATAGGAGCTGCTGAATTGTAGCTCATATGAATCACTGCCAACATGCGCAATATTGCCTCATACAAAATTCATTCAAAACAATGGACGGCCAGTTAGTTTAGGGATTTAATGTGTGCACAAAGGCGTACAAGATGTACAAATAAACCACGTATAGGTCAGAAAAGTTGTAGCCAGTTTCTACCAGGCCTTCATCAATTATTCATTTACGTATTACAGTTCTCACAAACGATATCACAGAAAAAATTCGCCAGTCGGCATCGACACGATTGGCTAGGAACATAATTATGCCGCCGCGACTGTGGCAAAAAGACCTAACCAATTCGTTCTCTCGTGCGCACGCTCTTTCTGTAATAAAAATAAGATTGCTTCTCCCAAACGAGAAACAAAACGATGAACTTCACAAAAAGCGAAGTGGATATGGGCAAAGTAGAACAACGAGAAATTGGATAGGATGGAACAAGACCCTTCAAATCGAAAGCTACATATCTCTTCGTAGGATTCAGCGAATGGAAGAGGTTCGCGCGCGGGGGACGCGGGTTTAGAATTGCACCAGAAGACCACTGCGATTTAAAGCAGCTGTGCAGTGATGATTGATTTTCTGTGCTGTTGCTGCGGAAAGTGACAAAGAAGGATGGCGATGACAACAACGACTCGAACCGACTTTGCCATGGCGTGCCGTCCGTACGAAACGCACTCAGCCTCCTCCCCAGTCCCAGCGCATACCCAATAGAGAATAAGTCTCTTTGTGGCTGCTGGCGCTGGTGACGATGGCGACGTAACAGGCAACGTAGGATTCTGAGTAATCATTTATGGATCAGTCGTTCCTGCCCAACTAAGTATTTTCACTTACCTACCCTCATATATTCATCCATATACCTTTACCAATCGTAGGACCAGGGTGAACACATGGGGTAGGCTTGGCTTGACATCAAAACAACAAAAATTGCGCGCTGTTAACATTTCCTTCATTATTTGTTCTATCGAATTTCGTTTTCTGTATCCTCCATGACCTATATATGTGTATGACTGCCACGGAGTGGCGTGTCATACTGAAGTTGTAGCAACATGTACGCAATGTAAAGCTCGAATGCGAATTCGTGTACATGTTAAATTGGCGTGATAACCTACTATCGCTATGATAGCCGTTTCAACAATCATAGTAATTGTTATTGAAACTGCACTCTTAACAATGCCTGTTAATATTACTAATGTTTATACTATATGCTTGTATGTGAACGCCTCAGCCGTGACTGCTACTTACCATGAAGGGTGCCGCAAGTTGTTCCATCCTAGCGAAGTCCAGCGGAGGCTGTGATAGACTGAAATTTAAGAACATTAATATTTAATTTAATTAATTTAAGCATTAGGCGTTGTTATAAGCTTAAGCGCGACAGTCGAGATCGCAGATTAGAACCATATAAAAGCATAGAAATGTCTATTGTTTAAACGCGGCTCATTTATCGGTTGAACACTGTCACAGAGTTGGCTTTTATAAGTGATTATAGTTTTAACGCGAAGTTAAGCGCCTCTTGGCGTAAGACGGATAATACGGCGGATAATACGTTAGAGAATCCTATGAGAATTCATAATGTGTGGTGTGCATACACATCGAATCCCTCTAAATGGATGTTTACTGCGTTTTGTTTGACAGGAAACTTTCGGCGAGCCATGATTCGAGTTGTCAACCTTTAAGCGGAATGACAAATTGTGAGATTGACGAAGTCCATTGGAACGCCGTCAGTACACAAGATAGTAGTATCACGCGCGCGCGCCGATCGTCCAAATCGAATTCGTTCCACAAAGCTCCTTCCTTTATCGTACCCTGGCGAAAATTCCTGACATTGCCACTGACGATTTACCGGCTCGCAGCTTTGCTCTGACCCCATCATGTCGCCCGCGCAGTGAAATTTTGTACAAACTGCGAGCAAAACGAACCAGAGATGAGGTACAGAGTTTGAGATATTGTCTATTCTCTAATCCATACACTTTTAATTATCCTTTTTCAGCATAGTTTCAGCATAGCAGGTTTCCACAGAAGCAAATGTTTCTGCTCTCGGCTTATCATGCCCCGCTCCGTCAAAGGCAGTCCTGATCATTATTATCATGTACCGAGCAAGCTCACTAAACTCCCAAGCATTTAGGCCAACTTGGTCATCAAAATACTAAACAAGAGCCTGCATTACGGAGTGCAGGCTAAACTGTTAGGCTCGTGTTTTAAGGACTGAACCAAGGAGCCATATCAGAATGCTCGTGTGCACAGTTTGTTCGGTGCACGAAACGCGTGCCACATTGAGCAGTGATGCTCTCATATGTCCCTAGCGGCCGTCCATGGCCCGCTAATCACATTGCTTGTATGACTTATTGGAAATGATGAGTCTCTCCAGCTTGCCAAACTGCCAAAGCTAGGGCAAAGTACCTTTATTGTGATATGATAAAATTACGCACACAAAGAAAAAGTGCATTTATTCACACTATACATTATAGACAGCTAACTGTGCGGTGTTCGGTTGGTGTCGAGACGGGATACTTGCCCGCCAGGTTAATCCAGCAGTCGGTCATCCAGAAGTGTCTATGAAGTCATGTCGACATATATGTGCACAATGGCTTAACTATTGCAGCAGAATCGTCGGTCAGTTGATCCTGCCGACCGTGGATAACGTATGCACCACCACGGCCAGTCGCTCATCGACGGAAACGAATCGTCTTCCTTCGCTGTCCCTTGTATGGTGGTGCTACAGTAAGGTTTGTCCGCCTTCTGTTTCCCTTTTCTTTCCTTTCTGTCATCCTTGGAGTCAATGTTTCTGCTGTATGATTGCCATCAAGCTGTTCCGTTTACCACTCCTACTATTTTAGGTTATATACCATTCAACCCCCAGTTTAGCACTTACGCTCTTCACCCCGTCTCTCAGTTTAGAAGCTTGGATTTACTATGTGCGGGACACACCTAAACCCGTGAACTTATGTCTTGCCCAGGTTTAACAATTTACCCACCACTCCCTAGCACTTTTGCAAACCGTACGCCTTACATACGATGGATTCGACCATTTAATTCTTCCTCTTCCACTTCGGCAACAGCGTTCAAAACTATCCGTCGACCTTGGCAAACATACTTCTTCCTGTCTATACCTTAGACACTACCAGTCTTTTTTAGCTCGATGACATCGGTGAAACTCACCTCTATATCTCTATTCACTAAATGGAACGCTTTGTAAGACAAATTATTGAATTTTTCAAATAGAACCAGCAGCAGAAATAGAAGAAGTGGAAGCTTTCCGCCCGATTTTTTTTCTGTCGCCCACTTTCTCCTGTTACAACTCCCCAGACAGCCCAGATATGAATATACATCTAAGCTGGCCCGAGCTCCTTCAGTTATTCATTTTGAATAGGTAGAGTGACTAAAAAGACACACCTTCTTCCTCATTTTTCCACTGTTCCTCCTATACCATCATTCCTATTGAGGGATAATGGTAGCTGGATCATTGCCTGTGTACAGCTACTTCATCTGTCTTTTTTGGCTTTCCTAGCCAATTTTCCCGCCGGAAAACCGAAAAAGATAGAATCATCTCTCGTATTGTATTGGACAGTGTTCCTGTGTTTCTATTTTTCGGCCGAAGCAGAAACGATGGTTACAATAGGAGAGACAAAAAAAAACAATTTGTCAAATAATCGACTGAAATGGAAAACAAATAATCTAAACTGAGGGCTACGAATATTGTAACTATACATGTTATCCTTATAGCGCGGTAACGCGAACTGCAATACCTCCGCATTCAATCCCTCATTGCTTGAATATGAACTAAACTCAAGAGATCAGTGCACAGCGCGAACTACGCTGATGTTTCATTGCAGTACCTGCCACATGACCGCCGGCCTGCGCTACGCATGTTGCGCGCCTTCGTTCCCTAAGACCCCAGCGACGAACGATGTTATGGAAACGTAGTAAATCGACTACAGGGCATGCTGTTATTAAAATATTCATCACCAATTCGAATATTCAGTGAGGCGCGGCTTCTCGTAACAACTCTCAACCACCCCCTGCGCATCCTATGGACACCCGTCTTGAAGCCAAAGACTCCCCTGGGCGTCCTGGCGTGCTAGATCCCGCAGCTTTGGTTGGATTGCCAGCTCAAAGCTCCAACTCATCTCATTCGCAATTCCACGCCCTATTCCTTCTTGCCCCTTCTTCGAAGTTTGCTGATCCCCAGTCGTAGTGAGAAACGCACAAGTATTATCGCATGTTCGAACCAGATCCGACAGATCATCAGACGAAACAAGGAAACATCCACGTTGTACCAATCGCTGACCGAACTTCTGCGCCATGATGGATCGTGATGTAGGACGGTCATCACATTCGCATAATGTCCACGTAACGTCGACCACTGCGGAGTAAGCAGGGACAGAGACAACTGCACTCGTACGCGGATTAGTTTACCATAGAAATAGCAGCAATACTTCTAGCAACAGCGATAATCGCAACAGCGGCAGATGAATAGGCAAAGATTGATGGCAGGTCCGCTGCCTTCACCGCGGATTTCAGTGAAGACCGTATACCTATCCCTAATCTAACAGTACGTCCAGATGATGACCACGATTATAGTCAGAACGATGAGATTGACTGTAACGTTAACGGCATCAATCTAATCTCAAATGCTTTATGAAAATAGACGGATGCGCGATGTAGTCTTTCGTAGGTAAAGCTAACGCACTGGGCAATTTTGCTGCGGTGCAAAAAACGTGAAATACACACTGGGCATTGATGTGACGACCTCTCAGTATATGTATAGACATATTTTGGGTAATTTTTCGTCTCGAAGCTCACAGCGTCTACTAAGAATTACCAGTACCCAATCTGCTAGAAGGCACATTTTCCTCTAGGTGAAGGGGGTAGTAGGTTTGTCTTTACAGAAACTTCCATTTGAACTCGCTCGAACGAGGCAACAGACGGTCAGCATACTTCTTACTCTAACAGAAGCATAAACCAGAAAGCCTTTGCAAGAGAAACAACTCCTGTATAAAACCTATCACACTGAACGAGGAAGAGAACCGGCCAGGGGAAGAGCAATAAGAACAGGGCAATTTAAGAGCAGCAGCGCCCGGCGAAACGACGAAGAGCGACCCCCCTATTACTATGAAAAAATTGCTTCTGCAATTCGTGGTAATTTGTTCTTGGGGGTTGGCTCTGTTGTTTTTGTTGAGCAGTACGGTTTATTTCTGCCCCTGAGGTGCACGTGCGTGACTTGTTAACTTATTGCTTCCATTAAAAAGGGGAAAATAGATAAACTTGTGCTCGGCCACTGTATCATCGACGATATTCGGCCTTTAATCGTCTCGAACAAGGTCGAGATTGAATTAAATTTATCTAGTTGAACATTCCTGTGCCCCAATTTAGACACTGATAAATACCTTATTATATGATGAATGTCATAGTCGTCATTTTTGAGCATGAAGTGTCTTCACAGATGTATTGTACAGTCCCGTTGGGAAGCTCAGCCTTATTTTATTTATAGATATTATAAATTGTTCGATTTGCACTGTACTCGATACTCACTAGTATTCTCAAACAGAGGGCGAACATTGGAAACATCTTTTGAACGCCTGCATAAAAAAGCCGATAATCTCTATAGACGCTTTGACGAAACTGCTCCCTAAACGCTCTCGCCTGTTTGAAACAGGATAAGTTCCACAGATGATAACAGCATTAGTACAGCTAAGGAAAGAGAATTTGTTTCGATGTTTTTCGACCCGAGAGCTATATTTAAGCTCTTGGATTAAAAAAAAAACCAAGTTACTTTCCTAATTTAAATTACGAATTCTTAATATGCAGGCTTTACTTCTTACAGTAAGTACCATACTCTCAAAATAGACACGTTTGACCAAAAACACTTAGCTACCTCTAAACAACAATCTATAACCAGCTTCATTTAAAACACTAATCATCTATGTAATGATTTTCCTTAGCAAATTGCATGTAACATAAAGGATAGCGGTCAATAGACGAGTCCCAATTTATGCATCGCTTTCAACGTCGTGCCGTTGATACATGTGAACGTGATGAAACAAAAAGTACTCAACAAAGTAAGGCTGTTCAGATAGATATTATACAGCAACAATATATAAACAAAAACAAAAACAAAAACAGGTACCACAATACGTTTTCTAGATGAGACGAATGGCATTTGCCTGTCCCCATTATATATGATATCTGTTTATCCAACATTTGGACTAAGAAGCGCTACGATGCCCTTATTCACGCCGAGAATGATTACGGGCGTAAGTAGCTGAAACAGAAGCTTTCTACGAATAACGTGCGGTAATAATAATTCTTTCCCGCGGCGCCTTGAGCAATTGACGTAGCCAGCCTCATTTACGTTTGCCTCGGCTCCACTAGAGCCTTATGAGCTTCCCGCCTAAAGCAGCGATACTCGCGCTACAGAACTAACCGGGATGAAACGAACGTGGTGGGAAAATAGATGGTTATGCCTGTCCATCTACGAAGGGAAAACGTCTCCCAGAGAGATTTCTGCAAGCTTCTACCGGTTTCGACCCGTGAGAGCTTTGATTGTCGACAAACGACTAACCAAATAACGAATAAGACTCTGGAACTGCTGGCTCTGCAGGCGGAGTAAGGCGGAGGCGCGCTGCACCCCCGGCAAAAAAGAAGCACCGTCACAGCCAGAGAAGCAGTAGCGCCGCTCTGCTTTTAAGCGATCAGAAATCATTAATGTCAATGAGCTTTCCGACAAGAAGAGGCCCTACATCACTTGCCACATGGACGTATTGAGATGGCACTGATGACTGCCGCTCAAGCAGCTGCTGTAACCAATGCTGTCTCCTCCTTGCGTTTTCGGCCATTCAGGATGACTAGACTATCCTCAGTGTTCGCAGTCCGTCCCGTAGGCGGTCAATAACTAAACGCACTAGGACTTGCCAGTCCAGTGTTGCTTGATTTTGGCCTTGCATAGAGGTGTAATTGATAATGGAACGCCGAAGGGACAGACTGACGAAAATAGAGCTTGAAGTCTGCGGCCTAAACCTGAAATATTTCCTTATCGAGTTCGAGAATGATTATCTTAAGAGGTTAGAAAGCTCGAACAATGACAACGAGTTAACCGATCGTTAACTTATATTATATAAACTTACTAATTAGTTGAAAGGAATACGAATGGATTGTACAGTCACTTCCCGGTGAAAGAATAGCCGAGAAGTTACTGTCTTCTGCGACGAAATTTGCGTGCACAATTTCTTTCAAGTAGTGTTTCGGGTCGTCACAAATGTGTCGGATTCTCAAGTCTATAAACTAGTTTTCGGAGTATCGTACTACATCGACTGACTCAGAATCGTGGCGTGCGTGGGATGTAAATATCCGCGCGCACCACAGGCAAGAGCTGGCGTCGGGGCCGATTTATACATTTGGGTCTATATCATTCAATATTTTGTCGAAAATTGTGTTGTATTAGAATCCAATTCACATTAAAACATGTACGCAACCGCCATACGTAGGTGCTACCGTTAGTATAACTACTAATTATACGGGAAAGGAGAGCTTCCATTTAGCTGGTGGCTATTCTGGCGATGGTTTAGTAAAATCAGGAGCTTACTAACGTGCTCGAGCCAGTGATTCAACAGTAGCTCGCGTAGAACACTGCCGAAGCTACAATCTTCAGTAGCTCTCAATTCAATTGAGAAGTATCTGTCCATTCGCTCGTAAAATCAATTTATCATAACGCACCGAACAGTTGGTTGCCGTCGCAGTATTACATTTGACTATGATTTTCGCTTCACCTAGTCACGAGCACAATCTCTACAGTGTCGAAATAACCATGCTCTCACTCGTTCCAGGTTATTTAGACAAAAAATACTGGTTCGACAATAGCGACAATCTGATTCGCTTCCAACGTTGCTCTCGGCTTTGCCTGTACCCTTTCTACCAAGCTATGATGAAAATAGGTTACGCCATTAAACGTTGGTTCACTACTTACCAAACAGCACTGTTGGCCTTGCCAAAGTCTGCTTGCACCTGCGTGGATGACGCATCTGTCTAATGGTACGAACTTTCGAAGAAGTTCAGCCGGCTCGCTTTCAAGGCAATCCCGTTTGGCCTCTGCCTCCATCTGTTCCACTTTACGATTTGGCACTCTATTGCATTTTCTGCGTGGCCTGGTTATCGTGTTTTCTTCAGATGCAGAAGCAGATTCTTTCCAAGTCCTATACTTGAACTGAGGCGTGCAGAAGGCAAACCTCTTCGGCTTGTCTGTCTTGCCTTTTCCCTGTCCTCCAGCACTTCTGAAAGACTTTTTTTCAACACCCCGTTCTCTGCTGTCAGGTTTGACAACAACTTTCGCCTCGATTCTGTCTAGCGGGCTTCGTATACCTATTGCATTGTCCTCCGAAGTTAGGTTCGGGTTCATGGGGTTTTCTGAATCCGAGTTAGTTTAGTTCGTCGTTAACTGTGTCGCTTTCTACTTCGAACCTGCTTTGGCTAGTTGCCTCATTTGGATAGCTGTAGCTCAATTATGCGGATCCTCTTAGAAAGCCTCGTACGAATTATTCAGTGTGTAAAGAGCCGGTTCTTTACAAAGCACAATATATCATATGAGAAACTGCTGAGGCACTGCTATCTACAGTAAACAGCGAATTCTGCAATAGCACAATGGTTATTTTAAAATATCGCAAAAATCCCAGGTTGCGTTAAACCAGCTGAACCGAATACAACTAGAATCGATTAGACAAAATCGGCTGTGGACGCTCAGCAGTCGGTACGTAGTGCAAGGAGATCACTAATGTTTGAAGACCGAATCAATCAATAAGTCAGCGTAATAGAAGAAGCAGTCGTTTCGTTGAAGGCTAACGACTGCAAGATTCTTCCCTTACCTGAAGCCGTTTATAGCGGCTACCGTTTATCTGTGCTGATCGACAGCCGAGTCTGTATTCATCACAGATAAAGACGCAGGCATTCCGTCTGCTAGTTCCCTTTCCATTTTTCCTGGCTGCCGAACTTGAAATAGCGACGATGTGCCGACGTCGGCCAGAGGGAAAGAAAAAGAACGAAGCAGTCCATAACGAATTCGCCAACGGTTATACACAACATCGAAAGGGAGAGGTACGGAAGACAAGCTCCCTCTCCGTGTCTCTCGGAACTCCTCAAAGCAACGAGTTGTCGAGAAGCCAGCTGCTTCTGTAAGCTAGCCGTCCGTTCTTCGCTGTCTTCCACCAAATAGTTTCAACAGACAGATAATAGAGAAAGACTGACCGGGTGTCCAGTAGACAACAACGGTTATTGGGGTGTGAGGGCCAAGATTTTGGAGTTGAGTGAGAAAGAAGGTGAGGAAGCTATCGAGGCGGCCACTTCAACGGCGCAGCAAGTCAGGCCCACAGCACGATTGGGTAAGGCAACATACGATACATGATGAAATTTGTCGTACTTCGGTACCGGCTATTGTTGTCTGTCAGTGGAAATAGCCAGTATTAGATATTAATTCTTATCTTGTAGGGACGATTAATGTAAATATCCATTAGTCGAAACAATTGATCATAGGCGCGGGCGCCATTACGGTTCGCAAGCTGAATTCCAAAGCCGCATGAAATAATAGACAATTATCCGGGTATACTAAGAATTAAAAAACAAAAAAAGAAAAAAGACAATGCTACGTATTAAATCATATAATGAAAAAGTGTTATATAATATGATACACGATATATACATAACATTCGAGAAATGCATATACCGCTCTTCAGAAATAGTTTCATTATAACAAACGAACGAACGACGGACAAAATCATAAATCAGCAGTATAAAGCCCTAGCAAATGTCTGACACAGAAATGTCTCGCGCAAAATGACACAGAGATGTTCATCCCTTGTGGGCTTACATCTCACACCCGTCTCCATAGATAGACTACCATCAACAGGAATTGCGGGTGTGGTACGTGTGTCACAGGTCTATACAAACCTGCATATATATATCCATAAAGAGGCTAGCAGCAGAGCAGCATCGTCGGCACTTCGACCTGGTAATGCAAAGCAAGAAATGCTATCGAACCCTCAAAGCCGCTACCTGTTTTGGCGGGCGAAACTGTTATCTTACATGAGATATCAACACTCAGGCTCAATACCTCAAATGTAACATTTTATAAAACGTATTTTGTTAATGTCCCTAAAAGGTGGTTCACTACTAACGTGTTTAGGAAAAGTGGTTTAAATTCAGCGTAGACATACAGTTCCTTCCACGCCACGAAAGGCCAACAATTTGAAGCGATGCTTTACTCAAGCAATAGTGCAGTAATTAAAAATTCGAAACGTACATATATAGACGCCTGTAAACAGATAAACCATTTTCATAACCTTAGAAGCCACCAGAAACTTACACTGGACTATATAATTGAAAAAAAAAAGTATTTACGTACCCTGCATGGACTCTATTAATGTCAAATCGAAGGCAACCTACTTACTAGGCACACAACATAAACTAAATCAATGATGCAGTAGCATGGGTACCCCCATTTAGATACAAAAAAGTACTATGTATAAAACTACTGAAACAATTGTTTACACAGCTTCTAGGCAGCGTACGATTTCTTTTTCGTACTATGTTTTGCCTCTTCTTGCAACTCCCTAAACTTCGCCCGACCTCTCGACATACATTCAGGTATGTAACGGGGGTGAGGGGTGTCGCTTAAAAATCCATTCACTAGGTGATATGCGGCGCGAATTTTCGAAAGAATTATCATTTTCGTTTTTCGCTCTCTCTTTTCCTCACTGAACCTTTGCTTGGATGTCTTTCTTGCTTCAGTCAGCCATCGCCACTCTAGTGGCTTCGCCTCGTCCCGCCCCTACTGTAATTCCACACCCAAGGCCAGATGAGGCCAAGTGTCGCAGTAATGGCCAAAACGTAGGGCTTGCGGAAATAGAGCAGGTGGAGGCTTCTGCAGCAACGTACGCTGCAGGCGTCACATTGGTGGCAGCAACGTCACTTGTGAGACGCTACACCGCAAGTGTCTTCCTATGGTTATGCTTCGTGTTGCGTTTTCCTTTTCATCTTTTCGCCTTGGCGCACGAACAAAATTTGATACGGTGCTGCCAGCTTCACTTCATCGAGGGTTTAGTAAAAAAGAAAGCAAGGGAGAACGACAAGCCAGAGGAGAGGAGGAAATTGAAAAATTAAACTAGGTGTATCATGCAACGACGTTGTTTAGCAAAATTACGCGCTGTACGACGTTCGCGGACGTCGTACACCGTGAGAAGTAGAACATTTTTGGGGGGTTGTTGATTTTCCATTATTGGATTGGGCCACCTATCATCACAAACAGTTACATTCGCGGCAGCATTAGCTCGTATGTGACCTACAGTTTGCTTGCTGGAGCCCGAGATTCTCACTCTCTCCCACCCGTCTCAGACCTTATATCAATTCCTTGCAATTTTCTTCTAAGCTGCTATGGTCTCTTTGAATAGGAATGCTAGTCTTTTCTCTTTTCATCTATTCCTGAATTCATTAGCTCCTGATACTGAGCACCAAAATAGCGCCCTTTCCCCGCAGTCCACGCTCCACAAACTACGTGCTGTGATTCGTTCTTCGTTCGCCAGGAACTGTTTATTGCAGTCCTGCGATGAATTATTAATAATTATTATATCATCGATAGGAACTCTTCCAAATCCTGCTTACCAACGTCAAATAGGTTCACTATGAGCGATTGTACGCGTTTATCAGCGCGCTGATGTAGCGGGGGTTCAGCTGACACAAGCGTTCGTTGCTTTGCGTTAGCGTAAATCAGCCATGCGCGTCCAGCCAACCTAGGCGGCTAAGCGGTATGTGAAAGCTTTCTAAAAAGCTAAAAATGCAATATTGTTAGTTGATGCTGCTGCTGCTGCTGCCGCCGCCAAAAAAGTCGGTCGTCGCCTTTGCGCAAAGTAACACTCTTACGTCACTTGAAAAAATTTTCTACCTGTGTTTCTTCTTTACTAACCACTTTTTTGGGTCACCCAATCGCTTACGCTTGCTCTCGTTGGGCGTACCGCTTTCCCAATGATAAGAAATTCTCAATCTCAACAGCCTATTACATGACGATCAAGACGAAAACGACGGTTTTGCTTTCCTCGCTTCCGATTGCTTCTGAAGAGCAAGTCTTCTCTGATGGTTGGTGCGCAGGGCTATTTCGCAGGAAAAGTCGCAGAAGATGCCGAAAAAGAAGGGAAGACAGCGGAACAAAAAAGACTGCGGACGGAAGTATCGACGGTCTCGATGAAATAAGCAATCTTGGTTTTGCAACAGTTACGAGAAAATTGATATCGGGTTCTAGCCTTTTCAATCAGCCAGCTATTGGGTTGAACAGCAGGCCTTGTCGCCCGTGTATACACCATTGTATGAAAGTGGGTCACGATTGTCGTCTCACAACAGTCCATCTTTTCAGCCAATTCAGGAGCCGTTTTCCCTGGACAATGTTTCCCATTGAACTTAGATGGTCCATTCGCACTCTACGTCTAAGCAGCCCACTTCAAAATATTACTAAGCAATACTCGGCAGTCTTTTTCTCCCCGTAACTAATAAGTACTAACCTCTTTAACGGCTTCAAGCAAGATTTGACCTAGGTGAAATGTGACGCGCAGAAAAAATCTGAAATCTACCTTTTCATTAGGAGCGTCGACCTTTGATATCTCATTCCAATTGAAGCTTAGTGTCTTCTTATCTCTTGGCGTTTTTTTGTCACTCTTTAGTATCTATAATGAACAACAATAATCAAGTATAAAAGTGGTAAACTGCAATGAATTACGAAGGGATTGAGAAAAAAAAAAAAGGTAAAATTGCGTGCCGAGACTTATCATTGCGCGCCAAGACAATAATAAATTGACAAAATATAAATAAATAAATAAATAAGTGAAAAAAATAAAGCATAGAATATATGTTTGTTTGATTACGACGACATGAAAATACCCTCTGATAGATTTTCATTGAATCACCAAATATCTCCAAAACCTGGTCTTCCCCGATATGTAGATAGGCATATTTGTATGACATTCATAGCTCTTTCCTTATGGATACACCCATTGACTACTTCCAGTTGCTTGAGACACGACCGAGCGCATGGGAGGTTGGGACTCATCGCTGCGTATCCTCTATGAAGTGTTAACAACCCCAAATCCCTACTAAAGACCAAAGGTTCTTGAGCTTAAGGCAACAAACGTCGCCCCGCGGCACACACAGTTTGTTTATATGTTTGTCCTTTTAGCATCAGTTTGAAAGAGAGAGAATAAGATAAAACACCAATTTAATTAGCGATTACGCGCTGCTCTTCCCAGCTGGACGGTCTATCTTACCCGTCCCTCCCCCCCCCCCTTTGAACTCTGCTTTTTCGACACGAATTACCTAATGAAAGAGCCATGTTATGAATATCATTTTCATATGGTTGCACTCAAAGAACAACAGAGCGATTTAAAAAGATGGCTAGTTTAAACGTCTTTCCTTGCAGCGCTCATGCCATTCTCCCGGGGTAGCGGATAATGGCACGCGCGTCCGACCAAGTTGCTTAATTAGATATAAAATAATAAATTAAAATATACATTCATCACCAACCTGCCTCTAGCACTCTGGTACCCCAATTCAGTACCGCTAAGCTATTCAATACTTTCCCGCCCCAAACTCTCGTTCTCTTGGATCGGCACGCTGTCTCGACACTCAGCTGAATCAGCGAACCGCGACCTCGTCCAGTCACTTACGAAGCCTTACATAAAAGGAGTCTCGCCTGTCTCCCAAGTCTTTCTACCTCTTTATCTTTATCACACTTTTTTCGTTCTTTCCTATTGCATTTACTTCTTTCTGCTTTCCCTTCACCGACCCCTGGCGTGCCCATACGATCCGGGCCGACCGAAGGGGTGGTCCACAAATCTTCTGAAAGTAACTAGAGACCCCTTCATTGCACACACAGATGAACTGACATTTTCTACCCTAGCCTTTTGCCAGGGTCTCGTCGCATCTTGATCCAACTCCGCGGTCTCCTACTCCTTGCGGGCTTCCCAACGGACCAAGTTAGTAGCCAGCCGGGGGCACTTTGCCCTTATTCATTTTGCTACTGTTGACATACGGTGTGTCACCCAGTGGAAACCTGAGCCCGTGCCCATCCATGGCCTTCCCCCGTTCTGTCTCTGAAAACGTGTTTGGCGCTTGCCTCTTCCACCGACTAAGTGAAACCTTCGTTCGCTTCCTTTGATACAGTCGTTTACAACGGCTAGTTTCGGAAGTGTAGGGACATTTCAATCTCATCGGAAGTCAGAATAGTGAAGAAGACTGTTCGGCTTCCGCGGTCCCTACGTGCGTACACCACGTTTGCCTCGACCTCGTTTTCTTTCAGTCTTATGAATTCCTCTCCCTCATTCTGCTGTATTCCTCTTTTAGCCACCGATTTTCCCTCATCCTTAGTGTTGAACGAGACTCAGCCTTTGATGCTGCTCATGTAGTGGTCTCCAGTCGTAATTTTCCTTTCCGTCCTGTGAACCCAGTAGCGCTTCTGCAGTATTATTCTGCTTTATTCATTCGCGTAGCACCTTCCGACTATATGCTTCTCACTCACGGCAAAGCCTCCGGCTTCTTTAAATTGAGCTGGCCTCGCACACCGCTTTCAGTTAAGCTCACTTGCTCGCGCGCTTACGAACTCACTACAGTCGCCGTCAACCGTTGTATCCTTCACTACACCCTACCGTTTCGCTGCCATATTGTCCTGTAAGCAGAAGGACCTGAGCGTAGAGTGCAGAGCGCTGTGCCCATTTTGTTCAGCTGCGACGCCCCCTGAGCTCAAAATTCGCCTCCGCTGCTCTGCGCGGTGCTGCCTAGAACTAAAAGAGCAGAGAAAAAGCCGTTGCTACCCTCGCATTGCTTGTTGAGGGGTCAGTTGAAGCCAATAGAATTTAAAATACTTACCTACACACTGTTTCCATCACTTGTTTCTGTATCAGCGAAAACAGTCTAAGCAGTTACCACCTAACACAGTTTCTTTTTTCCTGGTTTCCGCTGCTTTTGTTTCCCTGCCTCAATAAGAGAGAGTCGGAGCCCCGCTGTGAGTTGCTTCTATTCTAAAGAAAAATTTGCCAGACTTAGCGGAAGTGTTAGTCAGCTGCTCATCATTTGCTTTCATGTCCCTTTTTTCGAAATTGTCGTCTGTTACTATTATTATAATCGGCACATGGCTGATTGCTTTTGTTGAACAGGGAAATTTAAATCTCATTTCGATATGAAGAGAAGAAATAAAAGCCTATGAAATTTGTTACCGGTAGCTTGTCATAACCTCTTAAGAGTGTAGATATCCTCACGAATTTATTATGCCCACAATGTTTTCTACACTGAATGACCGAATTTATTGTTATTATCGTTGATCCTGCTTTGTGTGTTACCTAAACCCTTTTCTTGCAGTCTTTTTCCCATTTTCTTGTTGGCAATCTACTATATTATATAATTTATTGCCCAACAACACAATTTCTGTTAGCTAGATTCTATGCGGTATCGGGGCGGCTGGAGAAAGGCTTATTTAAGCTGGTTTGCTGGAAACTGCCACCGGCTACGGTACACTGTACTCCGCTGATAAGGCAGCTACCTACATCGCATAATTACGCTTCTCATCCTCTGTCCCAGTCTCTTGACGACATTACCTTGGCAGTTCATGTTCAGCTGCGCCTTCCTGTCTATTTTCCGTCTCAGTCAAGCTGAAGATCGAATGTTGTCTTTTTTCATTCTACCCTTTCTACCATGACTAGCTTCAATGGCGGCATCCGCCAACAGCCTTCTGGTTCTACTCTGGGTTTATCTACAACACCATCTAGTTAGTTGAACAGTTGTCATTTTCGGCCTTCTCCTACTCCCAACTTCCCTGGCATGTTAGTAGCCTACTCTGTACCCCAAGCCCATCAGCCATCCTTTCTTGTACGCCCCTTTTTCGTCAGTTCCTAGAACGGAATCTCTCGCTTGGTAAACCACAGCTACCAATCCGAACTGGCTGTTCTCATACCATTTCCTCTTGGCGGTGCCCATTTCTTTTAAGAAAGAAAACAAGCGGCTACAGAAAACGACTAGATCAGCTTGAAAACGATCCGGATAGTACATAGGTGCCTACAAACAATGAACGCGTCAGTGACCGAAATTCCTCCAAAATAACGGCAAAATTCCTTGTAATAATTCATCCATAAAAACAAGATCTTTACGTCCTCCACGAGTATCGTAGAGAGCCAAGCGATAAAGGCAATGTGTAATCTCGCGCCCGTCAATGTTTTAGCTAGACATAGATGAGTGTTATATTATTTATTGCACTTCTAAAGACCGGCGTTGAGTTGATTATGAAATTGTAAAAATGGGGCTTTGACGCAACGTTTTCGACGTTGCGTTGGCTTGCAGCTGTACCGGATATTGTGAGAACAGCTACTGAACAGCCTGACTTGTCTGCCTAGATAAATGAACAAATGGCAGAATACTGGAGTATCTATTTTCGGTTCGTGATTCGTTCTTCCGTTAAGATAAGACAAGCTGATTCAATTTCCATCCCGTAGACCTAAATGCTTGCGATGATTTCGTTTCAACTTGGAAGTCCCCAGCTTACTAGATTTTGCATAGTAAACAACGATTATAATAAAGGTAAACTACATTTGAGTTGTCTCCACCATCTGCTCATTTATTTCGTGCCCCTACGTGCAGAGTGTATTGCAGTGTATGCTCGTGCTATCGTACAAAGGCTATTTCGTCGACTACAAGTACGCTGGTAGCAGAGTGTACTGGATTGCTTGGAGGTCTTTCCATTTTTTGTTACACGTTTAG
The DNA here is from genome assembly GCF_002443255.2 of Varroa destructor. Taxonomy (NCBI): domain Eukaryota; kingdom Metazoa; phylum Arthropoda; class Arachnida; order Mesostigmata; family Varroidae; genus Varroa; species Varroa destructor. The sequence goes on from NW_019211457.1 coordinate 25,048,515, forward strand.
CTTAGCACGAGGAGAAATGCCCATGGCTTTTCTATAGTTAGGTAATTCTCGTCAGGTGGATCCGACGACAAAACCAAAATGTTTGTGAATCGTTTGAACTTCTTCACTTGGTGAAAATGTAACATTTGAAAATTACACGTTTATAATCCTGCACGTATAATCCTGTAACGAACAGGGGGTAACCATAGCTTAGCTTAATAAGTCTGGCTCTACTCAATTCCGGCTAAACAGAGGAACGCTTACAGAGTATTGAGAATTTCGATAAGCAAAGCTATTCGCTCTTTCCTGAATAATGAGGACGGAATGAATGCTCTGATCGTTATTATTATGATCACCATCTTCATAGTTCCCGAGCTACATCAGTAAAGGCAGACGTCACTCATCTCTCAATATCGCACCTCAACCCCTGCTGGTAATTGCCATTGCAATTCAGTATTTCTATTATATTCTCACACACCGCATACGAGAACATTATATGATGCTATGGTAATGTAGATGAAAACTGCGATACTTTCAAATAATTTTAACATCATTCTAACTTCATCTCACCCCATTCTGTCACATGTTACCCCATCCGTATCGTACTAATAACACTAGCACGCATATCCACATTAGTACGAGACGACGCCACGTGGTAAGTAAATGGTAGCCAAATGGAATCGCAGAGGTAAAGCAATAGCATGGAACTGATTTCAGAAGTGTGGGTCTCTTTCGGTGTTTCTGTGTGATCTGTGCCGAGTTGGAGACCCGTTTCACTCAAAGGATGAAGAGACCAACATCGGATATCGTAGCGGGAGAGGAAAGGAAGCAAAATTGGATGTGTGCCCGTAAAAAATCTCTCGCACACAGGCAGACGCAGGCAGAGAACGCAAATGAAAAGGAAATGACAGCCATGGGTTATGGGCCGTTCTGTCGGCGCTGTGCATACCTTGCCTCATCGAGCCTGACTTGACTTCGCGCCTGCTTACCCGCTATGGCCTAACGAAGAGAAATATGCGATAGCTTCTGGAATGGTAATGATCCTTTATGTGGACACCGCCGTGGTTTTGGGCGGGGAGTTTTCCCGTGCAAAAGCTACAGCTCTATCGTATTCGCATGCACTGGAATTCTAGCCAGCCTACCAAAAATTATTCAATCCATGAACAAGATAGCTATGAAATCGACTGTGAGCTAAGCACAACCTGACTTTACATTAGCGATTCTGTTTCACAACCGTATACACTTATCGGTCAACTTCTCTTTCCACGGTTAGGATTTACCGTCGTTGAATGAAACGGCGAATTTAAGTCTAAAGCAAAACAAACATTGTGTTCAGAAGTAATACGCGTACAAAACACGATACAGATCATATGGATGGAAAATGTACGATTCTATGAAGTAACGTTATAGGGGAGGTAATAAAGAGAAGTACAGGTTCGAGTGATATGAAGTGCTCTGGGACTCTCGAAAACTCGGAAATCAAATAGCAGTTGACCCGCCAGTTGTTTAAACAAATGTATACATACAATATTCTTCTAATAAAATACTGCTATAAACACAACACTTTGCTGTGTCGTGTTACTTCTGGGTCTATATCGTTTTTTCGATGGTGGGTCGTTGTCGTTTTTCCTGGCGTTTTATAACAAAAGTTGCCGTTGTTGATGTCATCGCTATATATGCATCATATGCTAATAGTCAACCTTATTTTATTGGCATACCACCGTTTTCTCAATTCCCCTAGCCGATGTCGTTAACGATTACAGTATATCTGAACTAGCTTTAAACAGAAAGACAATGACAAAAGCAAACGGCATCGTCGTATCTTCTTCTTTCAGAGAAAACGGCCTCCCTCTTCTGGTTTCTATCGATTCTGGACTTTTTTTAACCGCTTTACCTATGTATATACCCATGGCCGTAAGCGAGGAACCGCGAAGAACCCAACCGATAACAAATACAGTAGCATTTATAGTAGGAGCCAGCCGTCTGTTGGAGACACCTCCCAATTGTACAATACCTTAACCCGTTAAAGGTACAACAATATATATATATGTTCCTCTTTGTAACACTCCATTACAGCAATAGCAGTCTATGCTACGGAGCTATGTTTATGTTGTTGTTTCGTTATGCTTCGTGTGGTTGGGCAGCACATGACGGGACACGTCGCAATAATCTTTACTGTCTGGACCGCTATAGGAATCTAGGCCTAAGACGTAAACTGGATGCAGAGGATTAAGTAAGAGTTGGTTGGATGCTTTGTTGATACGCATTCGCTTGTTGCTTTCCAAAGAATCGAAGAAACAGCTAGCCAAGAGAGCGAAAAAGTACGTTTCTAATAGGATTGGACAGACATCGTCAAGGACTCCTTTAGAAGGAAAGTAAGTTTTCGAGGCCGTTGTTACAGTTGAATGTCCGTGTGCTATATGAGCCTTGTGAGACTCCGAAAAGGTTAGATAACTGGAAATCGAAAACCAAACCCTAGCGAAAGTACTAGAATTCAGGTGGACTACTATAATTCTATTAAAGGTAGGATTCATTGTTTTTGTTTTGTTTTCCAGCCACGATGCATGACTCGCTCAACTATCCGCCCAAAGGAGACTGGCCACCGAATCGTCCGCACCTTCGTTTTAGTCTCGTTCGTGCCTGTCGTCGACTAGTTTCTGCCGATTATAATTTCGTAGCGCTTGTAGCCAGCGGGTTTGCATGACAATGCACAATGATAACCATAATAATAATAATAGCATTAACAGAACTAGATCTATGAAAAGGTAACAGGAAGGCTATGCTATGCACAGAATAACGTAAATAAACCGAAGACCAACTTTCACATGCTATTGGGCCAGGCAGGCGGCGCCGGCAGCGGCAGCAGCTGGCGGTGGTCTGTCGCCTAGTGGTAATCAAATTTCGACCAGCTGCGACATTTAGATCAGCTACCTTTTAAACGGAGAGGCAGACGATGATATCGATCAGGATCCCAAGTAAAGAGCGGCTGTTACGGGATTTAGTTAACAACAAATAACAGTACCACATACGTACAACATCCGGCCACGTTTAGCTCTGAACAGCATGGTCCATTGAGCCAATGACTCGTTTCTCCCACATGATCAATATCATGGATACAAGCATTTTTTATTCAAGATCAAGGGAAGGGTCATTGTATAGCGATAGCCCTCGTCTCTTTGGTTGGTTTATTGCAGTTTTTCGGAAAGAAATTTTTCTATTGTCCTGTTGCCAGCCGTTTTGTTACTTTGTTTTGTTGTCTTGCTTTGCGAATTCGGTTGTAGCATGTTAATAGCTCGATTAGTTTACTTCGACTGTTCAGTCGCCGTAAGTGATATACTCACCCTTAAATTTGAAGTGATGAGAATCAGCCCCAAATCTAGGTCCAAGCATACAAGGGCCAGGCTCAGCGAGCAACAGTCCTACCATAACAGTGTCAATAAGGTGTGGTCTGCATAATGCAGAGATTGTGTTCCCTATTTTGTTCTAAATGTTAAACAGATATCACACACCCGACTGTCAATTATCACGTTCTTAAGTCGGCATTACGCAGTTATTATTGCTACCTCTTGCGATTGTTCCGGCATCTTTTATGGTAAATTTCAAAATTTTACATATAAGACTCTAGCAATTAAGCATGTTCCCCATCGAAGGGTGTACAATTTTCAGCTGCCTGTTTTTCTCTGACAATACCAAAACATTTCCCCAGGTTTTCATAAAATTAAATCATAATTAATAATAATAATTAATTTTGTCATTTTCATGTCAAATCACAGACATGTCACCTTCTTATACTGCTCTCGAGATGGCTATATATATACATACATGCAAATCTTACTCATTGAACAAGTAAGCATGTGGTATCGTGTAGGGTATCAATCGTCAAAACAGATGAGTGGATAAAGTATTGCTGATAGCCATTTGCTTCTTCGTAGGCTGTTCAGTCTCTTAAAACACCTCCTACGCCCACTTAGCACCAACTTTCCTACCAGCAACAGGCTTTGCCAATGTTACCGTTGGCGGTACCTGTCAGTCAAACAGGAGGCTCGCTACCGATTCATACACGCCCATTAGAAGTTTACCTATGATCGACTTCGCCTACTCACGTCTCAAGAATGAAGTCAGCCGAAGACCGACTTAATATAAAAAAAAACTTGATTGATTTAATCGCACTATAACACCCTAAAAATCTCCAGAGAACTTTACATCGAACGCCAGGTCAATCCACCCCGTAACAATTGACACTATCGAACTCAACAATGTCGCTGTAGTGTCAGAGAGAAATCCGTAAAACAAATGTGTACACAAGCAACTGCAGTAGATTAAAGACCCACTCTGATCTAGAATACGGGTTAGATAATGATGCTCCTTCGTCGTCCTATCTGGCTTGCAAATCGTATCTTTGGAACCCAATTAAATGATCGGGCATGCATACTAGTGGGGGCCAAGAGGGGCACTAGCTAGCAAACAACAACGCTGGCTAAATAAAACTGAAGAATACTGAAGGTACGTGGCAAAGGAAAAGACAACAGGCGTTCGTTCTTCGGCGATCTTCTTTTTCATTTATACTATGCACGAGTCAAATAGAGGAACGATGAAGACGCAGCAGTTCGCTATAAGACGGGGCATCAGTGCCAGGTTGTGTCCTTGGAGCTGAATTCGTTTCATGCATTTTGGTGTTCACGGGGACTGATTTACACAGACAGGGTTATAGCACGATGGACAGAAACAATGAGAGTATTAGGAGTGCAACACCGAATATTTCTCCCTCCTACGACGACCCCTACACTGAACTGCGACAGAACATCTGGGCATCGTCGTCAGACGTGACCACTGGGTTCGACTTATCTCCTGTATTCTTCCACCGGTCTGCTGGCGGCTGTTGACGGCCAATTCGGTTAATTCATCTAACTGTTAGTTACTGTTAACCTCGGAATTAGTCTGTCCATCAGCTTTGTTCCTACTACAAAGCAAGTCGCGATTAGGCACTACAATAAGATCCATTGACCTGTCATAGTGTAAAAACGTGGCGGTTTGTTGAGTAAGAGGTAAACAGACGACCGAAAAAAAAAAAAAACATGCGTATGGGCAGCGTATAAAATCCGCTAGGACTAGCTTTTAAATCACCTTGAAAATGTTACTGTAATTGTTGTGGTTATTATAGTTGTGTTATACGAGCTGGCTAACGTGATCACGATGAGTCGTGAGGCGTACGGTTGTGCGAGCAAACCAGATCACGTCATACACGATCGCGCCAGCACATTCTCCTAATAAATACCGCGGGCCCCCATATAT
>NW_019211457.1:25053885-25072336 GCF_002443255.2 Varroa destructor
TATATATATATGCTGGTTGATTAAGCAAAAACATTTGCTGTTCTCTAGCAGGCCTTGCTATTCAATCTAATTATGCCACATTTTTTGCCCCTCTGCCGCCTTTGTTATTATATTACAGCATAAATAACTATCTTTGTAGTGTACGCACACACGCACATATTCTGTCATACAACGAAGTCCCACATTACATATGAACGCTAGAGCGGTCGTATATTATATACGGGATGTCCGACAGATATATCGTACTCGAAAAAACTACTTGTAATAATCGGTCTAATCCGGCTTAAAACAAACTGGGAATTGCAATTTACTTTAGCCATTACATTCGCCTGAAAGAAAGAGGCGATAGGAACCGAATCCAAATGCCCGAATAACTCTTCAAGGCGGCGCCATCTTTGTGCAGTATTCCGTGTGCAATGGCCCGCCAAACACCTTTCGCTTGTTGCTATTGCTGTTCGCTTACACTGTTGTTTGGGATGAGGAGAGGCAAGGACAATTTGGCTCCTTTGATCAAAGGCAAGCCGAGGGGTTCACGTAATCTACAGACACTTTTCCGCATTCCGTCCGTCCTGGCAGACTTATTCCGGACCTGAATAGGCCAGACACTTCAGTCCATGCGTTTGTTCCGCGCACAAAGAGCATAAACTGTTCTTTACGTGCACATCCATACACACGAGTAACTGTGTATGCCAACCTGGCTGAGTGCTCTCGCCTTTGCATAGCGAGTTCTTCATGGCCTGTTTGCATAGACCTGCCTAGAACCTACAAATTCGTGGTGTCTACCTCAGGTTTGTTCTTCGCACACCCTCCGGTGTGCTGCCCTCTGCAACCTTTGCCAACAGTTTTCCCTATTAGAAAATAAACCGCCATTGCTGACACAGCCACCACGTCTGTTTAGCGACAATGGACACGTTTGTGTGGCCTGTTGCTTTTCTCGTCCAATTTCTGATGTTGCCCCTTACGCTGTCGCGAGAAGCAAAGGCGCGGACAACAGGGGCCAAACAGGCTTGGGCTAGACATGGAGGGTGTGAGCTACTGTATCCGCCTGTGGTATATGTTGTCAGCCGTAGTAGCAATAGCCGTAATTGTGGTAAAGAATCCCCAGAACCATGTTGTTGGCGGCTTCCGCCTGTGCTTTCCAACGCTAAGTGAGACCACTGAAGTACGTTGCCATACAAACCATCATTGTACCGTACCTTATCGCCGTAGGCCTTCATCGAATGAAAGGTGATGGAGGTAGCGAGAATGCGCATAGGGGTGTCGACTACGTTAGTGGCTATAACGGTTCCGATATAGGTTTGTATTAGTACGAATAGTAGTAGTATTAATACTTACTGCCTTTATTCACTAACTTTACTATTACTGCAATGGTCATGAATATGACCATCAGCCCCCGCCGTCTAGCGTCCACCCCCTACTGCCTCTCTACCGTTGGTAGAAATAAAGAGCCTGGTCATTTGCATCGATGACGTTGTCGTCGTCGTTTATCTCTCGCTCCTTAACATCCTAGCTACTGGGGCTCGACCCGCCCGACCTAACTGCCAGACTGTCTTTCCGAAGCTCCCCATCATCCAACGTCCCATTTAAATCAATAGGCTATACCACCTACCCTGACCATGCGCCCGACCAAAAGAGTTGGGCAACCTGATCGGTGCAGGTCTGTAAGGGCAGCTGCCTCTGCAACCCAGCTCGATTAGATGCGCAACTTGAAAAATTAACACCAAAAAGAATATGACAATACTAGCAGATACTAGGTATGGTGACACATCCCTGGTGACGTGACATATTTACGAACTTCGAAGTGAATCGATAGGTGCGTCTTTACCTGACGCGGTGACAACTCACAAACAACATTTAACCAGTATGAATTTCGTAGCAACAGTCGCACGTGACCGTGTGCAGTCACAACATCAACAAGAAGAACGGCAGTAGAACATAATATTCTAGTCATCGTTGAAGTGTCTCTTATTTCGACATGTACTTAGTCACCGACGAGTCTCCGGTAATGGCAGTATACCGAAATCACTGCGAATGTACAAGTCAATTAGATGATCAAGCCTACATTTAATTACGAACGAATTTGATTCTAGGCCAGAATAAGCCTACAATGAAGCTCACCGCCTATATGAGCCAGATCACAGCAAAAGCAGCAGCTAGGATAGCAAAATAACATTAAAGAATTAAGTACAGATCTAATGTTTTACGGCATTTTTAGCTTCGTAGCCGCCTCGTAAAATATTTGGTAGTCACGATTTAATCTGTCAGCGCTAAACAAAAAAAAACGGTAAAAACGCCGTAAAAATTCGACAAATAAACAATGCGTCAGCATCGCTTAGTTGAAGATATCTTCAACCTCGGAATGAAATTCTTTTTTTTTTGTTTACTCTCCTCATCTTGTTTCTGCTGAGCTTGTATTTTCGTTGCAATCTCATTTTAATATTGCTAACTACAGCAAAAACGAAGACGACAAGCCGTTTCGTCTATTGACTGCCTCCACACATTGTATCTTACCCTTTACGCTCCCTGCACACCTCCTTATGCCACGCATGATCATCATCTTTCCCATCATCAGTTGCGCCTCCACTACCCCCATTGGGATCGTGCTCAACCTCACCGGAGAAGGCACTTTCTACTGGCCAACAAATAGTAACGGTGGCCCTTCCTTTTCGCAATCTTCGTCTGTTATTGGCTCGTCGGTTTTTCTGGAAGCGCTGACCGCCCTTCCTTCGCAGACGCAAGCTCCCATGGCCGCGTAGCAGCGCACAACAGCCGACACGCAGGCCAATTTCCGCGCTAAAGTCTTAACTCTATCGCCCCCTATATATCTCCCCTTCGTACAAATGACATTAGCAAAAGCGTCGGCACTGAGCACTTTAGCGCTTTCCTTTTCATTCACTTCTGTTTCGTACGCAGCCGTCAAAGTAAGACTGCTGGTTGCCACTGCGACAATTGTAGTACCGGCGGCAATTGTAGAACCTCACGCGCAAAACATACGCGAAAGTCACACCCTAGGACCTACTTCATGCTGCTTTTCGTAGCACCGCTAACGCCTAGCTTCTTTCACCTCATCTAACAATGGCCACTCTTAATGTCTCCAGGGCGCTCGCCCGCTTACCGCCTTATCAAATGCTATTCTTACTATCGTCGTCGCAGTACCGTACGGCAGCAAATAGCTTTCAAATGCTCTGCGCTTCTTTCGTTCATCAACAGCAACTAAGCCCAGCAGCTATAGTAATAGTGTATCAGCTGATACAGTAGTGGAAGTCATCGTCGCTGCAAAGACCGGAGCATTTCGCTCTTGTACTATGAGGTGGTGACCCACAGGATGGAGAGTGGGCTCGTTATACCGTAGGCAGCTACCCGCCATGGCGGTGCACTGAGGTGGTTAATGAGAATTTACGCCTCCTGACATTGTCCCTAGCCGTTGCCACTAAGACCGACAGGGCGACGAAACTGAGAAGCGACGAAGACAAAATAAAAGGCAAAGAAGGGGCAAGAGGTTGTGGGAGAACTGGGGCAGATTGTTGTGACCACCTCCATCAGCCGCGAACCACGAACACCTACCAACAGCTGCTGGTCCTGCCTCGCCCCTCGATGCAGGATCTGTAATGGCAAACCTTACCGTGTGAGTACTCATGGCAGGAAAACTACCGGCGATTGCGTTAAGCAAAGAAGGCCAGGGGGAACAAAGCTAATGAAGAAAGAGAAATAGAACACGATAGCTAAGGCGATTTAATGCCTGCCAGTTTTCTCTACAAAGATTAAATAAGAATGGTCCGTTTTGCGGCGTCAACTCGGAACCCAGTTCGGTTCGGTAGGTAGACCGTCGTAGATCACTGTGGTAGTAAAGTACTGAAAATAGACGTAGCTACGAAGGGCTAAGAAACTAATAAGATAAAATATCTACTATGCACGGTTCTATTTCAAAATGCGATAAACATTTACATAAGATTAGAACTTAATAATTAAGTAAATTTACTGGAATATTCGTTCTAGTTGTATTCGTTCTAACTAGCTCCCTTTCTTATGTACTATTAATTAATGCGTAAGTGTTTTTTTAACAACTAATTGTCTTCTGAAACGTTTCTAATGTCCCATAAATTGAACACTTTGGTCAGCGAGCATGCAAAAGCACAATTGAAATCCTATTATTATCATTACTACCCATAGATTCTGGGATGGCTGGTGACTGATGCTAAGGTCATTTGGATGGTCAGTCTACACAAACTAACGTACAAACAAACCGAAGCTATCTTGAATTGAAGATGACACGCCTCGGATATACAGAGAGAGGTAAGGATAACAGCAGACTATGGATCAGAGCAGCGGAAACACGAATTATTAAACGAGGCAGAAGTCACGCTAACGTTGTTACTTACGCTCTACGACCTCATCGCTCACTAGAAGCGTTGTTTGAAATCTAACTTCGTTCGCTAGCAACTGATCAATGGCCCTAGAAGCACGGATCGTTCTACGTAGCAATAATTCCAAAGTATCATTTAGCAGTCGCACTTTTACAATAGAATATCGCTAAACATCGGCGATCGAGATCCTATCTGAAGTGTCATCCGTGAGGGCATCGCGTTTTCAGCCCGTAGACTTGACGCAGTACCATATAGTTCCATGTATGCGTTGTGCATGACCCTCATATTAACTATACAGAATTCTTTTAATAACCAATACTTTTCAATTGAAAACGCCATCTAGTTTCGAAAACAACCAAACGACGGTATATTTCTACAATTTCTTACGATGTTGCATGTATACATACATATATATGTGTATGTACACGTGCTTATTCTATATGTGTAGCCATTGCCTACACGAGAGCTCGGCTGTTATAGGGCCGTCACATAAGCTCTTTGCCATATCTAATGTCGTGCGACTACATAACTACTTATTCGTTAGGGAAGAACCTTTCACGTAAACTGCATCACATTGGTTGGCACTTCTGGCAGGCCATTCGCAGCAAAAGGTGAAGCCTCTCGTCAAAAAAATCGGAGGAAAAATTACGCTTCGTTATCATTACTGCCGTTTCTACTGTTGTTGCTTAGATGTCCTTCTTAATGGGCCATACATCCATATCTGGTAAATTTACATCCGCCTCTTCTGTACCCATAGGGGGTACGACAGATGGTTGTTCACATACATTCCACCAGCAGTGACCGCACCACAAGTCCACCAATATAGTCCTTTGCATATAAGTTAAGGGGTCTAAAAGTATCTTCAATAAAACTCTGTGCCATAACTGTTCCGTGCGCTTCTGCCACTTCCCTCCCCTGAGTTTGGAATCGCGCGCCGAACCCCATCGTTAGTCTACATTCTTCGTCTGTCATATTCTCGTTCGAACTTTAAGAAGTAGAGAATGATAATGTATTTCGCTAGCCGCACATCAATCTGCCAAATGTAATGTATAGAGCTGTGCGTTGCTCATCATTATTATTATAATAATTATACTACATTACTCGCTGCGACATGTGTAAGCCGCGCTGTTACGTATCGAAAACCGCCTCCGGTACGGCAGCAAGACTTAATAGTCTAGAACCTCAAGCTAAAAGTTTCGAGCCAACCCAACGTTGTAGTACCACTAACAGTAGCTTTACATACGGTAAATGCAACGCAATCCGCACTCGGCGTCAAGTCGATGTCTGGCACTTACTACTATAAAGAGACTCTTTCCATGCGTTTTCGTTCTATGCTATTCGCTTAGGTAGCGCGGCTCCAAATCCCATTTCCCTCTTCGTTTCTTGCACTTGTGAACCTCCTGGCTTTCAGTGATGGACGCCGTTTTTCGCTTTGCCCGGCACAACTTTATGCCTCCGTGCCGTCACCGTCACCGTCACCGTCACCGTTTCTACATCGTCTAGAATATGAGCCCCAACAGAGAAATCATTCGTCTTCCCTCACAAGTCTGCTATTTCATCGCTTGTACGCGTATGCCACCCCTTCAGTATTACCGTTGCTCCGTATAGCGACAGCAGCACAGATGTTTTACCACTATTCGCATTGCAACGCTGATACCGCCCTCACCGTGGAGCGATCGGAGCCGTGTTCTCAACTGGGATGCAAAATCAACTTAAACTTGCCCCATGTGTCTGCGTTTAGTTCTCAGCCGGTGACGCAATACTAGATGTCACTGATACTGCGCTTAACCGGTATTAGACGGAGGCAAAATAGCGCCACGTGTAGCTCCCGCTTGGTTGGTTAGTTGAAAATCTCCGAGATTCCCGTTCCGGTTCCCGCGTTAGAGCAGCTACTTTCCGTTATAGTGAACTTCCTCGCGAAGGCCCTCGAACAAATGACATACACTCACGCCTGCCTGTTGTTACTAGATTCAGCTTTTCTAATTCAAACGCACGTCGGCCCGATCGAATAGAATGTGTACATTCCACACTTGGAGTTACCATTCGATATCTGATAGTTGAAACGACGACCATCAGCCGGCGCCTGATCGTTGCTGAAGGCCGGCTGCCGTACGGCGAGCGACGTGGCTGCGAACGAAACGAGTTTCATATCGAACAACATCCGTAGCAGACAACAAAAAGCATCCCGATCGATGCTATCAATAGCAACATTCAAGGTTATTTTTGTCGCTGTTATGTTGTTCGTAATACAATTGCCGCTGCTTGAGTCATGGTAGAGGTCGAGCGTTTGGACGAACGAACTGCACCCAAATTCAGCTTGAGGCAGCCTCTACTCACGTCCATACCCGTCGATTAATTTCGTCTGCTCAAATCGGTACCGGGCAATACTATACGAAATGGGACTGAATCAGCTTACTGCACATTTCCTAAACAGAGATTTATATTAATGACCGAAACAGATATGAGAACAAATTATGTTTCGAAATAATGCTGAACTCTCTTGAGTTCATTATCTAGCCATGTAAATCAATATTATTCGAATTTGTTCTGCTTCTACCTGACCAACCAGCGACCTCTACCGAATACGTTCATCTGCTAGGCTATTTTTAGAGCGTTATGCAAAATCTTCGGATAGACCAGAAGCTCTGTAGTGCCTAATGAGATCCAGTATCGTAATACATTATGAATAAGTCGCCTTGTTTACGTCGAAACGACGGCTGTACAACGAGACGGATAATGAAATTTCCACTTTGGACTATTAATTTTTTCGGATAGAGTACACCGCTCTGAAGTCGATAGCGGTTTTATCTGAATCCGCTCCCTCGAGCCGTCCTTCCACGCCGTCTCTTAAACACAGACTACGGCGCTTCGATGTAGTTACCGCGTGTAACTTGACAATACCAATATTTGCGCTTACGGTCTCAAAAATATCCTTTTAGCTAGCGAAAGAAAATAGAATCGAAGTTACTGATATGATACAAAGCTACACAATGCCCCCTGATCGAATTGCAGGTCTGGAACTTCACTTAGTTTACTTGAAATTATATAAATATCGCTAAGCGCTCTCGCGAAAGTTGCGTTTTTTTTTTACAAAGCAGAGGAATTAGATTTATAAGATATTACGGCCAGGCGCTTTACGATCGACATCGCCGAAAATTGTGCTAAGTCAACATAGCTACCTCCGTAGCCACAGAATACGATCATTCTTCGTTCGTTATCGGTGGTCAAAGTTCAAACGAACACACAGATAGAGAGCTCGTCACGACGCAGGGAGCGTGCCCGTATAACCGTAAAACGTTCGTTAGAAATTTAGGGCATTTTCACGCGACAACGTACACATACGAACGTCGTCCGTTAAACTTCGCGGTGCCTTAATTCATGCACTGTCACAAACACCTGACACAGACATTATAGGTGGACAGCTAATTACACTGCAGTCGGACGCACTGGCCGAGCTCGGCTATAATGAAGCTTGAGACAATGTCAAATAAGGCATCAGGTCGTTCTAGGCTCGAATTAACTTCCATATGCAACTGCCTGCATTGCCAATTGTGTGGTAGAGTTCCACGGGCTTGGATCTCGTTAGTGGTTATCTGGGGTTTGTCAGTGTCAAAGGCGTAACATTCAACAGTAATTCTTGATAACTCGAATCGCCGATGATACATGTAGTTTGCTTCACGTATCATAGGATATATATATATATATATATATATATATATATATAGTTCGAAATGTACGTAGTAAGTATAAGATCATAAAGGTGAAACACTCATCCAGGATACTTCTGAATCATTTTTACAGCTCTAGAAGTTGAAAGCTGATAGGATGCATCTTCAGCTAGCATCGTGAGTCCGGTTAGCTGAAGGCATATTTGGCAACTGTAACGGCTTTAACACTGGCCACATAGAGTTAACTCTAGTTACTCCTAAAGGTTCGCAACCTTAACAGGTGGAAGAAACCGTTCAAATCTATCATTATTTCGTCCCAAATCATACTACCGTAAATCAAGCTCAACGTCGCTTTCCAACGCGCCAGGATCTAAAGTCCGGCAGGAATTTGATGACGTAAATGGCGTGTGTTTGGCAATATTTTCTAAACTATTAAATCTGAATACGTGTAAATAAGTGTATGGTCCTGAACCCACAATTGAATCCGCCATTGATTGCTAACGAAGGCAGAACAGACAGCATGGCCTAGAACTAGCGGCTACAACGTTGAGAGTCAAGTGTACCCCACATGATGATCATATGTGGCCGATAGGTTGACAGCATTGCATCCGACTAACCGGTCGTACACTTACCGCTCCCTGATAAATCACAACGTCTAATCCTAATCTAGATAACTAATGTGGCAGAAGCAAAGGATAAAATAACAATGAGACAACCGAGGTGTAGGTAGGCCACAATAAGCCATTGCGTCTCTGGATTTGCTGGCAAAGGAGCCAACAAAGGAGAGATTACTGCCTTAGCGAATTTTCCCGACCCCCTCCAAACTGCAGTGAAATCGGTGCCCCCTTGATCTGTTGACATTCGGCTATGCATCACATTGTGCCATGGCTTCGTACGACCATCCTTTCACGGATCCGGTCGATGTTACTCGAAAATTTTATCGTGCCATCGTCGTTCCTTATTCCTCTATCGAAAACCTTTTCGCGACCATTTACTTGCGAACAATACTAAAACAATTCAGATTCATAGAACATCAGAAATGACACAGGGTTCATTTAGCATACATTGCCTTACCGTACGATAATATCTACGACTGGCTAACTCAATGTCACATCGGCTCTAATTGTACCGAATAATAAGCCCGAAAACTTCTATAGGAAGCCCGTTGAACTGCATCGTATATATCACCTTACCTGGACCACGGTATTCTATGCTAATTCCGGCATGACATATATATATATATATCATAACGATTGTCTACCTTTTTCTGACACGCCTATTAATTCGAGCAGCTGAATAGAAACGTTCTTGTACTATGGGCTTCATTCTTATTCACGTGTGTATCTTATTCCACTTCAGATTACTAGCTCGGCCGTTTCCGACGTCTTAGAGTAGTCCGATAGGAAGGACCGATTGATCATATCACGCACTGCAGAATCATTACCCTGACCTAGTCTTTAGTCGGCACCTTGCTGTATTAGCTACATTTGTTGTTGTTATTGCTGCTGTTGCTGTCGCTGCTGCTGTTGCTGTCGCTGCTGCTGTTGCTGTCGCTGCTGCTGCTGCTGCTGCTGCTGTTGCTGCTGCTGCTGCTGTTGCTGCTGCTGTTGCTGCTGCTGCTGCTGCTGTTGTCGGTTATGCTGTGCAATATGCTCTGCGTGTTCAAGTTCTGGCGCTGCTAGTAAAACGTTACCTACGTATCTACGGCCGTATTTCGTTTCGTGCGTTTGACTTTCATATGTGTATATTTGCGTGTCGATTAGCAGCTGTAGTTGAAACTTATGACTGAGTCTTTCGTCCGCTAGTGGCTTTTAATTAAAGTCATCTGCATAGAGACGACCCTGCCTGTTGCTGCGCCTGCTATGTTTAGCACTCGAATAACGGCAGCGGACCTACGTAAGATGAGTCTCTCCATCTATCAAACGATAGTTGCTCACCGCTGTTCATACCTCTAGGAAAGTGTTTCTAGTGAGATTTTGTTTTTAATTTTATGTAATGAAGTAACAAACCAATCGGGCAAGCGATCGAACGTCATCGACGTCTGCTACAGCTACCGCTTTATTCTTTTCATCTGTTGCCAGTGGCATTTGCGTGCTGGTTCGCCGCGCCAGCGTTGATTCGAGTCGATACGATGGTGCGTTACCGCCAACTTGTTATATTCAGCACAGCCGAATCGGCCGGACACGGCCGAAAAAACGATAGAAAACTGGATGGAAACGGCTGAATAGGCCGTTTTTGCTTTCGTCACTTTTGTTGCCGTTTCGTCCTAGGCCACTCGGGACTAGCAACTGTTTCAGGACATCCTTTTGATATATGACTGAATGCTTCCACCGACAGCATGCGATACATCACTGTGTTTGCCGGTTTAACCGATACGGCTTTGATAGAGAGGTTTAATAAGTGGCATAGGTGAAACAAATGATTTTCAGTCGACAGTAGTTTAATAGCTGACGATGTTTCATCGGATGTAAAATATCAGTAGTTCACTATATGCTGTCTATTGAGATTTTCCCGAAAAAAAAAAAAAAAAGACATCCAATTAGATAGTAATATATAGCGAAGCTGTGCTAAAAAGCTTTCGTTGGAGATAGTTGAAAATTTTGCTATTTTTCCTTGAATTTTTGCTAGTTTTTTTTTTTCTTTAAATACGCCATAAATATTTTCCACTTTACTAAATACACGTACGACAAAATTATGTCGATTGTAATTGAAAACGTACGAAAAAAAAAAAGTCCGCTATTATCTAAAATGGTCTAAAATAAACATGATGTAGATAATTTAGTATTTTCATTCAGTAAGGGATTTTCCTAGCTCTGTTTCACGTTTCAGACTCGCTCTAAATTCCCATTTAAAAATGTTCGATGGACGCACATATTCTTTACTAGTTCCAACGGTTATCATTTACACAATGGCCAATATGTCGTTTGAATGTAATGATACGGTCTTGCCGACACGCTAATTTCTGAGTAACATTTGTTATATTTAATATTTACTAACGCATGAGATAACTGGTGGTCAAAACAAAAACCATCATCCATACACATACCAGCTTGCAACAATGCTAGTCTTGATCCTATTTTATTTATTCGGCTACTTCGTTTAGGTGATAAGGTCAAAGGCTTACTCTCATTATGAGTCTAATTAAAGTGGATTTTGTTGGCCTTATCTGGAATTGGGCCAATAAACCTATATAGGCAACGGTATAGCAACCACATAAACAGCTATTAGTATCCATAACAATATCTTATTATCGTCGATTTTTCTTTCATTTCTCATTATGAATACATCATAGTAGTATTTTTGCTTGAGAATGACGATACGCTCAATGAGCTGCGCGCTGGCTTCTCGTCTGCCGATCGCCGACATCATTCGAGAGGTTCATTGATCGGGCGAATGTTCCGAGTTTTTCCAAACTTCGCTCCTTTCATTATATTCTACCTTTGCAGTACTGTATACAGCGAACGCGTTACCGCAATTCCTCCGGTGTTTACTTCCGACGCCTTAGTTTTTTCGATGTTCCGAAGGGAAGGCCCGCCAAAAGTACTCACTCAAATACCGTCATCTAATCCAAAATTCTCACTACACCAAACACGTGATAAGAACTTCTACGTAGGGCATGAAGTAAATATCCTGCATCGTATTGTATATTATATATATATATTAAAGTTTACCTTTTCTTCCTGTCATTGTGGTGGGTGTAGTAGATCCTCTCGGTTAGAAAGAACTAACATTTTAGCTAAGCTCCACTGCCATACAAATAATAGTTGTGTAAATGTCTAACCTTAGTATATGCTATACGCATATCAGGCTTACGCAAATGTTCTTACTATTTATGGCAACTATGCAGCATCTCGAACCCCCTGTATAGACTCATTCGGCTCGCCGTCAGTAGAACATCTCAACAACGTTAAAACGCGCTACGAATCGTCGGGATCGCTTTGACGTACGAGGAAGATGGAATGGAGGCAGCCGCCGCAGGAGTAACAATAGTAATTATAACAGGAAACAGCCAACGATTCACAACATGTCTGCTAAGGTAGATTGGTGACTGAAACCTCACGAAGCGGTTGCCCCATTGCTCTCACACCCTTTTGGAAACGTTGAAATCTACGTTCCAGGAAGGTCACCTGCAGAAGTCGCGTCGTATCTGTTAGATCGTGTTAACAACGTTAATAGAAACGGTCGCGACCCGTGACAGCGTCTAGCTGAACAGCAACAAAAGGGCAAAACCGTACCGGCAACAGCAGCAGCAACAACAACAACAATCGTCTTAGTTTATCATCAATGGCCGAGCGCACAAGGATGATGATAAGGTTGACTCCCTACACATTAAGGGAATACAGTTAACATAGGCACATACTAGGAAGGCGAAAAGAAGCAAGCGATAAGGTAATGAACGAATGTAGATACGCAAAAAGTACTCGCGTTTCTGCTCCCGCAGCCGCCGCCGCCGCCGCCGCCGCCGTCGTCGTCGCGGCAGTAAAACGAACACGTTAAATGCAGTTCGCTACCGTCTTACAGATAAGCAAGCGCTGCTGCAGCAGGCTATTTTTGTGGGCTTTGGCCTGTACCCGTTAACACTTGCCCCCTAGCTGTTGCAGACGCCCACTTTTTCCTAGATTTTGGCCGTGCTAGTTCTCTAACGTCAACGCCCACTCGAGTGTCCACGTAGCGCGGTGCAACACCATAATGTAACCAGTTGTCGAAAAAAAAACAAAAAGAACCTATAACTAGTTGGGAAGTGTACAGCTTAGTGCAGAGCCAGCATACTGACTTAAATGAATATCCCCAGTTAACTCGATTCTCTAATCAATAGGTCTTAAAGTAAGTGTCGTGCCGTGGATAGGGCGGTGCAAAAAAGGAGCAAGTGATATAGATTCATTGAGAGCTGGCGAGAAGCGAATCATTTTCTGTCCAAATGTGAGCTTTCACACAAAAATATCCTTTATTTCAGGGTGTTTTTCAACGACGTTTTAATACAATCCATTAGCGTTTTTTTTGGTGACGTTGAAGTTCTGACGTGTGGTTTACTCGTAGTACGTCATCGACAAACAGTCGCTTGGAAACAGATCGTTTAAGGCCTGGACTAATATCCAGATGATTGTTGAGTCACTTGATAGCCAAAATTCCTAGTTATTTCTATTTAATGCGGCGCATAGCATACGGCCAAAACAAAACCCTAGAACTCAATACACTATGATGAACTATCGAACGAGGTACTCTTGAGGTACTTGAATTTGTTTAAATTCAAATTGTTTTACAGTAATACCGTAAAATTTGTTGTGCCCCGATCTTGAACCCACAAGTCCAGATTATGGCCATCTATCTCAGCATAGATGGCAATCGCAGCACTAGTCGTATTAATAGACACACGTTGATAAATAAGCACCTTATATACAGCCTAGCTACCTAAAACCCTTCTATTCTCTGTTTTTCGACCTTTACATCCGGTATCGCCGTTAGGCGTTCCATCTGACAGACGGCTGGTTGGCTCCCGGCACGAAACGAAGTCCCTCTGTATTTCTATGGCCGGATTCGAACCTATACCACAACGTGTCCCTAACATATCCTGCTACTCTAATGGCTGTCAAGGAACTATTATCATAATGTTTCTTCTAGTAATCGCTACATTATTGTTACCGTTATCAACGCAAAGTGGCCAGGACATCTTAGCGCACTCATGTTGACCGCTTACGTTATGTGTGTTACTATGGCATCGCCTTTCAGTTTAAGAAGTCGACGCTTCGGCCAATCCACAGCTTTTGTAACACTATCCCTGGTCTCTGCCGAACGTTTGGTTAGCGCGTCAGTCATATTATACACGTAAAAGATCTCTATCTCTCATTATTTTTCCCTATACTTGTGTGTCCCGTTATTTGCTGCAAGGCATTGGTAAGGGTAGACGTTCAATCTCATTGCTAATTTGACCCTAGCGTTTGACCGCTGCTGAGCCTGAACGCTTAGACAATCGATATTTTCCTATTTTAAATGGTAACGAATTCCTAAGGTTAACCATATATATATATATATATATATATATATATATATATATATATATATATATAGGGAGAGAGAGAGAGAGAGAGAGTACTAATAGATTAGAATTCGCTTATATAGCTCGGCTGCAGCTGATCCAACGCTTGTCGTTGTTGCTCTGGCTGAAAACAACAGGTACGGCTACTGAAGCAGTAGTGGAATTGTAGTATTTCGCTATGCGTTTCTGTATTCTATTTCTGGTTTATTTGTCTACTTTCTGTGGGCAAAGTGCCTCAACGCACTTTGTTTTCTGGCCACAAAGGCGCATCGGGTCGAAGTCGTAGGCCAGAGGGAGCTGTCAAGAACGATATCGTATTTTCGGAATCATCTAGCCTTCCGGCATTGCGAACCTAAGCTATCTGCCACTTAAGGTCCGCAGTGATCGAACGGAGGATTGAGACAAAACAGTCGTTTGTGCGACGCAATAGAAATATCTATGGCGCACTACCCGCAGCCTCTGTCACTGTCAACGGTCTCACAACCATGGCTACGAATAGGTTGTCGTAATCACTATTGTTTCTGCTGTCGTCGCCTTAGTCTGTAGTTTGTTCCACTTTAGACGTTGAGCGTTTTCATTTTAAATAGCAGAAAGTGTGGCAACGGCATTGACAGCCGTAACCACAGCCATCACTAACTCTCCACCAATGCCTTAGCCAGCGCTTTTATCGAGCAGTGGATCATACGAAACGTCTCTTTCCTAAGCGCTTGACTACTAAATTCCGTTACAGCAATGAGTGGATCACTCAAGTTAAGCCCCACGCCAGCGATGACCCCTCGTCTCTCAGTCTACCCCATATATTTCCCTATTTATCAAAGCTAAGCTGAACCATCAATAATAGAAAACCACTCAGACGGCTCCTTAGCTAGCTGGACTGGCCAGTCCAGCGGCCAATACCAGTGCAGTAAGATTCGCTAGTAATAACGAATTTCCATGTTGACGTCCAACTGAACTAAGCTGACTATCGGTACTAATCATTAATCAAACAGACAAACAAACAAACAGACGCCCGCACACAAAAATAGCTGTAGGAACACACACAGTAGTTACAAGCCATGTCAGAGCTCTGCAGTAACATCGGCACAAAAAAAATACACATTCACAGTAGCCTGTGGCCGGTACTTCGCCGTTGCAATTGCGCGAAGTATACACACATATATGTTTATGATCTAAGTTACAGTGGCAACCGTTGCTTTATGTTGGCCTCTTGAACAGTGAGAAATCGCGGAAGAGGTAGACGTAGCAACTTTAAGCTAAGTTGTTGCCTACCGCCCACTGTCCTTGTGCGGATCGATGACCAGTCGAACTAGGACGGCACACGTAACTCTCGTTAGCAGTAAACGTAACTATTACAGCTTTTCGATGCAGGACAATGCTATGCCCATCGCGGCCAGTGGCATGTGCTGTTATAATGGACAGTATTTTGTTTATCTGCATGTAGAACTGTACGACAGCCCGAAAATGAGCTGCTCTTGCAATTACTGTGGCCGCGGCCGCAGCCGGACGTCGTGGTCGACAATGTAACAAGTGCCGCTGGTGGTGGCGGTACTTTCGGTGATGTGGACTGTTTGCCTCTCTTCGTAACGTTCATATCGATAATAACAGAATTGGAGACGGAAGGGTCGTAGGTTGACACGAAGCTGGTGCTGCCGCTGGCCGCGAATCTGTCGGATGTTGAGTCCTAATTAGCGGTCAAGTCGGCCTTACATACGCGCAGGCTACGTCAAACTCTGCTCGAGCCGGGAGCGGACGCCAGCTTGTCGGAACCGGTAGACTAACTATTCAATTTTGTCGACACGGAAATCCGTACTGACGAACACGTGAATATGTCAGGCCATACGGACAGCGTGTCGGCAGCATCAAATGAAACAATCCTATTTTCCGTCCTGTGGCCCGCAAAGCACGGCTTGTATAAAGTGCAGTCTGTACAACAGTAAAAAATCCTTCGTTTAAACCATAAGAAGTCGTTCTTAACGTGTGATTGTTGATCTCGAGTTTTACGCGACTGAGATTAACGGCTTGCCGTGAATACGAAGAACATACGAGGAGAGGCACTAGCTTCACACTATCGATAGTAGTAAACAGGAACAGTTGCAAGTAAAATTACGAGATCATCTTTGTTGTTGATCTCTGTCCTGTTGGTCGGCCCTTTGCATTGTTGTTCAGCGACTGTAGTTCGGATTTTAACACAAGGAGGCACCCGATAGGGCATCCTCATTGATTTAGCAATAATTGAGTAAAAAAATATTGTCGTATTAGAGGCATGACAATGGCCACACAAAGTTCTACCCGATTCGTTGAATATGTCATACTACAGGTTTGAAACGTTGCACAGGTTTGCCGAGACGAAATTTTCGCCCAGTCATAAACTGGTCTGAGTGGTTATGCGGTATCACTTCGACCGATCGAGATTCAGTGACACGTGCCTAGAACCAGTGTCTCCATCACATAAATCATACAACGGCAGTATGGGTCACTGAGTGCTGACATAAACTATAGGTGTTAGAACGACATTAGAAAGTAGAGGGCAGTTTCAGTTGGGAGTACCTTAGAGGAAGGTAATGAGAGAATAGGTATCTAAACGCTTTTCTGTGTACAAGAAAAGCAACGAAAAGAGATGTGCGGCAGGTCCTGCGTAGTTGAAGCACCCTGAGGGCACGTTTTTAATGGACGACGCGTCTGCACTACTTTTGATTTGTTAATGCTTCAGACAATGTCGAAGGCTCCCCTGCTATCGAAGACAATCTACTGAAAATAGCTCGGAATTCATGTAACAGTAACAACCAGCCGCAGCCGTAAAATACATCAAATCCTTTTTGGAACAAAGGTTTCAAAAGGTTGTACATTTTACCTGAAATAATCAACGCTCCATTGATTCATAATCGTCGGCGTACGTCGAACGTTCCAAGGACACAAAAGCTTCCACAACAAGTCGATAACGAATTAATCCCAACTGGGTACGATATATTGCGACACTAGTCATATACACACACGTAGACACAACATACACAGACACAGACACAAGCACATGTACGTACATATACACAATCCAATAGACCCAATCTGAAAACCATTTGTCGTCTACCTTGCCATAGCAGTTCATAGAAAGCACAATTACTATCCAGCACTTTAAACTAGACTAAGGTTAAGTCGAATAGTCGACTCCCGATCTGCCACGTAGTTTCCTCGTTTGTTTGTTTGCCTTGAACAGATGCAGTGTACAAATCGCACCAGCGTGCACGATGAACGCATCGTACAAGGAGACGTGCAGCACGCTAACAAACGAAGTAAAAAAACAACACGACATGGACCTTTCCTCGATACTTGGAACGGTGCGGTCCACGTGCACGTATGCGACACGAATGAAACATGACGCCGACGCTGGGCTTAGTGCGGCTGTGGCAATTATTATGTCCGTAGCAGCCGATTTCGATGCACCACCAGGACAACCATCGACTAACAGAGAGATGTCGATAGAGTGAATCAAGCGAAATTGAGAAATTGAACAGAACCGCAAATAGGACTATACGCGAACAATAGCTTAGATCGAGTGGTTGTATAGAACGGTATCTAGAAATCTGTTAGTTGACATTCCAGCTCGATTGAGCGGAGAACTAGACTATCTCAAACGTCTCTGTTGATATATACGGAAACTCGCACATAGCTAGTCGTGGTTACGCGTCGCGAATAGCTCTCAGTTTCCAATTCGCGTCGCTGTTTATATCAAATGCATGTACCATAGTATGGCTAAACTGAGCGTATTGATGGTGGCGCGGACAAGAATTCTTCAAAGACGTCAGCACTACGTGGCGGTCTCCAGCGCCTAATCGACTTCACCAGTTGCTTGTTATATCTGTATCCGACAAGGAATCGAAAGCTAGTTACGCTTGATTACAAGTCACGAGCGTTCGTCGCAGTAAGGCAAACGTGTGTTCGAAAAATTAGGACAGGGAACTTTGTTACTGGGGCACATGCACGAGAAAAATGACATTCGGCCCGCCGTTGTGATTCGACTGAGGTTGCTGTTGATCTGTACAGATCCGTACAGATCTGCCCGCCGTCAATAACGGTTTCATTGCGAGTCTGCGTTACGTATATGCCATATGCGCATATCATATTGATCATGTTTTAGGAGCAGTAGTACATGTAGGATGTAAGCATCTCCATATAGCCAGATCTCGTTCAGCCCGTTGCTGTTAAGGCGGGTTCCTACTGACTCAAGCAGCAGTCGATGACAACTTACCATTTGGCATCTGGCTTACACGGAAAAAGACAGCATCAGTCGAGCCGACTCAAACAGTACTCTAGGCCGTAGCAAGATATATAATATTAATGGGGATACGCCCACGAACAATTATGTTTACGCTATATCTACGCCGTATATA
>NW_019211457.1:25072436-25157713 GCF_002443255.2 Varroa destructor
TATATGTATATATTGCGAGTTCAAAGTTTGCTGAGATGGATGAAGTATACTTTAGCCTAACCCGTCACCGACGATGTTTACATATACTACTTAAACATGTCTATTTTTTTATAGCAGAAATGGTAACAACAATATCGAAAAGTTAGAGATATAACGGTGATTTCGTCTAAAGAATTTCAGAACAGAGTTTGTTTCAAATCAATTCGGAGAACGACGGCTCAGAGAGTTGACGTTAGTAATCACGCCAGACAGGCAAAGGGGCCGAAACACTAATGTCTAATCGATTCTTTAAGCCACTTGCTCATGGAGAAAGTACCCACCATCCGGCGGACGGTAATTTGCTTATAACAAAAATCGTTTCTGTCTCGACCATTTTTGAATGACAACAAACAACTTTTAAGTGGCGTCAAGGCTGATCAGTGGCTAGGAGAGGTCTGAAACCAGCCGAACAGGCAGTCTACCACAGTCATAGGGAAGAGCAATCTCGGGGCTGTGAGTTAATGATATTAAGTTACGCAGATAGAAAATTGTTGATTTTCGCGTGATAGCGTTAAAGACGGAAAGATTAAGAGATGATACAGTGAGTAAATACAATCAACAGGCAGTGCTAAAGCGTCCAGGGGTGATTTTCATTTGCATTATGTAACACGTGTGGACCCTGTGCTGATCCGCAGCTCAGGCACCGCTTATCTTACAACTGATAATAGTCTACACACGATATACTACTGTGAGTGTAAGTTCTACAATCGAAATGCTTCATCAGCTTGTGTTACCGTACGTAGGACGCTTACAACAGAATCACTTTGGATTTTTCAACTACAACAAAATATCCTTCATGGCTCCTTTTACGCCTGCCTCCAAATCAGCTGCGCGTTCCGTCACTCTATAGTAGTTTCTCACAATCGACAATGAGACCCGCGCTTACCTAAAACACAAATTCTCCGCATTAGTAAATGTGTTTCATTGTTCCGGATAAATATTTTCTGTACATCCTCACCAAATAAATAAACAAGTATCTAACAAATGTTGGAAACATGAAGATATTGTGAAAATCTGCATCAGCGTCTCGCTGATTCAGGTAGACGAGCGAAGTTCATGGATAAACAACAATATAAAGATAAACTGAGAACGTTTCAAGCACCGCATTACAGAAATCGACACAAATAAAAAGGAACAAGGAAAATTGATATGGTTAGAGCGGCGTACAAAAAACGTTTGTTACAAATCCCGTAAAACCAGTCTTGTACTAAATGGGCTTGCTCTTTTGGCTCTTGTAGCCTCGCGCCTGTTTACAAGCGCCTGGATACTGCGAACCTTGTCATTGTAGCCTATATTACTTAGTAATACGTTAGCGGCAAAAGGGTTCACACAGATTGTTTGCATGGGATATTTTCATTGATAATTTATCTACTGTAAGATAGTATAGCGATTCAAATAACTTTATGTACCAAAAGCAAATAAAAACTTGATATTTTGGAGAAAATCAACTTTAACCTTTATTAAATAGGGTAGCCCAATTATATGATAAAACTAAATAAAGGAATCCACACGTTCTGACACAGTGTCGCTATCAGTGAGCCATATAATTAGATGCTCTTTGATAGCACTGATCTGATGAAGCAACTGCAATTTGCCCGGTGCAAAAGCAAGAAGCTAAACTAGTATCTGCTTACTGTTTGATTCACTAGGAGAGAGTCATATATGTCCAACCAGTAGTCAAGGCCCATCAATCTCTCCCCTCTCCCCTTTCTCTTTTTTTTCATCTCTGTCTGCCTGTGTGACTGTGTATTTAGGTTAGTAGACGATATAGACAAAAAATTGTCTGCCAGATCTATCAACGCATATTTGTAGAATTTTCGGTGTACCGCCCCGACAAGACGACCATCAAGGTCTACAGTAGTAAAATCAAATTGAGAAGAAGCCATAAACACGCTGTCGCCTTTTTACGCTCTACGAAACATTCATTCATAAAACAGTAGCGGCACCAAACAGCCCCATCACGTCGCACCCGATCGCCGTGGAATACGTGCGCATCATCAAGCAGCGACAAACGACCACCAAATGTAACAGAGTTGGGCAACCAGCGAGTGAGCAGTTCATGAAATCCCACTATTTTTGTAATACTTGCTTATAAAGATTGCTTCAATGGGGGGTCTGCTACCAGGCCAGTAACTCACTACTGCTCACGTCTTTCACGTCCCCTTAATACGAATCCCCATAACCCTTGTTAAAAAGCCCTCTCACTTCTTTACTTACAATATCCCAGCCGTCTTTGCCGCCCGCCTGTCTATGTGTTTGACAAAGTCAACTGCACGAGTGTTCCGGAGAGCCAGACGCAACCGCCGGAACCGTGGCAGTACCTGCACGCTATGGTCAAAAATACATCGCCGAAATAACAGATTTAGCGTTTCCTTCCAGCATTTCGTCTTTTTCGTCCACCAGCTTCGTTCATTTCATTTCGTCTTACTTGTTGTTGGTCACTTTAGGCTTACTGTTCTTGTCCCAAGAAGGCTTCGCACACATCGAATTGGGGAGGGATAGACAGTCCCCCAGAGTGGGGGACGAGACAAACTGTTCTAGACGCGGACAACCAACGACGAATACAGAAATCCCGCATAGTGCGGTTGTCTGGCTATAACATTGGCGCCAATGATCGCTCCGACCGCCAACTTGCTCTAGCTTACCATGGCGGTCAGGCCCCTGTGGCAGCTGGACTTTTCGCCAGGGGTGAGTATTTTTAACAAACTAATGACTTGCTATAGTATCTTACTTATATGGTGAAGCGTGAGCATCGCTTCGTGGTATCTCTGTTAGTGAGCGTTTACGAGCGACTCGTCAAATATCGTTGGCTCCGCGCCACGGACGGAAAAACCTAGAAGCGAACGAGTGTGACCAAATTATCTGTAAAATTGCATTATCCGTAATTCATTTTGCACTAGTGGGGACAGGGCTGCATAGCAGCCGCCATAAAAAAGGCAAATAACTCCAGTTTTTTTGGTGGTAAGGGTGGCGGTCAGGGAAAACTTCACAATGAGCAAGGTCCACAAAAGATAAAGGCATCACAGTATACATGACCAGTAATAATGGCGGTGAACTAGATGGGTAAAAAAAGGCACATGACAAGTTCGTAGTGACAGCAGCGGCCATTGTGCCTGCTCTCGGCTGCACATGATCACCTGAGAAGGGATTATTTTTTTTGATCCTGTGATTCAACTGCAGGCCAATTCAAAGTTTCCTATGCGGCCGTTCCACGTCAAGTGCTGTCTATTGTTGTTTGCAGTGTCTAGGTGTTAGACTAGTATCAATTAATCGAAATGCAGAGTTCCCCCGCATTTCGTCGACCAACATAGGCCTGCCAGATAGGCTTGCATCGATTACATTTTGCCGTAGTATAGATATTACGCAGCGACCGTAACATCAGTATGTACTAATTGCCCCTAATTACTTTCGTCAGTAATAGTACTAATTATTTGTTATATTCTATAATGCATATTGAGCAGGTGGATTTCACTGAATAAAATCGAACTAGTACCTTTATTTATACTACAGCGGTGTGCAAACATAAGAGTTTGAGCCTTCGTTACAATCACAATCAGCTGACCAAGTGAGCACATTTAGCCCACCTGATGCCCTCAGTCCTACCTTTTCAAACCTTTAAACCGTCGTTTTCTATTTCTAACATAATACTTTGATTTACAAGGTTTGTCTCTCCTATTGAAAATTCGATATAGCTCGAAAGGCACTGTTGTCCAAGTGACATCGACATTTTAGCAGCTTAAGCTAACCAGATGACGAAATTTGATTTTGTGCCCGATGCGCCATCAGTGATCTTGACAGAGTACAACTTCATCAAAGTGAAACAACGTACGGTAACGACGTAGGCAATCTGTCCGAGTTTGATGTGCCGATGAGCGATTTTGTTACCTTCACGATTGGCATAACACCGTGGACGTCTAAATAACACGTAGACAATATTCCGCCTGACAAATGGTACGAACGGCAGACCAGGGCAGTGTAGGTCCGTCAAAATTCGCATCTGTTTAATAGAAAATTTACATACATATATAAAAAGGCATATATATGCAGGGTAGCCGGCGTTTGTTGTCCGATAAACGTGCACCAACACAGGACGCTGACCAGTATCTGTCCGCAGTCGATGCAGCCCGAATTCATTCGTAGAACAACAAACAATACACTGGGCGCTTATTCAAGCCCCAAATCAAACCTCAGTAAATTGACCCTTCCTCTTTTTTTTTCTGTTCCACATTTGGTCCTCGTGGTGAAATTGGCTAATTTGACGGGGCCACCAACGTCCGAACGTTAAATCGCTACGCGGTCGAATAGCCTTTGCAACAGTGTGGCAACGCCAAGACGCTGACTAAGCAGAGATTTTGCCCTGCCTGTTAGCACTTACCTAGTGACGCTATACAAACCAACAGCGTTAGTAACCGCTCATTTGGTCAGGCTGGTCATGGCCTGATCCCAGGCGTGGTATAGCTGAGAAGAAGATCTGGCTTATGTACGGGCAACGCACATACAGCAGAATTGCACTAGCACATAACAGGCGTGAAGAGCATGGGTTAGCGTACATTTTCGGTAGGAGGCGGTTCTCGTAGTGATTTAGCACGGTGCCGGTGCCGGTGCCAACAAAGCAATATTTCGAACTAAATAGGAAGATGTCTAGGTGATTCAGGACGAATTTGGTACTAGGTCGTGTTGTCTTAATAGATTTTTACTGTTATTTTTGTGTCAGTAAGCGGCTCGTGACTGGCGAGTCAAGGCGTTACCGTAGACACCCGTCACGACACGTTACGGATTACTGCGTAGCCAAAGCTTGTTGGTCTTTATTGTTTTCTGCTCTCTTCACCGAGCAGAAAGCGATGAATGGACGCTAGCTCCGTTGCAGGACGCAAAACACAATTGGACTAATAAAGGAAACATCTATCTGTCTTCAACAACTAATATTGTCGACTGTTGATATCTTGAACGTGCCAACTTTGCCCAAAAATGTTATTATAGACATAATCCAGAAACTGACCGAATATAACAGATATAATACTATGTCTTTTCCGATTGTAAATGCACAGATGAGTAAAGAGCTTAGACATATGACATATTGTATAGTTTATGGCAAAGGGGCTCGTTGGCAAGGGTGTCGTCGTATAGACCTCCGAACCCCCTTAATTGTCATTGAATTGTGCGATTATATTATGTCTATTGGACGTTGGTTACCGGCATTTTGGGTCGTGCTACTCTATTACGTTTCGTAGATTACTACTTTACGTTTATTATACTTATTCTTGATGTACAATTCGATTTACTAGTTTTCATTGGTATTCATTAAACAGTGACCGGTACAAAGAGTAGAAACAACCGTAATAATTACCATAGCTTATTAATAAGTTATTCCGGCCGTATATTACGTTTCCGGTGTACGGGCGGATATCACAATATTTTATGCAATATAATAGCTAAACATAAATGAAGCTGAATCTTGACCAGCTACTTAGCTTTGCTATATGGTTTAAGGCCAACATGCGGAACCCTCGCCTCGTGGTAAGAAATATAGCACGTCGCTCTGCCACGGCTGGGAACAGAGCAACGGCAGAGGATCCTACATGAGGTAGAGGAAATGTATTCAATGATAGAAGCAAAAACGTCCCAATTTCCTTTTTCCCCGAGAGGAATCACGGCACCGGACGCTTATAGTAGTTACCTTTATGTGTGTCACCCGTCTACGTCGATGTACAACCACCTGTTGTGTATCTAAACCAGAGCTTTAGATACCCAGTTTCCTGTATCAAATCAATGACTGAAAAATTGGCCGCGGAACGGCGCCCCATGGAGGCGATCACAGGCTAGTTTTGTTACCACAAAAAATGATCAACTGTGCACAATAAAATGGAAAGCCGGACAATGATAATCAGCCTTTGACAGTCAAGGCCGCGGGATGAGGGCAACCTTGTAACGACAAGACTTTAGCTTCAACTTCAAATTGAAGGCTCTACGAGATTAAGTACTTTTTCTCTCATTACCAAGTTGTCCATATTTCTAATTTCAGTTCATCGGGCAGTTACGTTAGATTGGCGTGAATGCCACTGGTCGCCTTCCGATATATCAGTCGGCGCTAAAAGATCTCTACTCTTACAGACAGAGTCGTCTTTGGAAAATGCTATAAAATGCAAAAGCATAATATATAATGGGCCTACATGAAAGCGTCCTGGTGAATGTTAAATTTGATCGTATACAACTCGTTCTGTCAAAACGAAAAGCAGAATCGGTCTCAAGAAAAACGTTCACGTTTCCCTGCAGGCAGGCTCTCGTATTACTGTAAACAACAGTAGCCAACTACGAATTTCCTTGTCTTCGGTTTGATTACGGCTTACCCCCAAACGATGGTATCATACTGTCACTGTTACGGGCTTTGAGCTTAAACGAGATCTTTACAAAGGCTAGTTCCAATTAATAACCCCTCACCTTCGCCATCTGTTCTTACCCTCGCTATATACTGCCCCGACCTAGTCGACGCAATTCTAATTTTAGGCAAAAAGAGCGCCCTGGTTGGTTTTGGACACCCAAATTGTCATTCAGCGCGTACGATACAACGGGCTTCCTGACATTTCCGTCATGGAAAAACTACCAAAGAAGCTTTCATGCAAAGCAGCTTTACAACACCGAATGAATCATTCAGCAATAAAAAAAAAAATGTAAGAAATACGCGAGCATGGTGAAAAGTCAAAGCACTCCACCGAGAACATCTAGAGTTCCCTCTGCAGTGAGTCACAGCGACAACAGTTAGCAGAACCTTTTTTTGTAATTTAAAAATTCAACCTTATTGAATCGACCTATGTAGTGATGGAGGTACTAATATATGTGCGCAATGATTCCATGACGGTAAATTCTTGCTTGCTCATCTGTTAGACCCACAGGACTATTTCACATTGACACTTTTACGTTGGCTATGTTTTACGTTGGATCGGAAGGGCATACTGATAGTTGATCATATGTATTCTTCGCCCACGTCTCCCATACCCAGATGCTTCCCGAGCGTAGAGTCGAATTAGTTCGATTTCGCAGGCCAAACAATAAAGAGCTAAGAAAAAACGAAAGGATTTTAAATGCTAACAACGGGCTTTATTTTCAGCGATACTGCGATATAGCGCATCATGGTTAGCTATTACCAGCCCAGGCTTACATACAGCATCTTCACATTCGCCAATATTTATTTTATGCAATTTCCAGACGCAAAACTCTGTAAAAAACGTAGGCGAAGAGAGCTACGATGGCTGGCTCTTGCTCGTTTTATCCGACAGTATCTACTCATTAATCTAATCTGACTATTACGCTGAGTCTGCGGGTACTGCCACAGCGATGTAACCGGTATGAACAAGCTGAAAAGCGCCGAAGCGTCACCATTATTATCGCCAGATAAATGGCCAACATTTACTGGGTGGTTGCTACTATCGCCCCGGCATCATAATCGACGGGACGTGGGCCTGCACTCGTTAACGTCACGAACTGCCTGAAGTGAGCAACATCTACATGAACGTAGTCGACCCACTGACACAGCAGCTAGCCGCGATGGACTTCTGTTAGGAGCAGCAGAGGCTCCGTCAAGCAGCCAGGCAAACAAGTGCCCACAAACACAAACAATAGACACACAACAAATATCAGGTACGGTATGGGCTCGGTACCGTCACTGACACTGTAGTCTTTTGCCCCCCCCCCCCCCCCCCCCCCCATACGGCCCATTTCCGTACGACGTGCCATGATGTCCCCTCAGCTCATGATCCGACTGTCAATCAGCAAACGCGCTGCTAAGGGGACAAGGAGCCGCATTTGATCAAGCATGCTTGTCGCTAGTGACGTCGCTACGAATTTAAGCTACTGCGCCCGCCTACGCTCACAGGACTAACAGCAGCAGCCACAATGTATTGCATGGACAACTCTTTACCGCCAGCCTTGTGTCCCCGCATGGCATCTTGGCAAGAGGTAACTGACGCAACGGGACCCTGCCAGTAGAAACGAAATAACAGCGTTTACGAAACAACAACAGCATACAGGAGAGGACATGGAGTGGCATTTAACGGTTGTAGGTGGACGCTTGTAGATCACGTAGTTATAAACGCCAGTAAGAGTAGGGGCCAGCGTAGCCATCACTTAGGTTAGGGTAACGACATCTTATGCCGCGTTTCATCTGTGTTATGTACAATGAGTGGACATAAACGCCCTGATAAAGACAGATCTACGGTATAGCAAGCCAGTACAGGTGGGTAATCAGCAGCAGGTGCCAAACGGCGCTGCACCGTTGCGATCAGCAGTATGTACTAGGGATACTAGCACCATTCTAATATATGAATGCACCATAGAATATAACAATGAATACATGTAAAAACGAATTTGGACGCTGTTTACTCACGAATCACAACACGTCACGCACAGATGTATGTATGTATGTATATGAAATATAGTTCAGCGCCTTCGCGTCCCTGCACCAACAGTCGAAATAGTAATCCTGCTACTGGCTCCCTCAGTATATACAAGTATTACTAGACTTCGTCACGGGCTGTTGTAACAAGCACTAACCAGAATCAGCCTACAATAGTTTACCTTAAAAATGTTTATCATGCTCGCTGGGGTCAACCGGGGTTTAGCGCTTAGGTTTTTTTTTTTTTTTTTTCTAAAACGTCAATAAAACAATAATTGAAACGTTACCTTGAACAATCTAAGGGGAGACTAGCGTGAGTAGAGATATTACTGATCCGCTAAAAGCACCCGTTCCGCAATCTATTAGTGAGTGTTGATTGATACGATCCTTAGTTTTCGTTCACAACCATATGATGTCCTTTCATATGTGTGTGAGGTGGTTCGTATCAGATGGGTATTGTAAAATGAATTAGCGAATTCTGGCTTCCACGCGTATCGATATCACGGGTCACAGAAACAGCCTATATTTACTTACACGTTTCACGCCCAAATACACAGTGATAGGGTACTCGTTGGTTTACTTATTTTTACTGATATTATTAATACATATCTTTTGGTCTCATTCTCTTTCCGATGAATATCTATATTTGAGTAAACATAACTTGGACAAAAAGAACGACAGAGTGCACAGGCTACAGAAATCAGCCGGGTCAATCAATCCGAACTATTGAACAACTGTTCGTCAAACTGAAAGGGGCAATATTATAACAGGGCCCAATCATGCGCAAAAAGAAAGTATTAAGCTAGTGTTTCTACTAGTTTACTCTGTTCTTTACTAGTAAACCATGACAACTACAATAGTTGAACTAGAAAGGTAGAGAATAAACGGCTAGAAGACGGAAGAAATCAAGCACTGATGGAAAACGTCAGACACAGAATAACTGATTACTGCGAACAGAGATGATAGAAGAAATATCCTAAGTCTATATAAACGCGACTATTCCTCAATCTTGTAAACAAAGTGGAGTTGATGTCTGACTGCTCAGGTATAATGATACATAGGTAGTAGTAGTAGTAGTAGTAGTAGTAGTAGCAATAGTAGTAGATTCAAGATTAAGTTGTTATGTCCAATCGAAAAAAAACACTCGCGGCATAGTCCAGTGTCGGTTTTGAAGCTCGTGTTTTTTTTCATTTGCAGAAAATCCCACATATTTTAGAGGATTATTATCATTTGGACCGGTTACCATTGAACATTTATGGGAGGTCAGCTGGGTCAAGTACACTATACACAGAAGCTTGAGTACACATTTTGAGCTTTAGCAACACAAATACTGATATTGCGATACCAACTTTAAACAAAATGATTCTCAATCAATACTAAAGAAACAGATTTAATTGTACAGTTATTGTTCATTTGTTAGCCAAAACGTTTGTAAACTAACACAGCGCAATGATGCTAATCGTAAAGACCACAGAGACCGGAAAGCGAGTCTAAATTATCAAAGAAAAAGGGGTTCATCGACAGGAATCACAGCCCTTCAGCAGGCTCAGGACTTCTAAGGCACGCAGTAAGTCACTTGAACGTACAGCTAGAAGTGATCAAATCAGAGATGTCAGCTTCTAGGATAACGTCGTGCGTCTTCGTTACTCCCTACAGCGGCTGCCTTCATTTGCGACGATTGGTCGCAAATTTGTTCGAAGCCTTATTTGTCAGCGTGAGTACGTACGTTTACGTAGATGAAAGCAGGCTGCCGATAATAAACAGTATATATTCCCGTCCTTGTTATTACCACTTGATATCTCTGAATAAAAATCCGCCGTCTGGTCTGACCTGGCCTAGAATATTCGACCTATATCCGCATATGGAAGTGTTCGATTACAGCCGTATTTACGTATGAGAACGCTAACCTGGTATGGGGGTTCCCTTAGGTCAAATAACAGCATCTCGTCATCGATTATCGATGGACAACCGTATGTGTCACATAACTATAAAGACACACGTTTGTGAACTTGCGTGTGTCTACATAGGCAGCTAGTAACATTCAATGTCAACTCGTACTTCATGCGTGCGTGCGCGTGCGAGAGGCTTGTTATTTCTACGTGTAAATTTGGTGTTCAGCAAGTCACACATCATCGGTGTCAATCTTACAGGTATATTACGCCAAATAATACTTTCTGGATAAATGGTAAAAAGGATACGTTTCAGGGGAAACTGGCTTCTTTATAGTAACCTAATTGTTAAGGTACCATTGCATCACCCTACACAAGCATCTATGACTACTTTTCCTCAAAAAGACCTGAAAGGTGCCGCCGCTTACCGGGCGCCATTGGGAGACTACACAGTTAGTTAGCATAAAAAGCTTCGAGAGCTTAGCTAGTGAGTTGTTAGGGAAAGGACTGCCAGGTCTTACAGTTACAGAAGCCAATTTCGGGAGCCCATTCGACAAACTATTGGTAGAACACGTAGTAGTACTCAGCAGCCATTTCTATTATGGCCATAACAATCATGCTGGAAGTATCAGAGAAATATGTACGGGATTGGTTAACAGTGCTTTGCTGCTAGGTAGGCGCTGCGCTTTAAGTAACAGGACTGATTTGCAGCACCTGATGGCCAGGAACTTCTTTTGCTTTCCGAAGCTTGTTATTTTCGCAAACCACAATAAGATTTAAAATGATGATCGCTTATGTTGATATCAGCAACTTACGGCTTCGAGACGCATATTGAAAAAATATAAATAGCACAAGAATAATTAGTACAAGTACACTCAGGTGTCGATCGTTTCGCCGTATATGGGAAGCTACCCGTACTAAGCCGGATGAAGGAGCCGCAGACAAAAGAAGTACATTTCGAGACCGCTTCAACCCTCTCATTCTAGTCACAATTTTAATTACTGTATCATTTCCTGTTTAGAAATAATGAGCACTTTGACATCGTGGATGACCTTGCAAGACGTCCGCAAAAAAATGTCCGCCCATCTGGAAACGCCTAGATGGCACCCTTTCATTGACTGTACATCAACGGCATCGTTGTTACTGTGTTGTCATAGTCTATCTCACGGAGTCAACAATCTGTAAAATAAGCGTTCGTGTCGCCACCTCACAACAATGATAAAACGAGATTTTTCAGAACGTCACCAGTTAACCAACAAACTCTTTTCGTCGTTAATTTATCCAGAGCGTCACCGAATCATCGTCGCCGCCAGACTGTTGTAACATCTGCGCTGGCAACGACAGACGATCATACCACAGTCAAAGAGATAGATATCCATAGAGCCCGCAAGAATCGTAAGAACTTCAACAGAAACAGTATAGTGGTCACAGACTACCCGCCGCTGTCAGTTCCGTAACGCATGCATGTAATGTTAAGCGCAAAAGCACAAGGCCGCAGCAGAAAGCCCGTCATTACTATCAACAGTGTCAGCGTCAACAAAGTAAGGAGGAAAGTCGGACAGGTCGAGGGGAAACGGCTGGCTCGGGAATACGTTGGTGATGACGACACTTGGCGTGGTATGGTATAACAAGCTACTGATTATTTGACTGAGTCAATTTAATTCGATTATCCGATCGCCCACCCTCTGCCCGCCTTTCCGACTGATAAATCGTCATTGTATCGCAGTAGTTCACAGCCGCAACAGTGTCGATCGCAGACGGTTGCCATGGTCGCGGCGACCCTTCGTCTCTGTAATGAGGAACTTTTTCGCAGAAAGTGTTATTTGTTTTACCATTGCTCCTCTCCGGTACACGCCGTTCCCATAGAAACGTCACCGAGACGTCTTGTCGCCGTATCCCTATCCGGTTAGTTCATACTGCCAATTTGGCCTCGCCACTGACGCTAACGGCTGAGCCGATTGTTTCTTACTTGACATCGTAGTGGTTATCCCTAGTCAGGATGACTGCTGCAACAGCAGTATCGACTGTTATTTGACCAGCCCAAAATCTAGCATGTCGTCGGGTGCACTCCTAAGCCCACGGAAAGGACGAATATCTACTTCTGTTTTTAGTATGGCGCATGTCGGCTGTTTCGCAGCAACTGTCTGGCATATTACCCCAGATAAGGACAAATATATTACCACTCGTTCCTACAATACTCGTGCGGATATCACAGTCGTACTGCTACTGCTACGTTCACGTAACGCGAGTGCTCTGCTTCAAGTTGCCGGCTTTTTGTACGCATCCATGCTTCAGTTGTCATTATCGTGCTGGCGTCGCGCATAGGATACTTTCCTGCTTTTGCTTTGGCCGCCGCCGCCGCCGCCGCCGGCGCCGTTGCCGTGCGAACGAAAGCCAATATTCAAAATAACCGACCGAAACATTTTTACCAGCTAGCAGGGGACGCTATCCTCGCTTAGCAATCGATCACCGAAGAGCAGACGATTTCACTGATCTGCGAGGTTGTGAGCGTGCTTCTGTGTCCTCGAACCAATGCAGGTAACGATGGCGGAGGCGGAAGCAGCAGCGGTGATTTAAATCGTAGTAGCGTGTCGACGCTTTGATTTGATTCTATCAGTGAGCATTAGCTCAGCGGTCTCGAAGCAGTCAGCTCAATCAAGCGAGGAACACGTCCATCCGTGGAAATGAATGAAAGAAGAGGCTGCGAACTGCTGAGGAGACAGTTCTCGACGAAGCGCGTAAGAGTGCGGAAATGATGAAAATGACGACAATACTGTCGCTGACTTTGCTTGTTTCGCTCATGAGTGTGTTCCTATTTGACGACAACTCCGACACG
Organism: Varroa destructor; assembly: GCF_002443255.2. NCBI lineage: Eukaryota > Metazoa > Arthropoda > Arachnida > Mesostigmata > Varroidae > Varroa > Varroa destructor. The sequence goes on from NW_019211457.1 coordinate 25,085,590, forward strand.
GTCAATCCAACGAGAGAGAGATAGCTTTCCTGTCGTCCCCTTTGAGTTATAATGGCTGAATGAAAGCCATTTTAAGAGAACATCAAACGCAATTCGTCCACTGTGTACGAAGCTAGCTTGTGGCAGAGGAAACAGCACCACTCTGACTATAGTCAGAGGTCTATAGTTTATATATAATGATAATTCGACGACGTTTTGCACAGCTATAGCTCGTGTTCGTTGTTGTGTTCTGGTGCTTAATAAGCGGTGCTTGATGCTGATCAGAGTCAACCGTGTACTCCGCCATAGACGTATCTTTTGCTTGCGATTTTCTGGAAGAAAACTTCCGTCCGAAGCGAACACTACAGGAGACAAATTGTAGGTGTGCGTCTTATACAATGAAACAATTATCAATACGAATTACGTTATATGGAGCTGATGATGTCAATGATGCCTCCTAAATAGTAAACGAGCTCGTGTAAATATTTGACTGCAGAGTACGAACAGCAGTAGTAGTTGGGTAATAATGCATACGAATGGAAATGAAAGCAAAAGTCTTTCTAAAAAAGTCGACACCTCGCTAATAATGACACAGTTAAAAAAAAAAAAAACACTAGCAGTTAAATGCACGCCTGAGGAGGCTTCGTCATCGCGTTATCGACACGATCCAATTCAGCCACGCTAGTGCACAAGCTAAAGTATCTTCACTACAAGCAATTTATCTGAAGGAGACGCTCTGCTAACCAGTGACGGCAGCTGTTCAGCTGTTCGCAAATAAAGATACAATGTAACGGTATTTTTTTCTATCGGCCTTTATTTAAAAAATCTCTTAGGATTTTTTTCATCTGTCGTTTACGCTCTACAATCAGTCTGAAAGTTCATCACAGAAGACACTCAATCATTTTCAGGCGATCACAACCCCGACATCCTCATTCAGGTTACGTAATAAACATTTAAATGTGGCGCCGATGTCTGTCTCGCTAAACGTTGGCTGAATGCAGAATCTTTTCTGGGTCCTCGCAATGCGCATGACAAAACAATTTTCCTCCCGACATGGTCAGTTCTATCGTCCCAACTAAGACGTGCAAATTCTCCTAGCAGAAGATGGGGGGACAGATGGAAGGGTTCAGGCCAGCCCTGTGCAAAGTTATACTTTTTTTTTGTCATTATATAGACGTGGTTTTTAGTTTGGGGCAGTTGATGATAACTGGTTTGGAATAGATGCTTGCTTGTTGCCCTACGCTAAAAATTTTATTGCCATTATCGACAATTTTCGATGGCTACTTTTGCTCTCTAACCGCTTAGTCACAACAAGACCGGGATTTCATTACAGTTTTTCGACCAACAGCTGAAATGCCTATCGCTTGATAGCATCAATGGAGCTGACCTCAAAGCGTTTTGCATTTTCCATCATATTTGATATTACAAAACATAAGCTTGAATAGTTACTGATTGACGACGATCCTTGGCTCGAAGTGAAACACCAGCGGAGCATCTTGAAGTACTTGCTCGTCGCCAATTGTGTTTCAATATACGTATCTCAAGTGGCTGCTAAATAAATGATTGCCACGAAAAGAACAAAAGAATCAGACGGATCTCGGCTGGGTGACTCCATCAGCGTCGTAAAGTTTTGCTAAGCGCTATCCCCTCTTTTTCGTCGTCCGTGATAACTACTACCGCCGTCGCCGTCGCCGTCGCCGCCGCCGCCGCCGCCGCCGCCACCGCCACCGCCACCGCAGCAGTAGCAGTAGCGACAGGGCAATTTCAAACGATGCAGTTTCCGCTGTTCTGTCGCCAGTTAGTCAATTAACCGGAAACGACTAACAATCGAGTAGAACGCAGCGGATAACGCGGAAAATGAACGAATAGCTGGAAATGATCGCGCAGTAGCAGTAATGTCTTTGCATGCTAAACCTATGGACGTGGGGTGGTCTACATTCCAAACTAAGCGTAGACACGGTCAATGTTATCCTCGAAGTCCTGTCTAAAGTAGTGCTTCACTAAGGTGGTAACGCACGCAAAGCTCGAAACATACGTTTTCTAGCTGGCTGTCTTCGCTGACTGCTAAGAAGCCGCTGGTGAAACGGGCCGCACGAAATCTAACTTAGTGTTCGAGCGGGTCTAAATTCCCTTTCAAGCGTTTCTTCTGCCTAGAGCTGACAGAACTGATGAGGAAGAAGAAAACTGCCGAGTCCCATGATGATAAAAGGCTGCACGCCGTAGTCTGTGAAAGGCAGGTTTGCGTCCGAACAGGTACCAAATGCCCTTTAGCCAGGTCAGCAAGCTGAATGAACAGCACCTCGAATAGCTTCGTTTATATGGTGTCATTGGATTTCATAACATGGCAAACGCTTGCTTTCATTTCTAGTCATTGCGTAGTCGAGCTATAGCGCAGAGCTCGGGAACAAACATTCAATTTTTCCACACTGATAGCAACAACTCCGATAGTAAAATTCGTTTTCGACCGTTTTCTTTAAATTAGCCTCCATTGTTTCTATGGGTTGTATTCAAGAAGTTCCCCACATTCCCTTGAGCTAGTGAAGTATAAACGGTTCAGAGAGGTCCTTTATACTATAGCTAACTTCGAGATATTTATAAAAAGAGTAATTATTTATAAAAGGAGTAAATAAATGATGCGTTTGTTCTATTCACTCTCAACGGAGGCGATGATTAAGTTTTTACTCTAAATCCTTCTTTTTGTTCTAGTGAAACAGAAATCAACGAGGAGAACACGGATGAAATATCTTGCATGTTTTATGTCCCCCCTTAGGACTCGGCCTGTACAGTCCCTTTACTGTCTCTGTCGGCCTTATTCTACGGCGCTCCTTTACAACGGAGAATGGTTGATTTTGGACGTAACGTTTTTAGCATGACGGTGCACAGAATTACAAAGAAGAGAGGTCCTTTTTTCCAGACACACACAGATGCCCGTGGTGGCTTTGGGCGATTTTCGTAAATGTGCCCCCTCTATTTTGTTCAAACAGAAGTCTAGTCCTAAACAACGGAAAACAATCCGCGCATTGATCCAGGATCCCCGAGCCATTTCAAAGCTTTACGTTAGATGCTCTCTTAAAGGCTTGCATTGATCGAAAACTGCATCGTTATCCTAATTATCGTCAGCGAGTCTGTAGTAATTATGTGACTAGATTCCACCTTCAATCGATGCGTCGACAGGCTTTAATTCAAAGACACTTCTTAGAAGACCCTACATTATAGAGGCCGTCGCTTTATTAAGTTTCCGCATGTTAACTGTTTTAACTGTATAACTTGATGCTCATGTCCTTCCGACTCTGATAGAGAAACCAAATTGAAGTTCTTTTATCCATTATATCACTTGGTTTTGGCATCAAGGGTATGCACTTGAATGCTGTGAAATTTTAGGGTCTTCTAGATTAAGAGTTAAGTTACCACCGGAGCTCATCTGTTCTCCACAAAATCGTAGTGGTAAAGTTAGTTTTTTTTTTTTTCTATGTTCTGTTTTTTTTCTTCTTTCTATGTCCTTTTTTGTTCTGACTCAGTTTCTACTTAGCCATACAAGAGGACACATTATAGATTGCTTACTGCATACTTAAATAGTTCAACATGCTTCAAATATCCCGAATAGGTTCCACTTGGGCTTTTCTGCTAGTAGCTGACAAAGATTTGATTGATTCGTTTAAAATGTCTGTACAGGCTGTATACTCTTGAGTAACTTTAGACTTAATCTGTTCTCTATATCCTCTATATTGTGCCTCCGTAAATCACACTATATCCGCTCATTTATTATATTTCGGATTGCTTAAAGCAATATCCATTATAACGGCCTCTATAGGAAGGTCCTGGTCATTACCAAACAGATGAGCGCTATTATTATTATTATAGCTATCGACAATGCCTAATATACTATGTAAGGAACCAACAGTCCATTATTTGACTTTATCAATCAGTAACTTTTTTTTAGCACCATGTTACGATAACTTATACTGGTGCGTAAGTTGTATATAAATATCTAGTATTAAAAATCTTCAAAACAAGCAGAATTAGAATTTAACAGAGGAGATGTACCAGTACAGTTGAGTATTTTTCGATCTCATACAGTAGACGGTACTTAAAAATTCTGTAAATAAAGTGCTCAACCATCACGGTATCAATATTTAATCAGAAAGATACGTTCACTTGGGAATAAAAAAAAAAAAAAAAAGAAAAAGGAAAGAAATTCGAAGACGCTAAAACGTTTCTCGAAATATCAAGTGGCCAATTTGGTTTCAAGCACAGCTTGATGCTCGTTTAAAAGAGTATTGTCCTAGCTCGTCTCCCTTTCTAGTTGGTTCTGAAACAAGCGTCACTGTCCCTATATATATAGCGAGAGAGAGAGAGAGAGGGAGAAAGGGAACAATGAATAAAAAATAGATTTCACAAAAGATTACTTCTCGAACTGTGAAACTTGAGTACACCTCTCATTGATTTGCATAGTCCCCGACCACCCTGGGTATTATACGATCTGCATTCTATAATTTTTATTATAGACTCTACCGATGAAATCCATGCCTTTTATGCCCTTTATCACTATTTTAGATGCAATTCACATAAACTCTATATACAAAAAACGGTTTGAATGATCAAAACAGTTTTTACTTACGTATATTTTACACTAGAGTTGTATAGGAACCTACATTAAATATGTATTACTTTCTCCTATTGCAGATATGTTCAAAGCTATGATGAAAGCTATCGATTCACAAAATTCAATAGAAATTTAATGTGATGTTGTAGTGCACCATTGCTCAACCGTGGCTTTTAAACCACCTATCGTCCTCAATTCTCTGGCGTAGACTATCTTTGGGATATTCCACCAAAAACAACAAGCCCATTGGCCTCTGGTCCGGAAAATGGGCAGGGTATTCTACGAAAACTGTTTGTCCAATTCATCTGTTCGGACGACTCTTATCAAGATGTGCTTTTACATTGCGGAAAAGAAAATTCGCCATTCTGCGCGTGTGGTAAAATGGATTTCAAGTGATTTGCTGTCAAAAATAATAGTTCTATTAATTCTGTGCTTGAAACTCCTGTACATTTCACATGGTACCCCCGGGTAATATCTAGACCCACAACTGCCCACCAGGTGCAATCATGTTGTTTAATCGTGCCATTTGAATGTCGACTGTCCATCGTATTCACACGTTTTCAGGGACAAATCGGCCTCGATCATCCTCGATAGCAGGTGTAATAATTTAAATGTGACCGTTTCAAGGTACGATGGATACTCGATTTGCTGCTATCAAGCTTGATTACCAGTTTGACGATTTTCAGATGTCCTATTATAACTTTCGAAATTCGTTAATGTTTCTGGTCTTCAAGAACGTCACCTAGGAACAACCCAAGCACTTTCGTTCGTCCCAAACTTACTTCTTACCCTGTGCAAGTTGCATAGATCGATTTGCCCGAACCTCCCTTTTTTATACATTCAGTAGCATAGCGGGGACCGCGTAATCGGGGTGTCTGATACATAACTCTGTGAGTGCGTTGCTATGGTAAAAATCATGACCAGTGAATACATAAGTGGATATATATGTATGTATATATTGTACCCGGTAACTAAAACACTTTGAACAGTACTTGGCACTCGTGGTATCAACATTATATTCGATATGTACTGAAGCATCGGAATAATAACAATTGACAGACTCTGCTGTTGCATTCGGACGTTAGCTCATCAGTCTATAAGAACACTACGTTCGCCATATACGCCAAGAGCAAAGCAATTCTTATTTACGTAAGGGGGTTGTATAATGCCCAGGAAGTGGGACAATTATTGGGTTGAACCAGGAAGTTTTTAGCCAAGCACTGGCATTTCAGTTACCTCTATATAGTTATAGCCGTATGTAGTCTTTTCGCTCGACAAATGCTGCTTGCTTAGCATAGTTGCGAACGAAAATATTATCAATCAGTGGTTGATTAAGTAAGTAAGTTTAAATTAAGTTGATCTCGTTACCGGTAAGACATCAGTATACGTTTGTGGCCCGCTGGTGACTCATGAATTATCCATCTTCTTAACAGATTGATAATTCATAAGTACAAGCTATAAATGTATCTATATATCGAGGCAAGCAAAAGCGAAACGCTAGCTAGTCGAAAATCAGCTTGATGTATTTAGCGTTTTATAGTCGGGGGTACATTAAATACGTCTGACTCACGGTTCCTGCTAGCAGATGAAGAAACGATGCGTAGAGCGCATGATCATCGTCCAAAGGACGACAGTGCTTAGATGATCCAACTATTGTTATAACTAAGCGCTGCGTTAACTGAGCGCTGCAGGGCATAGGCTTAAATCAATGGCATGAATAGACCAAACCGGCTGAGCTCGGCCCGCTATTATTTAAAATCGATGAATATCAAATGTTTTTTAGATTCAAGAGCTTAATCTCGTAGGGAGTCGTACGCTATGTACTCAGATTACAGCTCCATCTGTGATCGAAGTACGTTTCGACCAATCTGTACTAGAATTCACTTAATAATAATAAGGGAATTGATGATAATTAATGAACTACTATTGTTATTTTTTGTGACGTAGTATCTTTACTAAGCCGCACGCAGCGCCATCGTAACGTCACCTATCCATGAGGTATTATACAGTGAATTATTTTTTGGAATCAAACACGACGTCAGGATAACGTGTTTGCCCCTTCTCGCGCAACACATAATGATCTTGGCTCCAAATCGAACGCAAACATAATTCGTTCTATGCCGTCTGAAGCAATGCTGAACTCGTAAACATTTATTTGTCATCAAACAGAGTAAATTTCCGCATCATCGACTCCCTATGCCCACTCTATCAGTGAACGCAGGCGTTTTGTTTTGATGCGGTGAATACAACAAGGACAGATTATCCTTTGTGTTGTCGCGAGGGACCTAACAATGAGTAGCTACCAGCTCAGATCAATCAATTTTTGTGGATTTGTTTTCCACTATCGAAACCATACGATCTGCCGAAACAGTACCGTATTATCTATTTTACAGCTGAAATAGCGTGACGATAAAAATGCACCACTATGTCGGTCCGCGTGTTCATTGTTATTTGTGAGAAAAAAAAAAAAAAAAAAGAAAGGCGAACTAATTAACAGCAACACGAACGACCGAGCACTAACGTCCATCATACTAATTGCGGATAGGCAAGATTCAATTGTGGTGGAAGACACCTGGGGACATTAAAAGTCTCCATACTTAACGTGAAGCTTATTTAATACATTACGTATTCTATCGAATCAGGTTCAGCGTACGATATCAGCTTTGTTAGAGAGACTAAGCAATGTGCTACTGTTAGTTGAAAAATTGTTTTTTTTTTTTTTTTTTTGAATCGATAATTTTCTAAACAATACCCAACAGCCAATGTATGCTCATTATTAAACCTTTCAGGTGAGCTGGCACGCGAAGAAATAAAAGGTGCCTTGTAGATCACAGGCGAACGAAAGCTCACCAGCTAACCCTAGACAATGGGGCGAGCAGCACCAATTAGAGCGCGTCTGGTCAACGAATATATATAATCGACCCATAATCGTCGTATCATATTCGTTTAGTGGGGTCTGGCAAAAGATCTTATACAGGACAACTAGCGTTAACGACAACTCCCCCTCATAACTGTCTTAGCTGCGAAACCTGTGCTCGATAAGGAATAACGATACTAGTACTCAATAGAAATGACAGAATCGATAGCAATCGTAAGCTAACATCGCACATTTTACGCGTAACAATCTTCTACAACTCGACGAGTCGGACGGACAGATCGGCCTTACGGGCTTGGCTGGGTTGATTTGGGTCTGCTATCAGACTCATTTAATGGACCAACTCATCGCAGGCTGCAGAAATATAAATGCCGCACTCGCCACAGCCAACTACCTCGTAAGGAATAATTTCCTATAGCTGTTTTTCGTACTACCGATACCATTGTGCTATTGTGACTATGGCTTGAATTGGGCCAGCGATACCTTCTGTTACTTTGCTTCGTTGGATGATGACGCTGCTTGGCTATTGATTGCACAATATCGACCTTTGATATTGTGCGGTTAATCCTTCTGTTGTTCGGCGGTATCGTGAACGGCGGCGCCGGCGGCGTCTGCCCGCTGCCGTCGCCAGGTTGCCTTTAAGTTCCCCTGCCTTCTCTCCCTCCCCATGTCCTCTCTCCCCCTCTCGGCCGCCTAGTCCCGATGAATGATCGGTCCTTCTCGTAATATTAAATAGGTGGCTAGAGACTTGCTTCTGCTGTCGTACGAGCTTGCCATCTCCGGTCGTCGCCATTTCGCACGACTAGCCTTCATAGGTTTGCGTGCATCGGAGCTTTTGATACTTTAGACAATATCTCAATAACGCAGGCGCTTCGCTATGTTTTAGAAATCTAGCTCTCCGGAGCTTTACTGGGTTCTATCCATAGTTACATTTACGGCGATCGTAGATAGCTACCGTTGCCGGCGCCACCATCACCACCATCTGGAGAAAACACAACGGCAGCAGATGAGCGAATGGAGCGCCGCAATACGCCGCTGCCGCTAAATGTAGAAAAACTGTTTTACTGGTATTATCCGCCTGCTAGAGGCTTCCCGCCTGCCCGCCCTTGGCTTCCGATGGGGCGGGGCCAAACAGTCAGCTAAAACGGCGCAATCAGCTATATATATACATATGCATATATACAACAGTCGTTAGAGCTATGATGGCAGCGGCAACGTCAGAGCGTGCGGGAAAGAGGTCGGTCCAACGCCGACGCGCTGCTCGTATCGATGACGGTGGGTGCGGATGGCTAAAGTTTCCAGCCATTACAGGAAACATACAGACATAGCTCTCAACTGACTTGGTAACCGTCAAGAAGGAAAAAAGCTAACTATAGGAAGCCCCTCGTAGACTCAGCCGAAGGGTATGCTGGCGTGCACACGTTTGTTGTTGCGCCATGACGTATCAGACCGGTGGCCATGGTAATCGACTACAAGTAGAAGTAGTTTGAAAAAGCAAAAAAAAAAACGTTCGGAGAGTGCTACTAAAGCGAGTAAATCTGATCAAAGACCTCTTATTGACGACGTGGCAATGTATCGGCAAAGACTGATCTAACGGAGTATCAAATGTTTTTGCAGCAAGTGAAAATAGCCAATAATCGTAATCAAGGTTCGCTAATTAGATAAAACAGATATGTGCAGTTGTTAAGTCCATAAAACTCTGACCTTTACAGTGTACCAATATACACAGATACTTGTTTACACTTTTAATTGAAGCGTACGTCAACTTCACTATGCGGTTACTGCTGTACTGAAAGCTGGACAACAAAATGATACAATGCCAGATAATTAGACAAACCTTTGAACTTAGTTTTGATAGACACGTGCTCGCCGAAATCGCCCTTTACCACTAACAAATTTAGACCATCCATGCTCACTCTCGCTTTTAAAGCGCTGGCCGTTCTTCTGATACCAGTTCAATCAGTTATCACGATTTTACGACACTGACTCAATTACAATCAACAATCTATACGAACAGTAATTTTGCGCTTATTTTCGATCAGTTCATATTAGAACAAAGCTTCACCATCACACTACATGTATGTCCATTTTCCTTGAGCATCTCGTTTCTTTTACGTTGATCCCCCGACTCAAACAACTGCTATATATTGAAAATACCTAATCCTGCCTTTCCGATCGATACACCCCACTCCCCACAGCTTCGACAAAACTCCGTTTGCGTTGGTTCAGTCCGCCTTCCTCAGTTATCCCCCAGTCTTTGTGCCATTGTTGTCAGTATCCTGCCGGATAGTATATTGAATAGGCACGGAGACGTGCATGTTGTGGATATACCAAGAGGGAGACAAATTAACGCACACGCAGGTAACTGAGCCGAGATATTGACAGAAAGGAAGGAAGGAAGTTCAACCGTATGCTCCTCGCGTATGGCTTCTTGACGCCATGCCCGGACATTACCCGAAAGTCGCCTACTGCCAGCCATCATTTAACCGAGCGTACAGGGACGCCGGTGTCCCGATACACCGTCGCGCCAGTATAGCGTCTGCGTAGAAGGTTCGTCGTGAGTCTCTCCTTAGACGTCTATTGCGATTTGCCTGTGTTTCCGTCGTTTCTGTAGGCTGGAGCGAATGCGGCGCCATAGAACATCGCTACGACCGACTACCGATGACGACACGGACAGCGACGAACGAGACGCCGACGGATCGACAGCGGCATCAATGACTGGCGCCGGCACCCGCGACGAAACGACTACAATTCTAAAGTAGTAGCAGTAGCAGCAGCAGCAGCAGCAGCAGCAGCACCACCAGAAGCAGCAGTGAGTTAGATGGAGTCTTCGTGTTACGCGAGGGGATAGCGAAGTTGGCGCCTGCGACCGACTAGTCACGGTGAAACAGTTAATTAAACAACTATAGCTAAGGTAACTGAGTGTCAGACGAAGGCGAGCGCGAAGCCGCTTCCCTTAACGCTACTCGTTTACAGCTTAGCCCGCGTAAGATTTGAACGTATCATATACATCTATAGAAAGCTAGCTGGTCGACTAAATAAGTTGAGAAAAGGCTCACAGTAATCATCGAAGATTGAACTGCTTAGAGCTCGGTTGGCCGTCGGCGAACTTAGCAACGGGAGTAGCATCAACGGCCACTGTATCTGGGAGAAACCGTTTTGCATTCGCCCTCCCGTTTTAATCGCCGGTATAAATCGTCTGCTTCTGGTGAAAGTCGCCTGTGGCTCGCGGAAAGAGATCTTGGCAAGATTTGCTGATATGGAGATTGTTCACAATATCAACAGCCGCTAACGGACTGAATCGTATCGTGACGAAGTGAAGCAGAACGAGGAGCTGAGGAAACAGACAGAAGCATACATAAGGCCGTCGCCCAAGCAGGAAAATTGTAACACGTCATCATCATCACCGTCGTCACCAACAACAACGCCCACAAGGAAAATTATTAACAAGCGACCGCCGATAAAATGCTGCGATGCAGCTTCTCAATGCAGCCTACTGTAAATCTTGTGTTGAGGCAAGTGTTCTGGTAAGCACGTGATAAGACCCAGGTTTCTCAAAGGGGATGAAGCGCTCAATAGAAACTGGTCCTGTTGAATGAACCAGGGCTGCTTGTTATCGGTCGCTTGTGAGCTACAGTAACTACGGGATTCATTAAAGCATGCAATAGACATTTTCGGAGCATACACATTGAGACGTTGTACTGCTAAGAACTCATTCATCTCTGACGTCTTTGCGGATTGTGCAAATAAAAAGAATGCATGTCGAAGCTTGCTCCCACTTCTTGTAATTGTATTTGCACACGTAATGCTAAGAAATTGGCGCCACTCTGCATTTACCTAGCTCAAATAGGTACAGGTACGCGTTCGCTCTAAACGGACTCCGTTCGTAGATAGCGTACGGATTACATCTGTTGACTTTATGTTCCTGCAACACTGGACGCCTTTTTTTCAGATGTCTTTCGCATTTTGAGCAAATGGCTTGACGACTATTCACAACAGATTTCCGCCTCACAGATGATGGGAACGTGATACGTGACCGTTCTATGAAATTTCCAGCTTCCCGGTACAATCACTTTCATAATGAATCATTCGAAAACGAACCAACTGGTCGGGTCTCAGACCACGCGCAAACCTACCAAGCTGCATCATCGGTTGCTTCTAGGTGGGCGGACTCGACTATGCCGCACCTACCCGGGCGATGGACGTGAGAAAAACCTCATAACAACTATCTAGCTTAATACATTTCGATTATAAATTTTATTGTGTAAACGTTTGTATCGCTCTTGGTACGGCGCGCTCGTTTGTTACTTGTCGATAATGCCGAATTACCAATAACCAGCCACCGCTGTTATCCAGTATTGACAAATACCACTAACCCCGCCAACATTGCAAATAGTAAATCTACTACAGCCTTAGCAGTAATTCCCCATAGGGGTTTTTGCAGTTCCCACAAACGGCACAAGTATCAATAATAAAATTGACACGCGTATAGATGGATCAAATGAGTAAACTTAGCTTATCTAGCTAACAAATCAGTTAAGGAGCCGAGAAGCCTACCCACTTTGATCAAGGCATATACTAACTGATCACTTATTATTCGACGTGGGAACCGCCTTTTGTATTTGCCCCCAGAGGCATAACTCCTGCTCCAAATTGACCATCCCTAAAAGTGTGCTTAACTATTTTGTACAAAAACACCTCGTCGAATCATTAAAACCTGCTTAACCGAAATGCGTTACTCGGCTTACTTCTTACAACGCAGTGCAGCTCTATACAAACTCTGTATATTTTGACGGATAGATCTGTTCTCTGAGTTTCGAAGTAGTGACAGTTACAAAAAGGCGGGCGTTTCTTTTGTCCCTCATTAGTTCGCCTGCACTAAATATTCAAAATAATTACTCTTAACTAGATTACTCTTACAACAATAATTACTCGTAACACATATAGTATATGTGAGTAAAATGAGAAAATTTCGTCTGTTAGGGAGAAATATTTGTTCATTTTGATAGCTATTGATTGTTGCATGACTAAAATGTTACATCGTTTGAACTGGACGGTCGACCCAGTTCGTCTACGCATTAACCCACATCCATCGTATGCTCCTCCATAGCAAGACAGTAGCCATATGTGGGTCGACTGGGTAGAAGCCAAGTGTTTGAACAAGTGGCATAGAGCAGCGTTAACAATAATGGGGGTACGCACCATTCCATTTGCATTTGCATTTGGCGCCGTTGTCTAAGGACAGCCAACTATTGTTCGACCTTAGCTATGGCACCTACGCACTGATGGCTTGTTCCCTCTCCGTTATCATGTACGGCCAACAGGCTAAGCCGATTCGCAGGTAGGCCAAACCTGCGCCTGCCAGGATGAGCCTGCCACCCGGCGGTGCTGTCCCTGCGAGAGCAACAAGTGGTCGATCGGTAGCTCTGCTCAGTGGCTGCGCAGGCGTAGAGGCCTGATGGCGTACATTAGCCTTGATCCTGCGAGTAGCGACGTCAGAAAGTAAGGTACACAGTAGAATATAGTAGTCGTGGACGGATGCTTGACACCGAAAGGTGACACGAAAATTTCGTGTACCTTACCAGATCATTACAACCGAAGCGAAAAGCAAACACGTTCTAGACCAAAGCATAATACTACGTTGTATCGTTGAGTCCAGCCATCGAGTTGAACTTATGCTATCAGACCTGGCTGTCTTTCTACACAGGTCGACGCATGGTTACTCAAGCTGAAATTACCACAAATTTCAGGCAGGGGCATGGGAGTTTGTTCATGGAGAACAATCTAACAAGCCTTGTTTTCTGCCCGTTCGACGTGTAGGTATTGTAAAAAACAGTACGTGTTCATGCTGACGCTAAGATATTATTGTGTAAAGGAAGTAAGCAACTAAATAATGGACGACCGACTAGCACCTGTAGTATAAAGCGAGCAAGTGGCAACATAACTAGTACTATCTACATTATTATACACCTACCTCTGACTGGCAAGCCCAACCCTGGGCAGCATGGCTAGATATCCGTCAATCTGACACACACTCATAGAATCCGATTTGTTTGGGTTTCGCTATGTTATTTTTAGCTTAGTTATAGCAATGAATAACTGTGAATTTTTGGGTAGACTCAAGCCACTTCTGAGTGCGGCACACTTTTAAGCTTGACGTTATGCTCGTCACACGTATACACCTCACCGACACTCCTTTCAGTCAATATGAATACACACCTCTGTGTGCTCGTCCTAAAGGATGGGTGTTTTTTAAATAACCTGCACAACGAAATCCGCTTGTTTTGTGCATGCGCAGAAAAATACACTCACAGGCCACTAACTCTTCTTCTGTGATCTCTCTGTATATATATATATATATATATATATATATAAGACCCAACAACTTGTTCTTATGTTTTTCCAGTCGTCTACTTCTAGCGTTTTATTTTCTTAAACCCCACATGGATCAATCAATTAAAGCTGCACGATTTTTCTTGTTCAGTTATCATTAGCGTGGGCCCGACCCAGAGAAAATTTCGATGAGTGTCCTAACCACCGTGGTCCATCTATCGCTGACAAGTGGACAGTGTGTTGTTGTTGTTGCTGCAGGCAAGATGCAACAGGGAACCGCTGATGAGAATTCGTCTGCCTTCTATTGGTATTATTAGTAATCTAATATAAGGTGTAGGGTCGTTCTGCTTTTATTGTGAAGTGGTGAGCTAATCTACCATTTGTTTTTCTTGGATCAGTAGCACGAATAGGGGCTATTGTCGTTCGAGTTGTTGATAGCTCTACTGCAGCCTAGGTAATTGAAGAAAACAAGGAGCCAGTTATGGTGCTTTTGCCGTCGGCGGAAAAACAGATAGGACAAAGCGCCACTAACCAATTTGTGTTTAAGGTGACGGTGGAGTTGTTCGTTTCGGCGGTAGCAGCGGTGGGTTGTTACTGATTTGGTGCAATTTTTTCGCCTCTTCCGTTAGCCTTTGACAATGGCCTCTCTTTTTATTTGTCTTGTTACTGTCGCCTGTGATTTGGACGCCTTTGGCTACCGCGGCTTCGGTGACGTTGGGCAAATTAGCACCGACACACGGCAACGCCGACTCACGACCAACGTTCCGTCGCAATCACTTTTTTTGCCGTTCGAACTGTTCTATATTTAATATGATTGTTTATTCTTACTACTGCACCAATCACAACTGTGATCACTCCTTCGGTCTTCAAGCCACGACATTCACAAACACATATCTTCATTAATCTACGTAGAGATTTTAAGGAATTTATCCAAAGCGTTGCACTTTTTTGTCGTGCTTGATAACAACGACAGTATGTGCGTGCAGACCAAAAACACACAGCTCTCACAAACAAGGCTATCCTGATATAGCCGGATCGAAATCGAGCAGGAGAAGACAGAAATCTTTCGCAGTCCGTTGTCCTCCCGCCAGGAGCCCCTTGACTGCTGTCACTTGTCTTAGTTCGGGATGACTTTTTTTTTTGTTCAAATTGTTAGATAGCAGATAGCAACTTGTTGCTATTGTAATCGATTCGGTGGACGCTTCGTTCTAAAAGCGACGTATGTACACGCACATAGAGCCGTAACTTATTTCGAATCTTGAGCAGTGTGGAAAGTTACTGGGCTGTTGTCACATCCCATCCATTGGTGTGCATCGTATTAAACCAAGAAAAATCGCTGCTTAGCTGGTCAGGCCTCAGCGCCTTGTTCCTGCCGCCACTGCTGCTGTCCTAAGAATGTAAACAGATTACTGTCACTTTTGAAGTATTCCACTCGACCACGACGGTTCGTACTATCTTGGTTGGTGGCAATCTAACACGGTTAATGGCACAGAGATCACCTCGATTGCCGCTACAGCCGTTAGCGCCGTCGATACAAAGTGGAGCATTCAACACTGAGCACGCTGGACTCCGATTAGGTGTTTTGTACTGCAACAGCAGCCGTTCAGCTAATAGTACAACTACCACATGATAGAAAAAGTCGCCGGCAACCCTTCGAGCAAAACAGTACGAGACGACAGTGTCAAAGGCACACCCACACCGAGCACGCGACTTCACGACAATACTTCAATAGGGCGATAGTAGGCTGAACATGAGAAAGAACAATAACAATGACAACAACAATAATAATAAATAACAAGTGCAACCCGTGCACGGCAGCAGGCACCCTCAACACTGGAAATACTCACTGACTTAGGTTCATTGACGTCCCTCGCGCGAGTAAGTAAGTCCTGCTAGGCTACAACATGCAATCAACAAAGAGAGTGACAGCGACTCATCACTGCTATTCACCAAACACATCGAATAGAACTCTCGGTCTCCTTCATCAACAGCGGGACTCGCCACAGTAGATTAACAGCACAACTGACTGATTTAGCGAGCAAGGCTGTCGTCGTATCTTTGATACGACTCTCACAAACGGAATCAGCCGGAAAGCACACTTGCCCACAGGAGACACTAAAGGGCGGCAAACCAACTTGACGACGAAACGTACGTAGAGTAGAGCCCCAACCATAGATTACGATGGCACACACACACACAGACGGCCAGACACACAGTGCACGGTGACTACGATCGCTAGCCAGCACTCAGCCAAACAACAGGCAGTCGTCTTCTCCGGCTGAGGGCTGCTGCTCACAACTGACTTCATACCGCTTCACAGTGTGTGGCTATGATAACTCACTCGTCGGACGGCCGCTTGGAGCGCTGTGTTCGTTGGTCGGAGCGGCGCATGCGCACGGCCCAGTTTGAACTTAGCGCGCCTTTTTAAATGATCCGCGCGCGCGAACCACACTGCCGGTAGCGCCTGAAGCAGCAGGCAAGCATCAATGAGCTATGCAGCCGTTGTTGGTTCTTATAGCGGCTGCAAGAGAGACGGCGGACGAGGCACATGGGTCGAGCACCGGAGCCCGGTAATGAATGGTCCACTGAGGAGAAAGGGACCAGGGGTCCGGTCGAGGGAAGCAGGCAGTCACGGGATTGGTCCATGTAAAACAAGTTCATGCATAAAAAATTCAGTCGTGTCACGCTAAATAAAACGTGCTGGAGCTAAAAAGTAAAAAAAAAAGCTGGTTGTATCCCATTGTGTGTGATTATTAGGAACAATAAAAATATGCCGAGAAGGCCATATAGTTGAAACGACAGATTTGTAGTGCTTTATTACTTGAAATTAGGCCTACGCAAAGCAAGACTGTCGGATATGCAAAGAAAGCGTAGAAACAGCCTGTTAACGAGAGGTATTAGATACATGATACGGGCGTGAAAGTTAAATGTAGAGTTGAGGGATTAACTTTTGTAGGGGTTTCATGTTAATGACGTATAGCCAAGCGAAAGCTCGCGCTCGGCCTATATACAACCCTGCAAGTACACCGGTGTCGAAATATGGTGGCGGATTCAGGTTGTTTAATGGTTTTCCAATGACAAGGTTACATTCTAATAGATGGATTAGATAAAGGCAGAGTTTAGCCTGGTTGTTTTGCTATCTAAATCCCAGGTTAGCGTATCCCATTAGTATAATTCGTTTGCAAGGTAGCGATTGCAAAAACTCTAGAGAAGTTTCTATGACTTGACGAAAACCTTTGAGTCAATTGCTTTTGCAGTTAAATGTTAATTAAATGAATCAGATATAGGATTTAGCATTATTAGCTGACCCTTATCCACGCAGTGTTCGTTTAACACATCTGGTGTCATGACCCACGCTGCAGATACGGTTTTGGATCACTTTTGCAGCCAACAGATTGAAACTTATATTTTTCGCTCATCAAACATATAACTATCGTATACAATATTACTTAGACTTAATCTATGTCTCTAACTGTTATATCGAGATTTCGGATAGTATGTACATAACGGAACCTTGAACTCTAGTTTCGTTTTATAGAATCTTAGCATTTTTATCCACTAATACGGATTTTCTGGTTTTTAGATAGGCATTGAATTAACTAACGTTAATAGATAGGATTGAATTAACGCTTCTTTAAAGGCGTATGCAATTAAAGCAGAGTCGAAAACGATCCTATTCGCACTGGGACTTATCATATGGAACCATCAAGACATAATCCCAACCTAATTGGTATCTTATACTATAGATGGGGCACTTCGTTTGCCTAACGGCAATGAAAGAAATCGATGTAACGAGATATATTATCTCTTGCTTGTGTGTCGTACTGTCGCTAACAAAAATATGTGTGTGTCAGGTATTCTCTTCTCATTCCATCGATACATCATTCAGCTGCAGTCATTATTAATAATCTCGAATTTTACTGATTATTCAATTCATGAACATCTCTTCATAATTAGGGTGATCGTAAACGGATTGTAGGCTGAAATCCTTAATTACACAAGGATAACTTCAATAAGAAACAAACTATGACGTAAGTGTGCTTCAACTTCGTTTTTCTTTTTTTTTCATACATATTATTCTTATATACGGTGAACTTTCCGTTAACTGCAGGAGTACCCAGAATATCAGTTTTTTTTAGCAAGATGTAACAGCATTTCTGCAAGCAGAATAGGATCTATGAGAGAAACCTCGTACAACCGAATAATTTTTAAAAGCAAGAAAAAAAAAACTGTGTTGCTAAGTTCAGCCAGTAGCAGAGTTTCAATTTACAGATTCTTAGGTTAGATGACCATATTGGACAGATCACATTCTCAACTTTTAAAAGATGGGGTATCTTTTAAGTTAACAGATATGGTCGCCGAAAAACAAAGTTCAGTTTCTAATTGACGTTTGATTTTTATGAACAGCGTGTCCTGCGTTGTTTGTACAAATACATGTTCATATGTTTACCGTTAAAAGAATTCTTATGAGGAAATTTTAGAAAAGGAAGCTTTATTTACAGTAATAAATACGCATTCCTCATTAAAAAGATTATTGCAATTTTTTCGCACAAAAAATAATGTTGGACCGGTACGAGCTTTGTTCGTCTAATAGCGGAACGGTTATTGGAGCCGGCTCGCCATCAAATGAACGAAACCGGATTTGCAATAGATGCTCGAGATTAAATGGTGCAACAACAATAAAGTGACCGTTACAGTTGCTGCTAGTGTCAGCTGTTGTTCATTGCCCTTGATCAAACAACGTGCAACAATAGGAAGCCCCGTATGAAGGGGGCTTCCGAAACCGATGCAAGGTCTGGTTCGTTGTTGATGGTGATAACTGAGACGAGTGATGAAAGGAAATAATCAGGTTCAAGAACTATGACGGGAAATAAGTACACAAATTTGAAAACGAATAATTTGTAGGTCCCCTAACTGGAGATAGTGTAGAAAGTGTGTTAGATTTAATATCAGAACCAACTAGCATGTAGATTAACGACACTATTGCAAAGTTAGCGAAGCAGAGAGCCTACTCTTTAATACTGTCTGATGTTTGTGACAGATGCTCCCGAATAGCGTTTAATACATAGACTCGGAGTGTGAACAACGTTCGGACGCATACGACCCGGCGTTCAGACCCGCCAGGTGCGAACTGATGGATCGATCCACAAGCCGTGTAAACATAAACTATATAATTATTTAGTTCAACTTTTCGCCGTTTATTATATTTCGCCGTAGGTAATTCTTGATAATGACTGAATGAACTAATTAACCTACACTGCGACCAAATTTGTAATGGTACCCTTTAGTAACTGTTACCGGATTGCCCTATTTCAAGACCTAGGCTTACATCGTACATATAGGATACACATTCACATTCACATTTACTTGTTTTACATTACAATTCATACCATTGTAATGGTGCAGCGATGTAGATCTATCTAGAACGGTTTCACATTGGTCCATAAAGGCCAGACTTTGAATTGGCTCTCTATACAGGTCGACCCGTCGATTCGTAATTCAAGCGTCAGCCTCGAACAGAACTCCTCTAACATGGCCGATTGAGATATGTTGCTAAGTGCAGAAGGAAATTAGTTGGCTATTGGTACTGAATTAAATATATTTATAGATCCGTTTCCGCCCCTTCCTCGTCTCAAAAATTAAGAGGCGCTTGAAAAAAACAATAGCAGAAATCCAAGAAAAACAAGCGGGTTTAAATAATCGAGACTCGGGATTCACACAGGACACAGAGAAAAGGTATCTATTCTTTGTTGACACAGCACATTTTAAAGCCCGGGGTTAATCTTTTAAGGGGGTAGTAAGGCTACGGAAACAAAGCGTCTTCCCAGTGAGTTAGGACGCTCCGACAGTGTATATCGAGACAATAAGGTTTATGCGAAGATATCACTTCAGTAGATCTGTGACATTTCTTGAATGGCCAATCGAACAAGCAACAAGGAACTTTCACTTATGACGCTTTAGGATTTATGATTTTTCTAAGGGGTCGTTTGAACACACGTTGTTATGTCAGAGATTTTATAGTAGGGGCACGAAGCTAATTTGGTACCGAATAAGTGCCAATGGGGTTAGCGAAATATGGAAACAAACCGTGGAAGGTATTAACGTTACACATTTCTATGTGGTGTTTCAGCGAATGAAATAGAAACTTTACAGTACAAGGCGAGTTTTATAGCGATATTTCGCTGTGTTTACCTATTCGAATACAAGCGTTTGGAATCATTCACTAAGGCAATGGGGGATTTGGCTTGATCAGAATAATTGCTCGACTTAGCACGGCTTTTTTAGGAAGGAAAAACAAGTGTCTCGCCGGTATGAAAATCGTCTTATGGGTGACAGCTGCTAATTCTAGCACTTGTGGTGATATTAACACATAACTGTGCTATGGTAGTTGGTTGTCTCCTCCGCTGTCCTTACCTGAAGCCTGCTTCGGCATTTGGCTAGCCTTATTGGTCTTCAATGGGTCTAAGGCTATCATGGAGAATTTTGAGCGACTTTATTTTACAGATGCAAACTCAAGCGTGATGTATTAAAGCTCTTTGTGATTTAATTAAACAGAACTTGCCTGACTTGCAATAGATATAAGGCGAAGAGGAAGCTCTTCTATATATGTTACACCCTTGATCGAGGCACTACTTCTGATTCAGCCACGTATTTCCCAAAATGACATCTTCCAAATTCGTTTTTTTACGTATGCTTGAACTGTAAGTGGTGGCATAAACGTTAGCCCCACGGCTCCAGTAGGAAGAACGTTTCAATATCACCTCTATTCCTCCAAGGATTAATCTCGAATTGTGTGTATACATATATATGTTTTCTAAATTTTATGAATCTCACATCGAAAAATCTTACACTCGCTATGCGTATACAGGTAGCAGTGTATAATGTGTACTTGCATGCAGTTTATTTATGTACCCCTGAATAAATAGTTTTTATTTTTATTTGCTCTCGTTTTGTTGAGTTATTTTACCCTTTGCACATGGGCAAAGTCAGGAGAATGAATTATATTATCGGGCCCTTCGGTTTTTTTCAGCATTTGTCATCGTAATTACGTTTTGGTTGGGCCAATGAAGGAACGACTTTGGCTTCGAGGACGATTTAGGGTTCTCGGGCAAGCACAAATAGACACAGAAGCAACTCTAGTAGAAAGAATAGCGACGACTTTTAGCATTCATAATATGTATATGCAATAATTGAATTTGAGTTTGTCATATAAAGCTATCGTATGTTTGAGACTGTTTTCTCATGGAAGCCCTCCTCCGTTCATGCGTGTCTGTCTGTCTGTCTGTCTGTCTGTCTGTCTGTCTGTCTGTCTGTCTGTCTGTCTGTCTGTGTGTTTTTACTACAGAAGTTTATTTCAATTTATCTGCTAGCAGAAGCGGCAGGTGCGCGTGCCTGGTACGGGCAGTGTGGACCTTTATGGTGGATGAGGTAACGTTATTGTACGTGAAGGCCTCCAGTAGGCCTATGTCGCCTTTGCCCGTGTACTTATTCGAGACGAGTCTATCGATCAGCCCTTCTCAGATACATGCTTAAGGCAGGATTAACTCTGATACGGAGAAAACTAGTTTACGAGCAATGATTTGAATATGATTGCAATTAGACGGCGTCGATATAAGGCCACCTCCCTTTGCCTTACGATGATCGGCGTATGCAATCATGGTATAAATATACTTTCCCATATTTGATGGAACAAATAGACGGTTCTAATGATATTTCGCAAAAGCCCTTATGCAGGACCTTCCCAAGTCTAATAATGTCGACTATTGGAAAATTTCTCTAATAATTTACTTTTATTTGGCAACACCAAAAAGCAAAGGACGTGATGAGCTAATACGGAGGGAACGAGCCTGACTTGAACAAGCGCTTCCTTCATTAGATGGGTCAGTCAACCCCACCAACAACAAGCGCGCTATACCATAAACTGCCCAAATTCATATAATTATAAGAATACAGTCGATCGTATTGTTGTGAAATCATATATTTGAAAAATTACTAAGAATGACACGATTATTGCTAGTACTTCTGTTAATGAGCTTGGATCTTATAAAGAGATAAATTAGTTAGCACATTTCCTTCCTTTATGATTGTTTTATTTGATGTTCGCTGCGGGATATAGTTTCATGCTTACATGGTGTGCCTATAGCGCATGATATCCAACATTACATAGTATCGCATGCTCAGCAATAACGAACTGGAAAGCTTGTTTTTTTGCAACGTGCTGAGGCACGGGGAATAATAGTAAAAAATCGTGTCCGTTTGACAGTGGTTACACCCCACACATCACTCTTAGTTGATTGCTGAAGATCGGACACAGTTTAAGCTTCAGTCGGTCATGAAGGGACGACGCGCCAACGAATATTATGGCCTTATTGTGTTCCAATTATTATGTCAATCGAAATAGTTCAAAATGAAAGCGCATCTATCAAAAATTGCGCTATAGATAGGTCTGCTAAATCTGAACACGGTACTATCGTTGGTGTAAATTACATTTGCGGTATCAGATGAAACGATACAATTAAGTTGGCTAAAAAATAATAGTTGTCCTTTTCTTTTGTTCTATTTCGCCTCCATTTTACCACTATGTGTTTACCTCGTTCGAAGCACGCTCCCTCTTCTAGCCTATCTAGGCTCCATCGTAGAGCAAGCAAAATTCGATCCCACATTTAGTCTCCTATCTAAGCCCCTATATCAGAAGAAAAACAATTTTCAAGGCCTAATTTATTTAGGTTGCAATAAATTAGGCGTTGAAACTGAAGAAGAGCCGCTCAATCATGCCTTATACAGCGTAGACCTTATGCCTGAGGCTACTGCTTAAAGTTGGTTCAATGAAGGAACCTTGGGAAATATTCCCCGTCTTACTCGGCCATCCAAAGTCGATGAAAAGTCGAACGATTCCCGACTCGCTACTTTGCTGAGAAACTGACGGGCTGCAATTACTACACCATGATTAGATAATTTGAGTCTATAGGATTTAAAAAAAAATGGGGCCTGATTGCCCCACTAACTGAATTGGCACAAAGAAGTATGGCTTCTCATTGCGTTGCAACATATCGCCCGGCACCTTGCAAAGCGTAGCCACGAAAACAGCGTCCGACGTAAAATTATTGTGGGTGACAAAAACCGGTGTTTCAATGAAGTAAAGAAAGAAACGGGTAGCTCCTGGAGGCAGGTCTAAACCCATCTAAAAGATTACTACTTTTAATGAAACTCGAAAAGTTCTATGCACTGGAAAATACTTAGTAGAAATAAAACATCAAGCATCTAGAGATGCTTAAATAATACGTTGAGTGAACTACGCTACCTAAGAGTATAGGTTAATAACTAATGCACAGTGATCCTCTTCCACGGTTATACCAGACACACATGGCAAGGATTTATGAGGTCGGTATACAAGAACTTAAATGGAAGATTCTTTTTAAGTTATTATCTTTTCCAGATCTTACACCGACAACTTGTGACCGTTTTCACTTCTTAGAAAACTAATAATACGTTTGCCAGCAACGGGAAACGAACCCTTCAACACTAAACTTGGAAGTTTCAAAGAAGACAGAATTCGGTTTATTAGGTTGGTCAGTACGAAACGTGACAAACGTTAATTTCATATTTCGGCCTGATGTTATTTCATAAAGGTACGACATTACACGGCACTTTTTTTCGTTGTGATATACTTGTATTTTTGATATCTAAGACCGTTCATCTAAATCTCGTCATCCGGGCTTCTGGCAGGCGAGTTGCGGCCGACAGGAAATTCAAGTGGTTTATGGATATAAATTCGATCCTGAAGTTATAGCGGTGGAGGAAGTTTGTCATACAAACCTAGTACTCGGTGAAGGTTCTAGTATTAGTAACACCATGAGCCGTTCGTTGAAAAAACTCCGAAATCAAATTTCGAGCTGGAAAAATGAGTTTCGTGAAGGATTTCCTGTGAAGATACCATTAAACCGATGGGACAGACGCTGCGGAGCAAGTATACAGCTGCAAAAGCAAAAGAAAAGAAGGCGTACTAAAGAATCTAATAGTTGATCGCAAAGGATGGCCATCTCTTGCAACCGCCGTAAGTGCATGCGCTGTTAGGATTCGAGTGAGACACCATATTCACAATTAAATGAAGATCTGCCGTTACCTCTAAACAACCCTGCTATGATAGATGCGGCGAGAAACTAAAAATATCGACAATACATCGGAAGCTACGTAGCTGCCTTTCGATATTCTACTTTTCTGTCACGGATCAGACTTCCGGGAAATGTCATAACCGAGCTGCCTGCTAGGGATGGGGGAAACCAGAGAGCGTTGATAAAAATACCCAAATCGTCCATTCATCGCCCATTTGTGCCAGCGGCAGCCGAAGTAACGGCCGAAACCTCTAGTTGTGTCTAATGGACTGCGATGGTGTTTTTACCAATTGCTTTGTATGCGTGAGGCCGATTTTAAGACTGCCACCACTGGTATTGCCCAGTAGCGCCCTCATGAAGTAGAACAGACTTGATGGCGTAATAGTTAGTAGCCCGCAGCGGACACGCCTCTACGAAAGCTGAACAATGGCGTCGTTCATTTGGTTCGTTCAGAGTAAATAACATGCTCCTTTTATATGGAAATCTCGTTATCCGGGAAATGCCGACATGTCAGGACTTGACCAGCAGGATAATTGTGCGTTGGTCTTTGCTACATATTCAACTAACGCTATATTAAACAATAATAATAGTACAGATTTCAACGCTGTGTGCATCTTGGATATAGTGTAGTTTCCTGGACGACAACGGATAGCAGCTGTCAGTATCCTAGCACATATCCCAGTGACACGTTATTAGTAGACAAGAGCTTCATGCTCAATAGATATAATCTGCTACTTGAAATTGAAATTAAAAACAAGTATAATTTACCATAAAGTGAACGAGACCGTGTTTGATTTTTTGGCTCACTTATGTCATCTATCTGCTTAGTTATACTGTCGTACGTTCACACAAGATATTGAAAATGGTTTTCTACGATACCACGAACATACCTCAATGAGGAGTCTTTAGATAAAACAAAAGTTTACGCACTAATGTGCGAGATACTTCGTCTAAATTCAGACAAACTTCGTCGTGCTGTTTACACTAACGAAGACGCGTTCGTTAGCGCCTCTTTGTAACTCGAAAAGAGCCCATTTTTTTCTAAAACAAAACCGCAGATATCCCGAAAAGCAAAGGCGTTCATTTGGCAGATGGGCCAAAGTCAGCTATTGTTAAACGTCTTGGTGTGGTACAGGTAGCATTAGGATCAAAAACTTCATTTTTTTTTCCAAAATTGACAATTTACATTAGTGTGAATCCTGGCTAAGCTTCTGCAGAGTAGCAGAAGGACTTCCATCGAGCAAAGCGGAAGATCGGTAATAGGAACTCGATTAGAAGGACCTGAGAATACACCAAGATACTTAAAAAAGTCATTTTTTATGACACTACATCTTTAATCTTTGACAGATTAGCGGATTGGATTATCTCTGTAAGCTCCACTGGCTAGCATCTTGGCGCCTGTTTGTGGGTTTCCGCCACCTTGGCCCCACCCCACTCTTTCTGTACGTTTGGTCCTTGGCCTTCAGTTAACCTCGTATGTAATAATATTATTTTTGTAATTATCGTATTTGAGCAACACTTCAATGAGTCTACCCTTATTAATATCGGTTGGCACAGAGTTGCCATTAAAACGTTCGTTTTAGACTAAGACAGAAAAATTTTGAAACCAGGGAGAAATAGACGAAGGTTACATCTGAAGGACTGACAACCTTAGCAGATGCGAAAACATCCATCAGAGTACTTGCTTTTGCTCAAAGACAGTATTAAAGGCAAATAATAATCAGGAAAGTCTGAATTTTGGATGGATCGTAAGCGTTTTAAACCTTCAGTAATTTTTATTTTATAATTCATTAATTTTTTCTTTTTGGTAGCTATTGAATCACAATAACAATGGTTATGATATTAATAAGTTAGAAAGTTAGGTTGAAGATTCGTCGCACCCTCGAATCCACGTTGAAAACATTGTTCCTTTCTTCCTCCCTGTTAGGCAAATATAAGTATAGAGATTTGTGCTTATTATAGATGTATACACACAGTAGTCGAACTTCTACTAAGCTATCTTAGGGACAGCAAGCTTTATGATGTATGTGTTCATAAAGAGGACTCCTAGCCGTATTTAAACAGTATTTTTACTTCAAGGACGGCACGCGGGAGGGGGACAGACTCTTTCATGAGAGACTATAGAGAGAAATCAGTTAGCTTTGCTAATGTGACCTCGTGAAGCGTGTTGCTTTTCATAGAAATTTTCCTTTTTAGGGGAATCGAACGCCGTGGGGTGCTGCACTTCGTAGAAGACCGTTCAGACTAAATTCGGGGTGATTGCCTTATAAGTAATCGGTTGTTATATGAAAATATGGTATATTTTTCAACGGAAATCAAAGAGTTTTAAAAAAACACACCAGAAACTAGATTATATCGACCGTTTTTCCAAACTGTTTACCTTTTGTTATCTATTGCTATTATTTCGTTCAGTGAAATGACTTCCTATGGTAGAGAGTTTTACTACGAGTATTTCTAGGTAGGTTATCTGTAATGTCCAGCGAAGAAAATTCTCGATAATATCGCATAATACGAATCGTTTTTATTTCCTTGCTGTTAAAATCGACCCCTTGTAATAAGCCGAGTTTAGAATACTAACTAGGAAAGCATCGGTATGTTAAAAGACCATCTTTGGTGAAGTTTAAACTTCTTTACTTCGTTTGAACGAACGCTGGCATGCCGTCGTATCAGATCGATTTCGTTGGTTTGTTATTAAACAATAAAGAACGCTCGAGTTGATTGCAGTGTTCCAATATTATGTTGCAATGTATACTTGGCGATGAACGTGCCTTAGCATATCCTCGTTTGTATAAGCTTCGGGCCCAGATCGACAGCAGCCTCTCCGTCAGCGTGAACAGCATGTAAGCAGACGTGCCTCAGCAGAACTGAACAACCTCAGATTAAGCGTGTCGTGTTGAGCTAGACAACTTTCGGATTTTTTGTCCAACTTGATTATGAAGTTATTTTTTTATTGCTATGTTGAATTTTCCATATGATTCAATTATGCGTAACAACGAAAGACTACAGCAATGTGTGTATACCGATTTTGGAAAAAGCAGCTGAAGCTAGTACCTTCACGACATCGCAGCTCGAGGATCCTGCTCTTCGTTTTTTTGCTACAACGTAAGTTTCTAAAAGGCCTTGTCTTCTTCAATTGATGTTCTTTACTTTCATTTAATGGACAATCTAATCAGTTTAGGCGTAGCCTTAATACCCTCAAACGAATGTATAAACATTGATCTCATCATAAACCAAGGTAAGATTCTGTAAAATCATATTCATGTCACGCAAGGTATGTGCGTGTTGTTTTACCAATGCGTAATTACTCTCATTGCTTTTCGTATGCCCGTTCCATTGAGCTACCAAAAAATATTACAAGCAAATGTTGCGAAGAATTCCCTAGAGATTTTTTCCCATATACTGGCTCCGATGAACCTCACGTTTCGCGGTTCTTGCAGGCTAGCCACCATTTCTAACAAGTGGGGCCAAAGAAGCGTCATGCCGCTAAACTCAAGACACTTGTGTCAATACCGAGATAGATGATAGATCGACACGACACTGTGTCCTACAGGAAGTGAGCTTCCTGACCATACATTGGCGGCAGATGTCTTTAAAGTAAGCGGGCGACTTAAAAAAGGAACGAACGAACCTCGACTTCAACTGAGTTGCCTAGGTTTCGGCACTTCAATAGTACCTTATGTGTCTATATGTGCGTGTACGCATGAACGAGGTCGCGGAAACAAGGCAGCAAAGCAATGGCGGACTGTGGGCAAATCGATGGTTGTGCAGGAGCTGAACAAGCTTTGAGGGTCCGCAGTGAACGATTCGACAGTAGCGTGGCGGTATAAATAACTGTACGACATGGGAACTTAGGGTCAAGTTAGGGTTTTATCGATCTAAACTTGTACCCCAAAGGACTTGAGGCAAAGGACAAAGCATTAGCCTGGGCCCGGCGAATGCTTTCAAGCTTCTGCTTGTAAATGTACAAGCTTGTGTTGTTCGCTTCGATGAGGAAATTTCGTCGGCATTGAAGCAATGGACGTGACGTCAAGTTTACAATTGAGGTAAAGGCTAGTTTCTGGACAAATCTGTGTTAGGTCAAAGCAGTTCTTCTGTGTTTTTACCAGTTCCCCAAAAAATTGTTTTAATAACAATGTATGTATACGCTAACATAGTAGATGAGGAGTCATAATATGTTTGTGACGCAATAGTTCTGTGTTGAATTAAAATTGCTAGGGGCCTCAGGTGCCATTAGGTTAGAAATTATGGTCGACAGTAACTAGGATTTTAACATTTTAATTTTACAGCTGAGCACTACAGAGCATGTTTATCAAGACTAAACATTAAACGTCGTCTTGTTTCATTTTCGTTCCTGTCACATGTGATGTCTGTACTCTTTCATAGTTTACCTACCTTTGCTGCGATATGTCTATCGGTACTGAAAGGTCTTCATTCCAATAAGATTTTCATGTGACACTTGTCCAAGATAGAAGGTTACTGTATCGTGTTCGATGGCTGGGAAACTCTCTTAGAGCCATTCATCAACAAAGATCATTGTTACACTAGGCCTCAATTGATCAGGCTTGTTGAAGTGGCTATGCTCTCAAAGCCAACGAAGTACACAGTCACTGAAATGTACCGACTACTAGACTTCAGCAAGGATTCCTGAGCAGCGGCTACTTTTCGTTGAAATATTTCGATACTATTTACGATGCCGAATAGGAATAATTGATCTCTCTTCGGGAAGCATATTTCTTTTGAATAATCACCAAACCGTAGGATTTTATTCATTTTCAAATAGAACTATCATTCAAGCTGTTTCGTAAATGGTTCTCAATACAGGCTCACATCTCATTTTGAATATCCTTTTCTACGCTTGTCCATTAAGCTGTCGGGCAGCCTCACTGCACGTATCATCTAATTCACCTTGATATGATTAACTGTTTAGAGGTTAATTCCTGTTGGTCCGTCATCGAACGTCGAAGGTTTAGCACCTGTTATTCGGACGGTCGTTCATCGCTTTGCGACACCTACATGGGCGTAGTGGGCAAAACCTAGGTAGAGGCTTTTTAAAACGTCCGCACTTTGGGTTGGTATGAACTTTTTTCCAAGAAGAGCACGTCGTTCGAAACAAGCTTTGTCCATCGCAATATAGAGATGATGATAACAGCACAGGAGTTTTTTTTAGCTAACACAACGTAGCCATAAAAACGCAAACTCTATCTGATATACGCTGGCGCCATATTGTACTGCATTCGGAGCGATCATATCGCTCTAACTTGGGGCTGCTGTGCCTGCGACAGTTGCCAACCGCAAAGGCTCGTTCTGTTACTAGCTGTTGTTGTTTCTACTGTCGGCCAGTTGATCTGGACAAGTTAGACTTTGTGTTTACTATGGGTGGTGGCTAGGTCTCGAACCAAGTTCGTGATCCAACCCATCTGCGGCTGTCGGAGCGGCGTCAGAGCTTAGTTATGCTAGCAAGTATCTACTCGTTAACGGCGGTGCAAACAGCGTAGTCCTTATCGAACAGTTATCCGTTCAACCCGAGCTCCGTCCTACCCCCGTCGGCAACACAAATGTAGAAGACAGATAAACAGAGCATAGAGTACAGTTTATCTCTATGGTGTCTAGAGTATAAAGTCTGACCGAATCCTAACAAGGCACACATCCAAGGACCTATGTGTACGTGTCCATTTGGATAGATACACAAGGAGCAGTACAAAAAGCACGGCTCTCCGCAACGTACCCGTCCACTCGTACTCCCTCTTTTTTTTATCATCGTTTATCTTATATTGCGCCTGCTTGTAGATGGCATGTTAAGCGTCGGCTCGTCAAGAGCGCGGGAACAGTATGGCACGGAGCCACGAGCCTTAGATACAACCCTTTCCGTTAGACAGACACTCGGTAACAGTAACGGTGCACGCCAAAGAGCTCTTCGATGGTTGATTAAACGACGGGAGAGAGAAAGGGAACATACAGGAATTACTAGAGGGAAATGGGCACCATAGGCGGCATTCGGTCGATAGCAGAAATACTTCGCTAGCCCGACAGGGCCAACAATACAGGTATCGGATCTCAGCTTCAAATAGACGGAGGCCCGTCTCGATGGCCGGTGCAACAGTGGACGCTTCCTAATTAGCTGTAAAGGTTCTTCTTATAGGCTGGCAGTCTGGGTTTGGCTTAAGTACGACCACTGGATACGAAGACGGGGCGACTGATTTGGTTGTGATTCGATCTTTGGGCTAGATAAATTGCAATTCTATTAAACGAACATACTGCACTCCTTATGAAAAACGCGTAATTAAGTATACCGATGGAGTAGGATTTGAGCAAGAAGAAGCGCATTGTTGAAAAATATGCATGTATGTTTATGGGGACAGACTCCGTAACGTAATTAAAAATTAGAAAAGCTGGTTTAGCGTACTTTGTCTCGCCTGAAGTATGATGGGTTTAAGGCATAAACATTTCGCTAATTCGTCGTAATTCCTTTGTCTGCCACCGCTGGCAGGTCCTGCCAGGCGTTTTGCCTGCGCTAGGCATAACTACCTGAATTGGGCTGATCGCCAGGTTTGAGTCGGGAACCTTTCCAAAAAATGTTATTGTATAATTTGTACTATTGATCAACTAAGGGCTAGTTATAAATCATATATATATATATATAGTGAAATATAGCAAATTTCGCGACGTATAGTACGTCTGTATATATATATATATATATATATATGTGTGTAGTGGAGGAATTTGCTATATTTCAAAGTTCACAGCTCCGTGCGGGAATAATTTACTACTGGCTTGGCAAAATCGTTCATCTACACAAAAAGCACGAGATTTAGGAAGAATAATGATTGATGCTAACCCATTCAATAGAGTGGCTATTGCAAAAGGAAACGTACGTTTAAGAGTATCCTGAAAAGGGACGCAATACGGACGGGGTGAAGACTTTACGCTGTGAGATGAACTTGATTCGCAGGATCGCTAACGAGGAGACCTAGTGACTTATTTGAATTATGCAGTTGAGAAGGAATTTAACCCAGATTTAGTATCCAAGACTAATAAAACGACCGTGACTTGCGTAAAATTCTAGGGCTGCGCGGTAATTCTGAGGACAGCGAGACACGTTCCAAGAGGGGTGTATTAGAAAAAGCAAGCGTGTTTTGCATTACGGCTGTGGGTACAGCGTTCTGTCATCTGAAGCTTACTGGTGAGGGAACGTCCGTCGACGCTAGTATTTTGAAGATTTGTTGTAATTTACAACCACTGCATTAAGTAGCTATTGATTGCAGCTGATTGTAGCCCTGCATTGAGCCTGAAGTCAACAGTAAAAACTGTTAGCCGCGGATATCAGCGTGCAAGCTCCTATTGTGGTATTGAGTCAGTATACTTTATAGGAATCCTTTTAGCGCCACTTTGTTCCGTTGGATGTCTGTGGTATATGCCTCGTTCTAGTTCAGTTTGAGTCTATAATATTTTACTCAGGGCAAGTAATGATATTCCCTCGTTGCATTGTATCGAGGAGTCCGATAACTTCACGACGTCAGTACACACACACATACTTGGAAATCGTGCTGCCAGACTCGTAAAGATCAGCCTACTTTTATAATGATGCTAATACGTTGCAAAAATCGAAATCATCAATTGTATTATACACTATGTACTATATACCTCAGTGTGACTTTTTAACTACAGAATTCAATTTATCCTCCATTTCGTGATCGTTTTAGCGATGCCATTGGATTTCAGAGCAGTTAAGAGGTTTTCGATAACGCATGAATGCAGTGGTCTTAAAAGAGCCTGCAAGAACACAAAACTCACTCGTCCATATGTCTGAGGTATCCTTTTGTCGAGAGACCTAGGAGACTTTTGAGCGTCTTACACCCATTTGAGATAAAAGGACGAACTGCGTATGACATGTCCCGCAAAGAACGTCTTAAGCACTCTGAACATAAATCATTGGGAATGACCGCGTTAAAAAGCGAATTAGGAAAGCTACATAAAAATCTGTTGGCAGCGTTTGAACAGTAAACTTCAGTACCCCAAGTTATGATACTTGTACGTTGTAACTAAATGGTCGACTATTGTACAACAGTCAACAGATTAGCAATTATAAAATGTTGTTAATTTATCATTAACTAGTGTCTACTGACGGTCAAATTATATACAAACACACGCTTGTACCTTCCCGATATCAGAATTCGCCTCCTGTTTACTAAAAGTATTATTATTTTTGTTGTTAGGATATATTTTTGGCGGCATGAGCAATTCGCTTGATTCTCCGTTCTAACCAGCAGATGGGCGAACTTAGAGATGTACCAATGTGGTGACCTTAACTTAGTTAGAGTTATTTTTTTCCGCCAGTTACAATTAGTACGTGGCTACTTAATCTTTGTCTTGCAGAACTATGTTATTTTCTTTACTATACTATCATCTCTATTGATAATGAAGCGATATGTAGGTTCGAGAAGTATTTATTTCATATTAACCTTCGTAAACTAACTATACATCTACGAGAGGCTCTCGCTTCATGCATGTAATGGAGCACGGATGGGCATACATTTCACGATTCTCAAATCCGCAGTTTGGCCAACTGTCTGGGCCGGACAGAGGTGTTTTGATGTAAAAATGATTGGGGTTCTGACGGAATAAGTACGGCGCCAGGCTCACAACCGTGACCGCCATAGCTCAAGTAGTAGCTCATAGTTTTTAGTAAATCATCGGCCCACGAGTATGTTTGATCTACGTAAATATTCAATATTGCCAATATTGTGCTCTGCTCAATCTTGCCCCACTGATTATGGGACCGTGTTGACTTTATTGGTGCCAATATTGACGTAAATACCGGTATACATTTTAGCAATTTGTGAGAAAAAAATGTAAGGGGGATAAATACTCGGCAATTGTTGGAGCTTGGACTTCGATAAAACAGACTGTAAATTCCTCTTTTCCAGACACCAGATTGCACACGTGGCTTCAACTGCTGACAGCCATACCTAGACGTCAGTTTTACTTAAAGGACTCCAGCAGAGGATTTGTTAAACTCCATATGTACCTTGCCGTCCGATAAAATCATCATCTATCATACCGAAAAAAACCATGGATGGCTATCCGGAACCAAGTTTTTTGGTTATTTAGAGTCATAAGAAGTCGTAACCAACATAACTGATCAAGAGGATCATATTTCTACCAGACTTCATTCACGAAGCGCAACAGATGCACCAAAGGCTGTATTTGTAGGCTATAATGCTCTCTCTTTCTTTTTATAGGCCGGCAGACATGAATGGGAAAGATTCGTCCCCGTTCCTGGCTGGCCGGAACTTAACTAAGATTATGTTGAGCAAACCTCTGACACGCTATCCACAACCTTGAATTGCATTAGTTACTCTGAAATGGATTTTTTTTTATTACAAATGCAAGCTTGTCGTGGCATTGATATATATATATATATATATATATAAAATAGCCTAGTCAAGACCCAAAACTTATGAAACCTGTGTCAAACCTAAAATGGCGATGGAAACTCATCCGTCTGTGACATCCTAGTATCACGAAGCTTACGATATTTAGGTTAGACTATATGGGAAAATTACACGGGGATGCTGGCCTGTATTCCTGGGCAAAAAAGACCAGTGAACGTACATAAAATGCCACCGAAGGCCGTTATCATTAATGTTATTCATAGTGGTGTATGTATTTGAAAAGTGGAGTTGTAAATTGTATCATGTGTGACGAGCTGAACAGTAATTATCTTATATCACCTATATTGTGTATGTCAATTATAAAATGATTATTTCCTGTTTAAGAGCACCGGCAAAACGAAGATCTGTTTTGCGCACGCTAAAAAATTGCTGGGGCGGATTACATTGAGCGAGCGACTTGAGGTGGATGCGGTTAGGTAGCTAAGACATTATTTGCAGGTCCATGCTCTGTCTCAGGTGGCCTTACAAAATCGTGCAACTTCAATGATTCCTGTCGTCAGAGCTGCATACCAGATAAAGTTTTCCGTGGTCTGGACTATAGGAACTCTTTGCATCCAGGAATCATTGTTTCCTATCGAACAGTTAACTATGCACGGACCACGCCAGGCCGGACAAAGTCGAAGCGTCCACAGTTACTTTGGCCTAGAAAAATTTGTTTTTTGCTGGCAATGCCGAATGCAAAATCTGCTACTCGAGCACGCATATCTAAACGCGGGAAAATCTAACAGGGTCAACCAGGAATTTGTAAAAAGGGTTAATCCGTCATCCACTGAAAGTCTAAAGGTTAGCATAGGGGCTTTTGTAAAGATGCCTACAAATCATATTTGGGGGCTGCACGACTTTGCGAAACAGCTATGCTTGATGAGAGGACTTTACAGAGAGGACCATTTAACTAGACAGCCTCCCTTAACTTTTGCCGAAGTAGTCATTGGGTGCAGGGATTTGATCTAGCAACGTAAATCTAATTAGTTGGAGGGAGGATAATTATTACTACGCTAAGAATACAAACTACTTATTAGAACATTCAGCTCTTTTGTTTGCTTTATGATTTTTAACAGGTTTGCAATAGACGGGTAATATAAGTACTGTGCCGGCTTAATGCCATCTATTTACGCATTCCTGCTTCGTGCCTGTGAAAGAGTATTTCGGCACAAGCAAGGGCGCACCTATCCATGAATCTCATTAAAACAGTCGTACTCAGTAATTCATCTCACATGCAACGAAACTGGTCTTCATGGTCATCGGGCTCACTAGTGTCACAGCTGTGGCAAATCCCTTTGACCCATTTTTTGGCGCGCACACCCGCTTCGTATCGGTTCGAGTGCCATTGTGGCTAGGCAATAGACATCCATTTATACTGTAGGTGGAAAGTATCCAGGAGTCGAACTAGAAGTGTCGAAAGGAAAACCAGAGGTTGAAGTTGGATTGGATTCATTGGAACAGAAGGGCAGGTTAGAAGTTAAGAGTCACTTTGGATGTTTCCAATAAGCGGGAGCTAGAAGCAGCTTCAGTTTAACTCGATTAAGAGTAACTACTCGACTTTTCTCGTAAACGCGATTACTTTCCAAGACGGCGCCTGCGAGGGCCGGGCGCGGCTCGATGAGGGCGTCGTCGCCTGCTGCTCTCGCTTTGCCCCTGTGCCTTCCACACCAATACATATTTAAAGGTTTAGGCGAGGGCAAAGGCGTTCAAAAGGCAACTAGACCTCGGGGCAACCTGGAGAGAAACAGGCTCGTTCGAGTTGGGTCGGTCGTTCTTCCGCGTTCTTCTAGAAGACGAACGCATAAACGTTTTAACCGGATTAATTCCACTATACTTCCGCCACTGTAGATAAGCGGGCAGAGGAACGACTGCTCCTCCATCGGCTGGGCTTCTAAGCACGTTGGAGTACGTTACAAGAACTGTTACGTTTTTGCGTTAACAGCAACGGAGAGAAGCTAAAGACCCTTCTTCTTTTAAGTATCTCCACAAAGCTAAACTATAATGATTCACCAGCAGACCAATGCAGCTATTCCAGAACCTTTAATTCTTCGAATGTTAGTTCATTTTGTTTCTCTCCTGAGATGCACCCTTGAGCAATCAGAGACTAATTAGAATTTTAATTTTATTGAGCTGAGTAATTGTAAAATATATTTCCTTTTTGTTCTTCCACATCCTGCTCGGCATAAGGTAACAGGGACGAATTGATGTGGGATACGGAGTAGTTATTACACAATATTAACGATATCAAGTGATGTCAAGTTTTGAGAAAATTCTCGAATCACTTGCGGAGCGGAAGAGCTAAATTTGGTAGGCCTGTATGACCGAAGATGAGATTTTCAAGTACACAATTTTTATTTATTTTTTTTTTAAGACCAGAGATTATATAGGCACACAAGTTACACAGGAAATCTTATAGGATGTTCCGCCTGAGATTTGAAATCGTGATGTTATGGTGCTCATATAAGCCGACTCACTGCCAAACGCATTAAAGCATTTGGTGGGAGCTGCCTTCATTCTGTCCGGCAGTCGAATATGCCGGAACTGCTGTTTGCTTCAACCATGGAAAAATGAAAAGACGTCGTCCGGGAATGCCACCTATTGTTCGAAGAGAGCAAAACATTGAGGCTTCGAAGAAAACATGAGTATAGAATACAAACAATAGGGATCAACTTGCAAGAAGTTTATAGCAGATCATGTGTGTCTGTAGAGCTTTATTATAATCCAGATAAGGCACAGCTTGCCTAACAATCGTTTTTACGCTGCGTTGTGACGAAAAGGTTTCGGCTTAATGATCTGCAATCGATCGTCGTTTGCGACTCTCTGTTAAAATCATCGCCGAATATAGCCAGTAAGTTACATGTCAGAGTAACATTCGGTAAGAGCTTTTGGTAGGGGTAAAATGTATGATACTATTACGCTCGTGCGTCTGTACAAGCAACCTCTTATGCTTTTTGTTCCCAAGCCTTCTTCGAAGCATATCAGTTACTCACCAATGCAAAAAACTTCAATCGAATCACAGAGCTCGTACGGCATTCGTCCCAGGCGACCTCCTTGCGCACTTCCGGAAGAGTCCTTACAAGCTGTCGATCCTTTTGCATAATCCTTAGCCGCGGATAGGTTCAGCTCTTTAATTTACCAGTTCCTGCACCCGCAGCGACACGTCTCTACGTTATGCCTCAATGTTTTCAGCAGGTTGAAAACTCTTGATCCCGACGAACACACATTTCCACACGTTGAACTACCCACAAGCAAGCGTCCTTTTATTAAACGCGCCGAGATGGGAAAATAAACAAGAGACAATAGGTGCCTCAGCCTCCTGCTCTCTTTCTCGTGTGCTTGCTTTGAGTGACAAAAACCTGGAGCATCCGTAATGTCCGACTGCAAATTCCTTCGGCGGACGCTCAATGGCGACCAAACACTACGCGCAGAAGGTGATGGAAAGAATGGCGGTGCAAACTCTGGCATCTAACCTCGCTTAGCGAGCCACTGGCGTTCCATAATGAGACAAACCAAATAAGAATCTGCTGGCACATAAATCTATTGTACCCCCTCGACTAGCGATGAACCGTTGTGGGGTCATTATACCGTTTGGTCACTGGTTTTCGTAGCAAGCTGATGCTTACTCTTTTGGTGCACAGTCGTTTGCCACGTTTATGTTCCCGACAAAAGCTGTGTCAGAGCCTCTGTCACTGTAGACTGAAATAGACCCTGCCGAGTAATGCTATTTGCACACGGCGCAGCCATCAAATAAATCTGTTTTTTTTGCTAGTGCTGGTTTACTGTTGCTGTCGTTCTATATAACGTCTCACCAAGATTCTTTCCAACCAACGCGCCTCCAGAGTCTCTTTTGTAAGAGACTCTGGAGGAGCGCTTCAGTGTCCGTCATGCGTATACACCATTCGGTGTCGATCGCTCGCCAAAAATTGTTTAGGTATTAATGGAAAAAAGATGAGCCCAGTGGTACACTTCAGCAAACAATTTTTTTAAATTATTATTTTACCTTCGTTCTAATTACCGCCGAATAACCTTTCCTTCATATTTCCAGCTCTTAATGCAATTAGAACCCTCCTACTTCGCGTACGCAAGTTCTGCACAAAGAGAAAACAGGCTAAGTACCAATGGCTCTTAAGCTCAACATGGATTCTTCCAGTCTGAGTGACTGGCCTCCATCCCTAGTTAACACGGAAATACATAACACATATGTAAAAACACTCGCGTTTATTTGTGATGTATTTGCTGCATACAATGTTTGTTTCTGTTACTCGTTCTTCCATCTAATAGCCTTATTTGCTTTGCCATAAAAAAAAGGCCTGCTGTTAGCCTGAGGCTCGAAAAGTCCCGGCATATGAGTCAGATACAACTGTTGCGGCACCGTCCTGAAAAGTATTGATTATGATTCCGGCTACTACTTTGCCGTCCCGTCTGTACGTTGCCCGCCAATGTTTTGGCGGGCAACGTACAGACGGGGTTAATCGTTGCGTATCGATAAGAGGAAGTATGGCGGGAATCAACAGCACCGAGGCAATGACCTGTGAAGTGCTACTGAAGAAGGAAACACTACGGGCTGTGCAAAAAATGGATGACTTAACATCTTACTGAAGCAAGAGTGAGTAGCTGCTTTTGATCTGTCGTGTCATTTTTACCTGATGGCATTGCGCCGCACATGATTTGTTGGCATATTTGTGGAACTAGATGACCTTTGTAAGTAAGTCATCTAAGTGAGTTGCTTCTTCTACCTGGACATGTTTCAACATGTTCAAAGTGTTAGTGATTCAACCAGAGATACGAAATATTAGGAGCGGCCTGTTAATACTTTGCAGGTTAGATAACTAGACGAACTTCGCATAGGTCAAGGATTCCATCGTTTTTGCATGTTAGAAAAGGCTAATTTGCGTTCCATCCATAACCAACGTGGACTTGGTCTGTCAGATGACAAATAAGTACGACTCGTTTACGTGCCTCCATATTCTAACAACCCCAAAAATCACCTCGTGCAGTTACACTTAGAATACTCAACGTACGTTTAAAAAATACACACCCGACTCGTATCGCAGGTCAGCCACATTGCTAGTATGGCTGACCTGCAACACTACAAACATAAAGCTCGAAAGCTTTGATCATTTCCATCTCTCCATTATGGCATATTTCCTATGCAACAACAAAATACAATTGTTGTAATATACTTGTCTATGTAGAAATCAATTTGTACGCCTTGAACCAAGGCCTGATACTTTGTTAGCCAATCTTATATCAAACGCTTACCGTTAGGCAAGATTTTGTTGCCTATTTTTTCATTTTATTCTATTTTTTTAATTGTTTTATCCGTAATTGTCGCTGGCTACATTCGTAGACCTAGCATAATCACAATATCCATTCGATAATAGAGTGATGTTAATTAGCCTTTGACAGTAGAATGAGGTTGAGGCACACCTAAAGAAATTAGCTGGCGCAGGCCTGCTACTAAATTCATTTTTGTGTTTTTTAATTAGAATTAGGTTGGTAATCGAAAGCATAGCCCAGCTTTCACTGGGTATATCAATGGCAAAGCTAATGGGTCAGATTTGAAATTGAATGGATACCGAAGCCGATGAAACTGTGATAGATTTAATCTGAAAATAAGAAAGATGAATAATATAGAATGGAACCTTCGTTGCTAGTGGCAAGGTGAACCAAGACAAGGACAAGCCTACAAGCTACGAAAGCTTGAGAACGAAAAACAGAAATCTTCAGCTTAATAAAGAAGTGTGACAAGTTGAACCTGAAATATCCATTTTCGAAATCCAACTGCACGTAAAATAGCACGTTCAGTCGTACTATCTAGTTACGTACGGTAGTACTCTTGTGTGTTCTAAATCGGTGCCATTGAATTTCCTATTAAAAATTTATTACTATAAACCGTTATTCTGCACGTGTACGTCAAAATCCCTTTTCTAACACATGGACGTGACGTTTACCAAATGCGGAACTTGAATGGTTAACGTTCGTACCAACCCATACTCTTCGTTCCCATCGTTTCTTCTTTTCGATCTTCGTTGGATTTGACACAACAATATGCGGTGTTAGCAACAATTAACAACAATTAAGGTTGGTCATTTCAGTAGGTGTTTCCCATAAATCATTTTACCGTATTCGTAGCTGTCACGAGCAGCGCTACGACAGATGTTTCTATAAACATAAGCGAAATGCTTAGATAACTAGTATTAAATATCGTAAATGAAGCGTTGGTCACATTAAAGCAAAACAGAATTATATTTTACGCAAGTTTGGGTTTAAGTGCGGCCGTTCAGTGGCAACAGGAGGAACCTTCCCCAATTTTGCGTGTAATACGTACATGCCAATTCAACGTACGGATTCGTACCAACTCTAATTAGTTAAGTTCTGCGGATAATTTCCACAAAAATTTCAATGAAGTTGCAACAGTACACTGAATGATATTATAATTATATTAGACACGCAAGTTAGT
The DNA here is from genome assembly GCF_002443255.2 of Varroa destructor. NCBI lineage: Eukaryota > Metazoa > Arthropoda > Arachnida > Mesostigmata > Varroidae > Varroa > Varroa destructor. Next base: position 25,125,389 of record NW_019211457.1, read on the forward strand.
TGAGACCGAACTTGTGTATCGTTGTGTTTTTTCATTTCTTTCTTGCTTTCCCCGATACCTTGTCTACCGAAAGCTCACGTATGGCTGCAGCAACCTCAGCATGGTGAAAGGACTATTTCTCTTTTGTTAGTCTTGGCCCCGCCTTGTGATGGCCTGAGTTAACTGCTCCCTGTCCGGCTATATATACGGAAGAAGTAGGAATATGCACGTGAGTGCTTTTCACCGCCGCTTCACAGTGAATTGACCATCGTTTCAGTTGGTTATACCGTAGTGCCCTGCACTTCACAGGACTTGAACGCTGGAGGTAGAGGGGAGGAGACCTAAAATTCCTCCATGCCACGATTTTCAAGTGAGACCGGGGGGTTCGCAGCCAACTCGTTTGTTCTCGCGATTTGCCCGAAATTGGAACGTTGGAGAGAATTCAGGATGCCCCATTACACCGCTAAACGAACTTTCATAGAAGCCAGGCATCAAGGCGGCCCTTGTCGCCGTTGATGGTAGCGGAAGCACCGGCCTCCACCGCTTCGGGCCGTTTATTGGTCGATCCAGCTAGCGAGTTGGAAGAGGGTAAATGAGCTCGGACGAAACTTACAGCCATGGGCTTCTGAAGAGTGAGGTCTGCTCAGCCCCCGGTCGGGAAAAGCGGGCAAATGAGGTACGGCACTCACTTAGCTACAAATCGCTTTGGTCGCTCCAATTCAACGGTCGCCTCCGCTACTACCATCACTGCTGCCTTTGGTGGCAAACAGAGACGAGGGGCGTAATAGTCGGCAGAGTATCCAGATGTCTTCATCATTCGTCTTCTTCGTCGTCGTTCCTGTCTATTTGCATTCTGCATCGTCGGCTTATCAATCTGCCTCACCAGTCTCACTAGCGGAACGCTGCGCTTGGTTTGTATGTGCTAAGAACAGGCTTGATTCTTTGATGACGGCTTCAAACCGCACTTTATTCCTAACTCCCCTTGTTGACGCGGTAGGCGATCAAACTCGCGGTCATGAAGGGCTGCCTACGGGTTATTTATTGGTGGTAAAAGCAGAGCAATGTAGACGATCAGAGCGCTAGTTCAGCAGATGAACAACCTCCAAGTGGACTAACTTCAACAAGAACTCAACTAACCTTCCACACCGTCTAATGTCCTCTATAAGTTCGAGTACAAATTGACCCATGGTTGCTGAGTAAAACAAAATTGATGACGCGTCAACATAACTATCTGCTAAGATATGGATAGAGTTGAGATGTTATTGAGATGGATAAAAGTTGAGAGACTGCGCAGAGAGCAAGGCAGAGGAGTAAGCTGTACACAAGTACCAGTTGCAATGAGCAAAGTACGAATCGGTAGCGCAGTCGCGAGAATTCAAGGCACGGCTTGCGAATGGAAGGGATGACTGAAGGTTCACTGTCAAACGATAGGGTAAATGAGGCCTTGCCGCTACGATGTCAAAAGAAGCGATTTTAGATTACGGAGTTTTTGTAATACTGCCAAGTTAGGGAGCCCTAAAAAGTTGAAAGGGGTTAATAATAATAAATAGTAGATGACAAAACAAACAATAAACGGGAAATCTACGTGTAATTCCATAGTGTCCATGTTACTGCTGCTGTTACATGGTTTCTTTTACTTGAGTTATTGTTGCTATTCCCTTGTTGAAATTTTGTTGTGCATGCGTCAAGTCGCCACTTGCTCGGTCATACCACATATAATAGAATGCCACTTTCAGTCCTCTGTAGTGGGAGGTCTTCTGACGCTCTTTAATATTTTTCGATGTGAGTAACCAAGCTTAACACGGTCCCTCTCAGTTGCTGATCTACACGCGTGAGCATCTAGGGTCGAAATAGGGTGGAAGCTGCTGCAGCGGTTGCCGTAACTTGATAAACATATTTAGGCTACCGGGTAGGCGAGGTTGTTCCTGTCACCTAGGCTCAAAGCATGACTGTAAACAGAGCAGAGCGAAAAGGGCGAAAGCTGGCAACAAAAAAACACAAGCTGGAGAGCCATAGCACGAACATAATGGCAGCGTAAACTGCCGAAGGAACGAGTTTAGAAGGTAATGTGCACAGGAACTACGCTGCACTCCCTCCTCCGTTCTTAATCCCGTTAATCTTTAAGCTATTTATATGCTTGCTACAACCAACTGCTGCCGCCACCCGTACTAACGTTTCTGCTCCTCCGTTATGCTCACTGTTTTTCTCGACCCCTGAACCTCACAAAGGGCCGAACTAAACTCTCATTGAAGTGTCCCCTGCCCCGTATATTCCGCGTTTTACTTCCAACTTCTATATGCGCATCTAACGGGACGTACCACAGTCACTCACCTTACCACCCTCTAGAAATGCTATTAAGTTTAAATTAGAACTCAAGCTATGCCCCTTCAGGGCGCACTGGCCACAGCACTCTAATTACAACACCAATATTCGAAGAGGAGCGATTGAGGAGGGGGAATTAAGGCAGATGTGACCAGGCCAAGGAGATCCGGCACAAATGCCGTTGGAAACTTTCGAATACGAAAAAAATAACAGTTGCACCGAAAGTGTATCGGCAAGAAAACAGAAGCGAAACCGATTGGCTCAATTACCTAATCTGGAGAATGCCAAACACAACGAGTAATTTATTTACTTAAGAGTTCAATGTTTATCCGCTAAAATAGTTTCGAATTAGAACTCATGGCAATATGTAAAATGTGTACGTACAGCAATTAAAGGAGTATTCGTTCGAATCGGTAGTGGTCCACAAATATATTTCTTCAGATTCAACATATCGGCTAGATGTTGCGCGAGAATCATTAAGTCAGTCTCCTCCGTATGACCATCGGCGTCTTTTAACTGTATGTGTACAGAGAGGCCATATCAACAGTACTGCAAAAACGCGGCCCCAGGGGTCAACGTAACCATGTGCTCTTTCTTCGTCCGGTAACCTGAAAGCCTTTGCGAGAGTTCTGACTGTTTATAACTGCGCTTTCTAGGCAACACTGGCCAGGCCTTCAATGGATCGCATTAGCACGAAGACACTGCACGCTGTTCTGATGCATTATTCCTAATTAAACCATGGCATTGCATGTCTGTTGGTCTGTCCGTGGGATCACGCCCGACCACGTGGTGACCTGTTTTTCCGTCCTAATCTCTTCGAACAATTGTTGATCGACACATACTGATTTCCCGTGTGTGCCGCGACAACTAGCATGCCCTCGCTTTGACTGGGCTTCCGCTAAAGACATGGCGAGGGTATGCCGCAAATCAAGAACCCCTTAGAAACTCACGGTCAACTGTGGGTATTCACAGACTCAGAAGAAGCACAGACGGAAAATGTTCGCTTTTGAAAAGGCATGATATTGGCAAGCAGCATAGGAAAGAACAGTAAAAACAACATGGCGCGCCACATTGTCACCTAACATTTACGGCCAAATCGAATAAATTTACAAATTGAACGTGCAAAGCTGTCTTGATGATATCAGTAAAGCTTCAATTAAAAGTGAGCTTGAAGGTTAGACAGCGGATATTCTCGATTGCCTACCTGTCTGATGGCGCATAGGATTTTAACATTGCGGCCCATGCGTATTCCATGAGCTATGAATACACCAGGTTAAGCAAATGGCGACTACTATTGACGCACTGGACAAATGCCGTAGCTGTTACTTAGTAAGTATTTGATAGCGAAATAGCTGATACATGTGAGTCTGTCGACATGGCGTCAACGAAGAGTATTCTTTGCTTTCTAGCAGCCACGACGTTATAATGCAATGCATACACATAGGAACTTCAGCCGCCGGTCAAGGTCCCAGTCACCGTACAATACTCTAACTTTAACTATTGCGACAGAGCTAAACATAAATCTCTCTCGTACAATATGGCTTTGACATACTAGATAAACGTCTAAATAATAGATAAACAACAATTGAGACTAGAACGATAGCAAATTTCAAGTTGGCGTTTAACTTAGTTCTGTTTTTCTAGAGACGCTGTTGACTATTGCACTTAAAAGTTAAGCCCTCAAATAACTTGAAATAATTGGGGTGAGTACGATTAGCCAACAATAATATTCTATTGTTTTTCGGTTCCAAGTGTGAGTTTAGTGAAGGAAAAAGCTATGCTACTTTAGTAAGAAGATTTTACTGTATAGCTAATGAAAAGTCCCTATCCACAGGTAATAAAATTGGTTGCTGAATGAGTTCTTCCATGACGGCAGGAAAAACAGCGTAATCAAATTTAACCGAATCCAGTTTAAAAACGCGAAAACTCGCCAAGCAAGAAGATTTCGGGTTATCGCGAACATTCGTTGTAACACTGCCAGTTGCTGACCCATTGCAGTTACATATATAGTTAATTAATGTCCGCCATATTTTTAGAAAGTTCCTTCCATTGCCACTGTTCACTCGTCAAAGCAGGAGGCACTGTTCATAGAAAGAAGGCACGCAAAAAAGGCACGCTCATCGGAACCCATCGAAGCTTCTTGTCGCTGTCAGGTCCCTTGATTCTACAGATTCTTGTGGACAACAGGCCCCGACCGCCAGCAGCGCCAGATCCTTTCCAATCTTTTTTGTTTGCTTGTCGAATCCCGATGCCCCCGGGCGTTCACCGTGGCCTACTCGAGCTTATGTTACTGCCAGCCTGTTTAGTTGGCTGAGTTTCCCACTCACTGCGCTGACAGTTTCCAACCAAAGCCATGCTATTGCCCAGCCGATAGCGGAAGACCTTGCAGCAGAACATAGGACAGCACGATAGGTGCTGCGTACCACACGAACATACACTCACAAGAATCGTACGTAGTGTGATAGGAGCTCTAGAAAGTGCTTCCTGCAGGGAGTACGTACCGAGTGAAAGCATTCCAGAAGTTACTCGGTGCTGCCACTAACGTCGGCTAGCCAAGAGACTTCCCCAAACGACCGAGCAATCACGTAAAAGACAGTGTTCGAATATACAACCTAGCTGTAAAACAGAAGACCCCTAAGGCGGAATGGGGAATAGGCTGCTACAGCTGCTTCTGTTTGTCTTTATCATTAATGCTGAGGCAGCTCAGAGCGTTTCAGGTCTCGAAGGTTTGGATGGCGTCAGCCAATCACCCACCCGGCTTTTCACCGGCCGGAACCACGGCCTTTGCTACCCTAACCGGTGCTGGGTAAAGTAAAACGTAAAGCCTAAAAATATGTAGGATACGACTGTTGTGCAAATAATAAGTTTATAGTGGAGATAATGATGATGTAATAACGTGAAAGGGTTTGTCTATCAGGGCGAACAGGATAGGGGGTAAATAGAAGAACAGAGAGAGGGAGAGAAAACGGGATGCAGTCTTCCAGTGCGCTGACTGCCGCCCAGCCTACCGCATCTGGCACCCTGGTAGAGAAGATATGCCATAGCAGAGACTATAAACATGAACGATGTTTTTCCTACTCTGATCCTTTGCTTTTCATCGAGGTTTGGACTTGCGCTTCGAAAGCACAGGCATTGGCATCGCTTGACTGCCACCGGTATTGCTGCTGGGATTCCCCTTTGAGTACCACTAACTCTGAGGAAACACAAAGAAAACACGCCGCTGCATACAAAAGATATACAGGGTACATGAGAATAGTAATAAAAATTCATGTATCAGCGAGCGCACGAGGCTCGTACCTGCCAATCAACTAACACCGAATTGCGGATTCGATCTTTATCTCCTCTAGATCGAAATGAATCGCCGCTACGTATAATATGACTAACTATCAGCAGCAAATGGCGATGCGTTCAGTTCCTATCTAGCTGGAGCAAAAAGCGTGATAGTCTTGTTTAACATGTGGAGTACATATATATAGGCAATCGTATGCTTTAACCTTGTTATTGGATTACGATAAAACACCAAAGGTAGTAGGTAGTGCGTCTCTGTAGAAGCAGCGTTGTATGGAACGAGTAGCTGAGTCTTAGCCGAAGCTAACCCTGTATCAGCGTTCAGTCGTTCGCCATCGTCACTACCAAATTGTGAACTACAGCAATTTCCAAAGGCGCTTGTGATGAAGGGTTTCAGATCAAGCTACCACCGCCCATTCTAAGTTTTGGGCAAGAACCCTAATTTGAGAAATTTGCTCATCAAATTTACCTAGATTTAATTACCGCGACGCGTAAAAAACAAGATACAAAGCTGAATAAATCTCGAGAACTAACAAGTCGAATAACTACTTAGCTGTTCTTAGCAATTACCCAGTTTTGGGATTCCTAGAACTCCCAGCTTTGGCCATCACGTCTATGAATTATGCTTAACGTTAATTATTTTAATGATTTTCCGTGGGCTCGTCTTTGTGCTGCAGAAAAATCGTGTGCTGTTTAATTAACTGCTACGAAGCGGATTTATTATATTGTGATCGTATTTATTGTGTTATGTTGATGATATCAACGTTGTATTCTTCAACGCTTTTGAGAAATTGCTCAACACATATTTCACTTCAAAACGAATTTACTTTTTCTGCCATGTCTACGTGGCTTGATTAGTTCTCATCATCTATATATTGTACTACGGTGGTTTTTACCCAGGAGATATGCCAATATTTCCCACTTCTCCCTTGTAATCTAATATAGATCAGTAACATGAAAAAAGGAGGCTGAATCTTTCCCCGGCACGGTACGTACGATGTAATAAAAACTGGCTGGGCCTGGATGGGCGGTGCGCTGTTAGAGTAACCATCAAGCCGTGCACATCATTGGTTCGAATTTCAGCGACGGGAAATGGCTGGTGAAGCGTGGCACTGCCACGCCATTTTATAAATAAGACAAAATCCAGCTAAGGCTCGCTCGATGTAATGCCTATCCCTAATAGAAGATAAATACGTTTTAAATTTACGCAGTGGCACGGAAGAGCTTTTAGAATATATATTTTTTGTTGTTAGTGTTCCCATTTGCCAATACGGTACGATAGTAAAACAATTTCATTTACTGAGTCAACGTGTATTTTGTTGCTCTAGGAGAGCTTTCAAACGAAGTGCTACAAATTGGTTCCTTAACAGAGAACGCGTAACGCACGAAGAATGCAATCGTACTGGCAGTGTTTACTGCAACAACACGGCCTAGGTCTAAAAACGCAAGCTGTTACTTCAGGTCTGCTTTGTCGTTAGGTTCATTGAACTATTTACCCAGTTAGTTATGGCTGCTATTCCCTGATACCTAGAAAAGGCGACGCGAGATCGCCGTGCAAGTAAGGTCTATCGCGCTTGCCCATAAGCATAGCGCAACTGACAAGGATATCTAAGAGATCAAACGTTGCTATTTAAATGATTTATCGATTCATCGAGCTCTAGTTGGCTGAGCGGTCAGATATAGAGCGCCGTCCCTCGACTGGCTCTGAATAATTTAAGACAAAGGGACGATCGGGACGCGTTTTATTCAAAATCAGTTTTTACAAAGGTCAAAATCAATGCTTTATAAGAACCATATAGCTACCCAATTGTCAATTACCAACCTTTAAAACGGATGTCTATACAAGGCTTTTGTATCTTTTCAGTATTATCCGTTTGCCACGAGATGCGAACATATCGGATTTGGACAAGCCTCGAATCCGTATTCGAATCAGGACATTATCGGTATGCCTCATGCTATTTCGAGGTTTGTCTCTAGCAAACCCTATTTCGGCCTGTCGTTCATTAACTATAAATTGAATTAAAACGTTTATGCATGTTATGTTTGCTCATGCGTACCAGGTAACAATTCATTTTCATTCGTTTCTAAAGAGTGCGGTAACAAATCATTGATTTTCATAATCAATGCTGGCCACCTACTTCAGGTCGCTTCAAATGGCGGACATTTGTAGCTGTAAAACGTATCGAGAGTGACGTCTAATATTGCGGTTCTTGTTGTTGGTCTACCAAAATCATTTATATATCTTCATATCGGTGAATCAACAATATACATAGCCAATAGGATCTTCAACACAACAATATCTGCCGTATCCTATTTTCTTCGGCGTCAATATTGTTTGTAGGGCGTTTGCTGAGGTAAGATGACTGTCACAAAACAGAAAATAGTGCAAAGAAGGAATGGCTGTTTCTAATCAAGGTGAGAGAATCGATTCAACGAGATCTTCGTGGACACGAATCGGCTTAATATAGAAATCGTACATGTTAATCAATATGCATCAACGATCGATCTATGCTGTAGGCAATCGTTTTGGACAAACGCAAAAAGCGCACCCTTTTTGGCGTGGCCTTCGAGGCCCACTTTCTGAACACTGCACTGAACACGAGCTGACCATCTTTGTATTTATGTACATGAATTATTGTCAACCCCTATCTAGTTAATAGTTCATACAAGTCCAATATGTTCTAGGTCGCCTATGAGCTATGAATGATCGATACGTTTTTGTTATCAAAGCTACATGTAGACATGGCATGCTAAGACTGAAGTTAGTTAGTCTCAAGAAACATCTCCTAGTAAATATATAAACTTCGGTCGGCTTTATTTGTTTTGTTTAATTGGTTTAAACAAGCTTGGTAGTATTGTGATTAAGCAATAGCAAATTTTCCGAACGGATTCACTTACATAGATTAACCGTATATTTTTATTAAATCCTCCATCAACATATATTTTATTTTACCAAAAAGCTATCGCAGGAGACACTGTCACCTGGTAGTTTGTGCCTACACTGACGACCCGGTTTTATACCGGCATAAAGACACCATGTCTTTTTAGAAAAGGCTTAAGGAAGCTCTGCTAAATATACCAGCATGCTCGTTTTTGTGAGTAGGTATGTACTAGACTATACTTGACAATTGTAACTTGACAATTGGCGTTTACTTTCCTTTTGGCTATCACTTTTGCGCATACTCATCTGTCCTAACCACTGCCGTCGACGCCATTCAGTTATTACCCTCTCAATATGATCATGCGGTAATTAGTATTAATGGGTCTAACTAATAGGTGGGCGCGAAATGCGGCTAGTAAATGAACGTAGGCGCGATGTCAATGCGGAGCCATTTCGTAGGATAGGCGGGTCGGCTCATCAGACTTCGAAGCCAATTGTGTATCATTAATTGCAGTTCTTCATCCATTCGTTGGGTCACAAAATCGATTGATCGTCGAAGAACAAATGGAACACAACAGCTGTTGGATCTGCAACCTGCGCAACTATTTCCGTTCATCCATCCTGACCTACTACTTGTTACTCTCCTTCCCCGCGCTCTCAGCGTTGCTCCTTTCTTCTGACAATTTCGTTCCTTACTTGGTCCATCGAAGAGTTTATCGACCACCAAAGCAAGTCTAGTTGAAAGCTGCCTCTGAGGTTGCAGCAGCGGCCAGACGAGTTTATGGTACCATTTTTAGAACGCAACCAGTCGTTAGAGCCGGTATTCCCTTCAATTTCGGTTGGGTCCGTGCTTACCGAGTCATCAAAGATGAACGTGTCGTTTAAGTAGTAACTGTTGTAGCCTGCTTTTGTTACTTGATACGCCTGTGCTAGAGAAACCCCATCAACTATTGTTCATCTTTTTTTTTGCATGAAACTGCATATCTTCCATTTTTGCTAGCAATCAGGCGAGCCGCGTGCTTCTTGGGGGTGATTTCGCTAGAAAGTAGACGAGCGCCGCGAAAATCTAATATAAAACGAAATGATACATTAACTTAATGATGACAGAGACTCCAGTATTAAATGGCGCTCCAGTAGCACGTAGACTGATATCGGGGTGGAGGCGACGTGGAGTATAGATGCACGGGAATCGGATTGAACGCGCGGTGATTAGGTACAGACAAGTGTGGACGGTTCACGTAAAAAACAGCGTCCAGTTTATGCCGGGTGCTCCGTGACAAATGAATTAGGTTCGTCCAGTGTAGCTCGATCCCAAAACAGATGTCATTCGGATTGTGCTTGTTGAATACCGCCGGATGGTAAGATGTCGCTTAGCACAAAGCCGCTAAATGGTCTGGCGTAAACCTAGTTCGATCATTACGTATTTCAAATCCGACGTTAAATAAATCAGCACGAAGGAAATGATTAGTTAGTTAATTTTTTTCCCGCGTCCGGTCAATCCTCTTTCGTCTGAAGTAAGATTACATATCTTAAGTACCTCTTATTTATAACGAACAATTTTTACACGCTAGATATTCATTTATACTTGCTCCCGGTATCGTTCGCCCACTGCTACGATTATGATAGACTAACAAGGCAAGATACATTTATGTTGTAGTATTATCCTTTCACTTCTACGCAGTCAATTAGATAAGCCACACAGGTCTTAAACTTACTGTTTGGTCAAAAGCACACGATTTTCTGGGGAATTAGAAGACGTGGACTGTAACTCCCATACACAATGCTACTATCAGCAACGCGCGTGCCCTCCGTTGCAATATTACAAGCTATATAAATTTGCAGATGAATTTTGAACTTTCGAATAATTGAGTCTGTTCTCATGTCCATCGATCCGATCCGTCCTCAATTGTATTCCGTACCTCACTGCAGGGTGCCGATGTGGCTTCTATTAAATAGACATCAACCCAGCATTATCGAACGCCCTAGCCACCGTCCCAGTTTCCACCAATCCCTGCTACACTTATAGAATTCAATAAATAAAGGGGGTTATAGTCGATTTTTCTCAAAAAAGATTGGTTATCACATTTCTCAGTCAGAAAAATTCTGTGTACGTCCGGGCTGACTGTTGTGTTCCGTACCTCCAATTGCTCCTTGATCCCGTGGTGTCCCGCTGTTTTACATCGTTCCATTGCATAGCTGAAGTCGTTTTTCCCTTCTGGTGGTTGTGACCTTCCCTTCGTACGCATCTTTACGATTCAGAAGAGAAACAATGTCTCCGATTTGCTGCCTAGCGGGGCTTAAGGAAAATGTAGGAAGATGTACTATATGAGCTTTATAGGTTTGTGCCTCCTCCGATGTTATGAACATTGAACAAATCGCTTTGAATGAAGAGGCTTATAAACATGATTCTGCACGTATGTGAAAAGGAAGAAGTGGGAGGAAATCACCCAGCTCACAAATAGACCCGTATTTCATGTACGGGGAGAAATTGCATTTCATTGTAGGGCACCGAGTTCAGACGATCCAAATAGAAGCGGTATAAATTTTACAGAAGACAAGGGTTTTGCAATTACTGTCGCGCTCGGAATTAAGCAAATTTGAACTCTGATGGGACGGAACAAAATTGTACGATCTGGCCTAACAAGTACCATTAGAAGGAACATGAATCAACCCTGCTTATCATATTTTCAACTCAAACTTTAGAGAACCGAGTATACAAATTCAGTTTCTGGCTAGTCATGATTCTCATAACAACTGGCAGAAGACGCGAAGATTGACCCTGAACAGAACTCTAGCGTAGCTTGTATATGAAAAAATAAGAAAACGTAAATCTTAGTTTTGATATCTGTAAGAACAGAGTCACTGCAAATCTGAATGAAAAAAGGGACGTCCATAACACTAACGTACCCCAAATCCGCCTTCTTCAGAGGGGCTGTTCCCTATCTTCGTTGTTCCTTCTGGGCTTACCTTGAAAGTTGCCAAATAATCTGTACGAGTATTATGAGCAACTATCTAAATAGCAAACAGTCGTATAGCAGAGTACCCAACTATCTACGGATACTTTTTGAAAGCGAATTTTTCCAAAAAAAATGGTCATGAAATGCTTATATCATTACTATTTTTTTTTTCTCACTTGTCAACTCACTGATCTGCTATCGCTGTAGTAGATTAAAATAGGATAACAAATTTAGCAGAGAACAATAGATTTCTAAGGCCAAATACTCAAGATCGTATAAAAAATCACATGTTTATACAACTAATTAACATTTTTTAAAACAGCGATACCAAAAAAATCGCTGGTTATGACAACTAAGCGGCATTCCGGTGTGGGACATACTAAGAGGTTAAAACTACGACAGAAAAATGTAAAGCTTCAGGTTGGCATCGTACAGGAGAAGCGCCACTTTGTTTTTGCTGGTTACGGTGCATTTAGGCCTCTCTGACAGTCCCGACAATGTGTGATTCACTCAACGATTGTTTTCAACGGAGCTTAGTAAGTACGTTGGCTGATTTTGAAGGTCGAAACTTTTATGTGACCGCCGCGTTCCTATAACGAAACGTTTTCCGGTTACTTCTATTTCCAGTGAGCGCATCGATCCACTCAGAATTTTGATACTTGCCCCGTATATCAGCGAGCCTTATGTGGCCATATAGCTAAGTCTGTGCTTGACACACGAACGAGAAGGACTAAGCATGAAAATAAAAGTCAACCTAGTCTGTTGTTCAAGTACCGGTAAGTCTGCTAACGACATTAGGGCAGCATAAGTATGTAATAAAACAATTTGATATTTGAACTAACATATATTGTTGGTAGCTAAACATACCTCTACGTGTCTTGCATTAGTAGTTATACTACTAATCAAATGTTCATTGAAGGACAGATCTAACGATGTTAAATGCCGAACATATAAATGTATCCATAAAATATGCCAGTGAGCGGGAAACATCTCTGACCATTCGTTACGCCTAGAAAATTTCTAGCTATCTCTTGTTGACTCCGCGCTTATCCATAGCTAATTGTACCACGGGAATTCTGTGGTACTTTTTTTGATGGATGAGGCATACAATCACTGATTTCTAGAGTCGCTGGACGACAATTGGTGCTGGTAACCATTTAGGGTGCTACTGCCTATGCTAGGCTAGATATTCGGCATGCATGTTGACACGATGTAAGTTAGACGGTTGTAACAGCTATATTGACAGACGATATCTATTTTTTTCGAAGCCTTCTTCGAAATTATCTTGCTTGACATTTGGGTTTAGGTACTCAGAATTTGGTACTGGTTGCATATATTAGACATACATAGTGATGTGCTATCAAGCTTACGGTGTTTACTCGTGCCTTGCAATTAAATGAGCACGGCTCCATTGCTTTGCATTGCACCACCTTGGTCTTCTGTATAAGTAGCTAGATTTCATAGTCATATTTCTTTGTGTTATTTCAGATAATTAATCGCAGTTCCCCGCGGGAAATACCTAGCTAGAAACTTTAGCTAGAGCATTTATCCACCTGCGATACTTGCGCACTGCTAAGGCCACAGTGTCAAACTGCATCAGCCGGCAAACGCTTACATCTGGCATTGTGAAAATGCTTCGCATCTCATTATCACTTACTATCACCCTCTCGCGTCCTAACTCGTTTGAACATGCACGCATTGGACTTCGGACGCAGAGACAGGCTGCGCGGCATCAAGGGCCAACATATACATTAGGTTATTCTTGTATCCGTCACGTAGTACTCTAAATTCACCCACACGTTCGGAGAAGTTTTGCGTATCCATAATAGAGGGATCGACTTCGGCAATGGCGGAAACCGCCAACAATCGTTCTGCAGTACAGCTGGTGAAATATTAACTTTAGCACCCTTAGATAAGATACTTGCTAGCTAGGATCAAACGCGAGAAAGAAATTGCAAGAACAAACGTACGAAGCGTCTTATCAAAAGAGTGTGTCGCTGTTTCGTTTACGGTCGTTGTTACACATAGATGGGGTACGAATAAACAATGACGTAAACTTATATAGACACCCGGATATTTCGGCTAGTGGCACACAGGGAGCTGGCTTTTTGAAACTGGTTACGAAGTTTTCCTCTGACAAATACCCCTTTGTGCAGGTTATAGTGCACCGTGTAACAAAAAAAAAAAAACACAGGAGGAGAAAACGTTACGTAGTGCTATTTCAAATCGCAAAGTAACTGTGAGACGACGTATCATACTGTTGCTATCCATTTTGTCAGACATATAAACGTACGTAGAAAAGACTTTTTCATATTTTGTATTTCTCGGCACAACGAATCCCTAAAGATAACAAGCCGTCAAGATCACTCAAGGTTTAACCAACTGTTCTGATAACATTGCTTGTAGAGGATACGAATGCAGGGGGTAGACGGCACGATAAACAAATTAACTAATAAACAATTTTCGTTATTATCGTTAACCTGGTGAGCACCTGAAGGGTGAACTAAAGAGGCGTAGTTTTTCGTGGCCGCTACAAGTACCGACAAAGAAAGAGCGAATTCTGTGTGTGTGTATGGTTGATGCCTATAATCGTGACAACAAACTATACGGATCTAAATCTTTATTTCTGTCCTTTTGCTACCTTGGAATTAATCATCAGCGCTTCATATATGGCTCAAGACGTCCTTTTTTCTAATTTGACAATTAGAAAATGTATCGTCACTTCCAATCCAATCGGTTTCTGGTTCTCTGTTATATGTTATGCTATAATTGAAAGAAAAAAAAAGTGTCTAACGCACAGTAGAAAATCACTTTCTGCTAATCGAAAACGCTTGACATACTTCATTTTCCATGATCGAGGCGCAGTGGCCTACTAAACTTAGAGTTGATCTAAGTCTAAATTTAAAACGGACCTAGGCATGTCCTACGTTACGCTAAGTGGGGCCCGACGGCAATACCAGACGTTTACTCAAAACTCACTATAATTTCGTTTGAAGTTTAGCCACTATAATATCTGTTCCCACGATGCTGCGAAGGCAGTCTGTTTGCCTTGTTTCTCTTAAACATAGGACAGTGTGAATATTGAAGCCTAAACCTGGTGTCGCCTTCGAAGTCAGCCGCAGTCGCCTGTCCCGGACGCAAAACTCGAACCGTCTACTGAATCTCATAATCTCTACTTGATATTTGCTCTGCAATTAACGAGCAAACGCCACAATATCTACTTGTGGTCGAAATTTTGTTGTTATAAGACGACATGTCTCTATGTGGTCGCCAATTTAAGCTGTACTGTTTGTCTATGTACACGGTCGCAATATGCATTGATGAACCATCGCGAGGAAGCCAATAGGGAAAATATAGCCAAACGATATATGGTGGCTACTGATAAAAGCCGTTATTATATGCAACGTGGAACTATATTTCGTCGGCGGCGGCGTAGGTGGCGGCGTAGTCGACTTTGGCCCTTGCTGACAGCAATGACACGAATAGGATATTGGATTAGCGTTCGACCTGTTACATCCAGCGTATGCTCGTAGAAGTAAGATGCGGCGTGCTTTTGAGGGTTAGTATATGGGGTAATGAAACGTCTGATGCTTTTATAACTCATGGCGCTACGGAGAGACTTTAACTAGTTGCCGTTTTATCGTTCGGCGCATTTGAATGGATCTCTCGTTTCTCTATAAACAGGCGCTTTCGCCAACGTTGTCCAAAGTTACTGAGCTCCTCAGTCTATTATGATTATTGATTCGGTTTGCCTCGAGCAACGACCTGCCCTACCTAGATAGGTATCGGTGTAGTTTGTATAAACGAAGCACCCTGTACGTTAGCTCTACGATACATATTATAGTGACACGATCGAACGCTGCTTTACAGGGCTTTGCACTATTGTTCACGGGAACGACGCTTATTATGTTTTACATATAAGAATATAAAAGCAGAACGAAAGGGGCGCAGAGGCTTTACAGATGGTATTGGGTTGTCGATTAAAGAAAACGTCGCTGTAAAAATAACCAGTAACTCAGAGTTAACGGCTGACTACTAAGTATGGTAATTTAAGCTTCTTGAGAACAATTCACAGCTGTCAAGAGCAGCATACCGCAAAAAAAAAGTTATCCTCAACAGTACATATGTGCATTACGGAATTATCTATTTCGTTTTAGAGATTACTTGGAAGCACAGTTTCGGGCGCTTTCTAGCGCCATCTATTAAACTACTATTGTACACCACTCTATATTATTATTATTATCCCACAAAATATCTTAACACACAAAAGACGATATACGAAAAATTAACTGAAATAGTAGATGGCAACAATTGACGTAGTTTCATCAATCTACGGAAAGTGTGCCGCTCTTCTCGCTTGTTTTTTGTATTGGGATTATGGAAGGCCATTTGGATTTGTCTAAAACGAACCCGTGAAAAGGGTTCATTTGAAAGGGAAAGACGCTAGAGCGCATTCAAACATCTTCAGAATGGATGCAACCGCCTCTGGAAATTGGCAAAACTATCGATTAATCATCTACTAGAACTGGGATTGCCGTTCTATGAACAAAAGATTAATTAGTAAGTTTTATAGCTATAAGATCTGTCAGAGGCAGGCTGATAGTGGTGTAAATTGGAGCGATGAAGAAAGATATATCCCATATCGTCAATATATTTACTCCGTTTATATGTTTAGCTAGCCCAAAGTATATAAATAGATACAGACTAGAGTGTGAATAGATACATCGTAATGGAGCTAAAGGTTTGCCTGTTGTGCCCAGTGCGTGCAAATATTTGATGGCTTTTGGCGAACTAAATGCAGACGTACGTCATATACCAGATTGATTGAGAACATGATTTTTCTGTTTGGAGTACGGCCTCCGGCGGTGTTCCGTACACGGCCTGAACAAGTACACTTCTCATGAGATACGGTTGGTAATACTGAACCTTATGATATAATCTCACCAATCGACTAGCCTACATCGTCTCTCTGTCATAAAGGCGAACGGATTCTAAATAATAGTTCCAAACCCATACATTTGTTTTGCCAACAGATGTTAGCTGCTATCCCGTGTTGAGTTTCGATAAACCCATATTGGCGAATAGAAGTCAAGGAAATTAGTTCTAAACACGCAGATTTAACATTATCATTACTACATACTCATAGTTTATATACGCCATAAACTAAAAAGACATATCTTCCATCGCTAAAACATAACGTGGAAAAAAAATTCAGATGCATCAATATCACATATTTTAGTAAACTCTCCCGGATCGGCGGAAACAGTGTTGGGTCTTATTGACAAGTCAGGTCAGTCTACTCACTGCTATATATATATTGGCCATTAGTACTATACTCAAAAATTTTTGCTGATTAATGTAAAAAATGATATTAAAAACAGCCCAGTAACTGTGCTATGATAATTGAGCCGGTGTCGTTCGTAAGACTTCACACAGTCCGTTTTTTAATGAGGAACCACAACTGTATAAAAAAATTTTCGACAGTTTGCCGATTTTGTGTACTAAATACGCTGGGAAAAAGACAGCCAACTGGGGGGAACGGATAACACGTCTATAGAAGATCAACCCCTGGGCAGAATTTTGCATCTGCTAGGGCAAAATCATAAATCAACGAGACTGGTGCGACCACGATCACGACCGTATTATAATCCTAGCGAGGCACAATGGTAGCAATAATTTGCATTCGTGGATTACGTGAATAGATTCATTTTTCTGCATAAAGCAATGAATAGGACTCGGCTTTTTTGTGTTATTCTAATGGCTAACCATCATCGTACTTCCATTACATGGAACAAGTTCTGGACTAGCGTTCAACTGATTCCACGTCAGACAGTCACCCGCACACTTCGTATCGAACCTCAACTAAAAACTTCAGGAAAGAAATCATGTGGATACGCCAATACACATCTGCTTGGTGGGGCACCGGTGTTCATTGCAGTAAACTGACCGCAAGCATCCACAAAGAATTCGTTTGGATGTAATCTTTGTTCCCTTCAAATGCTTGCCTGAATGACCTGCGGGTTTAAATCTTTCCGATACCTTTTTTACTGCGTCAACCAGATTCGGATATCTAGTCTGTGATGTGTGTCCAATGGGTTTCAATCCAATGGGTTTGTCTTACAAAAGTCACATGGCCAATTTCTCAACATCATTAGCCTGTGTAGGTTCTACAAAACTGAAGCTTCACGAGGTTGATCTGCTGTCCCATAAACTTGCACTAAAGGAACAGCTAGGAAAAGTTCACTAGTATAGCTCAGATAGTATGATTGTACGATTAAATTTAGTGGCCTTTGAGTCGTGAAGATGGACGAGTCTTGCATTCATACCTCGATAATTCATGCTTGTTCTTAACTCTCATAAACCCTACGATGGTGAATGTTTGACAATGAATGTCTAGCTCAGCTCTAAAGCTGAGCTGATTATTACTAAGTTTATAATTAAGTATATGAGAAAAAAAACCCTTGACGGCCCTTATAACGAAATAAAATAGAACCCCATTGTGGAAAGGTTGATGGGCTGTACCATCATGATATACATACGATTCACTGCAAAGATAACGAAGCGAAGTTAAAAGGCTACTGCTAATTAAGCAAAAAGCCGCGGTCCTGAAAAATACTTAGTCTTCTAAATAACAATTGCTCTCGCCTCATAATTTTCCGCAACGCTGTATGCAGAAACACATCTGGAAAAACTGTAACTGCTGCAAATTGTTGAAGATAGGTCTCGATAATTCAGCGAGCGTTTCCTCGTGACATGCGCTTTCATATTTTTCTTTATAGACACAAAAAACTAATACGATGGCAGCGTGAAGAAGATGCAAACTTCGAAAAATTTCGAGTAAAGGAAAGCGTATATTTCATCAACGATACTAAATCTTTCTTTTATGAAATCTTTCTTTTATAATGAATGAATGAATGAATGATTTCCGATGTAGTCTATGCACGGTGCCAGCGATTTTAGAATGACTTTTTATGAACGCATATATATGCCTTCATGTTACGTACTGTCGCGTAACAGTTACGAGCATCCACTTTTCATCTGGAAAACAGCAAGAGTCTTCTATAAGTGCGTATATGCATGACGTCTTCTTACATTTACAGCGCTTCTCGTGTCTCGAAATTTTGTAAGAGCTAAAAATCTTACATACACACAGGTCGACATATTCGGACGCTCTTCATAACTTCTTAGAGAAATTCAGGTCGTGTCTACTGACATATCCTACTGTTGACTGGCGCATCTTCAGTGAAAAATTTCAGACAGGCTCGGAAGCTTTCCCAAGTCGGTCTTTCGTTATCGCTAAGGACGACGTGTATTATGACAAGAATGGTTATCTTCAGGGTGTCTGTACCTTAAAGATAGCCAGCATCAAAGTACACCCTTGACATCGTATCGCCTTCTTATCTTCAGTTATCAACCAATATATGATAAATGCCACGACCAAACAACAACGGGCTTTGCGATACAACCGGCCCACTCTGTCGTGAGGGTGGTTTGATCCGAGGAGGTTACGCTAGTGCACATTGAATCGAACCAGGCGGAAAAGCTAAACTGAGCTAGATGGAGGGGGCGTTAAATAAAGAGAAAGGATAATCTTGACCTGTCTGTGTAGCCCAACCAATCTCTCAGTCGATTCCATAACAACTCCGTACCCCTCTTTGGAACTAGCTGAGTTGTAGTTGAACCTGTATTTTTCTCTTCTTCCCAAAGTTGCCTCATCTTAGAGCAGCTGTTGCAACCAGCTACACGACTACCCAGTTGATCACCAGTGTCTTTGCTGTGTTCTACGTAGGCTGGGATGCGATATGGCATTTGAGAGGCGGTCGGATGATTGGCGACGGGGAGTCCGGGACAATGGCCGGCTACGATCAGTTGGAGAACAAAGCAGCACGTCCCTGAGTTGTACACGCGACGGGTCAAAACTCCAATGCTTGCTCGCCAAGCGTATAGCGACGTTCTGAAGGGAGATTTTGAACTCGCAAGCGAAGGCAGCAGCCTCACAAAGCCCATGACCCCTCGTTTGTGTCCAGGAAACAGGAAACGGAGCAACTGTTGGGGAGGTGGGGTTTTTGGTACAGGGCGAGGATTTGCCTCGAGATTGCTGTGTTCCTGCTCCCTAGGTAACAACAGAGTTCAGCCGGCCAATCCCCTCGAGCTCTTGCCAAAGCCGCTTCGAAACAACGGCAACAACAGCAAAAGCATTAGTCCAGTGAATAGCGTTCAAGGAGGGGCATACCAGAATGCCAGCGATCCCTCGAGGTTAGTTAGGAAGATGGAAAGCAGAAGTTGCCTGCTCGCAACTCGTACTCAGCGGGAAGCGACCAAGGACCCCATCGATAGTGGAATATGCCTACAACTGGTAACAAAAGTAGCTAGTACTCACCGTTATCTTTGCCTTACTGATGCCTCAGCTACGGCTACTGGTGGAAACGCTAAAAAGGGCACCCTACAGCAAAAGTCCACAAACGACTTGCTTTGCACCATACTTTGGCACAAACGGTACTGAATAAAAGACAAGCGCATAAAAAAAATAGATGACGGATTGAAGTTAGCTATTGACTGAGCGTATTGGACAAGGTTTATTAAAAAATAATAGAGCAAGCGATTTCATAGTTAGCAGCGACATGGCGAAAACAACAGCGGACATATTCGTTTATGCACATCTAGTAAAGTATCTTCAAGCGGACTTTCAAACCTTGGAAATAAGCTTGACTACAGTTTTCATCCATTAAACACATACGTGCGCATGGATGTTTTTGATAAATGGCACCCTATCAGCGGATCTGGGAAACACTATAGCTTTCATGATTTATAGTGACCACTTGCGGGCGCCTTTGGGTAAGTCTTACTGCCATCGTCCTACTGAATCTACAGTTTTCTTGCCTATATTTTCCGATTAACTCGAAATTACAAGCACATATGATATTAACATATTTTAGTGGTTTAGGCACAAGATAAGTTCGTATACTGTGTACCTTAGGTACTAATTTAAAAAAAAAAAAGTTTAGTAGTCTGAATGAGTCCAAATGTATCTAGAAAAAGAAAACACGGTAAAAAATATGCTGATTGTATAAAGCAATTTTATTTCTCAAATATGACCGTATTTAAACTCAATAACATTATATTAACAAGCTTTCTTCACTCGTAAATACACAGGTAGGTCCCCCATGATAAGTGACATCTTTGATTTTTGAATTGCTCATGGTCTTTCTCTGCTATTGCCAGATATGGAGCGATAGAACATTGGAAAGAAGACGACTTCTCTCCGCTTTGCCAACCGCTGTTATCCTACCAAAGTCAACTAATTATTGAGCTGTTGTGTTTGACAACCTATACCGCAAATAGGGCATCCTTGGTAGAAGTCACGTTCGCGTGACCAAGCGGATCCGTTCTCTTCACCTTCTAAACAACTTTAATTCCATTTGATTTGCTAGACAAGCTTACTGTCCGCTCGTAGCAGCGATTTCCATTATAGGGAAAAATACTCATACATGTTATAGTGTGCCATCACGAAACGACCTTAATGGACTAGTCTTACGTTTTAAGCAGATCTTTCTGGAGCTGATTTTGTTCCGCTATAGGCAAACGATGCTATCCAGACTACCTAACATATTATAAACGCCGCAACTACCTCTGACAGATCTGAAACTGGTCTCACCGATCTTACTGCCGGACTTCATCGCCGCATCCAGAATATTATATGAAAAGCTAGTTTTTTTTGATTACGCCAAACATTTTGAAATATTGTTCTCAATTTCTGACCGATCGCATTTGTAGCCTGATTTGCTTGTACCAATCCATTGCTATTCGTCAATGCCATATATCATTTTTAGCAAACACATTTGTGAATAGTCGTTCCGTTTCCTCTGGGAAATATAGCGTGTTAGAGAAAACATTTCAAAAACCGACCTAGAAACTTATCTAGTCACTGTTCAAGGTGCCGGAACGGACTCGCCGGGTTCGTCCAGTATCAGGCACCATATTGTACTATGTTTCTTATTTTATCTATCATTATTAGCACTATTATTAAACGGTAAACGTAATAATTTCGGCAATCGGTCCGGAAGAAACTACGAGTAACTGCTTAAGCTTTGCCAACAACCGAAATATTATACTACACCGTTCGTGAGAGTGCACAAAGTTGTTGTTGTTGTTGTTCAACTGTTGTCATGTCACAACCTGCAGAGGCTACGAATTTAACTGAAGAACTAATCTTTCCCAGTGAATTGGATAGTATGCGG
The DNA here is from genome assembly GCF_002443255.2 of Varroa destructor. NCBI lineage: Eukaryota > Metazoa > Arthropoda > Arachnida > Mesostigmata > Varroidae > Varroa > Varroa destructor. Next base: position 25,147,054 of record NW_019211457.1, read on the forward strand.
TACCCAAATGTTAAACTAAACAAAGGAATCCTGGAGTTCGTTGATGTCTTAAAGGTATCAGGACTCACCGAGTGATGACACTTCCTATGCATAACTGTCGTAATCGATTTGCAAAAAGCCATTGATTGGAATCGATCACAAAACACGCGCTCTAGCTATTAAAATATTGCGGCATTGTGTTATACTCTGAAGCATAAGCGCGTAAGTAGAGTACTTCGAAGTATACTCTCACTGCTAGGAAAAGTGCAACTGTCGTAAAGGGCTTTGCGGGTAATATTGAAATACCAATACTCGTTACCCAAGTAGCGATCGTACACACGCAATTGCCACAGAGGCGCGGTATAGACATTACGGCAAAATTGTTTGACAAAACAGCTTTACCTTTCGACAGCCTACCAGTTCGTCTATGTCAGCAAAGCGTGTTCGTGTAGCGAATATTCGACATCGTGGCAAAATTATGGCTACATGCACGATAACCTATCGTTCCATAATACTGTAGTATCCCTGATATGACAAAACAAGGCAAATACCGTGTCGTGGACGTTCCGCCAAACTCTGATGCTTTCACGAACATGTTTCAACCGTTGAAGAACGGAGGTTGATACGTTGTTCTCAAATCAGCCGTACAACAAGCCACAAATCCAAGACTCTCCCGTTATCCCTGAACAGATGCCCGTCCTAGTGCTTCATTAGATGTTCACTGAAATCGTCATTCCTACACATTAATCTTGTCGAAACCTTTCCTTACGCTGCAACCTCGGTGAAATAATGCCTATTAGCATTGGTAGCACTTCTTACTCTTCTTACTTTCCTCAGATGAAACCTTGGCTTTATTTTCTATCGTGTACTTATCTGAACTGTCCGCTAGAGAACACGGAAATAATAGAAGACTTTATAATTGAGACTCTGGGACTGCATAAATACGCCTTGATCACAATCGGATGCACCAGGTTTGAAAAATTTAGCTGTTGTTTTCATCGTTCATGGTCTATTCTAGTGCTGGTAGAAATAAGGAGCCAGAAGCATTGTCAACGCCCTCGTTGCTGTGAATTACGTTTTTTAAAAGGTATAGTATTTAGCCACTACGAATACGTTTACAGCTATTTTTGGAAAAAATTCGCCCAAACGTCCAGAGCCAGGCAGAAACTATCAATGGCAACTTTTTCTCGGTTAGAAATCTGTGACAGCCTGAAAAAGACGATCCTCCTTTCAAGACCTAGTAGTGGGTTCATGCGTGAGCTCGTTCAAAAAAGCCGTTGATATACGTCAAGCAGCTTGTCTATATCCACTTTGCATATCGTGTGATTTACACGCTGCGCAAGCTTGCTCCGTCGCCCAAAAATGTCTCGAGTACCAAAATATCGTTCAGTGAAAACACTTGAATGCAGCTGTGTACTGTCGCACGTAAGGCTCGCTCAGGTCCTTTTCTCAATGGCGAAGAAAAAGTGCCTAAAAGAAATAACGAAAGGGCCGGGAAGATTCGCGCAGCAGAGGACCTTGCCTCCATATTACGCTCTTGCTTTCATTTGATCATTTACCTGCTACAGCCCATGAGTTCGTGACGCGATAGGTCGAGCAATGCTTGTTTGACAGGCTGCCCAGTAGTTTGCCTGCGTCCACCGAACAGCATTATCCCAACTCGAATACGAAGACTTTCGTTTCCTCAGAGGAGATGTTTCTCTAGGAGAACCTTGCCGCGGCTGAACTAGGTGAAACTTCTCATCCAGCTTGACAGTTGACAGCCGAAGCTTTGCCGTCTTCCGAGCGTTCAGTACCATACATTTTGTAAAAGTGTGCATTTATGCATGATGCAGCCATCTCTATGGTCGTCTGACCAACGGTGGAGACTCAGCTGATATTTTGTACTTCTTTGTATTTGTATCCAACAATAGTTGAGGCCCGGTATGAGAACTTATTAAGTTAAATTTACCAGCATATTTAACATAGCAATAATTTCACTAAGTTTCTGTAAATATATAAGGCATATTCGAATAGGCACCTATTATACCATAAATAACGAAACCAATTTTGCATAACAAACAAATGCTATTTAAACCTTTTCTCTAATATGTCCCTTAGTGGGCGAATTGGCCAGTAGTAGGGTAGAGTTGTGACGATAGTAGTCCTATTTCTAGAATACCCCATGTTTATTTCAGACTTCCCTTATTGAAAGCGAGGCTTTTACGGCTCGTTGCCCAACTATATATGACACGAGTAATACGTAAGGTCGGCGAAAGAAATTATATATATATATATATATATATATATATATATATATGTGTACAAATATATACATGTAAACGCTCATACACGGTGTCGAGCGTTGGCAAGCATAGGGCAACAAGACGGGCGAGCTTTCTAAAGAAAAAGGCAACTGCCAGTTCCGCTAGCACCATCTTCGTCGTGGTCGTCGGCATCCCCCGAAGCAGCCTGTCATTGGGCAAAAGCAATTCGTCTTGCTCAGTTTCCTCTTCCAATGCAACGGAGATCGAGGAGTCGGATCCCTAGTCTCGCTCTGGCGTTTTTGTTGGCTCATTTTGAATGTGAGCGCTGTCGGTTGGTGCTATTGCTGAGCTAGGTTCCGAAGGGTAGCTTTTTTACCCCCATCCCCAACGAACCACAGGCGAGTCGTGGTAAGTCAGGGAAAATAGGGCATTCTAAATAGAAGTAGTGGAAATAAAATGGGAGTAGGAAATACTACTCATAGTCGAAATTTATGCGAAGGAGAACGAAGCGAAGGACGTGGGTGGCCGTGGCCACCGAAGCGATTTGGAGCGCGCATCGCAGAAAGACCAGTAGCAATAGTAGTCGAGAATCCACTAAGTAAAGAGCAGTTTTCGTATATAGCCCTTGAAAGCTCCTTCGGTAGGCTTGTCACGCGAGGGGCTCTTGCATAGAGGCGAGAGACTAGGCTCTTATCGCAGTTCTCAACGCCCCAACCGCCTATTGGGTACTAAAGGTTAGCTATGGAGATAAAGGCAGACTGCTTTTTCCTAAGGTCTCCGACTACGACCTCCCCTTCGGCATGGTTTCATTAAGGGAGCAGAATCAGAAAGAAGGGCTCCTTTCAGCACTAAAGGACGAAAATGACGAAGAGCGCATGGATGGTATGGAGCGCTTAAGCTACGCTGTACTGGGCTATGAGTTGAAAGTTGGATCAGCTCTCGCTTGCTGTTTCTCTCTCTACTTTTCTTTTCCTTCTACTGTTTTTTGCATGGCATTGCTCCTTTTGTTGTCAAGGAGAGGGACTTGGCAAGACACGAGCGGCAGCAGCCGCGATGGCGGTTCCAGCAAGAGAAGAAGTTTCAATTTGTCACGCAGCCTTATGAGAAGCCGTTGCAGCAAACGACAGATCCCACATCGCCAACGGTACCCCTCGAGACTAAACGAAAGCCGCACGTAAAAAGGGTCACCGAAGTATGGCGCACCTCTGCTCCGGCATGGGAGAGGAGGGGCATGGGAGAGGAGGCAGTAACGGCAATAGTAATGATAGTGCGCCTCTACTTTGGTTGTTCAGTAAGAAATAAAGTAGATTATCATAGATCGCTTGCTACCGCTGCTGCTTAATGACTGCACCTCACTAAAAAGAGCAGCTTCTATTATGAACGGAATTTACAAAAGGGTGATAAGGCTATATAGAAGATTATGCAGGCCATTGCACGAAGCCAAGATTTCTTGTATTTTAATTTAACCCCACAATTCTGATGGCACTGCAAGAGAGAGCGAACCATTCTATATATAAAAAGTGAAATTCTAGTATACGTACGCAGGGTCCCACCCCAGGTAAACAAGCCATTGTACTACATAACGGGTTGGTTTTCATAAGATTTCGCTCCAAACAAAAACCTATCAAAATCTACGAAATGTTTCCGATACATTTTTCGCTTGTTGAAAGAAAAATACATCGTATACTCGATGGTTAAATTTTCTGTCCCGCGTTACGAGCAGATTAAACTTCCTTATCAGTCAAGTTCAATGTATGGCTTACTCGATAACTAGAAGACACTGCCAAATCTATCTTGAGAAGCCGTATATTCTTTGTGGACAAAAGCACGTTTTTTCAAGCAACCGTAGTAAATGGTTTTGAATCTCTTACTATTATTAATTTCCTTCAAATTTCATTAAGCGTTCCATATGTCTCTCTTAGCATGCGTGCAACAAAAAAATATCAAGCATTAAGAGTAACAATGTGTCTTGCCCTCAACCCAACTGATGCAGCCAACTGCGTATTGTACGACAATTCAGTTAAGGTCCAGATCATTAGAATACGAAGGGCAAGTAGCGATCATGATAAGCACGTTACTAGGATGTCAAGACCTGTATTCGGTATCGCTCCGGATTCAAGAACAGAGGTGTGACTTAAGGAAAGGCGGCGAACGTTGGCCTGCGACGAGCTGCCGTGCCATCGTAAATATGTGTGTGACCGGAAATCTCAGCGGAAATGACTACCCGACCGCATACATATGGCTTCCAGTCCCCAACTCTCCAGCCCGTTAGATTCTCCTGTTTCCTCTTGAAGCAAAGTGCAAGGTCCGCTTAACGTTCTTACGTACCGAAACTCTACGACCATACTGGCATACTCTGGTATATATAACCAAGACTGACAACTACGTGCGCGAGATAAGCATCGCAACTGGACGCGGACATTTCACTTACCTTCATGTGAAGTTCCTGGCGTCAGGTAAGCTTAATGGACATACTCAGTTGAGAAGAAAAGAAAACGTTTCCAAACGAAACAATAATAATAATTATTATTATTATTATACACAACTCGCGCTAGGTACATATAACTACTCTTTAATATCTCACATACATTTATACACCTCGATATCGAGAATTTCGTAATGGCACTGATTAAAGTCATCCGTACACGTCGTAAAACAAATCTAAAACACAGACTCACGTGGCAATAAGCTAGTTACGGTACGGAATGGACGATAAGATCTGTCGAGGTAGTAAGCTGTGCTTCCGAGTCTCTACTAGTAAGTGCTTTTTTCAGTTGATGAAATGAAGGGAGTTTGTGCGTGCGCCAATCGGATGCATTTACAATACGGCCTACAATACCTAATTTTGTATGTCATAACGAACTAATCTCTATTCTTATGGTAGAAACGGGAGCCACTACAGACGTCAACAGAAACATCGCACGGCTCTCTAACGAAACGCATAATAGTTTTGCAAATGTTATTGTGAAGGTTACATAATCCCTATAAAAATACATCATATGCACGTCTTGATAACTTCTTCCTAAGTTAGATTGAAACTAAATCCAAATAAAATTCTGTGAATCCACTAATCTTACTGAGTATTTGCTGATTGGTAACTTAAGGTGAAATGCATGTTTTTATCTTTGTTAATCGCTTTGGCATAACCACACGAATAACCAAAGAGATCTGCCAAAGCCAAAGTGAAGATGGCTATTGTGGTGACGGCTTACTAATGCCGGCACAACGGTAATTGAGTTCGGCGACACCTCGTTTCGATGCAACGAAATCGACGAAAATACCTGCTACTCAACGTACTTTTAGTCCGTCCCGTTACACTCGGCCATGCTACCCACACACTTGTCCTAAGGTATCGCTTACAATTGCCCGTCCCGTCGACTAGCTTTTGTTGAGAAGAGCCGATTCAGTAGACATGCTGCGATAACCGAGTCGCCCAAGCTGTAACCAGACGATGTCATTGCCCCCGCCATTCCCGCGCCATGCCTGCAAAGCTGAAAGACCTGTGCTGCTTACTCAGACCAGACTTAACTTTTGTCCTCGACTGCTAAGACTACGCTTGTTGATGATCACGCGTACGCACCTTGGCCTCTTCTGCAACCGATCGCTTTTCCAATCGTAGATTTCCAAATAAAAAGGGGGCGGACGTCGGCATATGCGCGTTCTTCCCCCTTAGGCTTTAAAACTTGGCAATCTTCGTTACGAGTCGCCCTCTTTCTGACTTGTGAATATATGCCGGAGCCGACATGAGAGCACTCTAGTAGCTCTTGCACAGTTTTTCAGATGCCTTCACGCTCACACATCTTCCCAGAGTCACAACACATGATCGCGGCTTCAGCCTGACCTCCCTCAAACTAAACAAGGGAACAAAACGGCAGTGTTCTTCTTCCGGTTTTAAACAGGGCTCCATTGATTAGGTAGCCAGGAACATCTGTTTCTGCGTTAAGTCGAATGATGATGTCGTTTAAACGAGAACTCCTCCGCTGCATTCTTCTTTTACGGCCACTTCAAAGCCCTTTAACCCTATGGCGGACATCGTCAAGAGCTCTGCATCCGAAACGGATTCTATGCGCCGTTTTTTTCTATTCATTGATTCATCGAATTTGGCTGCTAGTATAGCTGGGACGGTTTGGAAATGACTTTACATATCACAGCGGGCTCAGATTCGTAACCTATTACGAAGGCTGACGAAGGTGGATGCCAACATCGCCAGGCATCGGTATACCCAGTAATACCCGGACCGCACTAAATAAGATTATTATTGATGTTCATAAATCAGGTACATTACATTATTTTCTAGCGACAACTAACATTATCATAGCTAATGATAGTAAATGTACAACGGAACTAATAGCAACCGGTTTTTTCCCTAGCAGATTCAGCTCGCAAAGATCAGAAAACAGAGCTATCTAACACTAAGTACCATGCATCATCAAAGATGTGGTTTGTGCTTTACATATAGTGCTTCTGCCGTTGGGCATTACGTCAGGCGGCTGGCCGCCTCCAACATGAAAAGAACTAGGTCTATGTTTGGACTCAAAACTGAACCATCACGAGTCGCTATTGTCGGTTGGTGGGCAAATATATTACGCATACTGTGCTAAACACACGAATTCTATGCGTCATCCGTGTGTGATCAACGCAAAATGAAGATTTGTTGCCCCGTTTTATATCTTACAGGAAAAGCGCGCTAAAAAGTTCCCTGTCCCTATCGGGTATCATAAGTCTATGATCAGATTAACATGAGAGGAAGTGATTCTAGCGTATTTAGCTTTCCTCAATGCGTCGATGTCTGAAAGTTCCAGGTTTTGCTCAAGCATTGCTCAAGGGATCAGCTATTATTATGATATGCTAAACTTTATTTAGACATCGTCATACGTATAGAATACGCTAAACGTTTACGTATTGCGTGAACGACGAATTTTCGTTTAGATGTATATGTAATATTACAAATATTGTGAAGTACAGTTGACTCAGGTGTTTACGACTACAATGTCAGCAAGCTTTTGCAGTATTACAGTGGCAGCGTTTACCTACGAAACTGAAAAAGAAGCTTAAGCATTTTGATTTTTTCCCTATGAATAATTCGAGTAATAGAAAAGTTGACGAATGTAGACGATTATGCCCTTCACTCGAACCTGCAACCAGTGTGAGCCCTACGACCGTCTATAGTTGATGGCTGTGGGGCTAACTGGCCGAGTATATAGACTTTTTAAGTGCAAATGTACACTTCACCCCATTATGATTTGCGTATTATTAAATGTATTTAGTTGGGTGGTATGTAACGGCATCATATTTCGACGAGTGTAAAACGAACGCCTGCGATGATTAACAGTGCCATTAAGGACCCATTAGCGACACTTCGGTGACAACATAGATACCTGTCTGTCCTTTTTATCGCAGCTTCCATTGCAATAGGGGCATAGATCATCCGTATGAAAGCGGAAAGTTGGTTTCAGGCACCTCGGTTCAGTTAATATTTCTGGCGAGAATTTTTCATTCGCGTTAATATCATATTTGGGTTCCCTGCGCTGTGGACTTCACGCAGCCCCTTACGTGAATAAATCTAGCTGCATTTCCTACAGGGTCTCTATTCGCTCAAGCACTTTTGCTAACAGTATTGCTCAGTAGACAGATTCAATTAAACAGGAACTGCTTAACGGAAGCTGGATAAATATTGTATTCGTGCATCACCAAAATACCGTTCAATGCCTTTACTTTGCAGAGCTTTTAAGAGTATTCGGCGTACATATACAGTCAGTGATGCATCTTGCACTGATACTGGTTCTGATCCTGCTAATGCATCAAACCAATCCATTAAGCGTATTTATATAATTTTTATATAACCAAACCTAATTTCGTCACGCTTACTGTTTACAGTTTTAGCTCTGAGTAAACATTTATGAAAGGAGCTTGTAGTGGTCAAATACAATAATCTACGCATCCTGCGCATCAATGGAACATTTCAGTGCACGTATTATTCGGGCGCAAGCTTCACGCTTACATCCTATACGTACTCCTATATGTATATTATAAACCTTAGCATTTTCTTTTTGCATGACCACGAATGTCTGGCGCTGACACCTCGTTGGTTTCAGCATATGCAGGAAGAACGTATATCTGCCTAAGCGTGCGTTCATTGCAGTACCTTATCGTTTATTCAGGCTACCCCTGTAAAGCCGAATCGGGTTCCTCTGACGCTCTCTGAACTGACTTCCTACAGCACAGGGGTACCCTAGACTGTTCTCCCGGCTGTTTAACCCCTCCTTTCGACCTCCCTAGTCCTTCTATTCCTGCAGCGGTACCCTTACGAAAAGTTGCTCATCCCCAGATCGGGAATCTACTGGGTCAGGTGCTATAGGATTGCCTCTTACCATTCTCCCTCATCAACAAGTCAGACCCATTGTTGTGCGCAATCCCACTACGAAGTATGCTCCTCCTATCCTTACCTCCTTTTCTCGTAGTGGTAGCAACAAAGCCATCACCGCCAGGCATAGGGGAGCAGAGTCAGAGTGAGCGGCGGAAGGGAGAAGGGTGAAATTCTACGCACGAGACGTGAAATCCTTTACAATCCTCAACCTTCTGGAGAGGCCTAACACAGGCTAGCTCTCTCTTTCGTTGTGCATTTCTTTATTCAGGCCGCAGCCTATTCAATTCGTGTGACTAACGCACACGCTTAGATCGTTGTCAGCATATCGTGGTAGGGGAGATTCTTGAGAAGCAGTGGAATGACACCGGTATTTCTGTTGTTGTTTATATGGAGATGCTTTACGTGAATTATGATAGTGTACTTAAATCCTAATGGCAAACTTTAACGACCAAACCGCTTATTCTATCTGAGTCTATAAGAATGCAAAGACAGACCTGAATTATCTAAATATGATTGAGCAGCTAATCACTTGCTTGTTTTGTAGTTTGTTGTTTTTTTTTTGTTTGGGAAAATTTCAGATCCGAATCTAAGCTTTCCAACAATTGCCTTTAGTGAGGTTTTATGTCTGGAAAATTGACTAACATTATGGGTATACGAAAACAAAAAAAATTATATGGGTAACTTTGCGTTCTTTCAGTTTCGTAATATATGTTGCTATTTGAATATGTATTTTCGAGACAAAAAAAAATTACAAGAAATCAGTTAGGCCCTCATTCAGCGGCTTTCCAAGCGCACCGTAATAATAAAACCCTAGACACACGAGAGGATGTACTTGACGCGTTTATAAGATGCTACACGTCATTATAAAACAGACGATGTCAGATGCTCTTGCTTTCGCATGCCTCTTGCTGTAGTTTTTTACTTAACATCCACGTTTTTGTCGCGTGACCTTCAGAGACCGGGGTTAGAAACGTACAGGTCATAGGAATCATCCGTTTAGTGCCGCTACTGCACATGTGAAATTTACAGGGGTTGCCCTTGTGATGATTTTGCCAGCTCGTCAAAGGTGAGTCAGCTATCGTTTAGGGCATATTTGTGTCTCCGTAAATGCATTCTAAGCACTTCCAGCAAAGAACGGAAACGAAAATCTTGCCTAGTGAAGCGTTAGGCAACAAGTGGCACATTCCTCGTGTGGTCTCATAATTAGATAAATAATATGAATTTATTAGTTTCGCAATTAAATTCTCAAACCTACCACTTCTCTTGCCTTTATCTAACTTCTATTTATTAAATAGTCGATATTGAGAAGTCATTCTCGCTTCTTTTTTTTTTGCGGAGACAAGAAAAGCCGAATGTAGGTTCAAACACTGACGCTTTCACTTTTTTTTATGACTTATTATAGCTTTTATGACTTAGTACAGCGTTTATTGGTTACAAACCCTGCTTTATTAGTGCACGATTTATCTATATGCGCCCAAATGTATTTGTATAAAGGAGTTACACAACACAGACAATTTGTGCTGCACATAATATTACCATTCACATAATACCACTCGATTGACATAGACAATTTTTCCCCGTATATTCAGACTAGCTACAATCTGTATATTCCTTTAAAGAGCTTTACTAGCGTTTTATCTCAATACAAAATCTATACATTTTTTTTATGAGGATCAGCTAGCGAAGAACACGAGGAAACTAATTAAGAAGCACGTTTTTGGCACGCTTTATTATCTTGCATTAGAAAAATGGCACATGAGGAGGGGGCTTACACAAAATATACACGTATAAATTTCCTTATTAACACTCTTACATGTGTGTCAAAATTCGCTCTACTGGCTTTTGTCCCTTTGAAGAAACAAGATTTATTTTTGTACATGGGTTTTTTTTAGTATCAATAGCTGCTATTAAATATAAATACTTAATAAATATTTCGTCACTCCCTTTCTGCTAGTGTCTAATACATCTATCTAGTATAAATTAGTTATAATTTTAATTTAATTTTAACATAAAGTGATCTATTACATGGACTTAGTTCACGAAACGCACGGTACACTCATAATATATA